>NC_057862.1:410803168-411490668 GCF_019393635.1 Dromiciops gliroides | reverse complement strand
GTATTTTTTAATGTCTCTCAGAAAATGTGCAAGTTTCTTTCCTTCCTTCCTTCCTTCCTTCCTTCCTTCCTTCCTTCCTTCCTTCCTTCCTTCCTTCCTTCCTTCCTTCCTTCCTTCCTTCCTTCCTTCCTTCCTTCCTTCCTTCCTTCTTTCTTTCTTTCTTTCTTTCTTTCTTTCTTTCTTTCTTTCTGCGGGGCAATGGGGGTTAAGTGACTTGCCCAGGGTCACACAGTTTGTTTTCATGTGCCTAGGACTGGGCAAGGTCATAACTATGTTAGGGAAAATGTTCTTTTTTGGTATTTATTTTCTTTAAGAAAAGAAAAGAGGAGGCCGCTAGGTGGCGCAGTGCATAAAGCACTTAAATCTCTCTCTTTCTCTCTCTCTCTCCTTCCTCCCCCCCTCCCCAGGGGCAATGAGAGTTAAGTGACTTGCTCAGGGTCACACAGTTAGTAAGTGTCAAGTGTCAGAGGCCATATTTGAACTCAGGTCCTCCTGAATCCAGGACCAGTGCTTTATCCACTGAATCACCTAACTGCCCCCTTAAATCTTCTCTTTTGCTGAATTTCCAATTACTTTCTTCAATGCATAGGCTCATATTTGCAGGATGTTATATTTGGAATGCCTTTTCATCTTTTCCTTTGATAAAGCAAGATTAATTTTAAGTCATTCTGATTGATTGTCCTTGGAATATTAAAGAATTTTCCTTGCCTGCAAAATATTCTGAAGTCTGACAATGATTTTTTTGAGAATTAAGCTTAGAGTTTCTTTCTCTTGCTTTTCTGTGAAATCTCTTGATCTCTTGTAGCAGAAAGGGAATTTGCAGATGTTTACTTATGCAAAGAAAGGTTGAACAAAAAGGTCTCTTCAGATTTCAAATATGATATAACTTCTGCCTAGACCCAGTCACTAGAATTCACTTATTTGTCCTTATGTGTTATATAATACCTAAAAGGTAAACCTCTTGTATAAGATCTAATTGCTAAGCCAGTTTCCAGGCAAAGAACTTGATTTCATAGAAAAAGTATTGCTTTGGACTTACTCATTGAGGGTGCCATCCATATCACGCCCATGATGCTAGTTCCCCATATAGTCAGTTGTTTAATACAGATATTATTTAGCTTCCCCTATGCCCCAACCCAAATTAAAAACATTAGCTCATTCTCACTTATCTTTTCTATCAGTTTAATAAAATTTCTATCAGTTGAATAAATTTATTTTTTGCTACTTGAAATGTAATATTCAGGCTTTAAAAAATTATACTTTTATGGATGAATGAATGAAAAAGCATTTATTAGTTGTTTATTATATACTGTGGTAAGCACTAGGATACAAAAAAATTAAAAAGTTTCTTCTCTCAAGAAGCTCACATTCTTTTTTTTTTATTTTTTCTTTTCTTTTTTTTTTTTGGTGAGGCAATTGGGGTTAAGTGACTTACTTAGGCTCACACAGCTAATAAGTGTCAAGAAGCTCACATTCTAATGGAGGAGATATCACCTATGGGAGGTTTCAGCTACAAGTCAGATGGAAAGATGTAGTGGTCAATAGGGTATAAAAACAAAGTAGATGGTAATGTCTCTTCTATAATGTCATTTCTACTTACAAAATCATATCAGTATTTGATTTTAAACTATTTAACAGTACCAAGGACCTTGGTGGCATGAATATTCTTCTCTTGGTCTTCAGTAGCATTGGCTATAGCTCCTACAGGAACTGTGACCAGGATGTATCTCTAAGGGGTTGCTTCCTAGGATGCTGTGTGGAGGCACTGGGCTAGAAAGATTGTTAATCCTAAGGCTTTGGGGTTTAGGTCTTCATTATGGTCTGAGGAGAGATGATCAAGATTGGTGGTTTGATTTGCCTCCTGTCTCTCTTTTAGGATCTCTTGGTGCTCCAGCTAGGCTGGTTTGCCTACCCTGTGGGTGGAAGATGGTTGGCAGTTGGTGGTTATGGCTACTTTCTCTCCATAGGAATTGCTTCCCTGGGTAATGTCCATGAAGTATAGGGGTAATGTATATGGGGCTGCCATTTCTGGGCTATTGTGATGATCTGTTTGATAGTGGCAGTCTGTAGTTTTTGTGTCCAGTGATAAGGAAGGTGGACCCCTTCTTCACAATGATTTCTTCACTGCAATGATGGTTGCAGGCTCGAAGCAGATCTGGTGGTTTAGGGAGGGTGCACTAACATTCATAAGAACTTTGGGTTCAGGGCACTGGGCTTTCTCCATTGGAGTATGAGGGGAAACATTGGTTAAAGTAGTAGTGGTCAGACTTGCCAGACACATGCCTGACATCTGTTTCTCTCAGTGTGCCCTGCTGCTTCAACTAGGTTGAAAACCTACAATCCTTTAATTATCTATTGACATCCTATCTTTGATTTGCATATTCTTGTTCGGTAGAGCTCTCATTTATGCTTCCAATTTTTAAAAGTTTTGTTGAATTTTCTTTCTGCATCTGTACTTTTGTAATACAATTCTTTTTTTTTTTAAATTACAGTCTACTATTATGGAGAGTATTTCTTTTTTATTTTTTTCCTAAATGATCCAATCCTTTGTTAGCCTTGTTGATTTCTTCCTTAAAAATCTTAAATGTGTTCCCTCTTATTTGTTCATATTTGTTCTCTCCCATTTAGAATTAAAATTTCTTGAAAGTTGAGATGACCTCCCTTTCCTATTAGTGTTCCCAGAACTTAGCACAGTATTCAGTGCTTACCAAATAGTAAATCCTTAATAAAAGATTTCATTCTTTCCTTTGATATTTTCACTAAATTCCTTGATTTCTTTTTATTTTATTTTTTAAAGGTTATTTTATTTAATTTTTAGTAGCATTTTATTTTATTTTCCACTTACATGTGAAGATTTTTTTCAACATTCATTTTTGTGTATATATATATATATACACACACACACACACACACACAATCATACATATTTCCATATTAGTCATTTTGTAAAAGAAGAATCAGAACAAAAGGGGAAAAGCACAAGAAAGAAAAAATAACTACAAATGAAGTGAAAGTAGTATGCTTCAGGGGCAGCTAGGTGTCACAGTGGATAAAGTACTGGCCCTGGATTCAGGAAGACTTGAGTTCAAATCTGGCTTCGCCACTTGACACTTACTAGCTGTGTGACTCCGGGCAAGTCACTTAGCCTTCATTGACCCCCATGTCCCGTCCCCCCCCCCAAAAAAAAAGAAAAGAAAAGAAAAAGAAAAAGTATGTTTAGATCTGTATTCACATTCCATATTTCCTTTTCTGCATGTGGAGAGCATTTTCCATCATGAGTCTTTTGGAATTGCCCTGGATTATTGTGTTGCTGAGAAGAGCTAAGTCCTGTCACAGTTGACCTTGATTTCTTTTTAGAATTCTTCTGGAGGTTTTTGGAGTTTCCTCCTCAATATTTAAGGGAGTACATCAGAATTTGTTGCAATACTTTCACCTTCACCAAGAGATTTGGACTCTGTTGGGGTTGAGGGTTCAAGCCCTAATGATGGGGGTTGAGGATTAGAGACGATTAATCATTGACACATCAGCACCACATTATGTGTGAAAAACTGAGTGGGATTTATTATTCAGGATAGCCCGGTATTTAAAGAAAAAAACACACAAAGTAATCAAATAAAGTCTCTGCAAGAATAATTTTAAGAGAATAAAAGTAATTTTTCAACCTTTCAGCCTTGACATGTCAGAACTTGTTCTAGGCCTAGGCAGAGCAAAGTTTGTACAGCTGATCCTTTGGACACTGGGAGACTGGCCAAGCATTGTCTCTGGAATCTCTTGCTGCCTCAGTGACCACGGCCCAAGCATGGGGAGGGGGAAGTCAGTCAGAGGGGCGACAGAGAGCCTTCTGGGTTTGCCACAGGACTAAGTTTCTTTTGGTGTGTTCATTGGGGTGACTTTTCTTCTTCTGTTATTTTAGTTTCTCCTCTTAATCCTTTGTCTTTCTCTGTTATTGCTATTTTCTCTGTTTTATTCTTGCTATAAGAATGCTTCTTGCCATTACTCATTTCCCTTTTGTAGGCCCAGTGTTTGTTTTTCTCCCCAAGGCCTAGAGGATAGATCTGTTGGAAGAGATCTGTGGCCTTCAAGGTATTAAGGGAAGTACTTGGGACAACATATATCATCGGGGATCCTGAGGGGCCATTGTATTTTGCACCTCTTCTCCTCCAGTCCCACTCTTCTGGGCTGTGTCTTCCACTCTCCAAGTGACTTTCTTCAGTCATAGGTCACGAAGAAGTTGGGGAAGGGTTCCTCTACTCGGTTCCTGCCAAGGGCAAATGCAGAGGAATCTTTGCTGTTTGTTCTCTTCTCTACCTTTTTTATATTCCTTTTGCTAGTTGATTGCTGCCTGCTCTATAGCATTAAATACTTACAACAAACAAACTCCTCACTCCTGGGCCACTTTGATGATCTTCCTCCATGGGATTCACATTCCTCTAAAGACCCTTCCCTCAGGGGTGGTCTGATTCCTGGAACTCAGCCTACCTAGAAAATAAATGTTCCTTCCATTCTCCTACTGCCAAGGGGCTAACTTCAAAGTCAATGCCTAAAACTACTGCTGCCACAAGATACACTGGCATGTCCCAAGTCAGTTTGTGGGCTGAGGGAAGGGAGAGGAAGGGGAAGGAACAAAGGTTGGTGAGCTGGTTTTAATTAATTTTTCTGGAAGAATTACTCCATGGTGGCTTCTTTCCCTCTTCCTGTCATTGATTATATTGTTCCATACTGTGGGGCCTTTTTCTTATTTATTTGGAGCTTAGTGGGCAATGGGGGTTATGTCTTTGACTACTTTTCATTTTGCCATTTTTCCCATTGTAGATATTTGTGAGATTTAATATATACATACATACACACACACACACACACACACACACACACACACACACACACACATAGATATTTGTCAATCTGGTGAAGCTGAGGGACCCCTTCTCAGAAGAATGTTGTTAAATACATAAAATGGAACACATAGAACTACAAAGGAAACTAATTATATTGAAATATAGTTATCAAAGGTCAGGTAGGTGGTGGCCCAATAGATAGAGTGTCAGGCCTAATGTCAGGAAGCACAAATCCAGCCTCAGACATTTACGAGCTGTGTGATCCTGGATAAATCGCTTAACCCTGTTTGCCTCAGTTTCTTCATCTGCAAAATGAGTTGGAGAAGGAAATGGCAAACCACTCCAGTATCTTTGCCAAGAAAATCCCAAATGGAGTCACAAAGAGTTGGGACATGACTGAAATGACTGAACAACAACAGTTATCAAAATATTTTTTTTTAAAAAAAAGGTCACAAATGCCAAATTTAGCATACCTTGCAAAGAGGAAAAGGTAATAAGAATCAGTAGAAACCTGGGCTTGAATTCCACCTTTAACATTTATTACCTGTGTCATTATGGGGAAATAATTTAATGTCAACCTCAGTTTCATCATCCAGAAAATGGGCATAATACCTGTAGTAGCTATGTCACAGAATTGCTTTGAGATTTAAATCATATAATGTATGTGAAGCTATGGAATTCAGTAAAAGTCAGTTGTAATGATTACTGTGGCCGTCACTCTGGGATATTCATCCAACTTGTACGCTGTTGGTTCAGGTCTCCTGAGAGTGGCTGCTATTTTCAGGTTTTAGGGGCATCCCTAGATCCTAAACTATAACTCATAAGCCTCAGCTTGTGAGTTTACATTTAACCGTCACAATTAACACAGTTAAGTCGAACCAAGGCCGCTTTCCTAAAATGGCATAGTAATAATTGAAGTACCTTTGAAAACCCAGAGTACATTACCTCTGAGTTCTTTTAACATAGCGCCTGTGGGAGAGACTGGTATGATATACTTAGAAAACACTGGTAGTGAGAAACCCATGTAGGTAATGTGTGTCTAGGGAAGATCATGCCTTCCGTACTAGCCAGACCTTTCTGCCATTATGTGAAGCTCACACTCCTTCCTTTCCTCTATTGGAACAAGACACTCAGTGTGGCTCACAGGTTCTGCTTCTCTCTAAGCTTCCACTCTCGATTGCCGAGGCTAGCTCTCTCTTGAGTCTGTGGGGTCCCTCTCCTTGCAGCTACTCTCTGTGTAGGTGTCTCTCTGGAGACTGGGTACCTGGTTCCTGCTGGCACCCATTGATTGGTGCTTTCAACTGAACAAGTAGCTCCAGTGCCACGTCTGCTGGGGGTAGGGGAGGGAGGAAATCCCCCCTCTCCTCCAGCTCTGGTTGGAGACTTAGGTTGGTATATATAAATCTCTACAAATTGCTTCTGGCTTCAGCTGACTAAAGAACTTAGTGAGCTAGCTTTTTAAAGTTGGCCTCTTGTCTGAGAGACAGATGGGCCAGAAATAAGGGTGGGAGCTATGTCACACGAATAGATCATAATATGCATGAAACTTACTAGTTCCTATGGAAATCAGATTTGTGACTTTAACCTCTCAGAACTATCTTCTAAGTACGTGGGCTAGAGAACCAATGGACCTCATTTCCTGCATGTGAACCAGGCCCCAAAGGCTCCATCTGCTAAGGACGACTAAGTAAAAAAAATAAATAAATAAAGAGGTAACTTCTGGAAGCTCCGTCATGCAGGCAAGAAGGTCTCTTTAGCCATTCAGAGAGCAGAGAAGCAGGAAAGACAGTCACTTAATGTCTTATATGTATGTTCCTTCCTTTATCTCTTGGAATTCTGGGAATAAATGCTACGTGGCCAAAGGTTCAAGTCATGAGTGAACCTCATTTGCCTTCTCTGTCGGTAAAAGCAACTCAAGGAAGGCCAGAAGTATGGGTATTTAGACTTCTGAGGCTGATTTTTATCTCCCCTTTTTATAGAATGGAGTTTCAGGTAGAGGATGGGGGTAATTATTTCCTTATGACTGTTTGTAGATATAATTGTGTCCTCATTGCTCGGGAATTTATATTCCTGAAAATAATTGCTATTGGATTAACTGCATTGACAATCTTTTAATTCCACTATCACTGCTGTTTGCATTTAAGCTCAGCTGCCTCTCTGCCAATCTGACGGGCCTAGTGCATGTGCTCTTCAACTCAATTAGTGTCTTGCTAACAATCAAATTATCTTTAATATGATATAATTACTTTTTTATTAAGCTAAACTGAGGATCCGGAGCTGGGAAAGTCTGCTCCAGCTCTGAGGAGTGATTTATAGAAACACATACAGGCATATATGCAAACGGAGTACGAGCTTTTCTAAGGAATGGAGAGTGTCTTTGGAAGGGTTGGGAAAACCCAAATTAGTCCATACAAAGCTTCCAATACCACAAGACCTGGGACCAAGTTTACCAGCTACAGAAATTCTCCCTGGATTAATTATCCTTGATTAGATTTCTACAACCTCCCCCTCCCTCCACACCCCCAACCACATACATAATAGATCCATGGTACATCATTGAATATTTCTGGTCATATCATTTTTTACATTTCCCAAGATACTGTATATAAGGGCTTCTTAAACTGGGGTTCATGAACTTTAATAGATAGATGGATAGATAGATAAGTGTCTTTATAATGGACTTCCTTTGTAATCCTAAATATTTTGTTTTATGCATAGATTACACCAGAATGCCAGAAGGGCTTCCTGCACACAAAAAAAAAAGTTTAAGAACTCCTGCTTTACTGTTTGTTGTCAATATTCCCAACTGGATTGTAAACTCCAAGAGGAGAGGGCCATGCCTTTTGTTTTTAGGGCCTTAGCTGCCAGCATAGTGCTAAACAATACTTTAAGTGCTTGTAAGACTTTAGCATTGCCCCAAAGAAAACTGCCTGACATGTGTCTATGAGTCAGCCTATCACGGTAAAAACACAGCCCTGGTTGTGTGTATGGTGATGAATTACATGTTCTGGGATCTGAGATATCTGTGAGGGAACATTTTACTCATCACCTTAGATCTGGAGGGTTTTTTGTCCTTCAAACCCAGAAGCTAAGTGTTTGCCTCTGATATGATCTGATTCTGAATGCTTCTAGTCCACAATGATCTCTACTTGAGAGTCAGGACACCTGGTTTCTAATCCTTACCTAGATGTGAGATATTGGACAAGTCTTCATCCTTCTTTGGGCCTCTGATTCTCCATTTGTATGATGAGGATATGGGTTACATGTCCCCTAAGGGCCCTGCCAGCTTTGATGTTCTATGCTTTTCTAATTTCTTTTGCACTGGTAATTGTTTTTTTCCTTATTTGTTTATTTGTTTTTGTAAATCATAGGCTACTGTCTTCTCTAATTGAGTACAGTGAAATGTGTCTTATCTACTCAAGCAGACCAAAATCCCTTTGAGGTCAAGGATTATGTTGATGCCTTTTCTAACATGCTTCACATAGCTAGACAAAGAAACAGTAGGCACATATTAAATAGCTGTTAGTCAATTGAGTTTGATCATCTCTAATGACAATTATGGATTATTAAATAATAATAAAAGTGGTGCTTTTTGTTATCTTACATCCCCATGATTCCCCCCCTCCAATCTTCTCTTGCAACTAAGTAAAATGGTCAAACAGAGAAAATAGATAAATCCATCTTGTCAGACAGCGTATGTAGCATTCCTCACCCACAGTCCACTAATAATGAAATCTTGCCATTTTCCTCTGGAATCAAGATCAGTCACTGTCATTGTTCAGTTGTTTTTCCATCATGTCCATTTCTTCATGACCCCATTTGGTATGTTCTTGGCAAAGAAACTGAAGTGGTTTGCCATTTTCTTCTCCAACTCATTTTATAGAAGAGGAAACTGAGGTCAACAGGGTTATGTGACTCGCCCAAGGTCACACAGCTAGTAAGTGTCTGAGGCCAGATTTTAAAAGGGATCTTCCTGACTCTGGGTCCAGCAATCTATCCTTTGTAACACCCAGCTACCCCAAGATTAGTCACTACATTTTTCTTTTAAGACTTTTAGCCTACAAAAAATAATCTATCTCAGACATGTACAGGAACACTGCATTTGGAGACAAAAGACTTGGTTTCAAATTCCAGTACAACTACTTACTCTTTATATCATCATCAAGAAGTCACTAGCTATCCCATGTGGAAAGTGAGTGAATCAGACATTTTCAAGCTCTCCTGGATCTCTAAAGCTGATTGACCCTCTGAAATATCTAATAAGATAGTTTGACTAGCAGCAATTAGGAAGTTGTGCTGCAGGGGCCTTGAGTCATTCTCCTTAATTAATGTTAGACTCTCTCACCAGTTTGTGGTCCCCATAAAGAAGTTCCCCTTATCCAAGCTTCATCTAAGCCTGCTGTTGATAAGGGACCCCATAATTTTTGTGCCACATCTGGGTCTTACCAGGAACACCCTCTCCTATATCTGGCATCGATCACCAGTTCTCAGCCAAGTCCATTTTGGGGGGCAAATCATTTTGCCACCCGAATCCCAACTTTGAGTGTGTTCCCTTTCTAATACTTCTCCTTCACCCTCAGGCTAGGGTGAGTTTCTTTCATGGGGGCGGGGGACAAACCTCTCCCTGTTTCTGTTGCTATAGTATGTATTCATTTGCTTTGCTTGTCTGCTAGTTATGTTGAATAACAGTAAAGCTTGTGATTTTATCATTTTCCTGAGCATCAAATTTCTAGAAACTCTGAATCTAGGTATTTGCTTTAACTGGAGCCCTCAGAAGGCAAATAAAGCAGGTCAACAGCCAATAGTCACTCAACAAGATTTATTAAGCACTCTCTGTGTCAGGCACTATTGCTAACAGAAGGGGTGACAAAGAAAGCCTTTCTCCCCCTCTTCCAATACCTCCAAACAACTCTGTTTCTAACTTCAAGGAGATTATATTCTAATGTGGGAGATTGGGTATACATATATCTATGTGCAGAAAAGACTTGGTTAAACTTCTCAATTTTTCTAATTAAGTTGGTCAAGGAATAGGCAAATTCAGCTTAAGTGGGGGGAGGGGAAGGGGGGGGTGGAGTTTACTATTAGAGCTGTCCATAGGGGCTGAGGAATAGGCTGCCTAGGGAAATAGAGGATTTCTCCTTCATTGGAAGTCTTTAAACAGAGGCTAACAATATACCAAAGTAAAGTCCAAATGGGTACATGATTTAGACATAAAGGGTGATACCATAAGCAAATTAGAAGAGGAAGGAATAGTTTCCCTCTCAGATCTATGGACAGAGGAAGAATTTATGACCAAAGATGAGATAGAGAACATTATGAATTGCAAAATGTATTATTTTGATTACATTAAATTAAAAAAGATTTTGCACAAACAAAACCAATTCAAAAAGAGGAAAGGACCCACATGTACAAAAATGTTTATAGCTACTCTTTTTGGTGGCAAAGTACTGGAAATTGAGGGGATGCCCATCAGTTGGGGAATGGCTAAACAAGTTGTGGTATATGGATGTAATGGAATACTATTGTGCTGTAAGAAATGATGAACAGGCAGATTTCAGAGAAACCTGGAAAGACTTGAACTGATGCTGAGTGAAGTGAGCAGAACCAAGAGAACATTGTATAGCAACATTGTGTGATGATCAACTATGATAGACTTAGCTCTTCTCAGAAATGCAATAATCCGAGACAATTCCAAAAGACTCATGATGGAAAATGCTCTCCACATCCAGAAAAAGAACTATGGAGTTTGCAGATCTAAGCGTACTATTTTCACTTTTTTTGGCTTCTTCTTTCTTCTGATTTTTCTCTTTTGTTCTGATTCTTCTCTCACAACATGACTATACATTTTTAAAAAATCTACCTCCTAAGGTTGTTGTGAGGATCAAATGAGATAACATTTTTAATGTGCTTAACATAGTGCTTGGCACATAGTAGGTACTTAAAAATGCTTGTTTGTTTATTCCCTCACTCCTCACTCTCCCTTTCTCCTTTCTTTCTTTCTTTCTTTCTTTCTTTCTTTCTTTCTTTCTTTCTTTCTTTCTTTCTTTCTTTCTTTCTTTCTTTCTTTCTTTCTTTCTTTCCTTCATTCCTTTGTTCTTTCCTTCCTTCTTCCCTTACTTAAATGTTCTTCCTCCTTATCTCCCTCTTAAAGCTTCTAAGATTTTTTTAAGACTTAACTTAAATCCTATCTTCTAGAAGAAGTCTTCCCCTTTTTCCCTCAATGCCTTCCCTTTGAGATTACCTACCATTTACCCTGTTTGTATGTGTCTGTGTCTGTGTGTGCACACACACACACACATATGTATGTATGTATATATTCAGAGAGCCGTTTTTATGTTGTTTCTTTCATTAGAATATGAGCTCCTTGAGGACAGGGGACCATGTTTATTTATTTGTTTTTTTAAACTTTGTATGCCTATCACTTAGCACAAAGCCTAACACCTGGTTAACTAACTGACTGTCCAGCTAAAATCCTATGATGCTATGATTCCAGGGACAGACACAATAACTCATTTGTTTGAGTCCTCCTTGGGAATCCAAGGAGCATCGAACCCCCTTCCAAATCCTCACCCCAAAAAGGGAACACTTCAACTTGGAAGACCAATAACAGCAGTAATAGCAGCAGCAGCCCCAGCAACAGCAATTAGGTTTGTAAAGCATATTATCTACATACATAGCTTGTGAGATGGGGAGGAAACCTCTTTCAGTAAGAATGATAATAATAATATTCCATTACATGTACAAAGTGCTCTGAGGCTTATAAATCACTTTCACAAAAGCATCTGAAAGTGCAAGGTGAATGTTTACAGACTGCAAAGATCCCAAGCTTCCTTGGATTACCTGTGGGAACCCAAAGGCAGCTGACAACAGGCCAGCTCTCTGGCTACACTACCTGCATGCCAATTCGACAGCCCTCCAGGCTGCTTGCAGCTAGCTGCTAGACAAATGGCAGATAGTATCGAAGGGAAGTACTTGGATTCAGAGGCCAAGGCCGACGTCACCATGGAAATATGCACAGAAAAAACAGATAGGAATGACCCAATGTGAGAAAGCTTCCTACTATCATGAATGTGCACTTGAAATGAAAATTTAAATTCTTAAATAATACGAGATTCTTCCTTTCTCACTTCCATTTTTCTACCTTTCTTTTTATTCCTATCTCTTCTGCAGATATGGCACATCTGTTACAGGTTAGATTGGAATACTTCTATGGATTGGTGACCTCATTGATTTGGGGGGGCTGCTACCAGTGGCACAGATAATTAATTAGCTTTCCATGCTTCCTCCTCTTTTGAGAAGTCTCATTTAGGTCCTTCTGTCAATTCGTCATGGAAGGTCCACTCAATGATTTGGAGAACTTCTTAATCTCTTGGCATTACATAAATACTAATGCAGTACCCAGGCTTTCCATCTGTTATCCTTTGTTCTTGCTACATATCTGTTCCATTTCCTCCTCAGGTTGTTCATCTCTTTGATGATATCTTTTATGCTTCTTTCTAAGGCAATTCATCATCTAATCTATTCCAGACACCATGTGTCGCCATATTGCATTTGGATAATGTACAATTTTTTGATCCCTTAGAGATTGTATTGTATTGGTTATCCCATTCCATCCCCTTCTTGCCTCATGTTCAGTGTGGGGTGTTTGTGGTAAACATAATATACAAAGAGGGGGCTTAAGCCTCTGATTCCATGAAAATTTTACTTTCAGACCAAGCTGGAAGGTATTTCAGTCAGAACAGAAGGGTAATTAATAAGGGAATAATAAGGAAAGTAATAGAAACATCCTCAGTCCTCATGCAGAAAATAAATTTAATCTCCTACAAGCTCTGGAGGAATTATAAATGAGTCTCTTCCCCATTAGGAGGGTTCCCTTAGATCCCTCAGTTTACTAGGCAGGGAAATTATAGGTTTCAGTGCTATTACCACACCATGATTTCTGTGATGGAAGAGACCATGTGGTCCAATCCCTACCTGAATAAGAAAGCCCTCCACAGGATCCCCAACAAGTGGTCATCCATCTTAAAGAGCTCCAATGTGGGGGGACCTTTGACCTCCAGGGAAACAGCCTAGCCTATTTTTTGGACAGGGAAGTTTTTGTTTGTCTAGTTTTAGACTTTTTGTTAGGGAAGTTTTTCTGGAGTCAGACCTAAGTTTGCCTCTTCTCAACTTGAACTCATTGCTCCTACTTCTGCCTTTCAAAGCAAACAGCATCAGTCTGATCCCTCTTAAACTTTTCTTCAAATACTTGAAGACAGCCATCATGTTCCCCCAAGTCTTTTTTCATTAAGCTAATTGTCCAAAGTTTCTTCAACTGAATCCTCACATGGCATACAAAGGAAAATCCCTTACCATCTTGGTCTCCTTTGTCTGCATGTTCTCCAGCTTGTCTTTTCTTATATGTGGTACCCAGAACTGAATATTATAATTCAGTTGTGGTCTGACCAGGGTAGGGTACAGTAGAACTATCAGTTCCTCATTCCTGGGAGGGATGCCATTCTCAGTCTAGCCCAAGATAGTAATAAGTTTTGTTTTGTTTTTTTACTGCCGCATAACACTATTGACTCATATTGAGTTTATAATCCATTAAAAACACAAAATTTTTTTTCAGATGCCATGTCACCCCATATTGTAGCTGTCAAATAAAAAATCCATGTTGTACAATGGAAAAGGGCACATGGGACTAGGAATCAGAGCGTTCAAATGCAGATTTTATCACTTGCTATTTATGTTTAGTGACTTTGGGAAGGTCACTGAACTTCTCTGGTCTTATTTACCTCACATATAAAATAGGGAGGTGAGCTAAATGACCTCTAAGGTCTCTGAAACTATGAAAGTGAGATGATTTTTGAATCCATGTATATTGTAACTATTTATTTCCATTTCGTTTATCTTATTAGATTTGACCCAGTGTCCTAGCCTAGCAAAATCTTGCTGAATCCAGATTCTGTTTTACCAGAAACTATCCCTTCCAGTTTGGGGTCATCTGAATTTCCATCACCTGTGTAACCCAGTGCCTGGCTCATAATAGACATTTGCTAAATGCATGTTGATTCATTAATTGATTAATCAATAGGTTCACACACCAACCCCCTTCCCACTTCAGTGAAGGAACTGATCAGGTACATTATCTTATCCTCATTTCCATCCACAGGGAAGGCTAGCCAGTAAAGTTGGGGTGACAAGTTGCCTGAGGGAGTTATGGAAAGTGGTATGTGCCTTCCAAGAGAGTCAAATCTTCACCATCATCTCTGTAAGTACCATCAGACCTTAGTGGAGATCACTCAAGACCCTGAGCCTAGGAGACCCTGAAGAGCAGCATCCTCCAGACTTTCTGCTTCCAGCCTGGCCCCCACAGGCATCAGCTCTTGTGGAGATGCAACCTGACAACAGCTCCTACCTCCTTAGCAACCAGAGCTACTGAAGACCTGGAAAGGAAAGTACTTATCACTAAAGTCTTTGGCACTTTTAAAATGGTTTAACACAAGAAACATGTTGATTTGTTTTGTTTGGCTTTACTTATTGGTCATAAGAGAATGTTTTTATGGGGGTTGGGGAGGGTTGGTTGGTCGGTAATAAGAGTGATACCATAGGGGGCAGCTAGATGGCGCAGTGGATAGAGCACTGGCCCTGGAGTCAGGAGGACCTGAGTTCAAATCCGACCTCAGACACTTAACACTTACTGGCTGTGTGACCCTGGGCAAGTCACTTAACCCCAATTGCCTCACAAAAAAAAAAGAAAGAAAAAAAAGAGTGACACCATAAAGAAAGAAAGAAAGAAATCATCGGTGAAACCTTTAAAACTGCACAGACAAGAGCAACAGGAAATTCAGAAAGGGGCACAGAACAGCACAACAGTTTGGCTACTATTACATTAAATTTTGGGCAGCTAGGTGGAGCAGTGGATAGGGTGCCAGGCCTGAAGTCAGAAAGACTCCTCTTCCTGAGTTCAAATCAGGCCTCAGATATTTACTAGCTGTGTGACCCTGGGCAAGTCACCTAATTCTGTTTACTTCAGATTTCTCATCTGTAAAATGAACTGGAGAAGGAAATGACAAACCACTCTAGTATCTCTGCCAAGAAAACTCCAAGTAGGGTCATGGAAGATCAGACATGACTCAACAACAACAACAACAAGCCTTCCCTAGTGGTAAACTGGTAAGTTCATTAAGGGCAAGGACCACAGGGTTTATTTTTCATAATAATAATGTATGGCGCAAACTGCCTCAGTTTACCCAAATAACTCGAGGAGACCACCAAGTCAAGCAGAGACAGATTTATTACATTCCCATGGGAATGGGCAAACTCAATGCCTGAGCCGTGCTAGCTAATACATGCCTTGACTTTTTATAGAGGAAGTCCCCATGCACACTAGAGCGAGCTCACAATCTAACATCCAATCCTGTCTCACCCAGGGTGCGTGTTTAGCTCGTGATCAATGTATGGAGACATGTATACCTGTTCCAGGAACAAGGGGGAAAAGGGGAGGGGGAACAAGGTCAAACCAAAGGAAGAGGAAATGGGGGAGTGACAGTCAGATGTTTCAGATCTCACAGTTCCCACTGACTCCCCTCTCCCGGTCCCTGTCTCTAAAGATATTCAACCTGAATAACAGGAAGAGTCACTCAGGTGCTTCAGCATTGTTCTGTAGTTGTGTTAATTCTAGAAGGATGACAGGGTTAAAATTTATCTTCGGCTATGTTGGGAAGAAAAGAATAATCCATTGTTGGGACCCCAGGGCCAAGGGGATTCCGCTCTGAGAAAAAGAGACTTGTCACTTAACATCTGGTCTCAACTTAATTGCTACATCCTGTGCCGAGCCCCGTCCTTTCTTCTTGAGTCCCAAGTATTGAATTGGTGGGCAAACTCCCTGGCCCACTCAACAGGGACTGGGGTTCTGACACGTGATAGATTACAGACAAAACTAATGTGTAGCTGACAAGTGGGGAGACTGAGCAGAAGTAAAAATACTGTTAATTGGCAATAATAATAAATAATTAATAATAATGAAAATCCCAGTCGTTTAACAGTTGAACTTTACAAAGTGTGGTCCTCACAATAGCCACGTGGGATAGGGAGCACAGGCAGTATCATCACTGTCTGACATATAAGGAACGTGAGCCTTAGAAAAGGTAAGCTACTTTGCCAAGGCCTTAGAACTATGAAGCATCAGCTGGAATTAGAACTACAATTCTCTATCCATAACACTCCCATTGCCAGTCAGAAGGTCTTATAAATAGTATATATTTAATATTTCAAGCTTTGGAGTCAGTGATTCTGGATTCAAATCCTTCATCTCCCTCTTTTGGCTAATGTAACCTTGAAGAAATAATTTTTTCTCTCTGAGCCTCAATTTATTCACCTGCAAAACAAGAGATTTAGACTAGAGAACTTTTTTTTTTTTTGGTGGGGCAATGAGGATTAAGTGACTTGCCCAGGGTTACACAGCTAGTAAGTGCCAATTGTCTGAGGCCAGATTTGAACTGAGGTCCTCCTGAATCCAGGGCTGGTGCTTTATCTACAGTGCTATCTAGCTGCCCTCAAAGGGTATACTTCTTTTTTTCTTTTGATATTTTCATTTTTTTTGTGGGGCACTGAGGGTTAAGTGACTTGCCCAGGGTCACACAGCTAGTAAGTGTCAAGTGTCTGAAGATGGATTTGAACTCAGGTCCTCCTGAATCTAGGGCCAGTGCTTTATCCACTCGCCACTGAGCTGCCCCTGACTAGAGGGCTTTTAAGAGCCCATCCAGCTCTTTCTCTGATTCCTTGAGCACAGGGTTTATCCTAGATCTGAGAGAGTGATCTGAACTAATTAAAGGTCATCTAGTCCAACCCCCTGCCTTCAGGCATAGTACCATCTAAACTCTCTCATTTCCTTCCTGAAGTTTTCTTTGAATTTTTCTGTTGCCCAGCCCAAGGTTTGATCTGTTTGATCATCAAAAAGTTAGTTGTTCATTAAGACTGGCCAGATTCCAGGGAGATTCATTCATAACTTTCCATGCTAGTCAGCAGCATACCTGGATACCTTTGGCCAAATGCTCTTTCCACCTGCATACTGTGGCCCATCAGTCATCTATTCATGCAGAAAAGAATTCTGAGGTTCAGAAGGGAGACCTTTAGGAGAACAACATCCAAGGGTCAGTCTTACAGTGGAAAAATCAAGAGCTCCCAGGTTAATGGTTTCTCAAAATCTATGTCATTTCTCTCCAAAGTCTCTTATTGGAGGTTGCGGCTAAAAATAGTGACCCACTTACATACAGCAAGTAGCACCTGAAAAAGTCCCAGTTGGACTTTGCTGGCTATTTTATTTAAGCCTCACTCTGAAAGCATCATTAACATACCAATCACTCTTATCACAGGCTCCTGGTGTCAGAATGACTGAAAACAAAAGGAGTTGGTCTTGAAGTGTAGTTGGGTTTATCTGAGAATTCAGACAGTATTCCTTATGCTCCAGCTCAGAGTGTGTCTGGTAGTTAATTAACAAATTATCAGCAGCCCTAGAGACGTGAGCCAAATAAACCCCAGGGAAAAGCTGGGCAGAAGAGGGACTGAATTCAGCATATGGTACAGCTGGCTGTCTTCTGTCAGGCCTGTAGTAGAGTCACAGCCTCCAGGATAAGGGTGTCCAACCCCAAGATGTAGGAGAGTGTGGGGAAGGTGGGGAGATAAAGAACTATGTACTTGGAACCGCAGAGGGTGTGGCTGAGAATCTTGGCTGGGTAAGTCACACCAGTTCTTTACACTTATCTCTTCATCTGTAAAATGGGGAAGGAGGGCTGGCTTCAGAGTCTCCCTTCTGAAACACAATGGCTGTTTTACCCTGGCGGAGTCATGTTACCCCCTCGGCATCCCAGGAGGCTCTTTAAAACGTTAAGATACAAAATGGTTGTTGCTCTGTGTTGGTAGAGGGAAAGTTCTCATAGGGACTACACTGCTGAAATCACAAATCAGGACCTTATGTGTCAGGCACATAGGAGGCACTTAATAAATATTTATTGATTAATTGATTGATTAAAGGAAACATTTCAGGGGCTGGCAATATAAAGAATAAAACCAGGCAACAGGCCCTGTCTTTTGAAAGCTTACATTGAGTTTATGGCATTTACATATAATTGAGTTGGGGAGGGGGAGGAAAAAAGAGATGAGAGAGATATAGAAAAACAGAGAGAAAGAGAGATAGGGAGAGGCAGACAGAAACAGAAAATAGAGACAGACAGAGAGACAGAGATGAGACAAAGAGACAGATAGAAAGAGGCAGAGGCAGAAAGAGACAGAGATAGGGAGAAAGACAGAAACAGACAAAAAGATAGAAAGACAGAGAGACAGAGACAGAGAGAGAGAAAGAGAGATAGACAGGGAGAGACAGACAGAAACAGAAAATAGAGACGGACAGACAGAGAGAGATGAGACAAAGAGACAGATAGAGACAGAGGCAGAAAGAGATAGGGAGAAAGATAGAAACAGACAAAAAGACAGAGAGAGAGACAGAGACAGAGAGAGAGATGGAGAGAGAGACAGAGACAGAGACAGAGAGATAGACAGAGAGAAATAATGGTGTGGGAATGGAGAGGGGTGCTGGCATTTGACCTGATCCCTGAAAGAAGATAATGATTTAGGAAGGCACAGATGAAGCAAGATTACATTCTAGGCATAGGAGGCAGCTTGGGGTATGAATGGAGTGGGGAAATGTCATGTTACAGATACAATGTCTAATTCATTCAAGGGAAATAATGAACAATAAGTTTGGAAAAGACAAGTTGGAGCACTATTGTGGAGGACCTTAAATGCCAGACTGAGGAGTTTTTATCTTACTCTACAGAGAACAGAAAGTCCCTAAAGATTTTCAAGCATGGGAACGATATGGTCAGATTTGTGCTTTGGGAAGATTATTCTCCTGTCTTTTGGAGTGTGGACTGGAGAGCGGAGACTAGAAGCAGGGAGACCAATTAGGAAGCTATTGCAATAGTCTGGGGAAAAACCCATCAGTTTGACAAAAATGACCAAAGAAGGACAATGACAATCATTGGAAAGGCTATAGGGAAAGAGGCGCACTAATACACTATTGGGGAAGTTGTAGATTGGTCCAGCCATTCTGGAAAGCAATTGAAAACTACACTTGAAAAGTCACTGAATTGTGCAGACCCATTGACCCTGGGTACCACTATTAAGCCTATGCCCCCAAAGAGATTGAATAAAGAAGAAAAGGATCCATAAGTACAAAAATATTTATAGGAGCCCTTTTTTTGTAGAAGCAAAGAAATGAAAACTATCAAATTACTGTATATGAATGGAATGGAATACTATTGTGCTATAAGAAATTACAAAAAGGATGGTTTCAGGGAAACCTGGGAACAGTCTTATAAGCTGATGCAGAATGAAATGATGCAGAATCAGGAGAATGGGTTATTTAATGCCAACAACATTACCAAGACCAAAAAAAAAAAAACCAAAAACCTTTGAAAGACTTAAGATATGATCACTTTAATGACAAACCCCAAATCCAGAGGACCAGTGATGAAATATGCCACCCAACTTCTGACAGAGAGGTTATGACCTCAAAAGATGAATATTAAGACATATTTTTTCCAGGCATTACCAACATGTGGGCTTGTTTTGATGAACTATGAATACTAGACACAAGAGTTTTATTTTACCTTTTCAAATTCGAGGGAATGGAGAGTTCAGTCATAAGAGGGGGGATAGCCATAGGATCATCAAAGTGGGAGAAAAAAGAAAAGGAAGAAAATGTAATTGAAGCTTTTCTTTCTTTCTCTTTTCTTTTCTTTTCTTTCTTTCTTTCTTTCTTTCTTTCTTTCTTTCTTTCTTTCTTTCTTTCTTTCTTTCTTTCTTTCTTTCTTTCTTTCTTTCTCTCTTTCTCTCTCTCTCTTTCTCTCTTTCTCTCTTTCTTTCTTTCTTTCTTTCTTTCTTTCTTTCTTTCTTTCTTTCTTTCTTTCTTTCTTTCTTTCCTTGCGGGGCAATGGGGGTTAAGTGACTTGCCCAGGGTCACACAGCTAGTAAGTGTCAAGTGTATGAGGCCAGATTTGAACTCAGGTACTCCTGAATCCAGGGCCAGTGCTTTAACCACTACATCACCTAGCTGCCCCAAAGCTTTTTTTTTTTTAATGCACAAAAGGAATAGGTTGTGAACAACACTGTTAGAGGGAGTGCCCATGATGATGAGCTAGAACAATGGCTGGCAAACTATAATCTACAAGACAAATCCTGCCTGCAGCCTGTTTTGTATAGCTCTGGGAGCCAAGAATTTTTAAAACATCATATATAAAAATGTAAAAATTATTCTAAGCTCACTCTGCCATACTTAGAAAGGCAGCAGGTGAGTTTTGGCTGGCAGGTTGTAGTTTACTGACCCTTTAGTTAAAAGCTCTCTTGAAGTTATCAAAATCAAGCTCAGTCAATTAGTATTTATTGAGCATCTACTATATGCCAGGCATGATGTTGAAGGCAGAGGATAAAAAAAGGCAGAAAAAACCAGACCCTTCTCTCCAGGAGCTTACATTCTAATGGGGGAGATAAAGTAACTACTACCCTCAGTACTTCACACATTGCCCTGCATATTGTTTGTTTTTTTTTGTTTTTTTTTAGTGAGGCAATTGGGGTGAGTGAGTCTTTAGTGAGGCAGTTGGGGCTAAGTGACTTGCCCAGGGTCACACAGCTAGTAGGTGTCAAGTGTCTGAGGGCTGTATTTGAACACTCAGGTCCTCCTGAGTCCAGGGCCGGTGCTCTATACACCGTGACACCTAGCTGCCCCTGCCCTACATATTGTAAACACTTAAGTGCTTAATTAAAAAAAAAAGTCTGAATCTCTGTACACTGTAGTCATTCTCAGACATTAGATAGTGCCCTACTAGAATGTGAGCTTCATAAGAAAAAGAATCATGTCTGATCTAACTTTGTATCCCCCTAGGACTGGGCATAGTGCTCTGCACAAAGTAGGGTGTGCACAATTCAAGCAACCAATAAGGACTTATTAAATGCCTTCATGCCAGGCATTGTGCTAAAAGCTGGGGATACAAAAAAGGGGACAAAACCCAGTTTCTATTCTCAAGGACTTCATAGTTTACTGGAGGGAGACAACCTGCAAACAGCCATGTATAAAAAAAAATATATATATATATATATATATATACACATACATACACATATATACATATATATATATATATATATTCAGGGATCATTTCTATAGTACATTAGGTAGATTAGATAGACAATACACAATAACAAATGACCATAGTAATCTAGTGTTTGATAAACCCAAAGATCCAAGCTTTTGGGTTAAGAACTTTCCATCTTACAAAAATTTCTGGGAAAACTGGAAAGCGTAAACTAGGCATATACCTCCATCTCACATCATAATACCAAGATAAGGTCAGAATGGATAGATGATTTAGAGATAACAGGATGATATTATAAGCAAATTAGGGGATTGTGGAAAAATGTACCTTTTAGATAGATGAATAAGAAAAGATTTTATGACAAAATGAGGATAGAGAGTATCATAGGGAGTAAAATGGATAATTTTGATCACATAAAATTGAAAAGCTTTTGCACAAGCAAAACTAATGTAGCCAAAATTAGAAGGAAAACAGGAAACTGGGGAAAATTTTTAAAGTAAGTTTTTCTGAAAAAGGCCTCCTTTCTTAAATATATAGGGAACCAAGCCAAATTTCTAAAAATAAGAGCCCTTTCCCAGTTGGTAAATGGTCAAAAGATATAAAAAGGCAGTTTACATCAGAAGAAATCAAAGGTATCAATAGTCCCATGCAAAAGGTTCTAAATCACTAGAATCACTTAGAAAAAATTAAAATTAAGACATCTCTGAGGTCCTACCTTGTATCTGTCAGATTGGCTAACATGACAGAAAAGGAAAATGACAAATGCTGGAGGGGATGTGGAAAAAGTGGGACGCTGTTATACTGTTGCTAGAATTGTGAACTGATTCAACCATTCTTTTTTTTTCTTTCTTAAAAGTATTTTATTATTTTCCATTTACATGTAAAGTTAGTTTTCAATATTTGTTTTTATAAGATTTTTGAGTTCCAAATTTTTCTCCCTCCCTCCCTTCCCTCCCTCCTTCCCAACACAGAAAACAATCTGATATAGGTTATATATGTACAATCACATTAAACATATTTCTGTATTAGTTATGTTGTGAAAGAAAAGTCATAACGAAAGGGAAAAACCTCAAAAAAGAAAAAACAACAACAAAAAAGTAGAAACAGTATGGTTCAATCTGCATTCAGATTCCACAGTTCTTTTTTTCAGGATGTGGAAAACATTTTCCATCATGACTCCTTTGGAATTGGCTTGGATCATTATATTTCTGAGAAGAGCTAAGTCTATCACAATTGGTCATCGTACAATGCTGCTGTTACTGTATACAACGTTCTCTTGATTCTGCTAACTTCACTCAGCAACAGTCCACTTAAGTCTTTCCAGGTTTTTCTGAAATCTGCCTGCTCATCATTTTAAAAAAATTTTTTTTTCTGCTTATCATTTCTTGTAGCACAATAGTATTCCATTACATTCATATACCACAATTTGTTTAGTCATTCCCCAATTGATGGGCATCCCCTCAATTGCCAATTCTTTGCCACCACAAAAAGAATAGTTATAAGTATTTTTTCTACATGTGGGTCCTTTTGCCTTTTTTATGATCTCTTTGGGATACAGACCTGGTAGTGGTATTGCTGGGTCAAAAAAAAAAGGGTATGCACAGTTTTATAGCCTTTTGGGCATAGTTCCAAATTAATATTCTGAATGGTTGGATCAGTTCACAACTCCAAAAGAAAAAAGAAAAAATATTTATATCAGTTCTTTTTGTGATGGCAAAGAATTGGAAAATGAGGGGATGCCCACCAGTTGTATGTGATTGTGATGGAATACTATTGTACAATAAGAAATGATGAGTAGGATGGTTTCAGAAAACCTGAGAAGACTTTTATGAACTAATGCAAAGTGAAGTGAACAGAACCAGGAGAACATTGTACACAGTAACAGCAATAGTGTAATAATGATCAACTATGAAAGATTTAGTTACTATAAATAAAAATTGAAGCATACCTTTTTACTTTATCTTTTACTTTTGTCTGTGTTTTCTTTTGCAACATGGCAAATATGGAAATATATTTTGCATGACATCACATGTATAATTGATAGCAAATTATTTACCATCTCAAGGAGGGGAGAGAGAGAATTTAGAATTCAAAAATGAATGTTAAAATCTCTTTACATGTAATTGGGAAATGTTTAACAAAATAAATAAAAATATATTTTAAAAACTCCAAGATCTACAGGATAAATTGGAGATAACCAACAATGGGAAGCACTAGTACCACATTCTCCTTTATACCACCCTTACTTCCCCTTGCAATACTTTCAAGTGATTTACAATATATATAGTCAGTAAGTTCTGCTTCATATCTAACTTAAGTAATTCAAGTTTGCTGCAACTCTCTTATCATCTTTTTTACTTTACTAGTTTCTGCTTTTTGTGTACATGGAGTAGGAAAGGCAGAGGGGGTAAGATTTCCCTAAAAGTAAGGTGGTTGCCAGTTTAGAAAGTAAAATGAATATACTTAGTACCCAGGGAAATATCATAGGCTGCCTGTCACTCATTCCTAAGTCTCATTAGTCAACTAAATGATTGATGGCTTCAGATGAAGTGGGTTATTAATTATCTAGAAATAGAATTAAAGGGTTAATACATTGATGCTTTAGACTCACATTTTTCTGGGATTGAAGAATTGTTTCTGCCATACTCCTGGGAAGGTAATGTTTGTTTTCCCAACATTATGTTTCCAAGAAAGTGCTTATGAAAGAATTCCCTCCACTTCACTTTCTTCTTCCTTCCCCAGATTTCTGCCAGTTATCTGGAGATAGGAATGCATTTACACTTTCTCCCCATCCCCATCTCTCCTACCCCCATAAATAATTTATTCATCAGAAGGCACTACCAGAAAATCATTCCAAATATCTATCTCCATATTTGAGTTTTTAGCAGCTACTTTTGAGTGGCTTTCTGGCAAACAGAAGTACCATTGTGTTCTGTAGCACTGTCATTTATGAAAACTTAAACTGAAATTCTTTTTAGGGGCCCAATCATCACAGGAACCTACAGGGTTCGGTTTTACTTCTCTATGTAACCTGGGAGTGGAAACCTCTGTACCTTCCAAACCACTTCTTTTTATCTCAGGATCCTGTGTTTTCCTGACCCTTTCTTTAGTAGGGGCCAAAATAATTCAAGAATTTTGAATGTTTTCCCCCTTCTCCTCATCCCTCCCAAGTAGAAGGTTTGCATACATACAAAGTTGGGCAGGATCCAATTTAAAAACATAATATTTATGGGGCACCTGTTATGTGCCAAGCACACTCCCAGGTGCTGAAAAAGAACGAACTGATTATAAAAGCAAAAAGGAAAATAGACCCGACCTCAAGAAGGTGACATTATACTAGAACAAGAGGCAAGGATTTATGTCTGACTATTCAAGAAATAAGCAAGAACAAAGTATGGGGATCCCTAGGGATGAGACTTGTGATTTCACTGGAATAGAGAACTCCCAGGTGAGGGCATTCCCTCTACTAGTGCAGGCCAACAATACCTCTCTAAAAAAGTTACCTAGGGGACAGCTAGGTGGAACAGTGGATGGAGTACCGACCCTGGATTCAGGAGGACCTGAGTTCAAATCTGGCCTCAGACACTTGACACTCACTAGCTGTGTGACCTTGGGCAAGTCACTTAACCCTCACTGCCCTGGCCCCCCCCCCCCCCCCAAAAAAAAAAGTTTCCTAGAGAACAGAATGTCCTGATGAGAGCCCATGATGTAATTGGGGACACACAGCCAGTTATGTGTCAAAGGCAGGCCTGAAACCTAGAAGGTTTCTGACTTCAAGGCCACTTCTCTATCCCCTACAAATAGGTAGATATAGAGTATTGTATATGAGGAAAAACAAGTCTCTTACTCTCCCCCTCACCAAATTTATTACTATTTGAAAAGTGGATGAAGAGGTCAGAGTGCAGCTACACTGCAAACAGTTTGGGGAAAACCTTAAATATTCTGATTGACTTTGACTTGGCTATGGAGTATATATGGAAGACAAGTAGGAAGTAACTCTGAAAAGGTAGACAGAGGCAATATTGTAGAGGGCTTTGAATACAATTCCATAAATGTTTAATACATACTCAAACTGGACTGCTCACTAATTTTTTTGTTTTGTTTTGTTTTTTTGCAGGGCAATGGGGGTTAAGTGACTTGCCCAGGGTCACACAGCTAGTAAGTGTTAAGTGTCTGAGGCTGGATTTGAACTCGGGTACTCCTGAATCCAGGGCCAGTGCTTTAACCACTGCGCCATCTAGCTGCCCCCTGCTCACTAATTTTTAAAGACACGTGTCTTAACCTTTTGCTCACGTTCTTCTTGGATACTAAAAAATCTACCCCATCCTGTCCTCATCCTATTGAAATCTTAACCATTTTTCTAGTTAAGGTCAGATGCCAAATCTTGCATGTAACCTTCTTGGATCTTCTTTCCCTTACCTTTCCCCTAACTGGATATGATTTCTCCTTCCTCTAAGCCTCCATAGAATTGTATTCCTTTCTCTGGGCATATATCACAGCCTGCTTTGTGCTAAAGCTTTGTGCTTGTTTTAGTTCTTTATACCAGATCAGAGGCTTTTAACCTCTTCTGTGTCATGGGTCTCCCTTGGCAATCTGACAAAGCTTATGGAACCCTTATCAAAATAATGTTTTTTAAAAGCATAAAATAAGATACATATGATTACAAACATAATAATTTATGTTGAAATATATATTTTTTAAATATTAAAAAAAGTTCTTGGGGGAAGCTAGGTGGCACAGTGGATAAAGCACCGGCCCTGGATTCGGGAGTACCTGAGTTCAAGTCTGGCCTCAGACACTTGATACCTACTAGCTGTGTGACCTTGGGCAAGTCACTTAACCCCCATAGTCCCCGCAAAAAAAAAAAAAGTTCTTGGACCCCCAAGCTATGAAGCCTTGTACTAGTTGAATTCTGTGAAGCTCCATATACCATCTTATTCATCTCTCTTGTTTCCCACAATGCTCAAAATAGGGTGAGAAATAAATGTTTTTTGAATCTCGTTAGTGAAGTCTCTACTGTTTCCTTCTTAATTTCAGGAAGGATTTGGGTCTGAGGGTAAGTGGTTTTTTAATTTGTTTGTTTGTTTGTTTGTTTTTGGTGGGGCAGTGAGGGTTAAGTAACTTGCCCAGGGTCACACAGCTAGTAAGTGTCAAGTGTTTAAGGTCAGATTTGAACTCAGGTCCTCCTGAAGCCAGGGTTGATGCTTTATCCACTGTGCCACCTAGTTGCCCCATGAGGGTAAATAAGGTTTAAGGAAAAGTTCTCTTAGATCTTATTCTCGTTTCTTTGTTTCTCCCCTTCATCCCCCATCCCCCTCAAGCTCCCATCCCCACCCCCCACCACCCCCTCTTCCCTTCTGGACCTTGGACCAGAGTAATCAGTTGAGTCCCAAGTGACAGGGAATGAGTTGTGGGGGTTTTTTTGTTGTTGGTGGTGGTTTTTTTGTTTTGTTTTTGTTTTGTTTTTATGGCACACTCCAGGATGAGTTCGGGCTATTTTGCGACCTAGTAATGCAAAATCTTAAATGCTCGTTGGTAGCTAATATCAAGTGAGCTAACAATATCTTTCCTCTGTTAACCTTTCCTACTCTTAGAACTTTGATAAAGCTTTTGGAACCCAGTGCTTGAACAGTATGCAGCCAGAAAATGTGGCTGTAGTATTTTGCCCTGAAACTCAAGTTGGAACAAAACAGAAAGAGGAGCCTGGACTGGTTATGATAGGTAAGGGTGGCCAAGACACCCGGGGCACCTATGGCAGTCGGTGACTCCAACCTGCTTGAAATTTATTTGGGCTCAAAATTTATTCTTCTGTATGAGAATGTGTTTGACACAGTGAGTTGGGGGAGGGGAGAGCTGGGTTATTCTACATGGATATTTCTGCAAGCTATTTCCTTAATCAGTGTCTCCTGCCAGTCTGTTTTCTGCTAGAAGAGATAAAAATGCTGAAGTTTGGAAAGGCAAAGGGATGGGAGAGGACAGATCTGGGGAATTTCAGAATTCACTTGCCCTTTGGTGCCTTTGAGCACTGGGAGCATTGGCAACTTCTGTGGATGGACTTTGTTTTGTCTGGGGAGGTCATTATCATTAGCAGTCATGGGCTCTGGGGAGGATCTAAGGATGCTGTTTAGATAGCCAATGCCATTCGCTGGCACTTGGACTCTGGGTTCTTGTAGCATCTGGCTTTATCTTTCATACCAATAACAGAAAGGATTAAGCCTTGAACTTTTCCCAGAAACACATAACACTTTTAATACCAAGTGACACATTTGGTTTTCCTCCTATATATCTGGTCTGTCTCTTACTTGGATGCAAACTTTGTTACTCTTTTTCTTGGTGACACATGTCATCAAAAGGAAGGATTCTGCTATGTTTTGTTATAAAGCCAATGCTAGAAAACCCCCGGATATGAATAGGAAAAAAAAACCCTATGATGACAAAAAAATCTCTCTCCCTAATCAATAAAAGCCCTACCTATTCCCTTTTAGCACTAATGTTGACTCACATTCAACTTTAATTCATTCGATTCTGAATCCAACTGTGTGAAAAACATTTCTAAATGTAGTTCTTTGCCTCTCAATTTAGCACCTGATAATACTGTTTTATGTTGATTTTCATACACTTCACACGTTAGCCTCATCTCCCCATATATTCAAGGGCTGAGAATGTCTTTACTGCTCTTCTATCCTTTATTGCACTTGGTCAGTCCCTTAGCAGGGACTGAATAAGTACTTGTTGGGTTGAACTCTCTCATATGGTTCACCCTTTCTAATCCCAAGACACCGGTGCTGATCACTGAAGAAAATGGAATATCCCAGGCTGAGTGCTCAGGCTGGAACTGGAGATATTTTAATAATGATTGCTTCGTAATAGGAGGAGACAGGAAGAAGTAGGATTTACCAAGGTGATTTAGGCAATAAATATGAGAGGCAGAATTTGAACTCAGATACTCTGTCTCCAGAAATACTAGTTGCTAGGGTAGGAATAATGGGGACCTGGGAAGAGGGACAGGAAATGATCATCTCTTCATAGAATTTGTAATAAGAAAGAAAAATAAAACTGGAAATGGTCTAACATGTATAATAAGTTGTTGAAGAACAGATTTCAAGGTGTTCAGAGGGAAGGTTTTTTTCATTTTAATCCAATTTCATTGAGTAATAATAAAACTGTACATTTAATAGTTCACTAAGTCTTACAAAGTACTGGAGGGAAACATTTGGTTTTAAGAGGAAGGCTACGCTGGGATGAACTCCTATGAACTAAGTTTCTTTTGTGTGTTAAGGGCTAAAATTCTAGCTAAACTGTCTAAAATATTTTAATGAGTGGTCGCCAATAAATTATAAGCTTTAGCAAGAGTTAGACTTTTAAGCGTTTATTAAGGAGAATAAGAATTTGGTAAAGAGAGAGAGAAAGGCCTAGATCCCTATCTATTAAAGGGAGAGCACATTTCTAGCTCCGCTCTCCACCAGAGTCCTCAGGAAAGAGCCCGAGAGCGAGCGCCAGTCTCTTCCTTCCTCCTCCCACTAGCCCGCGTCACTTCCTGATGCCAAAGAAAAGACTCCTGGTCTTGCCCTCAAAGACCTTCGCTTCATGGGCAGAACTCTTCTACAGTAAGTCTCCAGCAGGTGGCGTCATTCCAACCGTTACATGTGGAACCCAGCCCAGGAGGGATAGGAAGCTCTTAAGAAAAAAAATTTGGAAGACACAAAGATAAATACTTCTAATGAGGAATAAAGGGTTTAAAGCTCCTTTCTTTAATGCTTCTTGTGGCTGGGGCATAGCTAGGTAAGAGGCTAGGACTATATATGCGATAGGATGCTGGAGAGTGGGGAACTAGACAGAAGGGTGTCAAATGGGAAGGAAATGATGGAGACTCAGCAGTGAAGAACATACATAGGTGTTAAGGGTTTTTCCAGACCATGGAGAAATCAAGACAGAAGAAGCAAGGTAGCAGTGGGGACAGAGATTGGCTAAGCCAATCCTGCAGCTGGCTTTCCCATGATGAGTACCATCATTGTGAGATTGCACCCATGAGTAGAAGAGGGTTTGTGAGGTGAGCACTGAGGCTGAGGGGACTGCATGTATGATCTGAGTCAGGCAGCGGGCATTGAGGAAAGGTAACCAAGGATTGCTTCGGTCCAGTTTCTCCATGAGGAAGAGCCTGATGCAACAAAGCTGCTTCAAACCATGAGTTCCCCTTCAACTGATTCAACACTGTCTTCCTGGAAGCCACCATGGGTACAACATTAAGGGCCATTTATCTATTTCCAAAGGCAGTGAATGATGGGAGGATATCTCAGCAGCTGAATCGTGTGTCTCTCAACTCCTGAGACTGGGCTATGCCTGGAGTCTGCTCAAGCACTGCCTGGCTCTAGGAAGAGCTTTGCGCACAGTTACATTGGAGTTGCTTGAATATGGATTTGATTTTTTCCCCTTTTTGCCTTTATGTTTATGAGTAAAAACAACAACAATAACTATGTACATTCAACTATAGTTCTTTCATTTACTCCACTTTGCAGTGTTCAACTCAGGATCCTTCTTCTATGTGAAGATTTTTCTAATCCCTCCAAAAGGTAGTGTGCCTCCTCCATCCCTCATGCAAATAATTCCCTTGTACTAATTCCTATCTATTCTGTATGTGCCTATATATGCACATTTTTTCCTGATAGAATATGCAGGAGGTACATGACATGAGATAGTTCATAATCAACTTTGTAAGCCCAAGATTTATGACATAGATATATTTCAGTTTGTCTGAAAAATATGCTTCTCCTTGAGGATGGGTATGTGTGGGGGTTCTCTTTTGCCTTTATCTCTCTAGTGCCTAGCATGTTAGGTAACTAGTAATTGTGTTGATTGATTCCTATAATCAGGACTCATTGAAATACAATAGATTAGGTAGGAGAATAAAGTTTCAAGTGAGGGCTTGAGCTGAAATTCTGATTAGATAAATTTGCATTGATCACATCCCTTAGATTCAGAGTTCTTAAATTTTGTGTATCATGACACCCTTGGGAAGTCTGGAGAAGCTTATGGACCCCTTCTCCAGAAAATGTATTTAAACATATAAAATAAAATGAATAAGATCACAATATTAAATATAATATTGAAATATAATTTTTTAAAACTTAAAAATAACCCAGATTCATTGGGTTAAGAACTCTTTGCCAGACTAAGGAAAAGAGGAATCACCTACCAAGAGGCCCAGTTTGATGACTGAGGCAGTAATTCTCTGGGAAGCACATGAAGCTTGGCAGCTCTCCCAAGCACCTTCTTCATTTGTTTCAGTCATGTCCTACTCTTTGCAATCCTATTTGGGCTTCTTTTTGGCAAAAACACTAGAGTGGTTTGCCATTTGCTTCTCCAGGTTGTTTTACAGATGAGGAAACTGAGACAAACAGGGTTAAATGACTTTTCCAAGATCACACAGCTAGTATATGTCTGAAGCGGGATTTGAACTTAGGTTTTCCTGATTCCAGGCCCAGTGCTTTATCCACTGAGCCACCTAGAACAGCTGCCCCCAAAGTGCCCTCTGACATTGGATAAAACCATCAGGGAGAGCACAGGAGTACCCAGTGCAGGTTCTTATTGTGAACAGGACTAGATTTGTGGTCATGGTATCTACTGGTTACAAAAAGGACATCATTTAAAGGGGCCTGATGTAGCTGCAGAGGGAACTCAAAGACTCACTTAAATGGGGGCAAGGTGAGGGGGAAATTTACAGAAGATGGAAATAAAGGATAAGCAGTGGAGAATGAATTCACAAGTGTGGTACGGTCCTGTATACATAGTGTTGTAAAGGCTAAAGCTCAGAATGATATGAGGCTGGCTAGAAAATCAAAGGACAATTAAAAAATGTTTTAAAAAGCTGTATGGGGGAAAGAAAAAGATCAGAAAGGCAATAGGACCTCTGTTCTGGGTGGAAGGGATAAAAATAACTGTGGCTAGAGAGAATGTAACTCCCATTTTGCTTCTCTTTTCTTTTGCAAGGAGCAGTCTTTGGACTACAAAGGAGAGACCAAGTATGACTAATAGGGAGTAGATATCCAAGATAAGTAAAGAGATATTAAAAGAATACCCAGTAGTCCTTGATGAATTCAAGAGACCAAGTCCAATTAACCACATCCTAAAGTCCTGATGAATTGGCAACTATGATTGCTGGGGCATTGCCAGTAATTTTTGTGATGCTGTAAACAGGTGAACAAGAGGTAAACTACAGGATGGGAGAGGGGCAAATAGAAAAGCAGGTAGTCTATGAACAATAAGCCAGGGAAACTGACTTCCGTTCTGGCCAAAATTTTGGAACAGAATACTCAAGGGATGATTAGTAAACATCTAGAAAAGAAAGTAGTCATCACAAACAGCTAGCATGATTTCATTAAGAACAAGTTAAGCTAGAATAACCTTATTTCCTTCCTGGGGTTGCTAGACCAGAAGATCAAGGGGACGCTTTAGTTATAAATCGTTTATCTAGATTTTATCAAAGCACTTGATAAAGTATCTCATGCTATTCTTGTGGGAAAAGGAGAAATGTGGACCAGACTATTCAGTAAAATTAGATTCAGAACTATTAAAATTGTTACACACATCAAGCAGTCTTGGATCTAGTCTTGGCTTTGTACATTTTATCAGTGGCTTGGATCAAGGCATGGATGGTGTGCTTATCACATTTTCTTTCTTTTTTTTAAAATTAATAAAGTATTTTATTTTTTTCCATTACATGTAAAGATAGTTCTCAACCTTTGTTTATACAAGCTTTACAATTTCAGATTTTTCTCCCTCCCTCCCTTCCCTCTCTCCCCCCTCCCCTAGACAGCAGGTAATCTGATATAGGTTTATATATATATATACACACACACACACACACACACACACACACACATAGTAACATTAATCCTATTTCTGTATTAGTCATGTTATAAGAGAAAAAAATCAGAGCAATGATGGAAAACCTCAAAATAGAAAAAAAAAACAACAGCATCAAAAACAAAAGAAATAGTATGGTTCATTTAGCATCTATACTCTGCAGTTCTTTTTTTTTCCTGGATTTGGAGATCCTCTTCCATCACGAGTTCCCTGGAACTCTTCTGTGCCATTGCATTGGTGAGAAGAATATAGTCCATCACAGTAGATCAACACTCAATGTTGATGTTACTGTGTACAATGTTCTTCTAGTTCTGCTCATCTCACTCATCATCAGCCCAAGCAAGACCCTCCAGGTTTCTCTGAACTCCTCCTGCTCATAGTTTCTTATAGCACAATAGTATTCCATTGTATTCATATACCACAACTTCTCCAGCCATTCCCCAATTGATGGGCACCCCCTCAACTTCCAATTCTTTGCCACCACGTAAAGAGCAGCTATAAATATTTTTGTACATGTGGGTCCCTTTCCCCCTTCCATGATCTCTTTGGGAAAAAGACCCAAAAGTGGTATTGCTGGGTCAAAGGGTATGCACAGCTTTATCGCCCTTTGGGCATAATTCCAAATTGCTCTCCAGAATGGTTGGATCAGTTCACATATCACATTTTCTTATGACATAAAGCTTGGGAGACACGGCACACTGGATGACAGAATCAGGATTCACAAATGTTCTGATGGGCTAGAAAAATGGGCTAAATGTATTAAACTAAGATTTAATTTAATAGGGATCAACCTCAGAGAATGTATACTTGAGTTAAAAAAAATCAGCTTTATAAATCCAAGATAGGGGAGACATGACTGGGTCTCAGTTTTTCTGAAAAACATCTGAGAGTTTTGATGTAATACACACTCAATAATAATCAGTATCGTGATATCTGTAGCAGCCAAGTAAATCAGGGGTGTTGTAGAGAGATTTTTTTTTTTTCAGGTACAGGTCAGACTAGACTTCTGAATTTCTTTTGAATTCTGAGATTCTGTGTTAATCTTGGTTGAACAAAGTTCTAAGGCTCAGTTTCCACTTGTGTAAAATTCAGATCATATCTGGGGTCCCCTCCTACCTTAAGTCCTCTGATCTGATGAAAGATCTCCAAAACACCAAGCTTGGTACTCTCACTAATGCCCCTAGGGTCCAGGTTGATAGAAAAGCCAGCAAGTCCCTTCAGCTTTCCTAGGAATCACATCCTTGAAAGAAGGAACAGATGCTTGTTAAAAGCCTGCTCTAGGGGCAGCTAGGTGGCGCAGTGGATAGAGCACTGGCCCTGGATTCAGGAGGACCTGAGTTCAAATCCGGCCTCAGACACAACACGTATTAGCTGTATGACCCTGGGCAAGTCACCTAACCCCAATTGCCTCACCAAAAAAAAAAATTAACTAATTAAAAAGCTTCCTCTGGCTAATCCCAACAGGCTCCCACTCCTTTGACATCTGTTTTCATCACTGTATGACTTATGAACCTCCACTTTAGGCCAAGAGGATGAGCCATTTTGGCTTGGCTGTCACAATACATTTCAGGAGAGGGTGTCTAGGCTTAGATAATCCTCATAGATGATCAGGTGCCTTAAAAGCCTTCTAATATTAATGAAAGTGGAGGTTCCAAATGTATGGCCAGCTCTGCACTGGGCTCTGTCCTTACTCTGTGTGTGTGTGTGTGTTTTCATTCTGATTCACTGCTTGGATGAACTTTTGGGGATCATCATATTTAGAGCCAAAAGGGCCCTTATAGAAAAATGAGAAACTGCCTGGTACAGTGAAAACAGTACTATCTTTGGAGTCAGTGGACATGGATTCAAATCGTAGATCTGTCAGGTCTGTATGACCTTGGACAAATTATTTAATATCTCTGGTCTCCTGTGTTTTTTTTTTTTCATCTGTAAAATGAGAGAGTTGGACGATCAGGGGTTCTTAAACTTTTCCCACTCATGACCCCTTTTTGCTTGAGAAATTTCTACGTGACCCTGGTTGTATAGGTATATAAAACAGGTAGATATAATTTTTTACTGTTGCCAAATTTTTTACAAGCCCCACATTCAGTTATATGACCCCATATGGGGTCATGACCCAGTTTAAGAAGCTAGGGACTAGATGACCTCTGAAACTCTCTCTAGCTCTAGATATATTATTCTATGATCCCTGATATTATTTGATTTCATCTTTTTTTTTTTTTTTTTTTGGTGGGGCAATGAGGATTAAGTGACTTGCCCAGGGTTACACAGCTAGTAAGTGTCAAGTGTCTGAGACCAGATTTGAACTCAGGTCCTCCTGAATCCAGGGCCGGTGCTTTATCCACTGCACCACCTAGGTGCCTCTATGATCCCTGATTTTAGTGATGCAGATAGTGAGGCCCAGACAAGAGAGGTGGCTTCCCAGAGGTCATATAGGTAATGAGTAGGAAAATTGGGGTTCCCACCTAAACCTGTGTACTTCTCTTTCCACTCCACCACTCTCTGGGAAACAAATACAAAGGAAAAAGTAGAAAATCCCAGAATTCTTTTCTACTCTTCTCCAACCCCATCCTTACCATATTAAAATCACCTTGCTTTGGGGAAGAGCTGGAAGTCACTATAGTGGTAGGAGAGAAAAGGCAAAGTATAACATGAAATGGCAGCAGTACCCAGTGCCATAACTTGTTCTCTTTTTCTACCTCACCTCCTAGAAGAAATGGGATAACCCCATGGGGAAGGTAAGATCTTATCCTCTGTCTGTCTGTCTCTGTCTCTATCTCTCTCTTTCTCTCTCCAAGCAATCAGGGTTAAGTGACTTGTCTAGGGTCACACAGCTAGTAAATGTCTAAGGCTGGATTTGAATCAGATTCTCCTAACTCCAGGGCCAGTTTTCTATCCACTGCACCACCTAGCTTCCCCATGCTAAGTCTTGAATTACAACATCTTGGCTAACAAGTGGTTAGAAGAAACAAAGGGGTCTAGAGGGCATTTATAATTTTTTGTCCCTCATTTTTCTTCTCTGTCAATTAAGACAGATGGACCAAGGATTTCTTAAGTTTCCTTTTATCTTTGATATTCTTTGATTCCTTTTACTCTAAGTTAGTGGTCTCCAAAGGGGGTGGGGGGCATAGTCTCAGCTCAAGATGGGCTGTGGCGTGACTTTGACATGCAATCAACCAATTATATGGTAAGAAGACCAGCTGATCCCAAGCCTTCCTGACATACACAATCATGGGGCTTGTCCCCAACAATCATAAACCTATTCTTCAATTATTGTTCCTCAATACATCCCACCATGCTCTCTCCTAATGTTCTATGAACATACAATCAACCTTCTTCTGCCCCAGAAGTGAGCCCTTTACATTAGTCATAACATAATGGCTACCATGGTAAGTACAACAATAGCATAGGTACTATTGGGAAAATCCCTCTGCCAACCCCATCTCCACACACATACGTGTACACTCTCACATACCTGTCCCTGTCCCTAAATCGCTTCCTGGTTGCTGTTCTGGATATTCCTTAGTGGGTAGACTATATGCTCTAGGCCAATGACTCATAAGAGAGAGCCCTATCTTCCTTTAAAAAAAATTGGATGGGACAAAGTGAGTTGCACATTATTGCATGTATATAATTTATGAAAAAATTAATATACATTTGTTGGTAGTATATGCTCATTTCCTTTTACTTATAGAGGGACATGAACAAAAGTCTGGAGACCATTGTCCTAAGTTGGCATCAATAGTCAGGCATCTACACTAAAATGTTCCACGTTACCACCAGCATTACATTCAATTGTAACTTCCTTGAGAATAGGGAATGTTTTTGTTTGCTTGTTTGTTTGGCTTTCTCTGTATCCTCACCACTTAGCACTGTGCCTGGAAACATAGTAGGTATTTAAGTAAATGTTTCTTGATTTGACTTGACATCACTATCTTCTCTCCTTCCCTGATGCTCCATAGGCTAGGTCTCACATATTCTAATAAATTGCCTTTAAATGGAGTAGAAATGTGTGTGTGTGTGTGTGTGTGTGTGTGTGTGTGTGTGTGTGTGTGTGTATGTTTGTAGGAGTGGGAAGGTGCTTAGGCATATAGGAATATAATTTTTCCAGCCTTCCAAGTTCAATTTACTGATTAGCCTAATTACTATACTAATTGAGGTGTGTAGAAAGCCTACAGCTTCTGTCCTGAAAATGCCAAGTCAAGAGAAAATATATGTGTGGAAGGGCCAAAAAACCCAAAAAACTTGAACTGCTATGAAGTTTTTCATAATTCCTGGTCTCTGTAGTTTTGTATCTTGTTCCTATTATTTGTGTAAAGACAAGGATGTGACTTTCTCCTCCCCTATGGGATCTGAGATAGCCTTTTACCTGTAGATTCTCAAGGAAAATACCTCTCCCCCCCAATCAATAAATATCTCTATATTGCTTTTGATTCCTCACTTGATACTTTTCAGAGAAATGGCATGTGGCCCATAAATGTGAATTGTTCCTTTCTTTTACCCCCAAAACTAGGAGAGAAGGTCCCCCCCCATTTTGCCCATTAATAAGCCTATAGATAAAGTGTTCATGTAGGCCCATGTGGCCTCCTAGCCCCTCGAATCATTCCTAACATTCTCCACATTCCCCTTGTTAGCTCACCTTGAAGAGAGCAAGGACCATTCCCCTCTCATCCTCTTTAGCCAATTGCTAAGCTTAAAGATCCCAAAGGATCCCTAGAAGTTCAAGTCTCAGAGATTGAGAGTGTGTTCTGTGCCAGTTGCCAAACTCTAGCTTTTCCTTTTGATATGAGCAATGTCCTATCTTGAAGGTCTTTTGGAAACTCTCCTTCCTATTGGCAGCTTTTAGGATAGGAGGGAGTAAGCTACGGATTGTCCAGTTGTAGAATTTTTACTTTGCAGATTGGGGGAAGGGGAGAACTGGGGAGATCAGACCTGGGATTACTGTGGTTTAGGGAATTTCTGAAAAGAAAATTCTTGATATTGATGCAACTTAGTCCCTGTTCTGAAATATGTACACTTAGTGTTGGCTGGGACATTGAGAAATCCAGTCAATCGACTAGTCAATCAACAATCAATATACATTTATTAAGTGCTTGTGAAGTACTAAGGATAAAAAGAGAGACAAAAATAGGTACCTTCTGGGAGCTTACATTCTAGTAGGGGAGATATAAATAATTACAAGATAATAAGATCTAACATTTACATAACACTTTATGGTTTGTAAAACACTTTATGTATGTTATTTTACTTGGTCCTTACATCAATCAATCAATAAACATTCATTAAGTGCTTACTATCCCTGTAAGTTAGGTGCTATTATTATACCCATTTTATGGACAAGGAAACTGAAGCACAGAGAGGTTAAGTGACTTGCCTATGGTCAGTCAACCAGCTAGGCAGTGCCTGAGGTCAGATTGGAACTCAAGTCTTTCTGACTCCAAAGCCAGTACTTTATTACATCACTTAGCAGACCACCTATGGAGTAGATCAAAGGGGAAGGTTCAGGATCACACAGAAAATATATATCAAAGATAAGACTTGAACCCAGGCCTTCATGACTCCGAGGACAGCTTGCCATCTACTTTGTCATATTGTCATTGCTTTATGGGATATCTGAAACAAATATTTAGTCCTCTGCTATCTCCCTCCAATTCCCCCCAAGATTTCTTTAACTTACTTAGGGAATACAAACTTATTCTCCTGTCAATGCAAGCAAAACGTAATTAGGAAAGTGAATCTTGTGGGGGGTGAGCCCCCAAACAGAATCAGTGAGTATGTTGGAGTACCTAGTACTCAGATATGTGCCTTTTAGATCATCTGTTGTTACTTATTATCTGACATGATGTCAGAGATCCTTGAAGTGCCGGCCTATTTTTATTTTTCTCCTTATTACACCCACAGTGCTGTCAGCTCTTACCAAACCTTGAGATACCAAATCCTTTTTAGCAACACACATGTGAAAATTAATCCTTGCTCAGCCTCCCTCAGCCCCATCTAGGTCAGGCACAAGGTCGTTCCCATGAAACTGCTTCCCTTCATTCCTGAGGAGGCACTGGGCTATGATGTTAAATGGGACCCCACCTCAGAAGGGTAGGCAGGCTCAGAGGAGCTGATATCCAGCCAGTCACTGCCCATTTCCATTAAGTCTGGTTCTTTAATATGGAAAATTAGAAGCGAAGGGCTGTGTCCCCCCTTCTGCACATGGATCCATCTCCCATTAGCACTAATAAGCAGCCCTCAGTTTGAGCAGAGTGCAGGGGTGGGGTAGATAGAGGAAGGGAGACCCCCCCTAAGAATATAATTTTTCTAGCGTACTTAATTCTATTTACTCATTAGTCTAATTATTATACCCACTGAGGTGTGTATAAAACCATGGGAAGTGCTGGGCCACGCATACAAACTGCATATGCATCTCTCTACACTGTAGTGGAGATGCTAGCTTATTGTATAAAGTAAGATGACTGGGGGCATTATAGGATGCTAGTAGAGCAGAATGGGAAAGGACCTTAGAGATGATCTACAATCTAGTTGCAACCCCTTCATTTTACAGATGAGGAATTTGGAGCTCTGACAAGAATTGAAGTGATTGAGATAATGAAGTCATTGAGGATAGGGATACCTTTCCTTATTTCTCTATCACCCTGGGCAGTGTGGTGTAGTGGAGAGAGGGCCAGTCTTCAAATCCCAAAGACAGGGGCCAATTCCTGTTTCTGAGAATGGTCATCACACCATTATCACCAACTGCTAATGGGGAATGGGCCAATCCATCACCCTCTAGCTGCACTCACCATCGTTACCATCGTTGTGATATCCCACATGAAAACATCCCTTCCTGGTTACCACTACCCTTTATTGATTGCCTTTCCCCCAATCAGAAAGTAAGCTCCTTGAGGGAAGGGACAAAGCTTCTTTTGTATTTATATCCCAAGCTACTTAGAATAGTCTTTCTCCCTCATAGCAAGCACTTAGTAAATTCATTTTTGTTCATTCAGATTAGTTGTGCGATCATGAAAACTCACAGTCTCTAAGTGACTCTAGGCAACTCTATAAAATAAGTTGTAGATTAGTTGCTAATTTGTATTGATGGAAGGAGTTTCCTCTTCCAGGGGCTCCCTCCCATGGATGAGAGGTATGGACTACCTTCCCTTTTCCCCTTCCCCAAGCAACAACACCATCAAACTCAACCTCTCTGTATGCCAGAGACAGTACTCTGTACACGGTATGGATCGGAGCAGGATTGGACCTGTGGTTTGATTGGGACAGTGACCTTCTGGATAAGAAATTCCCAGTATCAATGAAGGTTAGCACCTTTTTTGCCTGAATGAACTACTTTGAGAATTCCCCAACTTCTCCATCATGTGCCAGGAAGCTCTATATTGGGGAAATCCTGTAAGATCTCCTCATATCAATGTCCTTGGTCTCTCTGATTGGAGGGTGGGCTATAAGCTCCAAAATCTCCATCTAAGGCTTAGACTAGACATCATTTCTCACCTGGCTGCACTACTCTGGGGCATCTTTGCCTTCTGTACCATGCCCTAGCATGGGGCACCATCCCTCTCCCCCTCCACTTTTCAACTTCCCTTTGTGTGTTGTCTTCCCCTGTTAGATTGTAAGCTTCTTGAGGGCAGACACCATATTTTTTATTTTTGCTTCTTTAGTGCTTAGTATAGTGCCTAGCATATAGTAGCTACTTAATAAATGTTTATTAATTATAGATTATTCTCTGCAACATATAATTTTAGAGAGTTGCCTAAAACATTGAAAGCTTCCCCCCCCCCCACCCCAGGGCAATGACTTGCCTAGGGTCACACAGCTAGTATGTGTCAAGTGTCTGAGGTCAAATTTGAACTCAGGTCTTCCTGAATCCAGGGTTGGTGCTTTATCCACTGCGCCACCTAGCTGCCCCTAGCACTGAAAGCTTTTTGCCAAAGGTCTCACACACATGTTATGTGTCAGGTCAGACTCCTGGACTGCTTCTCACTGTACATCATAGGTGTTTAATAAATGTTCATATGAATGACTTGTACTAGGTTACACACATTAGCTAGAGCTAGAATACAAGTCTTTAGGCTCTCGGGCAGGGAACACTCCTCTAATAATAGTTAATAATAGTAAGCACTATAGAATTATTAGCTATGTGCCAGGTACTGCATTAAGTGCTATCCAATTGTTATCTCATTTGATCCTCACAACAACCCTGGGAAGGTGCTATTATTATTATTCCAATTTTACAGATGAAGAAATTGAGGCAAATAGAGTATAAGTGACTTGCCTATGGTCACACAGCTAATAAGTGTTTATGGCCACATTTGAACTCAGGTCTTCATGACTCTACCTACATGACTCAACTAGCCGAACTTAGCTAGTCCTCTCTGTGACTCTGAACTCCTCCCAAAAGTTCCCTTTGAGGGAAGACTCCAGCCACAAGGAGAGAAACTGACATCTTATTTCATGGACTCTTCAAACTAGTGCCCATTCCTATCAGGGAAACAATTGGCTTCTTTCACAGCAAAGTCTGTGACCTTTTGAAAAGCTGCTGAAAGCCCAGAGTTGTTGAAACTCCTTTTAGGCTCCACCAGGCCCTGGGGAAATCCTTACCCTGGCTTTGTGGTGCTGGTGCTCTGATGTTATAAAAACCATATTTCAAGAGTCTCTGACAGTTCATGCTTGAAAGCATGCCAAGAGTGTCTTCACTGTGCGTGCCATATTTGTTTTCCCTCGGAGCGAGGCTGATAAGCACTGACATTACAGGATATTATATTTGACCTGACATACATTAGGAGATAGTCATAAAAATCTCACCACCATCAACAGCATTAGGCGGCATCCTGATTATTCCCTGCCAGTGCTATACACTTGTTATTATTTAGTGTTTATAGGGCACTTTATATTGGTGGAGCCCACGACAGGAAAGGTTATTGGTACCCTCTCCACATTCTGAGCATACCTGCAAGGGACAACAGAGCTGTTCAGTTAAGCTTTGAGAGGGAGGCCACATATTGGGCTTATGACCTTGTGTTTACATGTTTGAAGAAAGGAGCAAAAGTTCATGGGATGGTTTTTCACATGTATGTGGCCGAAAAGCACCTTGTATCTCAAGGTTTGGTATAAGCTAACAGCACCTTAGGAGAGAAGAGAAGGAGATAGTTTGGGCAAGCCAGCCTAGTTGAAGCATTAAGGTACCCTGAAGGAGTGGGGAGAGGTGGTATGTCAGGTAAGTGAATCCAAAACCACCATTTAAACCACCACTTCTCTTTTAAGAATCTGACATAAATAGTCCAAGATTCTGAAGCCAAGAGCCTAGGGAATAAAAGTACCCTGCAGACCACTGGCCCTGCTTCTAACCTAGCTCTGAAGACATCATTGAAGGGAGAAGTCACTGTGGAGAAGGGGCACACCTTACTCAACACCACCTCCACCCATTGTTGACCAATTACCACCAGCTGGTTGGTAAGCCAAAGAGCCCTGAGAGTGTCTGTACTGTCCTCCCAAGACAAGACCCACAGCTGTTGTCATGAGAATCAACCCTTCTGGAGAAGACTTCTGCCACCCCACCAATGACCACTTATGGGTCAAGCAAGCCAGCCTAGCTAGAGCATCAAGAAACTCTGAAGGAAAAAAAAGGATGTGTCAGGTTTTAGGTAAATCAAACCCCTTCTGCCATCTTGACCACCTGCCACTTCCCATGATATTCAGATGGAAATTTCCCAGGACTCTGAACCCAAGAATCTTGGTAATAGAAATGCCCCCAAGAACACAAGCTCTGGTTCCAGCTCAGGCCTCATTGCCATTATTGAAAGAAAGAATCACTGTGGTAGTACAGGGCCTGACCCCTTTCCTTGCTACAATCAAGACAAACAAAAAAAAATTAATAAACATTTTTATTTAAAGTTTTGAGTTCCAAATTATGTCTTTCCCTTTCCTTCTCCTCCCTGAGGTGGTAAAAAATCAGATATAGTTTATACATGTGCAATTATGTAAAACATTACCATATTAGTCATTTTGTATAAGGAAACTTGAATAAAAGGAAAAAAATGAAAAGAAGTGAAAAATAGCATGCTTCAGTCTGTGTTCAATCAATATTAGTTCTTTCTTTTGTAAAGAATTAATTGTTATTTGAGGTTTTTATGGCCCCATCTTTTGGCTGGAGTTTGAGGAGACCTTGGCACGCACACTGGCCTGGGGGCTCTGTGGACAGCATGGTGCTTGCTCCACCCACTGGTCGTAGCCATCACCATGGTGCTGGCACCTCATGTCATCACCACTCGCCGACGTCTACATGGGCCTGGCAAAATTATAATCATTGGAAGCCTAGTGAGGGCAGTCATGTGACTATCAGATCGGCCAGCTAATTGGCTGGGGGCTGCGTGTGGTCAGTCTGGGGTCTGCTGGGAAGAAGGGAGGATTTCCGCCATTCTAGCTTGAAGCTGCTTAGCTAACACTCCCCAATTAAAAATTGGTTCCCACACTTTGGAGAAGGATTGTGTGCTTCATCATTAGTCTTTTAGGATTGTCTTAGATCTCTGTATTTCTGACAGTAGCTAAGTCATTCACAGTTCTCATTCAAACAATATTGGTCACTGCACAACATTCTCCTGGTTCTGCTCACTTCACTATACATAAGTTCATATACATCTTTCCAGGCCATTCTGAAATCATCCTGTTTCCCATTTCTCATAGAGCAATAATATTCTATCACAATTGTTTACCACAGTTCATTTTGCCATTCCCCAATTGATAGGCATTCCTTTGATTTCCAATTCTTAGCCACAACAAAAAGAACTGCTATAAATAATTTTATACAAATAAGTATTTTTATCGTTTTTGGGAAATCTTTGGGATATAAACCCTGCAGTGGTATTGCTGGATCAAAAGATATGCACAGTTTGATAGCCCTTTGGACATAGTTCCAAATTGCTCTTCAGAATGTTTACAACTACACCAACAGCTGATTAGCATCCCAGTTTTCCCACATCTCCTCCAACATCCAATATTTTCCATTTTTGTTATATTTGTCACTCTGGTAAGTATGAGATGATCCCTCACAGTTATTTTAATTTGCATTTATCTGATCAATAATGATTTAGAACATTTTTTTCATATGACTATAGATAGCTTTGATTTCTTTGTCTGAAAATTGCCTGTTCATATATATATATATATATATATATATATATATATATATATATATTTACCATGTATCAATTGGGGAATGACCTGTATTTTTATAAATTTGACTAATTTCTGTATATATTTGAGAAATGAGGCCCTTTTTCAGAGAATTGTTTCAAAAATTCTTTCTCAGTTTTCTGCTTTCCAGTTTTGGTTTCATTAGTTTGTGCAAAATTTTAAAAAAATTATATAATCAAAATGATCTATTTTACATTTTGTAATGCTCTCTATATCTTCTTTGGGCCTAAATTTTTCCCCTGTCTATAAATCTGACAGATAAGTTATTCTGTGCTCTCTTAATTTGCTTATGGTATCACCCTTTATGTGTAAATCATGTACTCACTTTGACCTTATTTCAGTATATGGTGTGAGATGTTGGTCCATACCTAATATCTGCCATACTCTTTTCCAATTTTCCCATCAGTTTTTGTTAAATGATGAGTTTTTGTTCCAATAGTTTGGATCTTTGGGTTTATCATATACTAGATTACTATAGTCATTTGTTGTTTGTTGTTTTTGTTTTTTGGGGTTTTTTTTTTTGGGGGGGGGCTTTGCAGGGTAATGAGGGTTAAGTGACTTGCCCAGGGTCACACAGCTAGTAATTATCAAGTGTCTGAGGCTGGATTTGAACTCAGGTCCTCCTGAATCCAGGGCCGGTGCTTTATCCACTGTGCCACCTAGATGCCCCATAGTAATTTATTGTAGAGTAATTTCTACCTATTGCATTCCACTGATCCACCACTCTATTTCTTAACCAGTACCAGATTGTTTTGATAATTATTACTTTATAATACAGTTTGAGATCTGGTACTTCTAGACCACCTTTCACATTTTTCATTGATTCTCTTGATTTCCTTAATCTTTTGTTCTTCCAGATGAATTTTGTTATTATTTTTCTAGCTCTATAAAATATTTCTGAGAGTTTGATTGATATGGAACTAAATAAATAGATTTCGGTAGGGTTGCCATTTTTTATTATATTGGCTCAGCCCACATATGAACAATTACTATTCTTCCAGTTGTTTAGATCTGACTTTATTTGAGTGAAAAGTGTTTTATAGTTGTATTCATACAGTTCTTCGGTTTGTCCTGGCAGGTAGACTCCCAAGTATTTTATATTGCAAGACTAACTCTTGACCAACATCATCAGTGTAAAAAAATCCCTTAGTTGGGGAGAGGGAAGAATAAGCAATTATACCAACTACTTAGTGCCAGATACTACTAAATACTTTACAAATATCATCACATTTGATCTTCACAACAACACTGAGATAGGTGGTATTATTATTCCCATTTTATAATTGAGGAAACTGAAGTAAGTGATTTGTCTAAAGTCAAGACAACTAGTAAGTATTTGAGGTCATGTTTGAACTCATGTCTTTCTGACTCCAGGCCCAGCACTCTACCCATTTCATCACTTAGCTGTCCTAAAGAGAAGTTTTATGAATTGCTGTGGTCAAAAAAAGAAAAACCATCACCTGGTAACCCACCTCTCAGATGGGCTTCTCCAAATAAAGCTAGCCAGTCCTCAGACAGCTGATACACAATCCATCACTGGTCTCATATTTCATTCCTTTCTACCAGGTAGGGCCTGTTGGAGCTTGCATTTTATTGACATCACCTTCAAGAAGCCAGGGGGTCAGGGGCAGCTAGGTGGCACAGTGGATAGAGCACCAGCCCTGGAGTCAGGAGGACCTGAGTTCAAATCTGGCCTCAGACACTTAACACTTACTGGCTGTGTGACCCTGGGCAAGTCACTTAACCCCAATTGCCTCACTAAAAAAAAAAAGAAGCCAGGGGGTCATCATATTCCTAAAACATTGTTTCATCCAGGCCACTTCTTGCCCATAAAGCTCCAGTGGCTTCCTGTAACTTCTAGAATTAAATACAACCTTTTTATTTGCCATCTACAGGCCTTCATAACCCAGTCCAGTTTACCTTCTTAGGCTGATTCCATGCTTCTCTTCAAGCAAGAGATAATACTTCAACTGAAAATACAGATGAGTTGTAGATGGGCCATGAGAAAAAGAGAGGGAGTAGGATTCCAGGAATGGAGAAGAGCCTTGTGAGCTGGGGACGGGACCCTAGTATATATCAGAGAAGTTGATGAGGCAGTTGCTGCCTGTAAGATGCCAACATACTAGCTAAGGAGACAATATTCAATTATGTGAAAACATTAGGGAACAATCTAAGGCAGTGCACCACTATTTAGTACTCACAGATTTGTAGACAGAGGTGTAGTGCAAGTGGTTGGGCACAGGTGGGGTAGAATTTGAGCCAGAGAAGTTGAGAGATACATCAGGAATATCGGCTTCAGAGGGTAGCTCATTTTGGAAGTGATAGACTCTCCCTCTGTCCTTTCGACCAGTGTCTATATTTTCTCAGACAAGACAAGTCATCTCCCATCTCCATCCCTTTCCTTTCCTTGGTAGTCCCCCAGGCATGGAACTCTCTGCTGCCTCATGTTCAACCCCTGTTTTTTCCTTCATGTTGAAGCTAAAGTCCTCTCTTCTGCAGGAAGGCTTTCCTGATCTCCTTTCATGCTAATGCTTTCCTTCTGAGACTACCTCTAATTTACCCTGTACATAATCTTGTCTGTACATAGTTATTCCCATGTTTTCTCCCTCATTAGACTGTGATTGACTTGAGAGCAGGGACTTCCTCTCCTTCCCCCTTCCCACCCCCTTTCTTTGTGTCCCCAGTGCTTAGCACAATGTCTGGCACATAGGAGTCCCTTAATAATTCATGATGATTTGTTGATTTGCACACTTCCTAAGGAATCTAATTCCATATACCTCATGCTGGCCAGCAGGAATATTGCACTGCGCTCTTGCCACCATTATCTGGCTGTGTTTCCATAATGTTGGCAAAGTAACAGCTCTAGGAATGCCTTTCGGGGAAACTTTGCAAAAGATCTTGTGATGCTGAACCACTTGGGTGATGCTAGGTTTGGAGACATAGAATCATATCATGGAAGGGACTTGAAAGATAGTCTAGTTCACTCCTGAAATTTACTGGGAGAAGAAACGGAGGCCTAGAAAGATTAAACAGACATTCCTAAGGATATGCTGTGGCAAATAGCAGAGTTGGGATGAGAACCAAGCATTAAATATGGAGTCAGAAAACCAGGTTCAAAATAGCAGTTCAGCTTTTTAACATTTGTGTGACCTTCAGCAAGTCCCTCCTCTTTTCTAGGATTCAGTTTGCCCATCTGCAAAATGAGGATGTTGGACTAAACTCAGTGGTTTTCCTCTGGGATCTGTGGCTTAAAATATTTTAATAACTATATTTCCTCTTTTGTATTTCTTTTTCTTTTTTTTTGGTGAGGCAATTGGGGTTAAGTGACTTTCCTAGGGTCACACAGCTAGTAAGTGTCAAGTGTCTGAGACTGGATTTGAACTCAGGTCCTCCTGACTCCAGGGCTGGTGCTCTATACACTGTGCCACCTACCTGCCCCTTTTGTATTTCATTTTATGTATTTACAAATATTATTCTGAGAAGGGATCTCTTGGCTTCCTTAGAATGCCAAAGGACTCCACAACAATGATGACAACAACAAGAAAATTAGAATTTCTCGATTAAGGTGCCTTCAAACTCTCAGATTTAGTGATTCTCTGATTAGAAATCCAAGGCTTCTTCCACTATGTACCAGAATATCGTCAATGTCTTCACAAAATGAATTCCCAAGTAGAGTGCAGGGTTTCCATCACTGAGGACCCAGCCCCATCCTCTCCCTTTGCCAGATCCAAGTCTCTGTAACTCTCTCACACTTAGTATTCACGAGGCTTGAGGAGCATTTGAAAGAACATGTTGCTGCTGTCAGAGAGTTCTGTGCTTGCTTATACGACTGACTTGAAATGGAAGGACAGAATCAAACACTTATTTCTTTAGCCATATGGTTAGACAGTATGGGCAGAAGGGAAAGAGGAATTGTCACAAATAATTATTGCAATTTTCCCTGATATGCAAAGGGACAGTCTAGCAACAGCATCTGAGCATTCATGTCCCCATGGGGAGGCTCTAGTTTAATGCCCCATCATCCCCAGAGTTCTTTTATCCAGGGACCCAAATTGAGGCAGAAAAATCCTAAGAACTCTGTTTCAGTTTTGATATTTAGACAGAGCAGGGAAGGTTCAGCCCTGCTGAGTATGGAGGACAGCCTCTTCCCATGATGGACTTGAGGCAAAGGTTATTTATCAGTGTTCTAGGAGAGAAGGGACAAATTTGTGATGAACTTTAGGTCCACCCTGGCTCTTGGAAGCTTCTGTTTAGATTGAGGCAAGAGCTATTTCAGGGAAGGGAAAGATAGATACCAAGAAATGTTACAAATTTTATTTTAAGCCAGTTCAGTTTGCTAGGGCTCAGTGACATTAGGAACAGAAAGAATAGCCATCATTACTGCCCATTTTTGTACCTCCCCACCCATAGATCCTGGGTAATATTGTCTATCAAGAGCAACCTTTTCCCTCCCAACATATAAAAATGAGGACTATTCATATATGATGTGTGCAAAATATGAATATGAAGAACTGGTGTGCAGCCAAATTTGTGATGGGAGGGTGGAATGAGGGAAGAGAGGTGGAAAGAGGGAAGAGAAGTGAAGAAAGGGCACTCAAAATCATGTCAGGTGAGTGATTTTGGAAACAAGACATCACTTTGAAGCAGTTTGGTATCCTGGACTGCAAGTTAGAAGACTTGGATTCTAGTCCTTCCAAACTTTGATGCTATATACATGTATGCGGTATATATAGATAATTTTTTAGAATTTAAAATTTTAATTGTTGTCTTTTGGTTTTTATATAACTTTTATTTCCAAATATCTCTCCCCTACTAGGTGAGAAAACAAAAAGAAATGAACAAATGAAATAAAAAAATAAAAAGAAATAGAAAAAAAGAAATCAGTTCAGCAAAATTAGATAATATCAATTGCCTAACAGTACATGCAGTTTTCCATACCTATGCTGCCCCTACCCCACCTCTCCAATAAAGGGAAGGAGGTACAGTACATGTTTGTTGGGCTTGGTCATTAAGTAATTTAAATTTCATAGGAAGGAAGAGAGAAAAAAATTTTTTATATATAATCAACCCATACATTACAAATATTTTCTCATTTGATCCTCACAGCAGTCTCACAAGGTAGATGCTGTAATTATTCTAATTTTACAGGTGAAAAAACTGAGGCAGACAGAGGTTAAAGATCATACAGCTAGGGGGCAGCTAGGTGGCGCAGTGGATAGAACACTGGCCCTGGATTCAGGAGGACCTGAGTTCTAATTTGGCCTCGGACACTTGACACTAGCTGTGTGACCCTGGGCAAGTCACTTAATCCCCATTGCCTTGCAAAAAAAAAAAAAAAAAAAAAACCCAAAACTGAAGGATCATACAGCTAGTGTCTAAAGCCAAATTTGAACTCTGGTCTTCCTGACTCTGGACTAAGCATTCTATCCACTGTACCACTTAGCTGTCTCATAGCTTTTAGATTTGTTGTGATTGTTGTTTTCATTTCCATTGTTGTAGTCATTTTTAATGTTGTTTTTCTGCTTCTGCTTACTCCACTTTGCATTAGATCACAATATTCCCATGGTTCTCTGAATTCTTCATATTTATTGTTTCCTGCACACAGAGAATTATGGTGGTTTGAGACTGGTAGACAAAGCCTAAGGGAAGTCTAGAAACAATTGTAACTTCAAAAAATCTGGTAAGGGGGTTGATTGTTTTTTTGTTCCATCCTCATACTTTTTGACCTCTTGGCATCTCTTGACTACCTCTTAGAAACTTTCTCTTCTCTTCCTTGGCTTTTTTATAATACCTCTGCAATATCTTTAAGATCTGTATCCTTCTTTTCAATCAGGCAGCCATTCGGTCATCACTGGCTCCCCTGGATTATTGTAATAACCTCCTAATAGGTCCCCTTGCTTCCAGTTTCTCTCCTCTCCAATTCATCCTCCACCAGTGACCAAAATAATCATACTCATAACAATCATCCATGTCATACCCTACTCAAAATCTTCAGTGGATCCCTAATGTTTCTGGGAGGAAAAAACACCTCCCCATCTAAAGCATTTAAAATCCTTCACAATTGGGCTCTAGCTTACCTTTACAGACTCATTTCACATTACTTCCCTTCACACAGTATATATTACAGTCAGTCTGCATCACTTGCTGTTCCTCAAACTAGGCATTCTATCCCCTCTCTTTCATCTCCGCTCCAGTCTCTTCTTTTTTGTGGGGCAATGAGGGTTAAGTGACTTGCCTAGGGTCACACAGCTAGTAAGTGTCAAGTGTCTGAGGCCGGATTTGAACTCAGGTACTCTTGAATCCAGGGCCGGTGCTTTATCCACTGCGCCACCTAGTTGCTCCTCCCCTCCAGTCTCTTAGAAGCCTCAGCTCTCTTCAAGACTTGACTCAGCTGCTACCTCCTACTCACAATCTTTCTTTTCTTTTTTGGCGAGGCAATTGGGGTTAAGTGACTTGCTCAGGGTCACACAGCTAGTAAGTGTCAAGTGTCTGAGGTCATATTTGAACTCAGGTCCCCCTGATTCCAGGGCCGGTGCTCTATCCACTGTGCTACCTAGCTGCCCCCACAATCTTTCTTAATACCCCCAGATGCTAGTGCTTTATCCTTTTATAATTATATTATATTTACTCATCTACATATATGTTATATACCTACACCCTCAAATCTAAGTTTCTAGAGGGCAGGGCCTGTTTGGGGGGTTGTTTTTGTTTGTTTTTCCTTTGTATCTCTGGCAAACCCAGCAAGTGCCTTGCACACAGTAGGCATTCTAAACGAAATTGAATAGAATTGAGGATGGGGATGGAGATGGACAAGAAATTTCCTTTCCTGTTGTGCTCCTTCTCAGTTTCCCCAAAGGTGCTAGAAGAAAATCAAGGACCTGCTGTCTTTAGAAATAGAAGCTCTTGTCAACCAACTTTTGTTAATTAAAAGCAGCAAGAGAAGCAAAATGTTGCTTATGTCAAAAATCTAATCCTGTATCTCCTGGGCACCATTTCGGTGTGGTCAGCTATGAGGAGGAAGCAATTTCCCAAGGATGATTGAGAGCAGGAAACAGAGGTAACACAGTCAGATAAAGAGATCAGGCATAAACTGAGTATGGCCAATTGTTTCCCATTTATCTCCCTTAAGCAGTTTCAAATTTGTCAATCTTTCTGTTACATCCCAATGCCATCAATTCATCTCCCCTGTCACAGAATCAAAGCTCTCTCTCTCTCTCTCTCTCTCTCTCTCTCTCTCTCTCTCTCTCTCCATATGGATGAGTATTGCTTTTCAATATTGATTGAAGTTCCTCCTGATTTCTCTTTTGGGATCCATAAAACCTCATATAACCATTCCCCAAACCTGGTGGTCACCCTGACAACTGGCTAAATTATAAGCTGCCTTGTCTACCCCCCTCCATCTCAGGGTTTTTCACATAGTAACAGACCCAAAGGCCAGATTTATGAAGATGGACAGACTCTCATGAGAAAATGGCAAGCTAGTATGCAGGCATAAGCCATACTTTACATACATAAGGAGAATTTATATCCATTGTTTTGCTTATTTCTAACTAACAGTTTTCTGGAAGAAGCAAAATAGATATATGATATCATCTCCATTTGACAGATTCAGAAACTGAGGTCCTGAGAACTTGAAAATGAATACAAATATCAATAATTCAGCTAAATGGGGCAAAGTTGGGACTACAACTCAAGTCTCTTTATTCAATTCAATTTGATTCAAATAAGCATGTATTAAGTGCCAGGCACTATGCTAAGTGCTGGAACACAAATAAAGACAAAAAATAGTCCTTTCACTGAAGGAGTTCACAGTCTAATGGGAGAAGACAACATAGAAACAGGATCTGAGAAGGTATAGGGGTGGGGAGGAGGGTGTCCATCAGGGGAGATGGGGAAGCTGCCAAAGGCCCCCCAACTTAAATGGAGGCTCTGGAAGGAGCTCTCCCACTTCCACCCTGCCTCCTGGCCAGAGTGAAGAATGGGCACCAGGGGCAGAGAGCACTGAGGAGGTGTGAATTTCAGAATTGATTCAGTCTCCCTGAACTGTGAATTACTAGATTCAGTAGAGAGGTCCTAGTTTGTCTGCATGAAGTGTGGAATCCCAGCCTTTGCCAAGCACAAAGCTCCAAGGGTATTAACTTATTTATGTTTCCAAATGCCATCTGATATTTTAAAGGACCTCCCTCTTTGGTCCCTATCAATTTCTGGAAAAAGAAAGTCTTTTCTTTGAAAGTGTCTTACTTCTTCAGTGACAGGGCAGATTGACCCCTTTCTCCTCCCCAACCCAGATCTTGGATGAAGAACATCTCTCTCTGTGCTCGACCTAGAGAATTCACCACTGTCCATTCTAAAATAAGGTTGGTTAGTCTTTTAGCCTGGTTTCCAGATGACCAGAAATTCTGTTTGACTTTTTCCAGCCCTGGAGTGACATTTGCTCTAGAAATGTGAACTCAGATTTGACTGATCAACAGGATATCTAAATGGATGGCCCCACAAGTCTGAGTGTGACTCACCTTTTCAGCCTTGATTCTTTATCTGGGCCTCCTTCAAAAAGCATAGGATCAGATGGAAAAGGGCTGCTGGTGTTAAGCTTATATCTCTGCAGTCGTTCAGAGGAAAGAATGTCTTCAGTAGAAAAGTCTGGGCTAGGGCTGATGGATTTTCTCATTTGGTCTATCTGCATAGGGCTTGGAGGCAGATTGGAAGACAAAGGGCAGCCTGGCTGAAGATACTGACAAGTAGCAGAATCCATCTGCTGAATAGATGCCTAACCTCTTTTGAAAGATATTAGCCAATCAGACTGCTCTCTCTACCTTGAGGTTAATGTCAAACTCTCCCTCCTACCACTTCCAAATGAAGATCACCCAGCTGGGAAAGAGGTATCACTCAGTGAAGATGGTAGAGCAGAGACTCATTCTAGAAGCTTCATTTAGGGGTAGGGATAACCTTTTGCAAAGGTAGAGTAGGTGATATGATTCGAGGGGAACAGGGAAGGCTGCCTGCCCCCAAATAGCTTCCTGACCTTTACCTCTAATTCCACCAATAAAGAGTCGTTCATTTAGGTTAACTATTCCCTTTGTCCTGTCTCCCTTTTAAAAATTATAACTCCCTCAGTGAAGGAGCCAGAGGAACTTATTAATGCCTTAGTGTGAATGAGCTTATTAGACATAGAAGAGGCAGTATGAGAGCTCAGGAGGGGGTGTTGGGAGTCTGGGGGAAGAGTAAGGAGAAGCAAAGGATGAATGCTGAGTTTAAGCTTCACTTCAACAAACAATAAATACTGTGAGCAAGAGGTTGTGCCAGACACTGAAAAGGAAAAGCAGCCCAGTACCTTAAGAAGATTCTTTTGACGGCAATAGATGGATTGTAATAGATACGAGTGTATAGAGGTCAGGGGGACCAGGTTGGAGACTGGGCCCTGTGCGCCACCTAGCTGCCTCTAGAGGCAGGGAGACTACTTTAGAGGCTGTCCAGAAGAGATTTAAGAATGCTTTTGAAATAGAGTGGTAGAGGTAGCAATTCAACTGGAACATTTATTAAAAACCTACTGTATGAAATGCACTGTATAAGCTGATAGTTGGAGAAAGGAGCAGTGACGCATTTTTTCTGAGCGTGGCCTTGTCTGGGGTTTTGAGGTGCTGCTTGTTTTGTCTGAGACCATTTGTGGGAAGTTTTCCAACAATTGAAGATTTCTGTTTCCAGGAGTGGCCTGCTGTGTTATTTTTTTCTCTAATCAGGTTCTATATCCTCCACAGAATTTGGTAGACTTTGGGTTTATGAGAAATGTTTAATACACATTGTTATAACCATAAAAGATCATATGAAGGAATTTTGTACTAATACATGATGATGAGGTGGGGGAGATACAACCCAGAAAAATGGATAGACATGGAGTTAGCAGGAGCATCAGAGGATATACAAGAGTTCTTAATGTGGGATCTGTGGATTAAAAAAATATTTCAATAACTGTATTTCAATATAATCTATTTCCTTTGTAATTTTATGCATATTATTTTGTAAATTTAAAAACACTGTTCTGAGAAGAGGTCCACAGGCTTGCCCGGACTGCCAAAAGGGTCCACAATCTCCAGAAAGGTCAGAAGCCCCTGCTCCACACCAGAAGGATTGAACACATGGCCCATCTGCTGTGTGAAGCCCACAATACTCTTAAGTGTGGCAGAATCAGACTATAGCATAGTTCCTATCTGATTTTAATGAGGTAAGATAGAAATAAAAAAGAAATAATTAAGCCTTATAGTTTTCTAAGTCAATATGCAGTCTACAGGGAACCTTAGGTGTGCTTTAGTGGCCCCCATTTCTATTCGAGTTTTATACTGCCACCCTGCCTTGCTCCCAGGAGTCCTGAGGATCCATGAAATAATGTTTGCAAAAAGGCTTTATCAAGTGTGAGGCTTATACAGAGATGAGGTTTGATTCTATAATGATTTATGAAGGATCTACTATGTAAAGGGCACGTACTGTCCAACTTCTATATCTATGTCCTTAGCACCTAGCACAATATCGGACAGAGAGGAAGCACTTAAATATTTGATTAATCGGGAAAAATATGGAAGCATCTGGGTGGCTCAGTGGATAAAGCACTGGGCTTGGAGTCAGGAAGAGTTCAAATCTGACATCAGACACTTACTAGTTGTATGACCCTAGGCAAGTCATTTAACCTCTATTTGTCTCAATCTACTGGAGAAGGAAATGGTAAACTACTCTAGTGTCTTTGCCAAGGAAACACCATGGACAGTATTGGTGTGCCACGGTCCATGGTGTCATGAAGAGTTGAGCACAACTGAATGCCTAAACAACAATGGCAAGAAGGCAAACTTATAGGTTCTGGCAATATAAACACACAAAAATCTATAACAGCCTCTGCTGTCTGAGAGCTTATATTGTATTGAGGAGGTACAGCATGTATACAAATAAACAAATGTGATATAATTTAATGGAAGAGAAAAAAAAGGTGAACAGAGAGATAGACAGACAGAGACAAACAGACAGATAAACAGCTAGGCAGTAGAGTGTAGAGAGTCTTGGAATCAGGAAGATTTGAGTTCAAATCTAGCCTCAGATAATTCCTATAACCTGGGAAAGTTACCTAACCTCAGTCTGCTTCAATGTCCTTATCTATAAAATGGAGATAATAATATCATCTTCCTTGCAAGGTTGTTGTAAGAATGAAATAAGATGATTTTTGTAAAAGCACCTTGCAAACCTTAAAATGATATATAAATGCTAGTTATTCTCTCTCTTTCTTTTTTCTCTCTCTCTCTCTCTCTCTCTCTCTCTCTCTCTCTCTCTCTCTCTCTCTCTCTCTCTCTCTCTCTCTCTCTCTCTCTCTCCCCTGGTGGTACCTCTCTTCTTATCTTTCATCTTCACCTGGGGCTGGCTAGCCTCATGATGATTGACAGCTTAGCCACTGAGTGTCTGGGTACATAGCAATGGTAGAGGATACTAGACTTTTCTTCCTTCTTCCCTAGTTGAGATGCAACCTAAGTTGCAGAGTTAGGAGAGTGGGGAATGGATCTTCCAGCTAGGAATATGGCATATCCCAATGGTGCAGTGAGATGATGACATGGTTACAGGATAATAGGATTTAGAAGTGTAAGGGACTTTGGAAATCATCTAGTTCTACCTCCCCATTTTATAGATGAGAAAATGAAGGTTCAAAGATGTGAAGTTAGAATTAGACCTTTTCCAAGGTCTTGCAAGTAGCCAGTACCAGAACCCACATCCTCTAACTCAAAATCCAAATTCTGTCTTAAACTCCCTCCTGCATCCCATAGCAATTCTTGTAAATCTTATCTCTGCAAACCAACTTGCACACCTAACTGTTTTTCTGTCTTTGTGAGTCCAAGTAATCTTTTACCTCCCCCGTTCTGCTCCAGTAATTGCTCCCCTGATTGTCTAGGAAAAGGATTCTATGCATATTCATGAACCCCCATCTTTCAGCAGTACCCAGGGTTGCCTGTTTCTCTGTCAAACATCATTTCATTAAAGAAGCAAGCTCAGCTATTTTTTGTGTACTCCTTCCAAACTTGTGGTTGACTTATTGTCTTTAGGTAATGATTCTTAGGTGTCTAAACAGAAATCCTTTCAAATGGCATGTTTCATGTGACAAGACACAGGGGCTGACTCAGGCATGTTCTACAATGTGGTGAGATGCTGCTCAAGCTTGTCAGCCTTGTCTTGGCAGCCTGTATGCATGGCACATGGGTATCATGGGGGAAGCCTCATATGAGCATTACGCTGGCATTCCCACAGTCCGCCCACATGCTTTCTCCAGGTTAAGACTATACTTCTGATGGGGACATCAGAGAAAATTACTGGAAAAGCCTGGCCTTTGACCTCCCTAATAGCATCTTCATATATAAAAGATATGATCCATTCAGGACAAGCAATGATGTAAATGAAGCCAATATAGTAGGATGATGTAAAACCCCAAACCAACCAAATAAATAGAAATATGCTACAATCACCTCCTCTTATTCTATCATGCCAAAAAGAACTTAGCATCCCCCCTTCTTACTCTCAAGGGCACTACCATCCTCCCAGACACTGTATTTTGTAGTAATGGAATCATCCTTGACTCCTGACTCTTCCCTCTCTCTCCCACTACACATTGAATCATTTGCTGAGTCTTGTTATAATTTGACTTTGACAGCATCTCTTGAATTGCTCCCCTTCTCTCCATTCACACTGCCTCTACCATAATTTGGTTTCTCCGCTCCTCTCAGATGCGTGATTGTAATAGCTTCCTAATTAACCTCTCTGCTTCCAGTTTCTCCCCTTTCCTATCAGTCCTCCAAATACCTACTGATATAGTCTTCCTAAAACACAGGTGTGACCATGTTACTCCACTGATCAAACACTTTCTATGGGGCCCTCTTGTTTGTAGGATAAAACAAATTCCTTACCATGGTATTTAAGGACCTCCACAGTTCCACTCTTGCCTACATTTCTAGCCTTCTTTTGCATTATTTTCACTAATTACATATTCCAACAGAACTTTTGACATTCCATTTGCCACCTCATTCATTTGCTGAAGAAGTTTCCCATGCCTGAAGTGCATTCCTTCTTAGTTATGTTTGTTTGAACATCATGAAGAAGTGATCATTCAGCCTCCTCTTGCAGTTCTTAGTGATAGGGAACTCATTACTTCCTTTTTTCTTTTTTAAAGTGAGGCAATTGGGGTTAAGTGACTTGCCCAGGGTCACACAGCTAGTAAGTGTTAAGTGTCTGAGGCCGGATTTGAACTCAGGTACTCCTGAATCCAGAGCCGGTGCTCTATCCACTGTGCCACCTAGCTGCCCCAGGAACTCATTACTTCCTGAAGCAGCCCATTCTATTTTTGGTGACTGTATTTGCTGGGATTCCCACCCCCTTATTTGTTGTTGTTGCTGGACAGCTCAGTGGTGCAGTAGTTACAGTGCCTGACCTGAATTCAGAAAGACTCAGCTTCTTGAGTTCATATCCAGTTTCAGAGACTTACTAGCTGTGTGACCTTGGGCAAGTCACTTAACTTGGGTTGCTTGCTTCCCCATCTGTAAAATGAGCTAGAGAAGGAAATGGCAAATCATTCTAGTATCTTTGCCAAGAAAACACCAAATGGGGTCATGAAGAGTTGTACAGGACTGAACAATAAATTTGTTAGGATATTTTTTCCTTATAAGAAGTTTAAAAATCTTCCTTTCTACAACTTCTACCCATGGTTCTTCCTTCTGTACTCTGGGGTCAAGTTTAATCCTTTTCTACATGATAGCTCTTGAAGACAGAGATCAGGTCCACTTTTAAATCTTCTCTTCTCTAGGCCGAGCATCCTAGTTCTTCCAACTGATTCTCATCTGGTTTAGTTTCCAGTACTCTCACCATCCTGATTTCCATCCCCTTGATACATCCAGTCTGTCGATTTCCTTCCTAAAGTGTAGTATACTATATGTGTTCTGACTGAAGCAAAATAAAGTGGGACTATTACCCCCCCCCCCCCAACCTGGTCTTCATGTTTATCAAGATGTCCTAAAACTGAATTAATTTATGGGTTTTTTTGCTTTAATATTATGCTCTTACCTCATATCCATCTTACAGTCAAATAAAATTTCCAGATCTTTTCCACATGAGCTGTTGTCCAGCCATGCTGTGTATGTATAGTTGATTTAAAAAAATAAACCATAGGACTTTACATTTATCCCGATTATGTTTCATTTGACTTGCAGCGGGATCAATATAAAATATATTAGGGATAAATGTAAAGCCCACCAGTTAGGCTGTGAGTCATGTAACACCAATCTTCAAAGCATAAAAAATGAGTATCACTCAAAGGGCAATGGAGAGGTACATGGTAAATGAGAACAGGTTGTTACACTTAACAAATAAGGAACTATGAAGAAGAGCCAGGGTAAAGTAGATCATCAAAGAAATGCATGACAGGAAAAGAGGATGGCCTGGTCACATGACTGGTATAAGGGATGATTGATGGACAGCTTGCACGCTCCGCTATTACCTTCACAATGTCAATGGAAAGAGAGGGAGGTTACTAGTACATTGGGGAGATTCCTAGGGCTGAACTTAGGGAAGTGCATGGACAAAAATCATACAGATTGGGAAGGCAGGGAAGATCTATATCCAAATATTCAATATAAGCTTGAGTGTCATCCTATTGATTAACTATTTCTTCCAATTTCTTTCTTTGATTTTCACTTAACTTTTAATACTATAGTTTTCCCCCTGTTCATCCATCCATCTATCCATCCATCCATACTTTGACACAGTTCTGTATAACAGTAATCTATCTTAAGAGAAATGTTAAACCTCCTATAGGTGGCTGATTAGTTCACTCTCAACACCACAAACATTCCTAAATCCCCCTTAAGTTTTTACACCTCTATCAGATTTAAGTAGCTAGGTGGTACAGTGGATAGAGTGCTTCTCATTATTGTTATTATTTCATCTGCTTTAGCCTTTTCATACCTTTTTGGATCCCAACTTTGTTCTGTCATCCTATTGATTAACTATTTCTTCCAGTTTCTTTTAGTTTTCATTTACTTTTAGGATTATACTTTTCCCACTCTTCATCCATCCACCTATCCATCTATCCATCCATCTGCATGGTGACACAGTTTTGTACAACAGTAATATATCTTAAGAGAAATGCTGAACCTCTAATATCTGACTGATTGGTTTACTCTTAATACCACAAACATCCCTAAGTTCCCCTTTGGCTTTTATGTTTCTATCACCCAAGAATTCATCTAGACTTTACTTAACTTTTCAGCCTATCTTGACTTTAAGAATAAACTTTATCCTTTGTTGAATAGAAACCTCATGCTTTTTCCAAACAACTCCCAAATGGAATGGACTGTCTTGAAAGGTAGTGATTTTTTGTCCCACTGGATGCTTCCAAGCAGAGGCTGGATGACTGCCCATTGATTATGGTACAGAGGGGATTCTCAGTCACATGCGGTGTGGACTAAATTGACTCAGAAGTACCTTCCGACTCTGAACTTCTGTGATTCTCCAGTATGGCAGAGTGAAAAAAAAAAATAGTGGATTTGGAGTTAGGAGAGACATGGGTTCAAATTCTGTTCTAACACTTTCTGGCTGTGTGACCTTGGGCAAGCCTTTCTGAGCCTTGGTTTCCTCAGAAGCAAAATTGGACTTAATGATATTTGTGTTTCCTACCTCACAGGATAACCATTAGGGAAACACTTTACAATCTTGAAAATTTTATAGAAAGCACTAAAGTTATTATTCATTCATTCATTCATTCATTCATCACATTTACGGTATACTTGCAACATCCATTTCTACTCTAATTTTGGGGTCTTTAGTGGTTCTCCTACATCATGTTCACAAACTCATAGTCTCTCTAAGACATGTTGATTCCTTTTTATGGATTTCATTTCTGGCCTTGAAGGGGAAAAAAGCATTAAAAAATCCAGACATTTGAAGGGACCAAGGGACTAGGCTGTTTCAGACTTTTGTTTACTTATTTGAAAATTAATGAGGATGTCTAAAGACATAGACATCACCTTTGGTCCCTCAAGGTCCAAGATCAATAAGTATTTATTAAGCACCTGTACTCAGCAAATCAAACAAACACATCTCTGCCTACTGAAGTACTCTAGGCTGACTTGACATCCTCCCCAGGCTCAAAACCCTGTCATTATCTTTGACTCTTTCTTTTTTCCTTTGCTTTGTCATGTGACATACAATCAGTCAGCCATTAAGTCCTGTTGATTCTTTCTAATGTCATCCATTCCCTTGTTTCCTTTCTTGGTGACACCATCCCAGTTCAGGTTCATGTTAAGTCTCAGAGGTGGCAGAAAGAAGATTCTGGTTCGGGTAGAGGTGGGACTAGATGGTCTCTTAAGTCCCTTCCGGTTCTGAGGTCCTGTGATTTTTGTGACCTGTACCACTGCAATTTCCTCCAAAACTAGCCTTCCTACTTCAATTCTCTTCCTTCTTTCAATCTATTCTGCATAGGTTACTCTGATGATGTCATTCCTTTACTAAAAAAACCAACAAACTTCTGTGGCTACTCATTACTTATAGGATAAATGCTAAATGTCTTGCCTAATAAAATCAATGCCCTTTAGAACGGGCATCTGCTTCTCGAACCTAGCTTTCTACAAAGCCATTTCTGATCATTTCAGCCTATACAGAGGTCTCCTTCCCCTTAGAAATTATGTTGTCTTTAAAATATCATTTATGGCATTTAGTCTATTCAGGGAGATAAGATATATAGATATATATAGATAGATAGATAGATAGATATAGATATAGATATAGATAGGTAGATATATTTGAAACTGTATTGTTAATGAATCTTGCAGATGTGCTAACTTCTTGACAATAGAAGATGTACCTTATATTTCTTTGTATTTCTCATAATGCTTTCTATACAGGTGATCACACAACAGGTGATTATCATTGTTGACTTTATTTTCAGTCAAACTCAGATGGACATATTGAAGTCACATGAAGAACAGAGCTAGAAGTATTATATGGCCACGATTTGAACCCAGGTGTCCTGACTCCCCTATGCTACATAATCCTTTCCATACTCTCCTCCCTCTAAAATCAGCATGCTTCAGAAATATAGTCTTTGGGAATGAAAATTAAACAACAATGTTCAGGAGCTATATCCCTTTTATGTGAGGTGCAAGAAATGCTGAATGTTAAAAATAAATTTATTGTCTACTTCTCACTAAGGGAAAATGGAGGTAGAGACCTGAAGATACCTCCATTTGGTCTAGAATAAATTTCCCATGTTGCAGATTGATCAGTGTACAGATGTTTTCCTGAATAGATTGAGCATAAATCAATTTTTGAAAATAAATTGAATCCTATTTCAAATTCATCACGAGTTCTTACTTTTTAAAGGAATATATAAAGAATCTTTTTTTTTCTTTTTGGTAAGCATCCCTTCAATGCATTTTTTTGTTTTATTTTAGGAGGATAAATCTGGTCCATTTCCACATATATAAAATGAAGGTTTTGGATTCAATGATTTCTAATGTTCTTTCCAGCATTAATGAAATTTCACTTGAAATGTTCATATGCTGGGTTTGTTTAAAGTGAGGGACACTGAAATGGTTAATGCCATTCTTCATTTTTTACTTTGATTGAAAATGTAAGTGAACATTTGATTCTCTGAAGCCTGGGCAATGGCCAAAAATTTGGCTTGGAATTTGGCTCAAATGGCTGGAAACTGGCCTCAAACCTATTCTGTAGTAGTTTCTTCACTGATGGTCACAGCTCAAAGTCACCCCTCTGACCCTGTCCTGAATCTAATTTTGCATTCATAGAAATACATTTATTTTCTTAAAAAACAAAAGGAGAAAGATCTGGAGGCCAAGTCACAAGGAGGCCACTGACTTAATTATCTTTGCTATTGGTGTCATTACTACTGTATATAAAAGCTACTCTGGAGATTGTTGATTTTTTTTTCCCTTTTAATTATTGTGTTGCCCTGGATGTCAGCCTCATGGAAACCTTTTTCTTTATAAACATCATGCACCTAGAAATGCCGATGGGTGTTTAATGAAGTCTTGTCAAGAGAATAGAAAATCAATCCCTTGCCTGATATCCCTCCCTCCTACTCCTCCCCATCCCCCCAAAATAATCACCCCAAAGTAACTTCTTTCTTGGGGAAACATACACATACATACAAACAAGTCAGGATGAGTTTAGATAGCTATTGGCTAAGATAAATAAGTCCCTATAATTTTCCATCTTTTTTTTTTTTTTTTTAGTGAGGCAGTTGGGGTTAAGTGACTTGCCCAGGGGTAAGTGTCAAGTATCTGAGGCCGAATTTGAACTCAGGTCCTCCTGACTCCAGGGCCGGTGCTCTATCCACTGCGCCACCTAGCTGCCCCTCATTTTCCATCTTAAATCACTGAAATGGGATTTTAGGATATGTTACAATGGAAAGAGCACATGATTTGAAGTTGTGGGAAGGACTATCTAGGCCAACCCACACCTAAACAGGAAATCTCTGTCAGACATCCCCAACAACTTGTTATCCAGCCTCCTTGGAAAGACATTCAGTGAAAAAGGTGTCACCACCACCCAAGGCTGCCCAGCCTACTTTTAGATATTTGATGAGAAATGTTTTCTTTATATTGAACTGAAATCTGCCTCTCTGTTACTTTCACATATAAATTCTCTCTCTCCTAGCTGGGCACAAGTAGAATAATTTCAATCCCTCTTTCATCTCACAGTCCTTCAAATCAGTCAACATATCATAGATTTCCCAAGTCTCTGCTTCTCTAGGCTAACCACCTTTACTTGCTTCCTCATATGGGTCAGTCTGGTGTCTCCTTCTCTGGATGCTCTGATGTTTGTTAATCAATGTCCTTCCTAAAATGTGAGGCCCTGAATGGAAGACGATATTCTTGATGCCGCAGGCCAGGGAGTAGCATAACAAAATTCTTGCTTCTTTGATTTTGGACACCACACTCTGTTAATGCAATCTAAGATCATGTTAGCTTTTTTTTGGTTTTTTTTTTGCTCCCACCTCACATTGTTGACTCATATTGAATTTGTGTTAGATTATAAATCTCTAGAAAGCTTTCATACAATTGCTATCTAGCCTCACCTTCCCCATCCCATGTTTGGGTAGTTGATTCCTTAAATCCAAGACTCCTATTGAATTTTATCTCACTGATGGTCCCATGATTTGTCCATCATTTTAGTCTATTGAGATTTTTCTGTATTTTGACTCTGCCATCCAATATGTTAGTTTTTCCCTCCAGCTTTGTGTCATCTACACATCTGATGAGCCTGCCATCTATGGCATCCCTTGTGTCACTGATAAAAATTCTGAATAGTTACTCTCAGTAGATGGGATGATGATAACTGATGGCAGAGAAGGAAGAGCTGCTAAATTATGATTTTGAGCCTGGCTTCTTTGCCAAGGAGAATGATATCTGGCCCAGAAAGAAAAAGAATAAAACCAGTTAATTAGGAAGCTGATACTAAAGATAAGAAAGGAGACAGTAAGAAAGTGCCTTGCTATACCAGATAAATTGAAGTCACTTGTCCCAGATGAATTATGTCCTTCGGTATTGAAAGAAATGGCAGACCTGATTGCTTAGAAACTGTCAATTATATTTTAAATACCATGGAGAATCATGTAGGAGAAGGGCATGTTTTTATTCTTCAGGAAAAAAAGAAATAGAATAGAATATATAAACACTAGGTCAGTTAGCTTGAATTTGATTCCTGGAAAAATTCTAGAATGTGTTATTAAAAAGAATATTAGTAAATGTTTAGAAAAGAAAGCAGTGATCACCAGGAACTAACATGGCTTTCCCAGGAACAGATGATTCCAGCCTAACCTGTTTTCCTTTTCTGTTAGGGTTACTCTACTGGTAGATCAGTAGGCTGTTGTAGATAAAAGTTACCTAGATTTAATTTAATTTAATTTATTTTTAAACTAACTTTATTTTTTAGCTAATTAACTTTAATTAGTTGTTTTGGAAAGCACAGGATAACCAGTAATATATTCAAGTACAATTTCTTCCTCCTCCTCTTCCTCCTGTGCCAATGCCTAGTTACCTAGATTTTAGCAAAAGCATCTCTATATTCACTAGAAGGTCAAATCCTGAAGCTGAAGCTTAAATACTTTGGCCACATCACAAGAAGACAGGACTCACTGGAAAAGACACTGGTGTTGGGAGAAGATTGAAGGTCAAGGGAGAAGGGGATGGCAAAGGATGAGAAGTGTCACTGAGGCAATGAACGTGAGCTTGGACAGACTTTGAGACACAGTGGAGGACAGAAGGGCATGGTGTGCTATGGTCCATGGGATCATGAAGACTTGGACACAACTGAATGACTGAAAAACAACAGCATTCTTGTGGAAAAGATTCAGATGTGTAGGGTAACTGATAGCACAATTAGATATAATTCATTTGTGGTTATAAGATCAGAAATCTTAATCTCAGAAGGACATCAGAGATCAAGTAGTCCAGTCTTCTCATTTTATAGGTGAGAAAACTGAAGCCAAGGAGATTACATGACTTGCTCAAGGCCAGATAGGTAGTAAGCATCAAAGGTAGGATTTGAACCCAGGTCCTCTGACTGGTAAGCCAGTACTCCCTTCATTTTATGGCATGACCTCTTTTGGATGACCAGACTCAAAGAACAGTCATTGATGTTTCAATGTCAGCCTGGAAGTGGAATGACCCAAGCATCTTTGCTTGATTGCATGCTGCTTTCTATTTTTATCAATGGTTTGGACAAAGGCCCTGAAGTCATGCCTATTAGATTTGGAGATAAGGGATTTATGCATTTAACTTACTTTGTTACACTGAGAAAGTCACTTTTCCTCTTCAAGCCTCAGTTTCCTCATCTCTACAATGAAGGAAGGTCTTTAAGAGCCCTTCTAACTCAGACTATGAGTATGGACGTTTAGTATCTAAGCAGGACTTGTAGGTGGAAAGGGGTGAGGGATAGGAATTGAATGGATGAATTTGTTAAGGGCAGTTTCATAGTGTTATTTACTTCCTTGGTTGTAGGAGAGTAGTTATTCCATGAAGGATAGAAATTGGGGTTTAGGGATTTTCCACTTGGGGACATTATAACAGAAGGTAAGCCCCCTCTTTTCCCACAAACCATCACACAGCGTCACAATCAGAGTGAGAATACAGAGGTAGGTAAGCCAATGGCATTTTTCGTGTTTATGTGGTTAATTAAAGTCCTTCCCAAAAGCACTGGAATAATGATTCTTTTCACATTTATAGTGTTTTTAACTTTCATATCTATTATTTCAGTTGTTCCTGATAGCCATCCTTTCTGTCAGGTTGGTAGGGTAGAGATCAGTAGACCTATTTTGAAAACTAAGTAAACTAAGTCTCTGGAATGGTCAAGGTCACACAATAAATTAGTAGCAGGTCCAGGATGGAGTTCAGGGCTTCTGACTCCCTAGCCCGCCTTCTCTATTTTTATTATTATTTTTTAATTAAAAAAATTTTTTTAGTGAGGCAATTGGGGTTAGGTGACTTGCCCAGGGTCACACAGCTAGTAAATGTTAAGTGTCTGAGGCCGGATTTGAACTCAGGTCCTCCTGACTCCAGGGCCGGTGTTCTATCCACTGAGCCACCTAGCTGCCCCACCTTCTCTATTTTAAAATAAATAAATAAGTGGACAAACAAATAAGTAGATGAATAAATGAATGAATCAATAGAAAGATAAATAAATTTAGTATCTCCTCCTCCAATGCAGAGGACACAATCAAGCCCTTACCCAGGTATGTCTGTGGTTTATTTGGGGTTAACAGCTCATCTACATAAATTAGCAACTTAAAGATGACAGTTAAGGAAGAATCTACTTTTCTTCTGCTCTACCCTATGTATTATGTATGGGCCAAGGGAAGACCCACATCAGGCAGAGTATATAGATTGATATCACCAAAATTTCCCCCAGTCATCCCTTCCTCTCCCCCTCCCAGAGAGCCACCCCATATGACAATTACTATTTTTAAAGATTAAGGGAAAAAGAAGAGGAAAAATCAGCAAAATGGATGAATGTTCAAAAAAGTCTAAATACATATGCGATGTGTCACATCTGTGGCCCTCTCTTCTACAAAGGTATAGGGTTCCCTGGCCACTTTCTTTTTGTGGAGCAATGAGGGTTAAGTGACTTGCCCAGGGTCACACAGCTAGTAAGTGTCAAGTATCTGGGGTCACATTTGAACTCAGGTCCTCCTGAATCCAGGGCTGGTGCTTTATACACTTTGACACCTTGCTGCCCCTCCCTGGCCACTTTCTAAGGCACCTCTGTGCATCCATTCAGGCTTGGTTCCCTATTTCTTCTCACCAACCACACCCCCACCTTAACATAGAGCTCAAACTAAATGTTCTCCCTCGTCAATCAAAATCTATTCCGCAGCCTCTGGGGGAAGACTTTGTCTTGGGCATGTCTTTGTCTTGTTCATCTCAGGAGGGTGGGATGATCCAGACCTAGTGTGATCAATTTCCTTTGGGAACATAATGCTGCCAGACCCTTATCATTAGGTATGCTGTCCTTTGCCAATCTCTGCTTGCAGATCCCAGGAGATGTCCTTCCCTTTGTGGATACAGTTTATATATGAAAAATAAAATAAAATCCTGAAGCCCCAGGCTCTCCCTCTGCTGGGCTGTGTAATCCCAGAATGACAGTCCCAGAGTCACTTTGAGTTCAATACAAAATTCATTTTCAGATCCCTTTGATCATTTCCCCTTGTATGCAGCTGGTACCTTTTTGTGTATGAAAATCTGTCATATGTTAAAGTGACTCCATATTTATAGAATCAGCTCCTTTGGTTTAGGGACTTGCTCAGTTCAATGTTGGGAAAGGGGTGGTGGTGAGTGATTTTCATTCATTCCCAGGATGTTTTCAGATCATTAAATTTGACAGGTGTCTTCCCACCCCTCCCCTGCACATGTGCATGTATATGCTTGGGGAGGGGGGTTAAGGGAGGGATGTATACTGAATGCCCATTATGTGTTCAGCTCTGTAACAGGTGCTGAGGCATACATGAAAAGAGGGTGCAGACTCTGCCCTCAGGGAGCTTAGAGTCTACTCAGGAGAGAGTTGTTTTTTCATGTATTTCTCTTCCAAGAATTATAATGAGAAGTCTTATGGTTCAGTGGAAAGGATTTTTAATTGTCATTCATGGAGCCTGTATTCCAACCCATGATGTATCATTGTGTGCTGTTAGATAAGTCACTTCCCCTCTCTAGGCCTCAGTTTCTTTGTCTGTCAAATGAAGGCTTTGGAAGGCATGATCTCTAAGTTTCCGTACAGCTTTAAAGTTCTCTGAAATTCTAATAGGTGCTGCATGGGAGAAAGGCCTCAATTCAGAAAATGCTTCATGGAGAAAGGTGGACTTAGCTCAGGCTTAAAGACTTGCTAAGATGCAGCTAGGAGGAGAGGGAAGAGAAGAGCATTCTGTATTTCATAGAGAAATATAAGCCACAGAAATCAGAGAATCATTGATAGGGCCATAGGCTGAAAGCTGAAAGAGATCTCAGAGGACATTTTTTGACCTTCTCATTAGATTGTAAGTTCCTTGAAGGCAGTGACTGTCTTTTGCTTCTTTTTGTATCCCCAGTACTTAGTGCCTGGCGCATAATAGAAGCTTAATATTGATTGCTTATTGATTGATTGATTATTTTAATAGATGAAGGAACTGGGGAGGTGAAATGATTTGCTCTAGGTCACACAGGCAGTAAGAGCCAGAAGCAGGATTTGAATAGAGATCTGGTACAAAAGCAATACTGTGCAAAGTGTGATTGAGTAACAGAACAGTTAGGTGGAGGTATAGAGTATATACTGGGAAGCAGTGAGCAAAATAGGAAGGATTTTTTTTTTTTAGAGGGAATGGTACAGAAAGCCTTAAATGCCAGGCTGAGAAATAGGGTGATTACCCTTAAATCATAGAGTGCTATTGAAGTATTCTGAGGTTAAGAGAGCAATGATTCTGATGCCCAGTGGCCCAGGCTATTCAGGACAGGAATTTAGCCCAGTAGTCAGACCGAATGAATATGAAGCTTCTCTCTGGGAACTAGGGTAGACGTCTCCTTGCCCCGGTCTTTAGCTTCTGTTCTTTGGCTCAGATATGGGCTTTTGTCCTATATAGGGGGCCTCTTGTTTGGTTCCTTCTCCAGATCCCTAGCAAATCTCATCTTTCAGACAGTTTTCTTGACTCCTAAAATTTTAGGAAATAGTTTTAAATTTCCCCAAACGGGGAGCAAGTTTCTCTGTTGTGTCTGTCGCCATCTGCTGGCTGCACTATAGAGCTGAGCAGGCTCAGCATCCCCACCCAGGGCTCAGGGATGAGGGTTGCACCCATCTGATGCCAGTAGATGTTCTTCCCACTGGTGCTGAATCACTATGTGTAGACTGATTGGGTGGGGTGGAGAGAATTTCGCTGGGCTCCTGGGGTAGGATAGAGCTCCCACATAATATCAAAGCCTCTGAAGGCAGCTGTAGAGATTTGGCCAACCAGATATGGCCCCTGTCCTTGGTAAGCTTCTAGTCTGAAAAAGAATTTCCTGAACACACACACACACACACACTGCACAATCGCTTAATCTCTGTACCTGGTGCCACTGAAGATATGTCAGCCTGCAAGGCACCATGCTTTGGCTATTGTACTGAGAGGCTGGTGCTAGGCTCTGGTGACCCAGAGTGAAAACGTTGCCACTGTGTTCCAGGAAGCCAACTTTTCCTCTAACCCTTCCTTCACAACCCTCCTAGTCTCTTCCATACCTTACAAGGCCAGCCCTGAGCATTCACTAACTCCAACCTCTGTTCTAGGTCTTTTCCCATTCTGTGAAGCTTCTTCCCCTCATATACACCCTCTGATTAAAACTCTTCTGATATCAGATCCATTCCTGAGGGTACGTTGTGATGGGGGAGAGAAGTAAAGAACAGTCATTGCCATAGGGCAGATGTCAGAGCTCAGATGAGCCCTCCTCCTTTCTGTTTCCTCCTCCCTTGTTTCTTCCAGGATCAAATATCAAATGTTATTTGACATTTAAAGTCCTTTCCAGCCTGTCCCCTTTCTACTTTTCCAGCCTTCTTACTCTTCCCTACCACCAATCTACCATCCAGATACACAGGCCTCCTTGCAGTTCTTCACACCCGACAAACCACCTCTCATCACTGTTCCTTTGCACTGGTGGCCCCCACCTGGGAATGCTCTGCCCCTTGCCTCCAATCTCTTTATTTTCTGGTTCTTTTATGACTCAGCTCAACTCCTACATTTTTGCAGCAGGCCTTTCCTTCTCCTGTTAGTGCTTTCTTTTTAAGATCGCCCTGTCCTACTGTAGTCATCTTGTCAATACACAGGGGCTTACATGTGGTCTTTTCCATTAGAGTGGGAGCTCCCTGAGAGCAAGGACTGTTGGCCATTCTTTGTATCCTCAGTACTTAGCAAGGTTCCCGGGATGTAATAAGCACTTAATAAATGCTTGTTGGCTGAATGAAAATAAGGGGAGTTCAGAGATTCCAGGGAATAAGACTCATCTCTCATGATGGAATAAAAAGGTACACTCTGGGAAAGGAATTCCAGACCCCAACTTGGGACAGGTGGTGAGAGGGAGAGAAGAGAGCATTTAGGGTTCCCCTAAAAAAGGGGTTGAAGGTAGGACCTGTGAGGTTTTTTTTTTTTGGTGAGGCAATTGGGGTTAAGTGACTTGCCCAGGGTCATACAGCTAGTAAGTGTCAAGTGTCTGAGGCTAGATTTGAAATGAGGTCCTCCTGACTCCAGGGCCGGTGCTCTGTCCACTGCACCACCTAGCTGCCCCTTGTGAGCTTTTTTTTTTTTTTAATTTTTTTTTTTTTTTAGTGAGGCAATTGGGGTTAAGTGACTTGCCCAGGGTCATACAAATAGCAAGTGTTAAGTGTTTGAGGCCGGATTTGAGCTCAGGTCCTCCTGAATCCAGGGCTAGTGCTCTATCCACTGCGCCACCTAGCTGCCCCCCTTGTGAGCTTTTTAAAAAAAGGCTTTGATAAATGTATTTCAATATAATTGGTTTCTAGGATCTGGTGCAGACCTCCATGATGATCTAGTCCATCTCTATGATTTTATAGATGAGATTTAGGGACCTAGAAAGGAGGAGGGCTACTGACCAATGGGAGTGCATTCTATAGATGACAAGTAGAATGCTGAGAAGATTGGTTATAATTCTATTTATTTTATTCTAAACATATAAAAAGAGAAGGGGCTTATAGAAGGGTCTCACTAGGCTGTCTAAGGTTAAGAACCCCAGGCTGAAGTGACATCACCTATTTTTACCTCCAAAGCATCTGTGTCCTTGGCTGGTCTTTTTCATTTAGTCCATGCCCTGCTCTCGACCTTCTCAAACCTCAGGTTGGGGTGTCTGGCCCTAATCTGCAACCCTCTGCTTTGGGAGCCACTATTGTTTCTGGGTCCTGTGAGTTCTTCCTTCTCCTAATTTTGTAGTATGGGATCAATTAGTCAATAGTCTTCAGATCATAGACATTTCATAACTATCACAGACTCTCTTTTCTTTATCCATTTCTCTTCTCCTGTGAACTTTGAGACACATCTAGTTGTTAAGAAATTGTCCTTATATCAATTCTAAATCTGCCCCTCTGTAACTTTCATCCATTGCTTTTAAAAAAAATTTTTTTTTTATTTTTAGTGAGGCAATTGGGGTTAAGTGACTTGCCCAGGGTCACACAGCTAGTAAGTGTTAAGTGTCTGAGGTCAGATTTGAACTCAGGTCCTCCTGACTCCAGGGCTGGTGCTCTATCCACTGAGCCACCTAGCTGCCCCCTCATCCATTGCTTTTATTACTCTCTTCCAGCGTCTAGCAGAACAAGTCTAATGCTTGTTCTACAAGACTGCTTTTCAAAAATGTGAACAGTTATTGTCATCCCTGTCTCCCAACCACCAAGAAACTGACATGGTTTCTAGTCTCCTCAGAATTCTAATTGCATTCTGTGGATTAAACTTCCATTGGTCAATATCCTTCCTCATTTTACCTGGGTCCATGAACCTCTTCTATAAAAATGATAGGGATGCACTAGTGGCCTCAGAGGTTACTCCTGCGGGCAGCTAGGTGGCACAGTGGATAGAGCACTGGCCCTGGATTCAGGAGGACCTGAGTTCAAATTCGGCCTCAGACACTTACTAGTTGTGTGACCCTGGACGAGTCACTTAACCCCAATTGCCTCACAAAAAGTCACTCCTGGGTCCTAGAATTATTGTCCTTTGAAAAAATGAAGCTCAAAGAAAAGGAAGGAACACATCTTAATTGGATGATAATAACTGATAATGAATGGAAGTCAAAGACACTTAAATCCTATCTGGATTGTGCTTTTTTGCTTTCCTTACACAGGAAAATGATCTTTGGACTGAAAGATCAGAACCAAATGTGCTAATGAGGATTTTACGAGATCCACTGAGAAAATGTATGTTTGGACCTTTATAAGCCTCAAAGTGCTAAGTAAATGTCAGTTACTTTTTTAAAAAATCAATTTATAGCTCTATCTATGTATTTATTTGCTTGTCATCTAGGCTGATAATTTCGTTAGTTTAGGTAATTCCTGATAGGAAAACTCCCTCTACCAATGCAGATCAACAATTGTTTTTTAACTTACAACTTTAGAGTCATGAGATTAAGTTATTGTCCAAGGATCACACAACTAAGTATGTATCAGAGGCAGGATCTGAATTCAGATCTTTTCAACTCCAAAGCCTGCTCTCTATACATTAGTTTGTGCTCTCTCTCTATTATAATTATTAGTGGTGGTGGTGGTGGTGGTAGTAGTAGTAGTAGTAGTAGTAGTAGTAGTAGATTTATCATTAATACCATGAGATGAGTCCCTGAAACAAGGAAGACATGGGTTTAAGTTACACATCTATGTGATCCTGAGTAAGTCACTTAATTTTTCAGTGTTTTAGGCAACTAGAGCTGTGAATTTTAGAGAAGGTGCTAGCCTCAGTTGGTAGAAAGAGTTCCTTATACAAGTGGAATCAGGGGTCTAATCCCTAACCTATTAATGGTACTTGGAGATTTCTGCTGATAACAAAAGTAATAAATGTGTATTCAATAAAACATTAAGTATAGTTATAATTAGACTTCATAGGATCAAAGTTTGAGAGCCAAAAAGGAACTCAGAGGGCATCTAATCCTATCCCATTATTTTACATGTGAGGAAATGGCAGCTCAAGAATGTTAAATAACTTGACCCAGGTCATAGAGGTAGTAAATATCAGAGTTAGTATTTGCACCCAAGTTTCTTGACTAATTGATATCCATAAGGGTTAAATGACTTGCCCAGAGTCACTCAGGTGGTAAGTGAACAGAAATAGCAATTAAACCTTGGTCCCCTGACTCCAGAGCCAATATCTTTCCACTGCACCACACTGCCTTTCAAGACTGTTAAGAGGTCCTTGGACACATGACTATTATATTGCCAAGACTGAGAAGGAGAGCATAGGAAAATTGGTGTTCATTTAATAAGGCTATAAAATCCCTATGCTTTGTCTCCCTTCTCTATGTGTGGAATTGGTGACATTAATAATATGATGTCATTGGCATGACATCTTTTCATTTATTCTTCTAATTTGGCATTGATTTTGATTTTTCCTCCAAGAAATCAAGTTTCTCCTTATATAAATAGCTGATGAAGAATGACTCCTTTGCTTGTTATTTACTCTCTAGCATACATTCATTTGCTTTGTGTATATGTGAACTTATGTGGTACTCACCATATTGAATGCTTACTAGGTTATTTACAGGAAACATTCATGTTATATAGGCATGAGGCTTCTGCATAGTCCACAAGCTCCTGGTTTCTTTTTTTCTTACTCCTGATCTATGTTTTATGATATTAATAATAGTGGTTAGAATATTTTCCCACTTTACAATTTGCAAACTGCTTTAAATACATTATCTCAATTGATCATCACAAGAAACATGGGAAGTTGGTGCTACCATCAACCTCATTTTACAGATGAGAAATTGAGTATGAGAGAGGGAACGTGAATCACCTATGATTACACAGCTAATAAATGTCTGAGGCCAGATTTGAACTTCGGTCTCCTGACTTCTAGTACAGTGCTCTATCCCTTGACCCACCTAAATGTTTTCCAGCATGATTTTAAAAATTTGTTTATTTTTCTTCTGTGGGGTAATGAGGGTTAAGTGACTTGCCCAGGGTCACACAGCTAGTAAGTGTCAAGTGTCTGAGGCTGGATTTGAACTCAGGTCCTCCTGTATACAGAGCTGGTGCTTTATCCACTGTACCACCTAGCTGCCCTATGATTTTTTATTTGTGATCCTGTTTCCACCTTTTCACTGAAGTCACCAAGTTTGAATACTCATTGATTTAATTCAGACGATCTTACTGAGGTCTGTATTGAATTTCTTTATCTCCTGATCCTGTGCATCATATGTTGGTGGATAAGGTACAAATGTCTTCACAGTCATCTTTTTCCAAGTACCCATCATGAGCACTGCAATGCTAAATGAACAAGTGTCCCATGAAATGCTGTTTCCTTTTGTCTTTGGACACACCATAAAGTCAATGCTGCTAGCGACTCTGTCTCAGGAGAAAATGTGAGCCATCCTTCCGATGAGCTGCAACTTCCTTTTTGGTCTCCCAGTTTCATTTATAGCAAGAAAAGCAATTGAGAAAATATCAGTAACTACCGACCCATATGCCTACTTTCCTATCTCAATAAAATCTTTATGAGTATAATCTCCACACATATCAGGGAGATGAGAATGGAATAGGCAGGCTTTCACAAACAGTATTTTTACAGCAGAGCCCATCTTCCAGTTACACAAATGACTGAAAGGTGTAGAAAATACAAGGGCCCATTGTGTTTATCATTTGCTGACTATAAAAAAAGAAATGGATTTGGTGGAGCGAGACTTCTTAAAGGCTGTCCTCTAACAAGGTGTCTTCTATAGGTATGTTAAAATCATATACGATTCCTTGAAATATATAACAACAGATATAACTTTGTTTGACCATCTTCTGACTTTTGGCATCAATTGAGGCATAAAAGAGGCAAACGTTTTCTTACTAAAGGAATTTCCTCCTGTTATGAAGAATATGCAGCCCAGAGACAAAGTCAAAGAGATATTCCCTATCGATGGTGAGATCCTCCTTTCTGTAGATTGCATTATGTTAATTATGCCAAGCCCTGAGATACTTTAAAACCTCCAGAATTAAATCCATCCTCACTAGAAGCAGTTTGGCCTGTAACCCCCCAGGAAAACCCAAAGGGAAGAAGAATGTGCTTCGCATAATTATGTGTATTGAATAATTATCGTTATGCTATCGAGTGGTAGATGGAGGTCATCATTGCATACAGTGTCCCAAAACTCTTAGTTCAATTTTAATGTTTGATAATTTTAGAAGTATGAAGGCTAGAGGCTTAAAAAAGCAGCATTGAAAGTTCAATTATACTTTGGAAGTGTTTTGCATGATTTCATATGTATGGATATCCTTTTTCTTTCCTTCTCAATGAGTAGAGAAGGGATAAATGAAGAGAGAGAATTTGGAAATTAAAATAAGTTTAAAGAAAGTTGTTATTATTATCATTTAATTTTCCTTTATACATAGTTTTTTGAATTTTGGATAATAAATTAAAATTTTAATTTTAACAAGATAGGCACTATGTCATTATGCATTCCAAGTGCAATATTTTTTAGATGACACTTTCAGAGATTGGTGACTGGGGTAGAAGAAGACCTCTTGCTTGGCTGTTTGGTCCCCTGATCTATCTCCATTAGACTTTTATTTTGGTGGGGTATGGGTTCACATCAAAGCTGTCATATATATATCAAAATCTCATTCTTTGGATGATTATAAATTTCTGATTAAAAATGTGATCCTTTCAGTCACTGAGTAGAAATGGATGAAATTTTTTACACAATTCAAAAACTGGCTAGAGTGATGGTAGTTATATTGAGATTTAATAAGAAACTTATCAATATTTCAAAAATGTAAATAATTAACCTTTCAAATATTACTTTTTATAAATTTGTAGCATTTATGCTTCTGAAGTTTTTAAAGTTTAAAACTACACTAAAACTTTTAGGATAGCCTGTATTTCTTACATAGTCAGTGAAGATGCACAATGAACCGATACTAGAACCATATAGGAGAACAGAGAGAAGGATGTATTGTTTTTGTCAAAATCATGAATTTCCTTCCTTCCTTCCTTCCTTCCTTCCTTCCTTCCTTCCTTCCTTCCTTCCTTCCTTCCTTCCTTCCTTCCTTCCTTCCTTCCTTCCTTCCTTCCTTCCTTCCTTCCTTCCTTCCTTCCTTCCTTCCTCCCTTTCTTCCTATCAACAACCATAAGCTTCTTCCTGCAACAAAAATTTGTCTATTTTTAAAAACATCTTTATAGTCTTTTGGCATATATTCAATTCTTCTAATCTTGTAATCTTGTAATGGTTTCTGGAGCATTGAAGTCATGGGTCTCAAATAAGGCAATAGGGAGGTGTGGAGTGACAGGGGAGAGGGTGGGCATAGGCTTCAACACATTATCAATGAAGAATTTCACAGAAGAAGAAGAAGCCTAAAGGTTATTGCCATGTCTTGTAATATCATATTATATATGACTAAAAAGGAGGTGAGCTGGTGGTGGGATTAGAGAGAGGGGCACTACCCATGAACATCCTGTAGACTCTAATGGCCACATCATGTTAAAGAATCTAGAGGAATGCCTTCACTGTATTGGGTCAACCGTCTGTGGGGAATGTATGGGAGGACACAGATTGGAGTCACATAGGATGAGAAGGCAATGATAGGTTGCCATCTGCACAATGGGAGAGAGCAACTACCCATGAGAATGAGATCACAGAGTCAAAAGAGTCATCAGGGCATGTGCAAGGTACAAACATGTTTTAAAGCACCTTAGACCTAGATATAATTGTCACAGTTTCTTAATTATTAAAGTACAAATTAATGGCATGCTGTTGTAGTTCACAATTAAGTGTCTAGAAAGGTCAATTTATATTCCATTCCCCCATATGTTTTTTTTTCTATTTAACTCCCTTCTTTCTCTGGTTCCTTACATATCCTTATACTGGCAAAGGACCGTCCAGCATGGTGCACCTGCATCAAAGAAGGCGCTGTGCTCTACGGGCAAAGCAGAATTGCAGTAGCTCAAAAGTAATGTGAGATGTGCAAATACGGAGACATCTCCACTCCAAAAGTTCATATGGACTCTTTGTGCCTGACCTGTGATAGAGCTTTCCAAGCTCATATTGGTCTGATCAGCCACAGCTGTACACATTGTACCTTAACCTCAACATAGTGATGCCATTTTGGTCTGCTTCAAGAATGAAGGAAAACAACCAACCCCATAATGAAGATTTAAGGCTTCTCACTGGTGACTTCATGATTCTAAAATAAAACTTTGCATATGAAGTTTAAGAAGAAAGTCACAGAGACAGGTAAGCCTTTGCATAACACAGGACTCAGTGGGTCAAAAAAGTCTTTGGTAGTAATTTACCAGCACAACAGAAGAGAAAACCCTCAGAAACAAGTGATGAGGTGCGAAACCACATTTTCCATCTTTCAACTTCATGTTCCATTGCCATACTGTTCCCCATTATGCTACAACTGTTATTAACTCTCGATTTTGGAGATAATGGTATTTAATTAAACTACTTTGCGGCTTACTACTGTTTCGGGAATTTGCTAATTAATCTTTATGTAATTGCTTTGCAATGGTTGTACAGCAAAAGTACTTAAATTATAAGTTGTACCTCTCACAGAGAATCTAATTTCTAAACATAACCCCATGTTAATAAGTAAAAGATCGAAGAGTTGGGGAGTTAACTGTTTAAGCTCCTCCTAACATTTAAGTGTTCTTGCTCATGGACCCAGCATGTTGTCAATAAAATGTGTATTTATAGAGAACATTTCTTTATAGAAACTCAAAGACTACTCTGCTAATCAAAGTCATTTTTTTAACGCATTAGAAATTAGTAGCTTTTCCAACACCCTCCCAAATCCAAAAGAGTACTGTTTATTAAAACTATAGGCCTTTTCCTTTAGATAAAACTGAATATTCTTTCTGTTGAAGTTCACAACAAAATAAAACACTAATTAGATGACTAGATCCAGGAGGCAGGTGACTCTAAGAAGGTGCACAAACACCATGAGGCCATGACTGAAAAGTTAATTTCTCCTCTCCTCTCCTTTCCTCTCCTCCCCTCTCCTCTCCTCCTCTCTCTTTGTCTCTTTTGCTTGGACTATGTTTCTTTCTCTTTCTTTACCTGTCTCTGTTTTCATTCTCCTCTCTGTCTGTCTCTGTCTCTGTCTCTATCTCTCTCTCCCACTAATTACCAAGCGGACACTGGTTTGTAAAGTGATAGGAAACTGGACCTACCCACCAAGAGGGTGTACAATTTCAGGTGACATAGGTTGTTTTTTGAATGGTACTTACCTTGCCAAATTAAAGATCAGAAGATTTATAAATATAGAATTTGAGCACGGCAGGTTAGGTGTTCTTTAGGGATATTTCTATCAAGATATACTATCTTAGTGAATTGTGTTGCCAGGGTCCTAACTAGATAATTGATTCAGTTACCCCTTACCTTCTTTATAGGGATGGGAGACTGTGGGTATGGCACACTGAGTATTACATCAGACTTTTGATAGGTTACTTAGTTATGCTAAACTATTCTGTTTCCCCCTTTATAAATGCTTTGTTATATCAGATAATTCTCTATACAGTGGGAAGGGAGGAATTCAATGGAAATAGCAGGTGGTATAAAAATCAATAAAATATAGTTTAATTAAAAGAAAACTTCCACTAATCATTAGGATCAGAGAACCATATGCCTGGAAAAGTTTGGAGATATAGTGCAACATCACCACTCTTTGGTTCTCCATTTTAGCCTACATTGCAAATAGCTCCCCTTATTTCTGCATTTGTCATTAACATGTTAATTTTCAAATTAACAGCTCAACCTTTCTTTAGTTGCTTTTAGATTCATTTCTGTCTACCCCTGGTAGATTTGCAGAAGTGCCCTAGCTTGTCTTTTGAGTTGTGACTAGACTCTTAAATAGTCTGAATCAAACTCATTTAGGGAGAATGACTTCTATACAAAGCTACTCTCATCTATAGAATTGCAATTTCCTCAAGAGCAAAGGGCTATTTTCAGTTAGAATTTGTATCCCCAACACTTAGTTGGGGTTTATAATACCATTGTTCATACCTCCCCCCAATCAGGTATGTTCCCCATTGATTACTATCTAATTAAGTTTGTCTGATCGAATCTATGTTATGCTTTTTCATTTTAGCTTCAATTTCACAGGATTGAATTTTCTGAAATTATCTCCCACTACCAGGGGCACCTCTTGTGTTTGGAACCTAGAGCCCCTTAAATACAGCCTTTTAAAACAAAATCATCTCAAATTTTTTTTGGGGGAAATGTGTTACTGTCAATATGATCACTTCAATTCAGCAGACATTTATTAAGGAACTATTACAAATATAACATCCACTTTGGGCCTACTTCTCCTAAACTCCTATTTGTATTGGTGTGCCACATTCCCAGGGAAGACTGATTATGCTTCCTTTCATGGATAATCCTAGGGGATTGGGTTTTCTAGTACTATTGGACATCTAGTTTACTTTTCATTGATTATCAGCTAGCCAGACAGTTAAATTTTAGAAAAGATATTTATTAATATGGTATAGCAAGAATAGTAGGTACAAAACACCACCTACCCCCAAACTAAGGGCATGCTGTCCCCTTACACACACACAAAAGGTTCCTGAGGGGAATGAGCACATCTGGCCAAAGTTTAAATGTATAGTTCCTAGTTACTAGAAGTCCTTTTCTTCCTTATGAGTTTCCTTAGGTCTAACTATCTTCTGGGCTCTTAAGTTCAGTGCTCCTGTAGGCTCATAAATCTGCCTTTCTCACTCTGATTTTCATGAGTGTGTTTCTAAGCTCCTTATGTAGATGCTACTATCAGCTATTGCAGTTCCAGAGATATTGCCATAGAGATGACAATGGGAACTCTAGATCTTTTGACCTTTTGAGAGTCACAAAGTCTTCTTCACCTGGTAAGGGGTAGAGGTGGAGGGAGGAGGAAAGGAGAAGAGAAATTTGATCCTTTTCTCTATGTGTGCATGTCTCTGTCTCTCTGTCTCTGTCTGTCTCTGTCTGTCTTTGTCTCTCCCTCCCCTTTTCCCCCCTCTCCTCTTGACTATTACTGATACTAAAATGCTCAGACTCTGGGACTGTCTTGCTGTTTTATCTATAGTCCTTGGGGCAGCTAGGTAACGAAATGGATAGAATACTAGCCCTGGAGTCAGGAGGAGCTGAGTTCAAATCTCACCTCAGACATTTACTAGCTATGTGACTGCAACTCACTTAACCCTAATTGCTTTTAAAAAACATTGGGGACTTCTTCAGTTGTCCTGATAAATAGTTAAGATATCTGGATAGATATCTAGATAGATCGATAGATCTTGCCATTGGACCAAGATGGCTCCAGAGGAGAGAGTGAGGTTGGTGACCTTGTACAGTCCTGCATCACTTAAATACAATTCAGTGCAAGTCATGACATCACCCCAATGTCATTGTCCTCTTTGAGAATGAAGGACAAACAACAATCTACAATCCTATGGGGTGTTAGTGTTTCTTTTCCACCAGTAACAAAACCTTTCCTTTGCATAGCTAATTGATTTTGTCCAATGATCAAAGCACTCTACTCCTTGTTTTCATCTATACCTTTGATTATAAAATTATACCTTCAACTAAATCAAAGAAGTCTAGGCAGTCTGAGTTTACATTAATTGGGATTTGGTTGAAATCTTCCATTCTTACATATGCAAAACCCTGTACTAGGTAGGGGTCTACAAAATAGCTTACATTTCAATACAATAGCTTTCTGTAACATTGAAAGATTTCTTCACAGAAACCTTGTACAATAGGTAATTTAAATATTATTAATCTCGGACTCAGTCTCCTAATCTATAAAATGGGGATAAAACCTACCCAGGATCGCAGAACTAGAGATATGATGCTAACCTCCAGTCCGTAACTCTTCTTACTATATCATGCTGTTTCCTTTTCATTCAAAGCCAGACAAATAAAAGATGCTTTCTTCTCCCTACAGAATTCCTAATATAATAAACACCTCTTTAATCAGCATGCTTAGTTTATTCATCCAGTTGTGTTTGGGGAATAAGGTACGCTTGTTGAATGTACCTATTGACTTGAAAATGTGGTTATTTGAGCATGGACTTTCTAAGTGAATAGGATAAATGGGAATTTAATAACCTAAATTGAATTTATAAAGCACTTCATTCTTTTTTAAACTTCTTTCCCTCTCTCACACACATACATACATACAGACACAGACACAGACACAGACATACACATAGAACCTTATTCAGCAGCATAGCAACTGACAAAAATGTGTGTAATGCTGGGGAGTCCATCCTCCCTCCCCCCCCCCAGAAACAGAGACAGCTCACAAAGTTGTTCCTTGTAGCCAAGGTATTCCACATTCAGAGTATTGTAGAGGTCCACATTTCCATAAAATCATAGCTCACAAGCCCCCCAACTTTGTATTTACTTTTGCTAGTCTACCAAAGAACATAATCAGTTCAAGAAAAAGGAATTTAATGAATTGTATCGTGAGAAAAGTAGCAAAATAACATTTTCCTTATAAATACATAAACCATCAGTTAGGGAAAGTGGGCAAACCTAAGGATTGATTTCAGAAAGGCCTGAAAAGACTTACATGAACTAATGCAAAGTACTCTTCAGTCCACTGATAGGGGTTTTCTGGCTGTTTCATGAACAAGACCCTCCATCTCTCAGCTCTGGGCATTTTCTCTGGCTGTCCCCCAGACTCCACTCCACCTACTGGCTTTCCTGACTTCCTTTAAATTCCGACAAAAATCATACCTTCTATAGGAAGCCCTTCCTAATCCCTTTTTATGGGGGAGCAGGGCAATGAGGGTTAAGTGACTTTCCCAGGGTCACACAGCTAGTAAGTGTCAAGCGTCTGAGGCTGGATTTGAACTCAGGTCCTCCTGAATCCAGGGCCGATGCTTTCTCCACTGTGCCACCTACCTGCCTCCCCCCAATCCCTCTTAATAATTATAGTGTCTTCCCTCTGTTAATAATCTCCTTTTTATTCTCTATATAGCTTATTTGTATATATTTGTTTACATGTTGTTTCTTCCATTAGATTATAAATTCCTTGAGGGCAAAAATAATCTTTTGACTCTTTCTGTATTTCCACTGCTTAGTTTAATATCTGGTACATAGTAGGCACTTAATAAATAAATGCTTATTGATTTTACAGCCTGACTGACTGAGATCAACTAACTCAATGTCATTAATGAGGGACTAGAACTGCCCAACACAAGGAATTGTTCAGTGTAAATGGTCTTTAGGTGGTATTAGTTTTATTAAATACTTATTAGAAAATTACTCGATTAGTAAGAGGCATTTTTTTCATTCATTTGCCTTTTCCTTTGTGGTATGTTAAGTAGTTGATCTCTTTTGAGTGACTGTGGGTCCCAAGGTTTGGGAGACTCAATATGATCTGCAAGCAGGAACATGTAGAAGATGATATCATCTGAGGGTCTCTCTCTCTTCCCTCTGGGCCCTGTGCTTGACATCCTCAAAATGAATGGTGAATACCTGTGATGATCATATAGTTTCCTGTTTTTATGGCTTGTTGAATATTGATAATCAATTTTCCAGAGTTTTCTCTGTGGTTGCATCTATCAAAGAAACTTTCATGTCTTTGGTTGTCCATTTTAATATAATGGGATGAAATTCTAGTTTCATTTTTCATATTTCTCTTGATAGTATGTGTTCCTTCTGACATTTCAACCTACTCAGCCACAATTTGAAAATTTTCACTGTATTGGCACTCTTCTCTTATTGGTTCATTTCTTTGGATGATTATTTTTTCTCCTCCTAAAACACAGTTTTCTTTTGGATGTTTTATTAATTTTACTTTCGTTGGTAGTTCTCTGACTGCATTTGAGTGATATAATAGGAATATGGTGGAGGCTTCAGTGTGAGCATTTACACCTTAGAAATCAGCAAACACTGCAAATCAGGGCCCAATGTATTGTTTTGTTGATTGCCTATACTTAAGAAAGTGATGGAGAAAATATTAATAGAGAGGGTTAAATTAAAAAGTGTGTTGTGCACACCTGTTGATATTTTCCCCTAGAGAATGATTGGTAAACATTTACCAGCATATCCCTGGACATATCAATTGAGAGGTCAGGTTGTCGGTGGGCTGCTCCCGTGGAACAGATACCCTTGTGCATCCTAAGGACTCTTGAGTCTTGCCATCATCCTTGTAGCTGTGTCCTTAGGATCTCTGGTCCTTTTATTCTATATTGCAGCTGAGCTCTCCTATGTTGACTATTTTCCCCAGTGGGACTCAGAGTTCCTTGGAAGCAAATAATGTTTTGTTTTGTTTTTTTGTATCTCTAGCATTTAGCATAGTCAAAACCACATAGTAAACGCAGTGCATGCTTTTCTACTTCATTTATTCATTCATTCACTATCTTCCCCCAGAGCCTTCTAAAGTCCCTCTATTTCTATTTTTTCTATCTTGTTCAGTCATTTCTCAGTCATGTCCAATTCTGCATGACTCCATTCAAGGTTTTTTTTTTGACTAAGATTCTGGAATGGATTGCCATTTTATTCTCCAATTCATTTGACAGACTGAGAATTTGAGGCAAATAGGGTTAAGTGACTTAACCAGGGCCACACAGCTAGTAAGTATATGAGGCCAGATTTGAACTCAGGAAGATGAGTCTTCCTGATTTCAGACCAGGCACTTTGTCCACTCTGCAACCTAGGTCCCTCTTTCTCTATCTAGTCCAGTCCTATAAGAAGTACATTATCAGTCCAGAGTCCTGTTACTTCAGCCAACAATAAAATTTGAAGTCTACTGTATGAAACATATTCATCTTTGCCAATAATTGTTGCTTCCAGAGAAGAATTAGGAATGGCATGGATCTAGGAGACTCCCCCTGGGAGTTCTGGGGATACTGAAAAGTCTTTGGCAAACTGTATACCACAGTTCTATCTTTTTGAGGCACACAAACTCTGCTTGCAAAAGCCAGTCTTTTCTCTGCCACAAATGAAGACCTCACAAGGCAATGGGGAAAACTTCACTATAGGTGCAAATCAGGCCAGGACTGGATGAGTACTCTTCCCTGAATTGCTGGTAGAAACTTGGTCCCTGGAGAACATGGAGTAAAAAGGCAGTTGGGTTCTCCCTAATTCCAATGGCTAGGCTGAAATAACAAAGGATCATTAGAGAGAATGGATCATTCACCTATTTCTTTTAGATGTTTTACTGCAAGGATCCCCAAAGCAAAGGATACAGTTTCACAATGAAACATAGTCCTGCTGTTTGATGAGAATTTCATGAGACTAATAGGGTCTGAGAGAAGATAGCTCAAATCAGGCTGGCTCCAGGATGGAGTATTCCACTGTGACCTCTGTATAGCAGACTTATTGTCAGGAAGCTCCTTCCCCATATACACATTATTGAATTTTTAGAGATAGAATGGGCTTCAGAAATCATCTGGTCCACTTCTAGTTGTATATCCCAAAGACATGAAAAAGGAAAAGGACCTATTTGTATAAAAATATTTATAGCAATTTTTTTGTGGTGGCTAAGAATTGGACATCAAAGGGATACCCCTCAAGTGAGGAATGGCTAAACAAGCTGTAGTATATGGTTGTAATGGAATATTATTGTGCTATAAGAAATGAGAAGCAAGATGATTTCAGAAAGGCCTGGAAAGACTTACATGAACTAATGCAAAGCGAAGTGAACAGAACCAGAAAACATTGTACACAGTAACAGCAATATTGTCCAATGAAGAATTTTGAATGACTTAACTATTCTCAGCAATCCAATGATCCAAGACAATCCCAAAGGACTAATGATGAAACATACTATCCACCTCCAAAAAAAAGAACTGATATTGATTGAATACAGACTGAAACTTGCTATTTTCACTTTCTTTCATTCTTTTTGTTTTATTTAAGTATTCACTTATAGTCATTTTGTATAAGAATACTTAAGGATAGTGAATTTTCTCAGCTGGGACCTTTTTGTATGGGGGGGTCCATTTTGATTATAGTATAGTAATTATAATAAGAATAAATATAATTCACATTTATTATAACTGTAAATATATTTTGTGTGTGTGTACATAAGATTAAAAAACCCTCTAGAAGGTGTAGGAGATACTTATCTTCCTAACCATCCTATGAGGTCGCTAATAGAAAGGGGGCACATGATATAGTCGAAAGAATACTGGATTAAGAATCAGATGACCAGGTTCAAATCCTAGTTCTGCCATTTTACTCCCTCTTGTGACCCTGGACAAGTTATTCATTTTCTTAGGCATCTAGTTTTCTCATATCATTTTTGGCTTTATATCTGACAATTCTATAAGCATTATTATTTTCATTTTAGAGATGAGAAAACTGAGGTTCACCGGAACCTAGGTTCAAATATCAGTTCTGATACTTATTATTTGTGTGATCTGGGGAAATTCACTTAACTTCTCTGGGGTTCAGCTTCTTCATTGGTAAAATAAGGGACTTGAACTAGATGCCTACATGAGTCCCTTCCATCTTTAAATCTATGATCTGATGATCTTAGGAAGTGAAGAGATTTACCCATGCTTATATATGTAAGAATGTATCAGAGCTGGACCTTGAGAGCCCAATGTTCCTAACTCCAAGTTCAGTGGGCAGAGGAGCATGTGAGATATTAATTTGTTTATCTGGGGAACTTCTCTTAGGAGAACTTGGGAGAGGGCACTGAAACCCCTCAAAGAAAACAGCTCAGACAAGAGCCTTTCCCTTGAAGATCTGTTATTACTGAGTCATTTCAATCATGTTTGACACTTCATGACCCCATTTGGGGTTTTCTTGTCAAAGATACTTGAGTGGTTTGCCATTTCCTTCTTCAGCTCATTTGACATATAAGGAAACTGAGGCAAACAGGGTTAAGTGACTTGCTCAGGATCACATAGTTAAGTGTCTGACTTCAGATTTGAAGTTAGGTCCTCTTGACTCCAGGGCCAGCACTCTATCTATCCACTGTGCCAAAATAACTAGGACCAAAACCAGCTAGTTCTCTCCTGTTCACTTTAGTTCAACAAATATTTCTTGATTGCCAAGTATTTTCTTTGTGCTAGGTACGTTCCCTCTCCTGATTTCTCACCTCCACTTTGTTTCCCTGTTGTGGCTTGGTGAAGCTCTCCTCTCTTTCTTTGAAGCCTGACAACAGGAGAAAATTATAGTCATTAATGTACACTATTATATGACAGCAAACATTGAGACTGAGAATCCCCAGTGAATTCCAAATGGCATTGGTTAGGAGGAAAACCTGGCCTGGATCTACAATATAAGTAGGATTAGGAGAGCCTAGGAACTATGGAATGGGACAGAGGGGAAATTTGGGGAGTCATCAGTTGAATGGGAATGCTATCTTTACAAGTGTGTATTAAGCAAAGTATTATGAAAAGAGTACTGGGGTGAGTCAGAAGGCTTGAGTCCTGGCTCTGCTGCTCACTTGTCATGTAATGTTGGTCAAATCATTTATTCTCACTGAGGCTCAATTTCCTCCTCTGAAAGTCCAGAAATTCAAGGGGCCAAACGTCATAAATGGTTAAATGACCAGCATTACAGTTGGGAAGAATTCTGACAGACTGTGTGACAACTCCCTAAGATTATAAACCATGAACAAGTTGTATTATTGGAGAGAGTTTCCATATAGGGAAATCACTAATGAAATTACAGATCTAGATACTCATACTCCCTCGTGCCCACACAAAGATGAAAATGTCGGAGGAAGTTTTCTCTAAAGTACTTTACAATGAGATATTCTATGATTCTATAAGCACCAACTTGACCCGCCAACTATAGACTAGGAAAAAAATATTGTTATTAGTAATACTCTCTAAAGATAGTCAGCAGTGCTGGTGTGACATGTTGAAGCATGTTGAAAAGCTTATTTTTCTTTTGTACTCACTTATGCCTCTATGTGATTACATAAGGTAAATAGCATCATTCCCATTTTATAGATGAGGTCTGGAAAGGACCAAGGTCATGTAGCAAAGATGTGGCGGAGCAAAGAAAAGGTAAACAGTGACAGCATGGAGATCAATCAATGATTAACCAATGTAAAGAACCAATTATGATTTGAGGTTTCTATGACCCCATCTTTGGCTAAAATTAGAAGCCCTGGAGCTTGCCCCGGTTGACCTCAGTCATTTCAAAATGAATTAAGGCACTATGCTAGGTGCTGGGTATACTAGTAAAAAGAATGAAATAATCCCTATTCACAAGTGGTTTATATTCCATGGGGATATAATAAATTATATTTATATATTCATGCCCCATGTATATAGTATAAATACACATGCATATGTACATACATGCAAATGCATATGTATGCATACACACATAGGTATGTATGTGTATATGTATTGTGTACATACAAAATACATATAAAGGGAATAAATACAAGTTAATTTGAAATGGAGACATTAGCAGGTGAAGGTATCAAAAAAGGATTCATTTTGAAAGTGGAAGGCTGTTGTGGAAATAACAATAGATTAGGCATCATGAAACCTTCATTTTAATCTTTTAAGGAAAACCAAAACCCATAATTATAGGACCTGTTTTCTTTGAGCAGATGCCTATACTTTTGGTATGTGACTATGAAATGCGAAGCAGTAGCACTTTCTGGCTTTGTGTTCTGTGTCCAGGGCAAAGGCCTTCTCCCCTATGGTCAAGACCCTGGCATGAACTATCAGAATTCTTGGACAAATTCTATATATTTACTTGCTTGGCCTTGCTCTATCCTCCAGGTGAGTCAATAAACCATTCAACTATTGAACACTTTTTAAGTGCCTGCCTAGTGTTAGACACTGGGCTAGTCAGCATCTGACAGGAAGACAAAAATGAAATAGTCCCTGCCTTCAAAGTACTTACTTTCCAATGGGGAAGACAATATGCACACATATAACTACCTACAGAATACATACACCTTAATGGATACCAGGTAGTTTTAGGAGATAGGGTACAAGTCACTTCGGGGATCAGGAAAAATTTTACATAAAAGTTGACTCTTGAGCTGAGCCTTGGAGGAAACTAGAAATCCCAAGAGGTGTAAATAAAAAGGAAGGGGATTTCAGACATGGGAAATAGGCAGCACTAAGGCACGGAGCCAGGAGTTGGAGTGTTCTGTGTAAGAAATGGCAGGGATGCCAGCATAGTTGGACCATAGAATTAGCAAAGGAGTGTCTTGTGTAGGAAGAATGAAAAGGGAGGAAAGAACCAGGTTGTAAAGAACTTGACAAAGAGACAAGTTTATATTTGATCATAGTGGTAATAAAGAGCCACTGGAATTTATTGAAGTGAGGGGGAGGGCAAAGTGGTCAGACTTTAGGGAAAACACTTTGGCAGCCGAGTGGAAGACAGATTGGAGTGGGAAAGACTTGAGACAGGGAGAGAAGTTAGAAGGCTATCTTAACAGTCTAAGAGAGAGGTGATGAGGCCTGGAACTAGGGTAGTATCTGTGTGAGTTGAGAGAATATGAAAATAACAAGATTTGGCAACTGATTGGATATTTGGGGTGAGGGAGAATGAGATGTCAAGGATGATGCTGAGATTCCAAGCCTGGGTGGCTGGGAGGATAGGGGGGTTTTAACAATCATAGAACAAAGAGAAATAGATGTTGGAAAATAAATATATACATGCACACATATTTACATATTTTATGTATTTCTATGTATGTATGTGTGTGTATGTACATATATATATATTAGTTCTGTTTTGCACATGTTGAATTTGATGTGGCTTCAGGGAATTCACTTTAAAATGTCTAACAGGAAGTTCATGATGTAAGACCAGAGTTCAGATGGGAAGCTACGGTTGGATGTACAGATCTGGGAATTTTCAGCATAGAGAGAGGATAAATAAACCCATGGGAGCTGATGAAGTCACCAAGTGTGAGAGTGTAGAGAGAAAAGAGGGCTGAGATCAGAGTCATGGGGTACACCCATAGTTAGGGAGCGTAACACAAATGAAGGTCTAAGAAAGGAGATTGAGAAAGGGTGGGGAAAATAGGTAGGAAGAAAACCAGAAGAGGGCAGTATCACAAAAATCCAGAGAGTACATTGTCCAGGAGGAGAGACTGATTAACAACGGCAAGTTGCAAAGGAACTGGAACAAGGCCATTAGATTTGACAATTAAGGAATCATTGATAATTTGAAGAGAGCAGTTTCAGTTGAGTGATGAGGGCTGAAACCAGATAGCAGAAGTTTTAGAAGACACTCAGTAGAGTCAGTAGAAACTTTAGTAGAGCCATTGGGTGTAGACAGTTTTTCAAAGTTTGGGTGAGACTAGGAGGGGAGATATAGGACAACAAATTCCAGGAATAGTAGAATCTTCTGAGGAAGAAGGATTTTGGTATGCTCACCAGCATCAGGGAAGTACTTAGTAGATAGGATGAGGCAATTTGCTTAATAAGATAGGAGATGGGATCAAGGGCACTTGAAAAGGGCTTGGCTTTGGGGAGATGAAGATCATCTTCATCAGAGAATGGAACTAGGAGATTGTGGGGGATGATGCCAAGGGATTGGGATGTGAGAAGGAAGGGTTCTGAAATGAGGAGGAGAGGAGAAGGAAAGAAAGAGAGGGAATAAATAATTTTAACGTACTTTCTATGGGCCAGGCACTGTGCTAAGCACTTTATCAATATTATTTCATTTGAGAAAAGTACTCGTTTTTAGTGGCCTTTATTTTCTGGATAAAGTATGTGCCAAGTTTCTCCATGTAAAGGGTATGATCATGGGATGCTGTGGAAGGCTAGAAGAATGACATGTAGAACAGTTATTGGAATAAGTAGTATTGAAAAAACATTTACAGAGGGATAAAAAGGCAGCCTTGCTACAAGAGAAGACTTAGTTGATATTAGAAAACATAAATTTATAGCCGACCCAGCTTGCTTTGACCCTGCCACTACCATTCAGCTTCACCTAGGCAAGAGAGGTGGCAATTGAGGACAAACATGAGCAAATATATGGAGATAGGAGATGGACTCTCATGGGTGAGGAGCAGCAAGAAGGTCAATTTGGCAGGGTTACAGGGAACGTGAAAGAGAATAATGTATAATAACCCAGGAATGCTAGATTGGAGCCAGGTTGCCAAACAGAGGAGTCTGTATTTGATCACAGAGAAACTCACTTGGGCCTTACATAACTGATCCTGGCCCTGTCCTAAGGCATGATGTGTCTGGAGATGGGGTGTGTGTAGAGGGGTGGGGTGAGGGGATAGGGAAGAAACAGCCCCTTCCTAGCCTGGGGAGGAAGAAACTTTCTGCTTTGAATCTGGAAGGCATAAATGCAATGTTAAGCCTAATTATCCCCACATGGATAGCTCTCAAACTTTCCAGCTGACAGCCCACTTTATGATTGCAATAAGCTCTCTTCTTCCCTTTTGGCTCTAGCTGCTGATGGGAGTATTTAGCTCAGAGGCCGTTATACAAGTTTAATCAAGGGCCTTATTGATAATATGTTGGGCCACCATAGATTCAGTTCTCCTGCTGTGATAAAGAGTTGATCAATGTTCCATTATCCTTTTCTTTATTGGCCATTCTCCTGCTCCTCTCCTGTGCACATCATGTAATAGTATCATAGATTTGGGGCAGGGCGAGCTCTTGTCTTTCTCCTGTTTGTGAGAAGTTGATTCATACATAGATCTTGTTGGTATTGTCTGGAAATGCTACATCAGATTTCTTCTGATATGCCAGATTCTTCTCTTATAAACAGGTATTCAGAACAGAGGGTCTAGTTTGGGGGAGAGGGAAAGGGGTAGTAAAAGCAAAGTAAAGGATTAGCAGATATAAAATTAGCTTTTGAGGGGAGGAAGGGGTGAAATGCTCATAGTTCAATAAAAATTGACTGGGAACTGGAGTTAGAAGACATAGATTCAAGTCTTGAATCTGTTGCTTACTGTCAAAGACAGTAACCTTAACTGTCCAAGCCTCAGTGTGTCAGCCAATCAAGTTGATCTTCTTACCATCCCCCGTACAGAATATTCATTTCCCACCGGAGACAACACTACCCTAGCTCTAGCCTTCATTGCCTCTCACCTGGAGTATTATTATTATTTTTTTAATTTTTAATTTATCTTATTATTATTAATTTTTTTGGTGAGGCAATTGGGGTTAAGTGACTTGCCCAGGGTCACACAGCTAGTAAGTGTTAAGTGTCTGAGTCTGAATTTGAACTCAGGTACTCCTGAATCAAGGGCTGGTGCTTTATCCACTGCGACACCTAGCTGCCCCTCACCTGGAGTATTATAATAGCCTTTTTTTTGGGGGGGGGCTGGGAAATGAGGGTTAAATGACTTGCCCAGGGCCACACAGCTAGTAAGTGTCAAGTGTCTGAGGCCAGATTGGAACTCAGGTCCTCCTGAATCCAGGGCCGGTGCTTTATCCACTGTGCCACCTGGCTGCCCTCTATAATAGACTTCTAATGCTCTCCCTGCCCCATCTTTCCCACTCTATCTAGTATGTTCTTCACTTGATTGCCAAAATGATTTTCCTAAAGTAGAGTTCTAACTATTTTATCTCCCTATGCAATAAGTTTCTGTGGGCCTTTGTGCAGGATGTCCTACTTGTTTCTAATGTACTTCCAACTTGTCTCCAGCCTCATTTGCTTCAAAATTGAACTCAAGTGTCCTCTTCTCCATGGAGCCTTTCCTGATGAAACCAACTGCTAGTCAGGTTCCAGCCACCCCCATCTACCTTGGATTATTTTGCATATATTTTGTCTATAGTTATTAGATATGTACATGTTCCTCCCCCACACACATACAGTCTCTCCCACTCACACTTAAAGAGAATATAAGCTTCCTGAGGATGCAGACTGTTTTACTTCTGTCTCTGTATCTCCAATACCTTGTTGTTCAGTTGTTTTGGTCATGTCTGACTGTCTATGACCCCATTTGGGGTTTTCTTGGCAAAGATATTGCAGTGGTTTGACATTTCCTTTTCCAGCTCATTTTACAGATGAGGAAACTGAGGCAAACATGGCTAAGAGACTTGCCCAGGGTCCCACAGCTAGTAAGTGTCTGGAGTCAGATTTGAACTCATGAAGATGAGTTTTCCTGACTTCAGGGCCAGCATTCTATCCACTGTACCACCCAACTGCCCTTTCTCTAGTACCTAGTACTTAATAAATACTTGTTTATTTGTTGATAAATAATTACACAGTGATATTATGCTAAGATTTACAAGGTATTTTCCTTATAACTCTAAGCAGAATATATATATAATTATATTATATATTACACTATTTAATCATTATGTATTACAAACTATTTTCTATAAGAGGAAAAAACAAGCTTAGGTTATTAAAAGAAGTAAGTGAATGGAAGGGTCAAAGCCCATGGCTGGTAGGGATAGACCTGGAAGAAGCTACTGGATGTACAGAATTCAATGCTGAAGGGTAATGGCACAAGACAGACTCTGTGGTGTAATGGAAAAGAGTTCTATTCTTATAGTTAGTGGGTCTGGATCTGTGTTCCTCTCCTAGGGGCAGCTGAGAAGTGGGTCTTAGAGAAGGGAAAAGCAGGAAAGACTTAAGGAAGGGAGATGCTGTTTAGGTAGTTATCCCCAAGGATTGCCTGTGCATGAGGAGTCTCTGAGTGTTATACATATAGACATGCATGCGCGCGCGCACACACACTTGCACACACACACATCTATATAAGTACATATATATGCATAAAAAACTGAATGTATATACATATCCTCCAGAGAGAGAGACAGAGAGAGCTAGACGGATAATTTCTCTGCATGCTTTTGAATCTATATCTATATATTGGCCTGTGTGTACATAAGTGCATCTATATATGCATTTATTCATATTCATAAATTATATACATATAAACTCATATTCATACTTTTCCAAACAATTTGGAAATCACATTAGGTAAAAAATAATAGCATCCAAGCCTCAGAATAACTAGAGCATTGGCTTTGTGTGTCCATAATCAAAGCTTAAATTAGACAAAACAAAACCCACCTTAGACTGTGTTAGGGGACCGGAGATTTAATTCAACATGTTTATTAAATATCTACTCTGTATTCATAGCACCGAACACAGTACCTTGTATTATTTCCCCACCAAAGTTCTGTATGTAGGAGAGAGGCTAACCCTTTTTTAAAAATTTCTCTCCAATAGCCACCTACTGAGGCCTCACATTAATCTTTCTAGAGTTGACTGAGCTAAAAGAGCTTTGCAAGAAGGAATTTGAGTTGGGCGATCCTCTTCTTTCCTGAGACAGTTACCCAAGTCACAGGCTTATCTATAGGCTACATCAACAGAACCCTTGCGTACTTTCCTTATTGTCCCTGGATCGACAAATGAGGTAAAAAAGAGGACCCGGGAAGATTTCCTGAAGAAAGCAGTGGCTTATTTTTTTCTCTTTCTCTCTTAAAGTCCTTAATATACCTACTTCCCTTGTCTGCCATTATGGATTTCATTGGCATCATATTTGCCCTCCATCTACCATCTGAGGAAAAGAAGTCATTAATGTTGAGAAAGGTTATTTCCCACCCAGACAATTGATAAGGATTCATGGTCAGAAAGGGAGAAAATGTATCAAAAACTCACCCACTCAAGGTAAATATGGTAGGTACTGTAGGAACAAGGGGCCTTTTTCTTAAGCCCCACAATGAGAGACACAAGTAGCACTGGCAGTGAGTCCTCAAAGGCAAAGATTAAAGAACACAGTATTATACTAACTCTAGGATTATAAGTGAAGCTAGGACATACAGGACTAGCTAAAATAGAAGGAACAGGGACTGTGAAGACCTTAAGAACCTGTCAGTGCTGTCCATTTTACTGCTCTCAGTTATCACCCTCAGGTGCTTTTCTGGGTCCCCCTCTGTCATTGGTTCTCTTGAAGGAAAGAGGAACAAATGGTCATGCTAAGTGGTATACTTGAAATACTACTGGATTTGGAGTCAGAGAATCTGGGTTCAAATTCAGGCTATGGGAACTATTCTTGAAGATGTGAATTGGTCCAGCCATTCTGGAAAGAAATTTGGAACTAAGTTTAAAAAAAGTCACTTTAGTGTCTATACCCTTTGACCCACAGATATCACTACTGGGCTTCTATCCTAAAGAGATAAAAAAATAAAAAAGGACCCAATATATGCAACAGTATTTATAGCATCTTATAAGTGTGTGTGTGTGTGTGTGTGTGTGTGTGTGTGTGTGTGTGTGTGTGTATGGTTGTCAAAGAACTGGAAACTATAGGGGTGCCCATTAATCGGGGAATAACTGAACAAATTCTGGCATATTAACATGATTGAATACTATTGTGCCACAAGAAGTGATGAAAAAGGTGGGTTCAGAGAAACCTGGAAAGACTTGAGTGAATTGATGCAAGGAAAAATGAACAGATCCAGGGTGAACAGAACAGCGCCTACCTCACAGGGTTGCTTGTGATGGATGATCAAATGAGTTGATCAATGAATGCAAAGTGCTCTAGAAATCCTAAAGCACTATTATTATTACCACCAGCTATATTTCAAGAAATCAAAAGACCACTGTGTTTAAAATGGACCTGCTTAATTCAACAGAAATTCTAAGGCATGAAAACCTAAACAATGAGTCACAGATGTTTAGGTTTTCATGCCTTAGAATTTCTGTTCTTGCCAGAAACTCTGAGGGTCTTCTCTTCCCAGACTGATATCTTTGTGACAGTAAATTGAGCCATCTTTTGTCTCAACTCTTATCCAGCCCTTAGTCATTGAATGGGTAAGTCCTCAGACAAACTGAGGAAAGACCTTAATTTAGAAAGGCCAAGGTCATTCACTACATACTGGGCCATCACCAGTTGTCTTGACCTTTGTCTTGCCACTGGACTTCAATGATTCTGGAGGAGAGAGTAAGGCTAACAGTTTTGTGCAGCTCTGTCCCACTCATATCCAATTCACTCCCAAGTCAAGACATCAATCTTGTGATGTATTAGTCCTCTTCTAAAATGAAGGACGGGGCAGCTAGGTGGCGCAGTGGATAGAGAATATAAAGAGAATATAAGCTTCCTGAGAATGCAGACTGTTTTACTTCTGTCTCTGTATCTCCAATACCCTGTTGTTCAGTTGTTTTGGTCATTTCTGACTGTCCATGACCCCATTTGGGGTTTTCTTGGCAAAGATATTGCAGTGGTTTGACATTTCCTTTTCCAGCTCATTTTACAGATAAGGAAACTGAGGCTAACATGGCTAACATGGCTAACATGACCCTGGATTCAGGAGTACCTGAGTTCAAATCCAGCCTCAGACACTTAACACTTACTAGCTGTGTGACCCTGTGCAAATCACTTAACCCCAATTGCCTCACTTGAAATAAAAACATAAAATGAAGGATGAACAACAACACCAGCAGCACCACATTATCATTTCCACCAAAGCCCAATGGTTCTGATGACACGAATGCAGTGATTTGTTTCGTGATCCATTGTTTCAGGAATGTCCAGATTGTTCTTACACCTGAAGAGCTACCTATTAAATGGTAATGTATTTACTACATCTCCTAAATCTGAGTGACTGGGAAGTTAGTTTTCAACTAGGGGCTGAAAACACTCACAAGGTCTACCTACGCCTTCTCCTTTACAAGGCAAAGGAGACAAACACAAAACTCCAAGGTTATGTGAAGAAAATATTCACACCCAGTTAAATAATAAAGAGTCTTTGGCTCAAAAGAAGTCTGGGACTTACAGGTCGGTCTCATTTTATCCAATGGTTTTGGGTTCCTGAAAAATAAGATGTATTGAAAACTAAAGATAACATTTATATAGCACTTGAAATTTTGCAAAATAATCTCTGTATGTTTTTATTATTTGATCTTCACAACAATCCTGGGACGTAAGTACTATTTTTATCTTTCTTTTTATAGGAATACTATGATGTAGTGCTTTTTCTGCATTGGATGAGGAATCTGTAGACCTCGGATTAAATATAGTTATGTAAGTCCCTTGAGGGGAGGGGCTATTTCCCCAGGGCCTAGCATAATGGCTGGCACATAGTAGGTCCTTAAGAAATTCCTGTTGAATGAATGTGTGTAGGACTCTCCTTGCTAGACTAAAACCTGGACAAGTTATTGAACCAGTCTGAACCTCATTTTATTCCTTCATAAAATGACGGGGTTGGTGTAGATGGTTTCAGAGATCTCTCCCTGGTTCAACTTTCTCCCAGTCCATGAGAACTGGAATTTTGCCCTTCCCTTGGGACTCCGGTGAAATAAACTAGAAATAGGCAATTCTTTGGGGGAAGGAGGCAACAGTGACTCCTTTATGGGAGAGGTCACATTTGGTTGTACAGATGTGTGCAAAGCAGATGGCAGTGTTTGTTGTTTTGAATTATTTGCATGCAGCCCAGGTGCTGGGCTATACTGCAGGGGACTAGCTTTGTCTCCAGGGTACAGATGAGAGGTTAAGCTGATTCTCCCTGCTGGATGATGAACTCAAGGGTTCTAAGAGCAGAAATGTTTCAAATCTAACATTTCATCCACCAGATCTCTCTTCCAGCTACTCCGTAATTTGCCACAGTCAGATACGGAGTTGCAATCATTTTCCTCCCGCCCTCTACCCTCTCCCTGGTATTCAATATAGACACTCTAAATCAAAAGTCAAATAGTGTGGTTAGGGATGTGGAGAGATGTTACACAGCCTAAGCTTGTATCCTGTACCCTTCCTAGAGTGAAGCTTTCTCCTCCGTAGATTCATACCAGCTAACTCTCTTCCCTGCAAGGGTGGGGGAGGTACATTGATCTTAATAGATGCTGAGTCTATAATAGAAAATAGATCACTGAATTTTAGAGCCACTAGGGATATTAGAGATCATCTTGGCTTACTACCTTATTGCATAGATGAGGAAACAGGCCCTGAAAAGATTCTGAGGTACAGTGGAAAGAAGCTTGGATTAGTAATTAGAGGATGTGGATGCAAACCCTAGCTTTGTCAATTATTATCTGAGTGACTCAGTTTACTCATCTGTGAAGTAAGGGGGGGTTGGACTGGATGATAATATCAAAGACCCCTTCTAGTTCCAGATTGATGACCCTCTGATCCTGACTTGGCTAAGGTCACACAGCTAATTAGAAGGCCCAGATGTGTACTTTCCCTGGCTCTTAGTTCAGTGTTCACTCCACAATGCCACACTGATTGTCCTCAATTTTCCTGTCTATGAAATGGGTAGTTTAGAGCAGGAAAGGACTCTTGAGTCCTGATGCAGCAGTGTGTAATTCTATGGTATGGCTCAAACATCCTAAAGGACTTTTTTTAGTGAATCCTTGCTGGTGATAGGGAAGGGAGAATAAATGAAAAATCATTGAGCATGCATTCTATGCCAAGCATCGTGATAGGTGCTGGGGATACAAAAAGACAAAACCAAGACAGTGTTTTTCCTCAAGGAGATTATATTCTAATGGGGGAGACAGCCTACATAGGGGAGGCTGACCAGAGAAGGACACTTTGGTCCAGAAATGTGACAGGCAGGCTAAGTATAGCAATGGAGGGGTAAATTGACATATCCCTTCCAGGAACAGAGTTGACTGATCATGGTTTTAGAATTGGAATTGGCGGGGGGAAGGTAACTGTGTAACCCCATGGCTGTTGGTGAGGCTATTGAGAAGATGGCCAAGAAATAGGTACTTTGTTATCCTTTTTCACAGATCTTCCATTTCCATAACCACTACCCCTCCCCGGCCCCCCAACAAGTCAACCATCCTATAAGGTATCCTTGCTGTGCTAGATATCATGAAGAAGATAGAACCCTTTCCCTCAAGAGCTCAAATCTATTCAGAGGAAACAATTTTTCTTTTGTGTGTGTGTGTGTGTGTGTGTGTGTGTGTGTGTGTGAGTCCTAAATAGCAAACACTATTAGTAACTATAATAGCATATATGTTCCTTTTTCACATTTTTTTAATAGTATTGTTTTCTACCAGTCATTTCTGGGTTCCTCCTTATTGGCTTCCATCATTCATTCTGTCCTTCCTTGAAATAAATAACAGCTAAGTAAAACTGTCCAATAAAATAAATATCTGAAAGTTTATGCAAAAATTCTGCTCCCATTGTTCCTGAAGAGGAAGTATATAATTTGTTATTCATTCTTGGGGACCACGATTGGTCTTTGCATTTAACCTGAATTCAGCTGCCTTTCAGTGTTTTCATTTATATTATTGTAGTCATGAAATATAGATCTCTCTCATCTCTCTCTGTCTCTGTCTCTATCTCTATCTCTATTTCTATATGTATATGTATACCTATATCTATATTTATATCTATATCTACATCAGATATCTCTTATATAACATATGCAATAAATAGCTGATATTGACTGCAGTAAGCAGAACTTATATATATATATATACATATATAGGTTCTCTCTATATAGGTTCTGATTACTATAGTCTATATTAGCTCATATAAGTCTTCTCATGCTTCCCTAAATTTTTCATATTCATGGTTCTTAATTGTGCAATAGTATTCTATTCCATTCACATACTGTGGTTTGTTCAACCATTCCCAACTGATCAATACTCATGTGGTTTCCAGGTTATTTTGCTCTCACAGAAGTTCTATGATGAATATTTTGATACTTATTATAAAAGTGTATGAGTCACTGTAGAAAGAGTCAACCTCAGAGTCAGGAAAAACTAGGTTCTGTCTCTGAAACCCTTTGTGACCCTGAGAAAGTCACTTAACTCTTCAGTGTTCTAGACAACTCTTTAAGACATCAATATGCAGAATACTTGCAGTTCTGTACAGAGAATTCCCTTAACAAGAGTTCTCTAAATCAATGCAATTTTAAATCTGGACCCCCAAAAAATGGGGGGCAGGGAAAAGAATGGAAAGGGAGCGAAGGGGAAGTGAAGATGAAAGGAAAGGAAAGAAAAAAAGAAAGAGAAAGAAAAGGAAAAAGGAAAAGAAAGGAAAAAGGGAAAAGAAAAGAAAAATAGGGAAGATCTCAAATCTCTCATAAAAGAAAAAAAGGAGGTAAAAATCTGCTGGGCATCAGGGACTTTGCTCCAGGGTACCAACATTAGAAGATGTCAATTTCAACAGTACTCAGGTAGCATAAAAATAATATAGCTCAGCACCTGGTTAGCAAGAGTAATTAATTAAATAGGAAGCTGAAAGATATTGAGCTGGAGAAACCTTTTCCCCTTCCTCCTCACTTCTGTCACTTAGAATCCTCAGTTTCAAAACTCAATTTAAGTATCATGTTCTGCATGGAAATTTTTCTGATTCCATCTCCCCACCCTCATCCCAACCCCACCAGCTGCTAGTGTCTTAGCTCAAAAATTTTATACATACACACATACACATGCACATACACGCACATATATATGTGAATATAATATATATATATAAATACACATTTATAAATATTGACTTCACAATTAGAACATAAGATTCTTGAGGCCAAGGAATATTTCTTTTTGCTTTTGTAGCTTCAGTGCCTAGCACAGTGTATGCATATGTATTGTGTTAATAAATACTAGCTTATTAAATACTGTGTGTGTGTTGCTGTTTTTTTTAGTGAGGCAATTGGGGTTAAGTGACTTGCCAGGGTCACACAGCTAGTAAGTGTTAAGTGTCTGAGGCCGGATTTGAACTCAGGTCCTCCTGACTCCAGGGCCGGTGCTCTATCCACTGTGCCACCTAACTGCCCCTTAAATATTGTGTTTAATAAATACTTGATTAGTTGACTCAGTGATTCTCCTTGCTGCATATTCTCAATTGAGGGCAAGCTTGCCTTTGGCTCAGTTTGTTTTACTTGCCTGGGGCACAGAATTCTTGGCTAGAGCTTTAAAGAAAAATACCAGACTAAGTGCAAATCACCAAGTGGGCACTTAAGACTGTTTTCAAAAATCAAGACCCCATGATCATGTAACAGAAACTTTCAGAAAGGGGTTTAAAGAAGGAAGCTTCCTGGACATCTTTGTATAAAATGTTTTCAGAAGTTGCATTAATGGAGAAATTTCTTTGGGGGCTTAAGGTTCTATTTACCTTTTGTGACATGGTTAAAAGGAAAAAAAAAATCTCATTATCTTTCCCTCCCACAATCTCCACAGCAAAGAGGAGATAAGGCCAGCTCCAAATGAACTGACTGTTCAGTATGCAGGAATGATATCTAAAGCGTTCCTTAACAAACACAGTCTTTAACATGCCGTAATACTCACAATTTTAGTGTGGGGCGATAAGAATAATTGTATTCATTACACAGTAGAATACTGGGACATATTTCTGAAATAATTTTTCCTTGTCTTGAATTACACAGAATTCCACTGAGTGGAACGTTCAAGTGAATTTTTATTAGATGGGTTACCACGCAATACTCGGTGGCAGAAAACCCCTACATTTAATTTAATTTTTCAGAACTAGGGTATTGTTAAGAAGGTTTCAGATGGGCACTGAATTCTGGTTAACACAAGGAACGCCTTTCTAATCACAGTCCATGTTCTTACCCTGGTGAGGCCAAGGAGAACTTGTGTGAAAACTCATTTATTCGGGAGTAGATGACAAAGTGCTTCAGATTTTGAAGAACTCAAATGTTTTCTTACTCCTAGCACCTTTCCTCTGCATCCTGAAGTGGGGGAAATCCTTTGACTGAAGTGCACAAAAATAAGACTCATTTGAAATCTTTGTCTACAGATGTCCCAGGGATGGGAATGAGAGCAGAGGAGAGGAGAAGAGAAGGAAATAGTTTATTTTGTGTAACTGGTTGGCACACTCAGGGCATTCACATCCCAGTCCTGCTGTTGGTGAGGATCTGAAGAAGAAAGGCTCCCATGCTTTTTGAAAATTCTTGGAAATATGTAAGCTTTTAAAATTTTTTTCTCTCCTTATTGGTCAGGGCCTGTGATTTTATTAATGTAGGCAACTCCAGATTTTGGTAACTTGTCTGTAACAATTCTTCAGCCTCATGATTTTAGAATCATCTAAGGCTTGAGGAGGTAGTGACTTGCCCAGGGTCACACAGCCACTCTGTGTCAGAGCTTTGGTTAGAACCCACATCTGAAAATCGATAGTCAAACCTCACCCTAACTAGGAGGTGGTGATGATATAGGCAGCACAAGAAGTCTGAATTACTGAACATTTTTACAGACTGAAAGTTAACTGAATTGCTTAATGCAGATAGTAATAATACTCTCTCCTAACTAATTGCTGTCACATAAAGACCACAATGAGACTCCTTTAAGGTACAGATAGGACATATCTGTAATTAACAGTTCCAGTTTGGCACAGTAGTTTTATGCAAACAGTTGAATTAACTAGGCTCAACAGTACCTTTGCACTAGGGATTACTAAGGAAATGAAAAGTAAAAGATTGGGGGGTGGTGGTGGTGTGCAGGCTGGGTTTAATTAGCATACATTCTACATGACTAAAGAAGGTCAGAATTGATTATGTTTTGTTGTACAGGACCATGTTAGCCCATGTGTTTCTTATGAAATCTACAGTTAAGGGGGAATTAGTACTTTTCTAAATAAGTCTCTAATTAAACTTTGAACATAAACTATGGAACATGACTCACTCTAATCAACTGAGATGCATTTTTATCAACATGTTTACTTCAATGTAAAAAAAGAGGATGATATATTGCATAAATAGAGAAAGAAATTATTTTTCCTAAAACCTTTCCATCATTACTAATGCCAAGAGAGCCATTTGGCGCGTTAGTCAAACATTAGTTTCTCAGAAAGAAACTCAGTCCAGGTAAACACTGGATTAGCTTGAATAGAGGAAAAAACTTCATATTGGCCTCAAGTTTTCCTAAAACTTTAAATCACCCAAGACAGGAATGGAGCTTGAATATAGAGAAGCCTTCATTCTAGGAGAGTTTATTGGCCATTATGAAAGGCCATTGCATGCATCTTCACAAGAGTTTAAAGAACAAATACTAAGTGACAATGCAATGTTTTGAAATAAAACAAATTATTTTCCATTTTAGGCTGCTTCATTGAATTAAGATATCATTTAACTCTATTGACTCAGTTACGACATTATTAAAATCTACCTGAGGCAAACTCCCTTTGACAAATTATCCTTGAGAGAGTCCCAAGACTTCTTCAAAAGAAGCAGCCTGATTTCTATATTGCAACCATAGAACATCAGATAATGCTATGACAGGGAAGAATACTTTATAAAATTCATGAACTGAGGTTCTATTTACACTTCTACTGTCACAACTAATGGTCAGTTTTAGTAAGAAGATCTATGGGTAGATCTATTTCCTGAGTTTGGGTCCTTCTTGGGAAATCCTCATTTGTAAACATGGAAATTCAATCACAATTGTATTAATGCAAGTCCATGAATGACCTTGATCAAAGCAGAGCATCTTATTTAAAGCAAATATAAAAGTATACTTAAAGTTCAAACCCTGACAAGAGAAATGTAAGCAAGCCAAATTCATGGATTTCTCAATCATCCTTCCCTCTTGGACATTAAATATTCTAAGAAGCTGGTCCTTAGGGTGGACAAGTGCCTTTCTAATAGAAGTGCTTCTTGGGCACCACTGCATATATAGAACCTAAATAAATCCTTGCCTGGAAACCCAATGGAATGTTTAAAGTTGCACACCCACTCTTCCATATATCCCTTTTTTCAGGTTTACATGACCAAATGTATGTAGTAAAATAAAAAGTGCCAAGATAGAGGGCCCTAGGAAAGGAGTGATCTGGGATTGCAAATAGTCATCTGGCTCCTAACCATAATTCTTAGGATTATTTGTAAACAAAGCAGCAGGGGCAGTAAATCCTGGAAGAATTAATTTAAAGAGACTGGAAAAGGGAATGCTAAAATGTAGCAGCCTGTGATAAAGTATTAAATAAGATGTTCATAACCATTGCTATCTGGGAGAAAACTGAAAAAAAAAAAGGTTTGGTGGTTTTTGGTGGTGTGTTTTTGTTGTTGTTGTTGTTTTATTTTGTTTTCTCATGTGAATACTTTGTCTTGGAGCATCCTGGAATCAAGGAGCTAGTCAATACAATGAAAATCCCAATCAATAGAAATCTTGGGGCCCCAGGGAATTTATCCTGAACTGGGAAACTAGGGGAATCTATTGGCAATATAAAGGAATTGGAAGAAAGTTTCAGAACTCCAATCAATATAAAACACCTTGAGCCCTTCACCCCACCAAAAAACTACCCCAAAATGAAAACCCAAAATAAAAACCCAACACATTTTTCATGGCTTTTAATAGAATGAGGCAGAAATCTACACACATCCTCTATCTGGGATATGATAATATATACCACCAAGAGCTTTTGGTTGTTTCCTGAAGTAGAGCAGGAATTATCTTACCCATATGTCTGTGGAGGGAATTGAGGCTGTGAGAAGATGTACTACCTGCCCAAAGTGATCCAGGGTGGTAGTAGCAGACTTGGGACCAGAACCCAGGTCTCCTAACTCATAGCCTGTGTATCTGATTAATAAATCATATACAACAATATGAGTACTCTCCAATCTATCCTTGTATAGAGATATAATCATGGCATAATCATTGGAGTGTTATCTTCAGAGCCAGGAAGACCTGGGTTCAAGTCACTGCTCTTACTCATACTATATGATCCTGGGTGAGTCACTCAACCTCTTAGTGCTCTAGCAACTCACTAAGATAAGTTGGAGAGAAGGTCCTGACCTGCCTTAATAGAGGGAGTTTCCTCATCTGGGTGTTCATTATACCAATGAAATTGTAGGTCCAGTTAATTATCCAGTTCCTATCATTCTTCTTCCAGCCCTGCCCTGTTCCTGACATTTTCTGGACTTCAAAACTATAACCCTTCTATTGCTGGTTCATTCTGGAATTTCCCTTAGAACCTGGTATTTCCCCACATTGGAATAGCTTACTACCACTGAAGCCCATTGACCACTCAATATTCCTCTGTAAGACCCCCCACCCCATCCCACCCCAGTGGATATAAGCTGGCCTCCCTTTAGTCCCTTTTTGGCCTTGTTCCTAACTTTCTCTGGACTTCAAAACCATGCCTCCATGCTGGGTCCTTTCATCCAGTTCCCCACTCCACGTTTCAGCTCCTTTTTGTAGGTTGTTTTACCACCGTTAGAATATAAGCTCTTTGAGGGCAAGAATTTTTCTTTCATTTTGCTTGTGCTTATAGCCCCAGTGCTTAGCACAGTACCTGACACACATTAAGTACTTAATAAATGGTTGTTTACTTCTTTCTTTCCTTTCTTCCACCCTTCCTATCACCTTTCTTTTCTACCACCTTTCCTTCCTTCCTTCCTTCCTTCCTTCCTTCCTTCCTTCCTTCCTTCCTTCCTTCCTTCCTTCCTTCCTTCCTTCCTTCCTAAAATCTGCTGTCCAAAACTGATCACCATAGTCCAGATGCAGTCAATATGACCAATGGTCTTAAAAATAAATAGAAAAAAAATAAATAAAAAAAATAAAAAAAAATAAATAGGAAAATTCTTCCTTTGAGGTTACCTCAGCATGACAAACAGCAATGGTAATAGATCCTTGAAACACAGCTACATATTCCCTGTTCCTTCCCAACTTTAGAACATGTTCTTAGTCATGCTGAAAACCTTACACTAGAAAGACACAATCAGACCTGGATTTAATAAAAGCTGTCTCCCAGGCGAAGAGCTAATATTATTGAAAACCATGTCTTTTCAAATTAGTGCCTAATTATTTACTGCTACAATGTATTATAGTATAATTAGATTTGTAGGAAATCACATCCAACTACCTCTAATCTGGGTCTTTTGAAGAGTAAATACTGAATGGCAATGTTATGTTAACTAATTATTCTTAATATTCTTGTAATTTCTAAAAGTGCTGCAGAAATAAATGCACATATTCACACATAACCATTCTTTTCTCCCTCTATCTCCCCTTTCATCTCCCACCATTGCATTCGTTGGCTGAATTACAAAGATACATCCTTAGACCATGTCAGTTCCATGTTTCCAAGGAAGACAAACGCGATGGTGTGACTTTCCATCTATAGGCTTTCTTGGAAATGCTGTCAAGTCTGGGCATCAGTTGAATGACTGTCATTGGAAATTACTGTAGAATTAATAGGCTGCCCACCGTTAGTTTTCCAAGTCAAACATTTTTGCAACTGTCTCATAAAATCCAGTGCCAAATAAAGCTGTTATAACAAATACACCTTTCTGGAAAGAGACGGTTCCTTTCCATTTGCCTTCCGTTCCTCTGGCATAGCTTAAGAGCCAGCTGCCATCAAAGAAAAAAGGTGTATTGAAATGTTCCCTATTCAATCCAACAAATGCCCACTGTATGCAGAGAGCTCATGCACATGGGACTGGGAGAGATGTGTCCTGCCATCATCAAATGTACTTTCTAGTAGGGTAATAGGGGCATACACACTGGAGCTTTAGGGGGGACTGCCACTTTAGTTGTTGTATAGAGAAGAGGTGGAGGTGAGCAATAAGAAATAAGCTTGTGATGGTGAGATGGCAACATATTGTGCAAGGTCTTGAATTCCAGACTGCAATGGATTCTAGAATAACCAGGTCTATGGGAAGCTATACCCAACTACCTCTAATTTTGACCTTTTAAAGTTTTAACTATATTTGGAAGGCAATAGGGAGCCTCTTGAGATTTTACACCTCTAGCACATGACAAATAGGAGAATTAAAAAGAAAAGTGATATGGAGGGTCTGAAAGGGTAGTTATCACCAGCCAGGGTGATTAGGCATGGCTTCACAAAGAATGGGCATCTAAGTTAGAACTTAAGGATAGGAGATAATTTAACAAGTGAAGAAGGGGAGCATGGTCCTTCCAAGCAAAAGCAAAGGCATGGAGAAAGGAGAGCATAAGAATATTTCCGGGTAGCGAATAGACCTGTTTGGCTTGAGTTGAGAGCAGGTGGAAAAGTCCAGTTATAAGATAAGTCTGGAAGACAGGGTTGTGTTAGATTGGGGGAGGGGGATGAAAGCCAGGATAAACTTAGATCCTGGAGGCAGCAGAGCACTGGGCTCATATACTATTCAGACCTGGGTATATATCCTATTCAGACACTTAGTGTGTGACCCTGGGCAAGTCATTCGCCATCTCTGAGTTTGTTTCCTCTTCTGGAAAATGAAGATAATAATAGAGCCTCCAATGAAACAATAATATATGTAAAAAGTCTTGCAAACCTTAAAGCACTATATAGATGTTAGTTATTATTATTCTGATTACTAAGATCCATCTCCCTTCATATTATCATTGTCGTCATTATTATTAAATCATTATTAAGGGATTTAAGCAGAGTAGTGACATGACTAGATCTATGCAAGAAGGAGTTTAGTTAGCAGTGGTAGAAGGATGAATTGGAGGTAGGAACCTAGTAGAGGGGGAAAGACATGTAGAGAGACTATTTCAATGGTCTAGACAGGTGGTAACTGTGTGTGAGTTGGGGGGATTGTACTAGACCTGTAGAAGTGATAATAGAGAACAGGAGGTAGATGCAGAGATATAGTTAAGATAGAACCAACTGAACGTGGTCACTGATTCCCTCTTCTCTACCTCTTATATCCAGAAATAGCATTAAAGCTTTAAACATGTTGAACACTGGTTGAATGATGGTGCCAATGACAAAAGTAGGGAGGTCACAAAGAGAGATAGTTGGGTGTATATATGAATGTTAGTATGTGTGTGTCTTTGCAAGGGAGGGTGGGAAGACAATAAGCTTGATTTAAAATCTATTGAATTTTCTTGTAGGAAATACTGGCAGAGATGTGCTATATGCTGTTGGAGATCTAGAAATCAAAAGAAAAGGTCAGAGCTTAGATGTAATGCTTTGGGAGACCCCTTCATAGAGGCAAGAGTTGAAGCTATTAGAACAGATGAACAGAGAGGGGGGGGGAGGGAGAGGGAGGGAGGGAAGGAGAGAGGAAGGAGAGACACAGACAGAGAGACAGAGACACACAAACAGATATATAGAGAGAAGGAGGGAGAGAGGAGAGAGAAAGACAGAGAGATATACAGACACAGATACAGACCGAGACAGAGAGAGACAGACAGAGAGATATTGAGGGAGAGAGAAGAAAAGGATACAGAACCTTAGAAAAATGTTCACTTTAAGGAGTCAGAACAAGGATGAGAAGTGAATGAAGGAAACAGAGGAGAAACAGAACAGGAGGAGAATGTTTTCTCTTTGAAGCTCAGGGAAAGGGAGAATCAGGTGGTGATGACTAGTATCAGAAGTCAAAGAGAGGTCTAGGAAGGTAAAACCTAAAAAAGTAATTGGAATTGGTGAAAGAAGATCACTGGTGACCCTTGGGAGAGAAATGTCAACAGAGTAGAAGAGGTCAGACTGCAAAAGGTTTTACAGATATTGGGTGGTGATGAAATAGAAATAATAATTGGTTTAGGCAGCTTTTTCAAGAAGTCACTTTTTCAGCTTTTTCATCATTACTTGATTTCTCTTACTGAATTCCTTCCATTATTGAATCATTGTGAGTTTGGGGAATGTATTTTAGAATTAGCTTGAAAACAGTAAGAAGCATGATACTTTTATTATTTAGAACTCAAGTGACTGTGTGTGTGTGTGTGTATTTGGTGTGTTTATTTTAAAATTATACATTGTTAGTACCAGTAGTAATGGAGCTTGTGTTGATAACCACCTCCTTCCTTTCCTCCCTCCCTCTCTTCCTTTCTTCCTTCTTTCCTTCTTTCCTTCCTTTCTTCTTTTCTTCCTCCTTCCATATTCACTAAACAATTACACATGATAGAACATAGGACAGTCCCATGATGCAATGAAAAGATGACTAGATCTTATTCCAAGCCTGGCTCTAGCACTCATAGTCTGTGTGACCTGAACCAATTCACTTTACTTTTCTAGGTCTCAGTTTCCTCATTTGTAAAGTGGGGAGTTTGGACCAGATGAGACTCTGGAAATTAAGAGGCTAGCACAGGATGCCAATCACTCACTGGATCAACTAAGTATCAATGCTCTTTGCTATCTCTCCATTTGCTAAGTTGAATTCTATAGCTGCCCTTGAATTTTGACAGGAGGCCCAAGAGCACCTCAGCCTGTGGATATTTCCAACTCATGGGTATAGGACAGGAGATACAAGACAGGAAGGACTGAGAATGAGAGGATGGACTGACAACATGGGAGGTCAAACACCAGATAGTCAAGGAAAGTCCAATCGAGAAGCATTTACTCAGCAATTTCTATGTGCCAGACATGTTAGATATGGATAACAATAGTCAGCATTTATATAGCCTTTTAAAGGTTTGCAAAGCACTTTGCAAATGTTATTTCACTTGATCTTAACAATAACTTTCTAAAGTTAGTCCCCATTTTATGGCTGAGGAAACTGGGGCCGTGAGAAATTAAGTAATTTGCCCAGGGTCACATAGGTAGGAAGCGTTTGAATCCAAGTCTTCCTGACTTAGACATCTATCAGTCTATTCGACCACCTAACTGCCCCCCAAAAAGGAGAAGCCCCTCAGGTAATGTAGAGGTATCATATCTCCCCCTCTTTGCCCAATTGTACTTTTGACTTTTTCACAAGACATATTGTGCTTTTCTTATCCTTTTTAAGGGAATGTAGGACTTCAGACTCACTACATCTTGCCCCTTTGGTTCATGATGTCTCCAAATTTTACTGAATTAAACTGAATAGCACAGGTAACCCTTTCCATCATTGGAGGGAGGTGGTGGGCTAAGTTTCCAGGACCTAGTCTTTATACATACTTTATGGATATTTGATTTATAAAATAAAAACCAAATATGCTTCCTGCCCTCAGCAAGCTTACAATCTAATAATCTACCCACCCCATTCTCCAGGAAACATCACGACACATCCTCTTGCCCTCATGCCTCTGCTTTCTCTTCTAGCCACTCCTTTCTTTTACCTCTCTGCTCATTTGTGACCAAACTCTTAAAGTACAACTCAAACACCATGTCTGTCAGTCTTTCAGACAGTCGGTGTTTAATAAATGTTTGTTGAATTGAATCCAGGAATTAGATAAGACGCGTAGATATCTATACTAGAGGTTCTAATTGGCTGATGAGTGAATGGGAGAGGTCTAAATTGAATGCCATTAGAGATTCAAGGAGGGATGACTGAGAAAGGGGCAGGAAGAAGTGTCTGTATCCTTCTCCCTTTCTTTTTGGATTCTCCCTGTGGTAATACGAAGCTTCTGATGAGGAACTTCCTCTCTCAGTCAAGAAAGGTACCTGCGGGGCAGCTAGGTGGCACAGTGGATAGAGCACCAGCCCTGGAGTCAGGATTACCTGAGTTCAAATCCAACCTCAGACACTTGACACTTACTAGCTGTGTGACACTGGACAAGTAACAACCCCAATTGCCTCACAAAAAAAGGGTATCTGCTCTGGAACTTGTAGTGTCGGGGGGTGCCTTGGGCACTGAAAGGTTCAAAAATTTGGGTGGGATCCTATGATCAGCATGTATCAAAGGTGGAAATGGAATCCAGATACTCGACTGTAGCCACTACACCATTCTTCTTACAGCTGTCTCACATGGTTAAAAAGCAATGGTCCCATAACTTTTCCTATGTTTATATCTTGTCTCCTCAACTGGAGCCCTGTGAGAGACTGGCTGTCTCTTTTGCTTCACAGCATCAGGTCTTGCATGAAGTAGGTGCTCATTGTTTGTTGTTAATTGTCATAGTTACTTAAATCTAAAGAGAACCAGCTTTAAAAATCAGCCATGAAACACTGGAATAAAAATCTGAGATGAAAGACAGCCATATGTCTCTGGTCCAGTGACACCTCTGCCATACAGCTGCAAAAGTTTGGAAAAATGCTGAGACTGAGGGGGAAAGTTAAGTCTGGGGAAGAGCCTGCCCAAATATACCAATATCTTCCATAATGATAAATTCATTCTTAATGATGAATGGTTCAGATCCAGGAACAAATAGAGACTGTCTGGAGTAATTAAGTGTGTTTCACTTGGAGATGATTATGTGTTTCTGAAAAGCTTGTTTATAATAATTCTTGCTTAGGTGGGGAAGGAAAAGCTTTGGAAATCAATGAGACCCAGATTAATGCTATTGATGCAGGTACCTGGAAACTTGGCGTCTCCTCTCTGTGAGAGGTTAGTTCAGTGATTAAGCCAAGTGAACTCAGCCAAGAAAATTAGAACAGGCCTGGAAGAAATCCTGTGTCCGGAAAATAGAAAATGTGCCACACATAGAAAACAGTATTGCCCCCTGTCCTCCTAGTTGCCGACACTCGTGTATGGTAGAAGCTACATTCTCCCAGACACTGGACGGACTGATCAGGGCTATGGTACACATGAGCCCGATCACATCAATAAGTCTTTGGACTCCATGTTCTCTTACCTTAAAGATATTTTTGATCTTCCTTGTACCTACAAAGTAGTCAAGACAGAAAACTGTTGGCTTTCATTCAATCCATTGGTCTATTAATCCAAAGCATTTATCAGATAACTACTATGTGCCATGTGCTGTGCTAGGTGCTGGAGATTAACAACAAAAACCAAACAGTCCCTTCTCCATAAAGCTTAAAGTTTATGGAATGAAGAATGAGAAATACAGGTATACTCCAATTTATGCAATGGCTGTATTTCTCAGAAATCGTGTGGAGCTCAAAATCCACTTTGATCACTAATTTACACAGTCATTTTAGAATGGTCATTGTGGAAGATGCTTGGTTTGGTAGTCACGGGAACAGGGAGCAAATTACAGATCGTTTCTGGATACCTGTGTAATCATGAGCAAGTCACTTAATCCCTTCTGGGAGGGATGTAAGACTAGATGAACTATAAGGTCTATTTGCTCTCCCACCCCTTCTTTTCATCTTCTTTTTTGTTGTCTTCCCCCATTAGATTGTAAGCTTTTTTTTTTTTTTTTTAGTGAGGTGATTGGGGTTAAGTGATTTGCCCAGGGTCACACAGCTAGTAAATGTTAAGTGTCTGAGGCCGGATTTGAACTCAAGTACCCCTGACTTCAGGGCCGGTGCTCTATCTGCTGTACCATCTAGCTTCCCCCAGATCGTAAGTTTCTTGAGGGCAGGCACTGTCTCTTTTTCTTATCTGTATCCCCAGAACTTAGAACACTGCCTGGCACATAGTAAGTGCTTAATAAGTGTTTATTGAACTGAATTGTAAGTGAATAATGAATTGAGTGGAACTCATGACTAGCTACCTTTAATGGGAGTGACTCCTAAGACATTTAACTTTGAGTTTCTCAACTCCTTTTCCTCCCCCAAACCCAAATCAAATAGTATTATAGAGTTTTGTGTCATAAGATTCTCTAAATCTCCCCCTTCAGTTTTTTTTTTTTTTTGCAGGGCAATGGGGGTTAAGTGACTTGCCCAGGGTCACACAGCTAGTAAGTGTCAAGTGTCTGAAGCCGAATTTGAACTCAGGTCCTCCTGACTCCAGGGCCGGTGCTTTATCCACTGCTCAACCTAGCTGTCCCCTCCCCCTTCAGCTTTTAAGATGATGAAACTGAAGCCCAGATAACTTTCCTAAGGTCATGCAGGTAGCAAGTATCAGAGGCCAGTTTTGAACCCAAGTGTTCCAGCCCCAAACCTAATGCTCTTCTCACTGAAAAATAATAACCCACCACTTTCTTGCCCAACACCTAAATGCAGAACTGTGCTTTTATTAAAATCAATCCCTTTTGTGATGCAAATAACTCCTTCATTCAAGTTAGAATTTTCATATATTAGTTTTACTTTGAAGTTTAAAGGCTCAAAGTGAACTTCTACTAAAAGACTCTTTGCTGACCTCTTGTACATAGCAGGAATGTGGAGTTGGTATAGGATCAGTCCAAGCTCAATGTCAGAAATGCCACCTTAAGTTACAGATCTAGTTAGCAAAGTCTGATCAGATGTCTCAGCCAGAGCTCCAGAACTGAAGAGATTTACTCTCTCCAATGATAATCATTCCTCAGGCCTCAGTTTCTCCATCTATCAAATGAGGAGTTGGACTAGGTAGTTTCTGAGGCCCTTTGCCCCCTCCTTATGATCTATGCTCCCAAGAGCCTCCAAGTCCCAACCAGATTAAAATGGAATGGGGAAATATTTAACAAAAATAAATGAAAATATAATAGGACATAGAGAATGCTAACATGTGGTTTTCTAAGTCAATGTGTGACCTGCAGGGTCCTTATGTAGGTAGTGGCCCCAGTTTTTATTTAAGTTTGACACCAGTCAAATTTAGGTCTAGATGTAGGTCTAGATTCTAGCTTCTTAAATTGTGGGTCACAACCCTATATGGGATCCCATAACTGAATGTGGGGGTTGTGAGAAATTTAACAAAAGGTTATATATACCTATTTTATATACCTATATACCCTGGGTCATATAAAAATTTTTCAGGAGAAAAGGGATTATGAGTAGAAAAAAGTTTAAGAACCCTGATCTAGATGGTCAAGCCCTTGATAGCCAGGGAAAAGCAACTAGGTGTCATGGTGGATAGAGTCCTGGGACTCCAGTGCCAAAAATGTAAGTTCAATTCCAGCCTCAGACATTTAGTAGCTGTGGGACCTTAGGCAAGTCATTTAATTTCTGTTTGCCTCATTTTTGTAAAGTGCCTGGCACATAGTAAGAGCTATATTAATTTTAGCTATTATGAGATCTAGGATCAAGCAATGATGCTTTAGAATTCAAGGGTCCTATGATTTTAAGGAAACTACACAACCTCTTTCTGAGAGACCAACAAGCTCAGAATTGTTCTTTATACTTTGGTGGATCTGTGCTTTAATCAATGTGGGTAGTCTAGTCCCCAGTACAGATTCAAATCTGAACTTTCCTTCACCTCCTCACCTCTACTTAAGCTGTAGGAATCTTGTCCATATCTTCCCATAAATCCTTCACACAGGATATATTATTTCTTCTTCTCCTTCTCCTTCTCCTTCTCCTTCTCCTTCTCCTTCTCCTTCTCCTTCTCCTTCTCCTTCTCTTCCTTCTCCTCCTCCTCCTCCTCCTCCTCCTCCTCCTCCTCTTCCTCCTTCCTCATCTTCTTCCTCATCTTCTTCTTTTCAGGGCAATGAGGGTTAAGTGACTTGCCCAGGGTCACACCACTAGTAAGTGTTAAGTGTCTGAGGCTTGATTTGAACTCAGGTCCTCCTGAATCCAGAGCTGGTGCTTTATCCACTGTGCCACCTAGCTTCCCCAGGATATACTTCTGGTTCAGCAGCTATAGCTCAGGACTTGGAGTCAGGAAGGCCTGAGTTCAAATACCTCAGACCCTTACAAGCTTTGTGACCATGGACAAGTCATTGAGCCTACCTCAGCCTCAGTTTTCATCATCTATAACATAATAGAATCTATCTCATAGGGCATCTTAAGGCAGCATATAAATATTGGCTGTAGTTATTTTTTATTACTTTCTTAGGGGTAACAATGCATCACTGGGGCTATCTGTCTTGCCTCTCAGTCTCACTACATGACTCATTCATTCCTTTTCCTGGTCATTTGTGCCTCAATAATATCATTTATGTCCAAGCTGTATGACAAAAACCAAAAGCCCTTCAAGTGAAGAAGCTTCAAATGTTATTACAAAGCTCTTCTCTTCTCCCATCTTGCCTGGGCCTGACCTGAGGACAAGCAAACAGCCACCACTTCCACAAAGGAAACCAGCTTATGTCTATTCATGAGACTCCGTTCCTTCTCTTTCTGCTGCTCTCCCTCTGCTCCCGGCAGTGATCATCAGAGAACAATTGAAAATGGGAAATAAAGAAGCTAGAACTACAGAGGTCAGTGTCATTGAACATGGTCCTTTTTAATTACAGGCTTGTGATATGATGGGCCTTTCACGAAAGAGAAGGAAATGTCTGAATTAATTCAAATTCATCAATTTAATCCGCTCAGAGAAATGAATGCATCTGGCATGTACATGCTCTTCACTTTTAAGGGGGAAGAGCATTTCTGCTGATGGCTGTTGCTATCTTTGGAAGCTCCTGGGGGTGGGAAGGAGCCAGGATGCCATAAAGTTTGTTTTCTGAATTATTCATGTGTTATTAATAGCAGTGGTGATGATGAAAAGAAAATAATAATTATGATGCCGCATCTCTGCAAGAGAGAGAAAAGATGTCCATCTGAACCTAGGGCTAATCCTAATACTCATGGAAGATACAGTAAGTATGGTAGAGTGAATGGACTGCTAGTTGGGGAGTCAGGAAGATCTGGATTCAAATCCTACCTCAGTGGGCAAGTCACTTAACTACCCATAGCCTCAGTTTCCTTTTCTATAAAATTCAGCTGATCTATAGTACTGACCTCAAAGGGTTGTTGGGGGAATCAAATGAGACAATGCATATAAAGCATTTCAAAAACCTTAAAACACTATAGAAATATCAGATGAGGATGATAATGAAGGTAGCAAGGGTGATGGTGAAGGTAATAGAGATAGTGGTCAATATTCTTATTGGGTCTGTGGTTCCAGAGTTGATCATTCAGAAGAAGGTAACCCATTTTTGCCTGGCAAAAAAGGGGAAAAAAGATAATGTAGCCATAGAGAGATTTTCTCCCTCACCATGGGCTCTCAGGAGAGACATGATATCTCTTCCAGAAAAGAGGTAGTGCTACACTATTTTGACCTCCATTTAGCTAGTCCAGGACTTGTTTCTGTGCTAGGAATGAAAGGGGAGCAAGGCAAGACAAGTATTTGACAATCTTAGCCTCCTGTGATCTGGTCCTTTACTCTGATAATAGCCAGAAGAGCCAGAGCACTGGCCATGTCTAGATTAGATGCTCATCACCCACTTCTCAAGAAACTCCCTCTCCCCCACCTTATTGCTCTTCAGTTGTATCTGCCTATGTGCCTTCACTTTGGGTTTTCTTGGCAAAAGATACTAGAATGGTTTGCCATTTCCTACTCCATCTCATTTGACAGATGAAGAAACTGAGGCATACAGGGTTAAGTGACTTACCCAAGGTCACACAGCTAGCAAGTGTCTGAGGCCAGATTTAAATTTAGGAAGATGAGTCTTCCTGACTTTAGGCCCAGCACTCTGTGCACTATGATGCCACCTAACTGCCCCTCTCTAGTCATTTCCAAACTCTTTCAAGTCTTCTCATCTCTTTCTCTCAGGGGTAAAGCCATAGCCCAGAACTACAATGGCTCATAGACTATATGTGAGAGAGTAAGGAATTACCCCTTCTCTGACCTTTTCAATGCTTCAGATTTGATATTCACATCAGTCCCAATCTTTAGCCTATTTATAGCTTTTCTGTCCAAGTAATAAAGTCTATTTTTCCTTTTCTTTTTTTCTTTTTAGCCAGATTCCATTCTGGCTAGAGTGCTCAGTATGAGGTAGCATATGAGTAGGACAAAAAAGATAGTGGGAATTCAACAGAGAGCAAGAATGGAAGAGCATTTCGGGGGAGGAAACAGTTTGAAAACCAACCTAAAGTTGGGAAAACCACAGGGGCATATTTATTTTTTGTTTTGTTTTTTATTACTTTCCAGTTACATATAAAGATAGTTTTCGACATTTGTTTTTATAAGATTTTGAGTTCCAAATTTTTCTTCCTCCTTCCCTCTCTTCCCTCCCCCTCCTCAAGAAGAAAACAATCTTATATAGGTTATATATATACAATCATATCAAACATATTTCTGCATTAGTCATGTTGTGAAAGAAGAATCAGAACAAAAAGGGAAAATCTCAAGAAACAAAAGAACAAACAAACAAAAAATAGCAACAGTATGGTTCAATCTGCATTGGGAATCCACAGTTCTTTTTTTCATGGATGTGGAGAACATTCTCCATTATGAGTCCTTTGGAATTGGCTAGGATCATTGTATTGCTGAGAAGAGCTAAGTCTATCAGAGTTGAACATCACACAGTGTTACTGTTACTGTGTACAATGTTCTCCTGGTTCTGCTCAATTCGCTCAGCATCAATTCACTTAAGTCTTTCCAGGTTTTTCTGAAATCTGCTTGCTCATCATTTCTCTCTTGCTTCCTTGCTTCCTTGCTTCCTTGCTTCCTTGCTTCCTTCCTTCCTTCCTTCCTTCCTTCCTTCCTTCCTTCCTTCCTTCCTTCCTTCCTTCCTTCCTTCCTTCCTTCCTTTCTTCCTTTTGCAGGGCAATGAGGATTAACTGACTTGCCCAGGGTCACACAACTAGTAAGAGTCAAGTGTATGAGGCTGGATTTGAACTCAGGTCCTCCTGAATCCAGGGCCACTGAGCCACCTAGCTGCCCCATGCTCATCATTTCTTATAGCACAATAGTATGCCATTACATTCATATATCACAACTTGTTCAGCCCTTTCCCAATTGATGGGTATCCACTCTATTTCCAATTCTTTGCTACCACAAAGAGAGCTGCTATAAATATTTTTGTACATGTTGATTCTTTTCCCTTTTTTATGATCTTGGGATACAGACCTAGTAGTGTTATTACTGGGTCAAAGGGTATGCACAGCCCATGGGGGTATATTTAAGGAATACCAAATAGTCATAGAATTGAACTGTAGTTGTCAAAGACCTCAGAGTTCATCTTATCTAACCAGTCCATGCATGAACTGGAATCTTCTCTGCTACATCCCTTCCCATTCAAGGATAGGGAAGTCATCCCTCTCCTAAGGGTCTGCCTTAATGGTCTTCAAAGAAAGTCCATTCCACTACTGGATAAATATGGTAGCAAGTTTTTAAGTACATTAAGCCAAAATCTGCCTCATTGCCATTTCCATCCATTTCATCCAGGGTTCTTAGTTTTGCCAAATCTCTTTTCCATGGCAACCTTTTCATATTCTTCAAGAGCACCAAGAATCATGGCCCCTGGAAGTATTTTTTGATTGCTTGTGGGCAATCTCCACTCAACAGACTTGGCTCATTCATTTAATATTCATTTTCTTTTTAACCTGGAGTATTGTAGGTGGGAGAATGGTATAATCCTGAAAAAGCATTGAAAAGTTCCTTTCTAAAAATTCCCAAGAGATAACTTGCTACTTGCTGACTTTGAATAGTCTGAGTGTCTAAAAGATAAGAGTCCTGATTTTACCATCCATACTATCATTTAAATTTTCCTATCAACCACTTAGAGTACTTAACCTTCCAGTTTATCAGTCAGCGATAGGTATCTTTTTTATGTGCCCATAAATCCTGGGGACACCAGAATACCAAATCCTGATCTTTCTGTTCCCTTTTCCTTCTTTTAGCTTGGTCTGGTGTCCGTAGGCTCACCTAATCTCTCAAGAGAGCCAACAATTGAAATGGTTTAGGGCTCTAGGGCCTAGCTTTGAACTCCTGGAGTTGAAATGAAAACCTGAGTTAGAATCCTCTGGGCATTTTCTGATTTTCTTGTCTGACCTGAATTTGTCCCAGAAACCCAACAGACTGTTGTTTCCCTATCGCAGAGAGCAGATCTATTAGCTTGCCATCAGTCACTGCGGGATCGAATTAGGAAATATTTCTTGTGGACAGACAGAATTTGTTATTAAGGAAGCCATGCCACTACTGTGTGTCATTAGGCCTTCGATGTAATTGAGCTTTAGGGATTTTTTTTTTCTCCTCCCAGAAAACTGTAAAACCAGGGTGTAAGCTTGAGATATGACTATAGGAGGTCAGGTTCCTAATCTCAGAAAGAAACTCTCAGAGAAGTAGGAGAAAAAATTTCTCCTGGGGCCTGCAATTGCTTTAGGATGGAATCTTCAAGCAGTGGGGCAGAATCTGTGAACAATGGAAAGTAGGGAACGGCTGTATTTCTTTGTCTATTCACATTACTTCAGAATTAGCTCTTCCAGTGGAAACCTGGTTGGATTTTACATTAATTTCACATCTGGCCAAAAATCCTAGTTCTTTTCCATCAGGAAGTCAGCAGGATTTTAAAGAGGTTGAGCTAGGTATGTGTGTATGTGTGTATGTGTATATGTGCGTATGTATGTATGTATATATTCACTGGGTGTTCTGTTCCAGATGAAGTTGCCCAAAAGTCAGGGAGTCAAGGGATAAAAGGACTTTCTGACATCAGGGAGAAAATTCTGGAGAGTTTTTGAATCCCAGACTTACAGCAGCTCCAAGCTAGAAGGGATTTCGTCTAACCCCCCCCCCCCCCCACTCCCCACCCCATCCAGTAATCCTGGCCTCAGCATGGACCTCAGACACCTCCTGACATGAAGTAACCCAGTGTCTACTTAAATATCACCAGTGACAGTAGCCCCCTTATTCACAAGGCCATGGCTTGGGTGCTCCCCAAATGGTAACAAGGAAGATGAGGTAATTCAAGATTAGGAGTGTGGCCATTTCTTCTTCATTCAGTAAGTCTTTGAGTGGAGGTAAGGGCTTAAAAATCCTTAAGATAACCTATTGCTTCATAGTAATTGGACTTGGTTTCATTTCCACACAGGAAAATGGCACCCTGATAAATTCTTTGCCAGATGGATCCTCTTATTTGCTATTCAGTGTTAGGAATGAATACCACAGGTCTCTAATCTATTCTTCTAACCCTGGGAACAGAGATGAAAAAAAACCATTCTCCTGAATGTCAAGTGCTTGTGTCATTGGTTCTGAGGGATGGAAGAGAAAGTGCACAAGATCTCAGCATGTCTGTATCTGCTTCCTGCCTCTCATTCTTCTCCCTCTTAGCATTAACAAGTCATACAAAAGTCTTTGCATAGATAGTCAAGGGAAATCACATCTCTCAGTTGTAAAAAGGGGCCCCAGAGGCCTCAACAGCATACTCAGTATAGGGACTTCCCTAGAGATAGAAGTACCACCTTGGGCTATTTGACAAATGGTAGTCAGGGACTCCAAATTGTTCTGCCTGACTACCTCCTCACAGGGTAGCAGTGATGCATGCCCTGATAGGTAGCTGTTTATTTCACTATGACCACCACTACCATCATCGTCATGGTCATTCATCTATCTATCTCAAAGCTTCTGCATCTTCTCAACCAGATCCTAAAGGAAGGAAGACACTTAGCTTTGATGAATTGGGGCCACAGTGTCCTGACTGATGAGGGGCCATACATTATATCTAACCCAAATTATATCATCCCTCATCCCAGCCAACTTCCAGCTATCCCTCCTATCACCTTCCATATACTAAGCCACCTCTTTCTGCCTTTCTCTGAGAATGGTAACCAAATCCACTCTACCATTGTTTCTGGAAAAGGCATGTCATGTGACTGCTGTGATTCCATTCACCATCTCTGTTTCTGTCCATACCCTTCCATAGCCACCACTACCACATATGTGTTGACTCCTCCTATTGTATTTTAAGCTCCTTGAGGGCAGGGACTATGTTTGCTTTTTCATTCATTCAATAATTCTGTCATTTATTCATCATCTGTCACATTGATATAGAGCTTTAAGATTTGCCATATGCTTTGTTTATAAAAACTCTACAAAGTAGGTCATATAAGTATGGTTATTTCTATTTCACAGATGAGGAAACTGAGACTCAGAAAGGTTTTTTGTGACTTTCCTAAGATTCCACAATTTTACTCAGAGCCAGGATTCAAACTGCAATTTCTCTTAACTCCAAGCCAATGACTGGAAAATCAGGAAAGTTGCCATTACCCAGAAATAGCCACCACCTTTTGTGGTACCTTAAGTTTCCACCATCAGGTACTTCTTTGCTCCAAGATGTTAAAGGGTCTGAAAAATACATAGTACATGAATCTATTATTGCTAACTAGGGACAAAAGCAGAAATCATTTGCTAATAACAACTTCCATCATATGGTAGGTATGTCCCAAATAGAATAAAGAAGGGACAAGGCCAGTGATGGAAAGATATGAGGGTGGATATGAATAGAGGAAGGGAAGAAAGATAGGAATTAAATACTATGCCTAACCTATAGGGCAACCCCTGTGGGAATCAGGTCAGCCCAAGGAACCTGGGCACCAGTAGTAAGAGGAAGAGGGACAGAGGGTGGCAGGTGGATGGACATCACAGTCAGGCTTCCACTACTTAACAATTTTTCCTTAGACTCTTATCATCTTGGTCTTTTTCCAGTAGTTACAACATTTCTATTGCAATTTATGAAATTAACATACATGTATATATGTGCACATATATATATATATATATACATACATGTATGAAGACAAATACACACACTATTTGTAGATGAAGAGTGACCTTGGCTCATTTTAGCCAAAATGGATGATAGACCAGGGGGAGGGTATGTGTGAAGGTGGGACCTAAAATTCAATTCAAGTCAATTAAATTTAATAAACATATATTAAGCAATGCTTATGTGTAAGTCAGGGCATTAACAATTATTTTAAGTGGTACTATTATGGTTCGGTGACAACATCCAATTATAGGGGACTCACAAAATCATAAAATAGAACAACACTTGTCAGTGATATTAGGGACCTCAGAGAACATCTACTTAGGCCCTCCCCACCTCTCTTGGATTTGGAGAAACTGAGGCTTACCAGAAAATGCCTAGCAGAACCAGGACTTAAACCTTGGTCACTTTATTCCCAGACCAGGGCTCATTTTGTTACAACATGGTAGGTACTAGATAGAGTAAGCATCATCCAAGCTGATAGTTCTGGGGCAGCTAGGTGGCATATTGGATAGAGTCAGGAAGTCAGGAAGACCTAAGTTCAAATCTGGCCTCAGAAACTTATTAGCTATTTGACCCTGCGCAAGTCACTAAACCTTGTTTCCTCATCTGTCAAATGGGCTGGAGAAGGGAAAAGCAAACCACTGCAGTATCTTTTGCAAGAAAGCTCCAAATGGTGACTTGAAGAGTCAGACACAACTAAACAATAACAATAACAAGCAGCCTATAGTGCCATCATTGGCCACAGTGAGTATTTTACTCCCGTTGACTGTATGGCAGGGGAGGGGCGGAGGCTGTTCCCTGTGATCTTGAGGAGGCCTTGATGAACAAGGGCATCAATCCATCCCCAATTATTACACTTCCTTAAATTATTCAGTTGTCAGATGCTACAAATATGCTGTTCACTGAGGCAATTTTAAATCAACGTTATTGTCTCTGTGGGGGAAAAAGGAGACCAAAAAAAAATTCAATCACTGCTTATTTTTATTTTAGAAGAAAGCGTGTAGAGAATTTCATTTTGTGTATTGAGCAAGATAAGATTTATTGGTGTGTGTCCTGCATCTGATGGTCCTAACAGGACAATCAAGGGAAAGAGCAATTATTTTGCTGTTGATGCCTCAGTACAAGTGGCAGATACAGAGAGGCACTGGAAGCTTACAAAGCAGGCTTGAGAACTCCAAGTAAGTAGTGACAAGGAACAGATTAGCGAGAGCTTGGCCTGGGCATTCTTAAGAAGACACTGTGGGGGGTGGCTAGGTGGCACAGTGGATAAAGCACTGGCCTTGGATTCAGGAGTACCTGAGTTCAAATCCGGCCTCAGACACTTAACACTTACTAGCTGTGTGACCCTGGTCAAGTCACTTAACCCCCATTGCCCCGCAAAAAAAAAAAAAAAACAACAACAACAACAAAAAAACAACAACAAAACAAAACAAAACAAAAAGACACTGTGGTAAAGGGGGAAAAGCCCTGACTTGGGGGCCACAGGATCTGGGTAAAAAGCCTTTCTCTGATACCACTTGGATCTTTGGCAAATCACTTCTACTTTCCCTGGGATTTCATTTTTTTATTTGTAAAATTAGGGGATAGGACTATGTGCCTTTGTATTCCTCTATATTCTATGATGATCCAAGGTCTCTTCCTCTTCAAAATCCAAAATCATTGCAGAGAGGTTTAATCTGAATTTTCAAATCTGACTTCCAAAGTAGCTTGCTACTGGGCTCCTGGTTCTGGACAACAAACTTAATCTCTCTTTGATGGGATATCCATTTGAATATTTGACTACAGCCAAAGTATTATGGCCTCTTCCCCAAATTTTCTGTTCTCTGCTTTAAACTTCCTCTCCTTATATGCTATCATTTCAAGACAATTCATCATCCTAGTTGCCTTCTTCCAAACATGATCTAGGTTATTGATGCCTTTCCTAAAATGTAGCCTCCAGAACCAAAGGCCATCCTCCATGTTTTGACCAGGGCAGAGTAAACAGCAGGGTTGTCTCTTCCTTATTCCTGAATATTTTGCTTCTTCTAATGCAGTTTAAGCGCTCATTAGCTCAGCAGAAAAAAAATCAACTTAGGTGAAAAACACTAGGAAGGAACTAGGATATTAACCTGTCAAAAAATATCCTGATTAAGCTTGGAAGAATGTACCTCTCGCTCAGTTATCTGCCTCCTCCCCATCTGACTTCACAGGATGGAAGCACTTCAGCATTGAAGAAAAGAGAGCCATTTCAAAGGCCTGTCATTGGAGACTGGCAGCACTTTTTACCTGGCAGAAGATTGTTGGTATTGGGGACTGCCAAATTCAGAGGCACGAATTATCAAAAAATATATTAAAGTTGGAAAACCTGTGTAAATAATGCCCCTGATGCGTGTTGTCATGTTTCTTCTCCCCAACCCTCTCCCTGTTTTTTAAACTACCTTGGGCCTGGAACACACTAAGTAATTTAATTCTCTCAAGCTGCATTGTTTAGATAGCATGGCTGGATCAGATATTTTTTCCCTTCTTTTAACAGCCATTGGGATTGCGTGAGCTGAGAAGCGCAGCTGAGCTGCCTGTTAAACAAGCCTCTAACGGTACCAAAATGGATGTGTGCCCCCCGCCCCCCTCTCTATCTCTCTCTGAGATGGGAGAAGGACAGGTCTTCGATCTTTCAGCCTAACAGAGAATTTGATTCTAAAAATTCCCTTCTTGGACAATCTTCTTACCAGGAAGGCTCCAGGATGCATACTGCTTCTGAAGTTAGTCCAAGAAGATGGATTTTTCCACTATACAGATACCATTAAATTAATTGTCCAATTTGCCACAGAATCTAATCTAATTCAGTTCAACTAAACAGGCCTGGAGTCAGAAAGACTCCTCATCCCAAGTTCAAATCCAACCTCAGACACTTATTAGCTGTGTGACCCTGGCCAAGTCACTTAACCCTGTTTGCCTCAGCTTCTTCTTCTGTAAAATTTGCTAGAGAAGGACATGGCAAACCACTGCAGTATCTTTGCCAAGAAAACTCCAAATGGGGTCACAAAGAGTCAGTCAGACACAACTGAAAAGCAACTAAAAACAATAATAAAACAATCATTCCTTGAGCACCTACTATGTGTAAGACAACAATATGCTATGGATATAGAGACAAAAGGGAAAAAAAAACAGGCCCTGTTTTCAAGGTGTTTTCCCAGAACGACCGTGATGATAGGGATAGGGACTGGACCTGTGATGTCACTCATTTTCTGGTGAGGAAACTCCCCCTATCAATGCAGAATAGCACCTTGTCAGCAACTCAGAGCCAGGATGTGTCAGAGGCTGGTGTCAGGAATCAAGTCTAGCCAGTAAGGAAATGACAACAATGGCAGGCATTTACACAACATTTAAAGTTTTACAAAATGTTTAAGTATATTCTCTTATTTGAATAGATAAATAAATGCAACATAATCTAAGGAGGAAGTGATCAACAAAGAACTACAGAGATTGGAAAAGGCTTTGTGTAGCAAAAGACCTGGCAAGAAGCTAAGACTCCTAAGAGGCATAGGTACGGAAGGAGTTCATGCTAGGGATGGAGAAAACTTGTGACCAGACGGAAGAGAGCTATAATAGCAGCTTCAGGAGATTATGTTTTACTATATATTATATACTATAGATTTACTATATTTTACTATATATTTATTACAGTGGGAACTGCTAAATACTGTGATGTAGGAAGATAACATGGTTAGATGTGTTTTAGGAAAATTATGATGGCAGTAATGTGGAAGATGGATTGGCAAGGATTGGGGCAGGGGATGAGGAGAATAGAAGAATCGAATCCTAAAAGGAGACTCTTCCAATAGTACAGGTGGGAAGGGAAGAAGACTTGACTTAGGGTGGTATCTGTATGCATGGTTATAAGAGAACAGACGTGAGAGATATGGACATAGAATTAATGACTTTGCCCCTGCTTAGGTAAATCAGATAAGGAAGATTGAATAATTGAGGTTGACTCTGAGTTTGTCAACCCAGATTATGGGAAACATGGCTGTATCTTCCATACAAATGGTGTTTGGAGGATGTAGGTCTGAGAGTTGTTGGTGTTTATTGTTGTTGTTTTGGGGGTTGGTGTTGGTAGAATTAATTAGGTCTATTTTGTACGTGTTGAGTTAGAGATGCCTATGGCATATCTAGGTAGAGTTGTCTAATAGGCAGATGGTAACCTGGTACCCAAGATCAGGAAAAAAAGATCAGTGCTAGAGATACAGATCTGAAAATCAAAAGCATAGAGAAGAATTGATCCTATGGGAAATAATGAAATCATTGAAGGTGGACGTAGGCAGAGAATAGGAAGCCTAAGCAACAGTTTTGGGGGACACATATGGTTATGAGTGGAGTGGATTATGACCCAGCAAAGGAGATGTAAAATTCTCATTATGGAGACTAATTTCCCAAGCATATATTCTGCTCTAACACAGTAGGAAAGGTGAGATGAGTTCCAGCTGTCATGACACTTTTCATCTAAATTGCTAATTTAAAAAGACCAAACATTTCCTAAGCACTATTATGTATAAGGTACTATGTTAGGAGGTAGAGAGATAAAGACAAGAAGGATACCTTTGTGTCTTCTTCATGGGGCTTATAATCTTTCTTCTTTCTTAGAATGAATCAATTCTCACCAACTTGGGCAACTCTTTGGGAAATATGGTTCTGGATTGGAGGTTTATCATGTTGGCCTTGATTTTAATTAGTGCCTATATTTCTATAAGCACAATGTGGTACTTATAAGAACCAAACAGCAAATGATCAGAGAATAATATGCTGGAAATATATCTTTTTCAAATGTGTTTTTAAATCCTTGAGATCATGGACTATATTTTTGACTCTTTCGTCAGCCCAGCACATGGCTGTGACTGAGTGCCTGTCTGGTGATGGGTATACCCTGGAAAGAAACTATAGATGTAATGAAATAAAATGAAATTTTTGTCTATGGGGCAATATTATATATGTGTTGATTTTAGTATTTCATGGGACCATGACTCTTTACTCTAGAGAAAGATGAATTCTATTGGGTTATGCAGCTAGTTGACACAGTATATAGAGTGCTATACCTGGAGTTGGAAAGATCTGAGTTCAAGTCTACCTCAGATTTCTGTTAGCTGTGTGACCGTGAGCAAATCATTTAACTTATCTTAGCCTCAGTTTCCTCATGTGTAAAATGGGGATAATTAGAGTATGTACCTCACAGGTTTGTTGTGTAGACCAAAAGAAATAACTTTGCAACTAAGCACTTTGCAGACTTTAAAGTGTTACAAAAATTCTAGCTATTATTAACATTAATAGTAGTTGTGGTAGTACTAGTAGTAGCAGATGTAGCAGTAGTGGTAATAATAGTAGCAATAGTTGTAGTGGTAGTAGTGTTAGTAGTAGTAATAGTAATGTTAGTAGTAGTAATAATAGTAATAGTAGTAGTAGTGTTAGTAGTGGTGAGGTAGTAATAGTAGTAGTGTTAGTAGCAGTAGTAGTAATAGTAGTGTTAATAGCAGCAGCAGTAGGATGAGGAGGAGGAGGAACAGCAGCAGCAGCAGCAGTAGTAGTAGTAGCAACAGCAGCAGCAGCAGCAGCAGTAAGAACCAGATACAGAGGCTTGAGGTAGGGTTAAGTGCTGGGAATGGCTCTTAGAGTATGGCCATTAATGAATAGCCAAGAAAGTTAACTATTGATGTATCTAGAAGATATTGGGACATGGCCTGGTCTTGGATTCTTCTTACATTCCTCACATTCCTTAAAGGAAGGAATATGGAACTGTACCCTAACATAAAGAAGAAAGTCAAGAGCTGATAGAGACAACTAGAAAGATTTCATATCAAGCCTTCACCAATGTCCCAGCAATTTGACTCAAAATAAACACTGGTTTTAGGAAGAGGAAAGAGATTGAGGCTGAAGCAGGAACCCAAATATTTTCAGTTTATTCCCAGAGTGTCTATCCGTCAACTGTTCTACAAACCATTTCATGGTGTTATATTGGTTTCCCCATGTAGAATATAGCTAATAATGAATCGCCCTCTGCCACCTCTGTATCTCATCATGTAAGCTCTGTGCTAATTTCTGTGAAGGAAACAAGAGGATAAGATAAGGTCTCTCCCTCCCATTCTTTCCCCACAAGGAGCTTAATCTTGGATTAAGTTGGGACAATAAGATTCAAAAGTAAGGAACTAAAGAATGATGATGGAGCACATACAGTCAAGTATTTTTTTACAGTCAAAGACTCTAATAATTCAGAGTAGGAAGACATCTGTGTGATTGGAATGAGGAGATATGAAACTGTACAATTCATTTGCTCTCCCTTTGAATATTCCAGAGAAGAACTGGAGGGAGGCACATACCTCCTTACCACTATGCTGGAGGAAAGTAAAGGCATCATCATTTTGTAAAGTGTCAAGGGGGAATATGACAAAATGGTTTAAGCAACAAGGATGGGCCAAACACAGTTGAGTCCTAATTCCTTTCTTCATGAAGGTTACACGGTAACCCAATTTTCTGAGAGCAGAAGAGATCTCTACTATCCTCTGATAACTTTCTCACCAGACAAGCTAATTATTCCCCCTTAAATCTGCTCTGGCCCCTAGTGAGTGGGAACAGCCAGGCTCAGTGTACCAAATTAGCACAGACCACAATCCATAATATGATAAGTATACTATCGAAGTGTTCAGAATACACTTCTCAGTTTTAGATTATTGAATGAAATTATGCTTCTCCTACTGCCATACTCAATTCAAATTCTACAAATATACTCCCTCACCTCATATGTACATACCACAGTAGCTTTACTTGGTGATTTATGAACACAGAGAGGAGACCTACAATTCTGTAGATATCTACTGCCCCAGACCAGCCACTAATTGATCAAATTGAGGAAAATGGCTGTTAACACGTAGAACATATTGAAATAACCTGAGTGAATCTAAGATAGCAGGCAAAATGGCACCTGAATTTGTATTAAATGTGATTGTCAGACTTCAGGATCATAGACTAAATAAGCTGAAGGCTCCAATATCTCCATAACAGGCTAAGAGTTATGGTGCCTTCAAGAAAATAGAGAACGATTTCTTTCTGGAAAATTGCCTACAATTAATTCTTGATAGATTCATGGAGCTATAGCATGAAAGAACTAAAAGGGATTATTATTTTACAGATAAGGAAACTGGGTCACAGAGAAGAAAGTGATTTTTCATAAACAGTATTTGAGGCTACTATTGAAAATAACAACTAATCCTATAACCCTTTCAGATTTACAAAATGCTTTCTTCACAACCCCCTTGGGAAATAGATAAAGGAAAACCTATGGTCCCCATTTGACAATTAAAGAAATTCAGGTTCAAAAAATTATAGAGCTAATGTGCCCAAGAATCATTGGGCTAATCATTGTTAAAGCTAGGATTTGAACCCTTCTCCTGACCCTGAGTCCACGGTTCATGCTTTGCCTTTTCTAATTGTCCTTTCCTACTCCAACTAGTCTAATCTCAACTGTTCTATTTATGGAACAGGAAGATTCTTGTAGGACAACAGTCGGGAAAACTCAGAATTGCAGACTAATAATAGATGAACTCTGACATGCAACAATACTGAGAACGTCCCAGGCTACCCCCTTCTGTTATACCCAAGGTAAGTTGTAATAATTGTAAAGTTCTGAGCCCACTTTTCATATTAAGCCATTGATGCATTGTTGTTGCTCCATTGCCTGGATGGTAATCGATCAATCAGCATTTATTAAGCACCTAACATGTGCCAGGCACTGTGCTAAGCACTAGTAATGCAAAAAGAGGCAAAAGACAATCATCGTTCTTAAGGAGCTTATATTAAATCGTACCATGATTCATCTGGCTAGGAACACCTACAAAAGAGACAATTTAGCAGAGAGTGCTCTGGGGGATTGAGGATGACAGCAGGAGAAGGGCATCATTACTAAGCAATAAATTCACATTAGCAGAGAAAACATTTTTGATATTGTGAAATGATGTTCTTACGGGCATGTGCACGTGTGCACAAAAATGAAATTAAGGATAATTGCTAGCATTTCTATACTACTTTAACGTTTGCAAAGAGCTTTTACAGAGACCTCCTTTAATCCTTACGGCAACTATGTGAGATAGATGCTATTATTATACCTCATTTTACAGATGGGAATGAGAGAGATTAAGAGACTTGCCCAGGGTCCTATTGCTAGTAGTATCTGAGGCAGGATTAGAACTCAAGTCTTCCTGTATCTAAGTTCAGAAATCTATCCCTTGTGCCACCTAGTTCATATTGCAGTATGATAAATGAGTACAGTGGAAATTTATCTGACCCCTTCCTTTCCACCTAACTCTAAGAGTCTTTGAACAAATTTCTAGATAATGTCTACCATTTTCCTTTGACAGCTTCCTAAATTATAGGCAAGAAAGGGGTTGAACTCTCTCTACCTCTAGTACTGCTCAATTGGAAGTGTTTAATCTACCTCACCCACCCTTTGAGTAACAACTGAGTCTTTACTGAGAGCCAGCTTTGTATCTCACCCTCTCCTGGGCACCCAGTGGATACAGATCAAGAAATAGACCCACTCTTTGACCTTAAGAAGCTGATAATCTTATTGGGTAAGGGGAAAAAAAGAACAAATCAATGGACAAGATAGTATATAATAAAATGCTAAACTGTGTAATAATCCTCTTTCAGTAGAAAGCACATGTGAAATTGTTTCACCAATAAGTCTTTGTACCAGGTCATTTCTTCACACACCAGGAGCTTCACATAATATAACTGGGCTAGAAAAAAAAAATGAAGAACTCCCAGGATTCCTGTCATCATTAACACTGCCCTACGGGGAGTCACAGACATCATTAACATTAAATAGCTACTGTCTTCTGATTGACACTTCCAGTTGAAGGGAATGCTCCCTGGTTTGGTATTGAGCTATCTCTGAAATTCTTTCCTCTTATCAAATAGCAGTCCCCCAGAATCTAACTCACCCTTCAACAAAACAAGGGAAATATGTTAATTATGTATTTCTGCATAGGTCAGTTTCCAATGTCCTCCAGCAACTTTGTCTGTTAATTTGATGGAAGCTTCTTCCAAGGGGGAATCACATAACCTCTTGTATCTCTTTAAAGCAATGATTTATTGTTCAACTGACACCCAGTTTTTAGGCACCAATTCGAGGATATCACATGGGTGGTTTTGCCCATCAGAGGTAAGCCCAGAAACCAGGCAAGGACATTAGGAATTTTCTTTATAAATGGAAAATTTCCCCATCCGTCTATAAACAGAAGAACACAATTCATATATTTTAGTTTGTTTTTACAGGAAGGTTCAGTTAATGCCAACTGCTCCAGTGTAATGGAAATCATTTTCAACTCAGGTCTTTTCCCTAAATGCAAGCAGTGTGTTAAGTAATTTGAGGAACAGTGGGCCACTCTACTTCAGTATATTAAATGTTTTTCAATCTCCCACTCTGTTCATTATGGAAAAGCAAATTTACTTAGGCGCTAAATACCAAATGTTCTTTCAGGAAACATTAAGGTATGTGATCAAGAGATTTTCTTTCTTGAGAAATAATTGCCTCAAAGCTGTACAAACCTCCTTTCAGCTGAAATACAAAGTTCACCTTTTCCAGGGGAATCCTGAGACGATTGCTAGGAACCTCAGCAGTTGGCAGATTTATACATTTATTAAGAATTATTTCCATTAACTTTCTTCTTCCACCTTTTCACTCTTCATAAAAATGCCATCTGCTTTTCCAGTACAATGCTGGTCAGTGTGTGTGGAGAGCTAAAATTGGAATTTGGACTCCTGGTTTCCATTTCGAAGAATGTGGATCTGATGTTCATTCGTTTAAAGAAATTCTAGTAAGTGACGCTGAAGTATTCCCAAGAAGACTGGGTCATTCAGTCAACAAGCATACAGTAAGCACTTACTAAGCATAAACTGGGTTCCTCAGATTCAAAGGTAGATACTGAAGCATAGAATGAATTGTCATTCAAAGGTCATTTGTTAATACTTTCTTTTTCTCACTCCTTCTACAGTATTACAAATATACTTATCCCTTGCATATCACAACTTTCCCCATCACAGTTCTGATATATTGAGAGTCAGCATGAGAAATTAAATGGGAATTTGGGGGGAGTTTTGTGAAAGCTGCAGAGGACACGAGAAGGTCAGCAGATGATACAGAAAAAGTTTAGAAACTCAGAAATGCATAAAATATATGTATGGTACTGTACATAGGGTGGGCCAAAAGTCACGTTTTAATAACTTTTTGAAAATTATTTTTCTTTATTTTTTGACATTTATGAGATTTGATTTTCACACATGATATAAATTCATTTCATACATATATATATATATATACTTTATATGATTCTATGACATTTTAAATTAAAAAACAAAAATAAAGGCATTATTAAATATTGAAACCCCTTCATGACTTTTGGCCAAGCCTGTATAATATCAATGTATTTTATCTGTTAATAACATAATGATTCAGACTTCTCTGGTATAAAGAGAAGACCAAAAACTTTTACATAGATTTTCCAAATTGTGGGGTACCACACCCCCAAAACTCCATGATGTGGAAGGGATAACCTTACTTTAATAATTGACTGAATTCTTCACTGTTTTACAGCATAAGCTCCAGTCTCCTAAGAAATGCTACATGGAGGCTTCGATAAAAATAAATTCAACATTTATTCAATGTTTTATTAGGTATACGACATTGGTTGGTACTGAAGGAAAAAAACCAGAAAAAACCCCAAATCCTAGTTATAAAGTTTATAGTCTAATAGTTAGTTTATATAGTTTATAGTCTGATAGAGGATATATATGTGTATGTATGTGTATATATATATATATATATATATATATATATATATATATATATATATATATATGACTAGAATTCAAGACAGAATGTGATAGAGGTACCAGAGACCCAGCCAAGGGACTGGGATATATTTTTTTTTTGGAGGGGCAATGAGGCTTAAGTGACTTGCCCAGGGTCACACAGCTATTAAGTGTTGTGTCTGGGCTATATTTGAACTAAGGTACTTCTGACTCCAGGGCTGGTGCTTTATCCACTGTACCACCTAGCTGCCCAGACTGGGATAATTTTGAGGAAAGTTTTGCTGAAGACATAGCAACTGTGTTGGGCCTTGGGGAAAAAAAGAGGAGGAACCCAGAGTTAAAGGATGGGAAACAGGTAGATATATTCTGAACACAAAATGATAGATTCAGAGATAGAAGGGACCTTTGACTCTTTGACTCACTTTACATTTGAGCAAAAGGTGGTCCAAAGAGTGACTAGTCCAAGGTCACATAAGTAGTAAGTAGCAGGACCAGGATTTGAACCCAAGTACCTCAAATCCAAATTGCTTTCTCTTTCTACTCCACCATCAGAGAGGAGCACATGGATAAAGGCTTCAGTGAAGTCTTTATAGAGGCTCTACTGTATACTCAGGGTGAAAGAAGAAGTGGAGGCATATAATGTAGACAATTTTCTCAAGGGGTTTAGCTGAGAAGGGGAGGGAAGATTTAGGATAATAGCTAGTAGAGATAGTGGGGGGAAAGTGATTTTTTTCAGATGGGAAAGAGATGGTTAGCATCAGGGGAAGAGACTAGTTAGAGATGAAAGATAAGAGAAGTGGTATGATAGTGGGGCAACCAGCAGAAGAAGATGGAAGGGGTTTGCAACAAGGCTGCATGTAGAAGGACTGTCCTTGGCAGGATGGTTTATGTCTTAATCCAAGATCAGAATGAAGGAGGCAATAGTGGAAGAAGATATCTGAGTGATATGAATTGAGGAGGGAAGGAAAGAAAACTCTCAACTAATGACCTCTTATTTTCAGTGAAGCAGGGGGCAAATTCAACAGCAGAGAGAACAGAAGGAGGGGTACCTTGGGAGGCTTGATGAGAGTTGAGTCCACCATTGAAGACTGAATCCAGGTAGGCTATCTGTGGCTCGAAAGGGGTCTATTGAGGGAGGAACAGGGCAGGCTGCCCGGGTCTGCAGCTACAAAAGGCCCATGGAGAGGGCCAATAATCCTGGGCAAGTTACCTGGGCTGGGTGCATTACAATGAGAGTATGGTGAGAGGTAGTAAGGAAAGGGGATTTTCACCTTAAGACCTAAGTAGTCAGTGGTTCAGCACAGACATTAGAGAAACAAGAGGTTAGAATTTTCTAGGGACAAGGGAAGGACTCCTTTGTTGCTTAGAACAGATAATTGGAATGGGGCATGAAAGTCAGTGGAAGTGACAACTGGGAGAGTCACATGGTGGAGGCCAACATTAATGGAAGCATGCTTTAAGCCCCAGCAACCCATCAGGGTCTTTCTCTTCCACCGGGGAGACCCCTATCTTTAAGGTCATGTGGGCAGGGAAGGGAGAGATTTTACAGTTATTAATGTCAACCATAGGCCTTTGATCCCTTGCAGCACACAGTAGGCCTTCTCTTTTACTACTGGTACAAGTTATCACTTGTTTCCTTCCTCTGTTTGACTCATAAAGACCTCCAGGACTTGCCCCCTTCATCCCCTTCCTGTCTTCTTACACCTTACTCTCTTCCAGGTACCCTATGTACTCATGTACCTATATAATGTATGCTGCCTAGAGAAAAAGAGGTGCTATAAGGACTATGCCTCAAAGTTAGGAATCTTGAACTCAAGTCCAACCTATGTCACATATTGACCATAAGACTTGGGAAAAATCACTAAATGCTTAAGGAAACTTTCTAAAATTATAAATTTCAGAAAAAACACAGATTTGCATTCATGAAAGAAATTTTTCACTGCATTAGTGTTCCCTCCACTAATAAAACATGTATGTATGTATATGTATAAGATGTGTAAGCATCTATGTACAAACAAGATTATATATATCTTTTGTGTATACTATACATACATATATACACACACGCATATATGTATATAAAATCTTATTTGTACATGGTTGCTTACATGTTGTTCTTCTCCATTAGACTGTGAGCTTCTCGAGAGGCAAGACTGTCTTTCTCCCTTTCTCTCTCTCTCTCTCTCTCTCTCTCTCTCTCTCTCTCTCTCTCTCTCTCTCTGTTTATGTCTCTGTCTGTGACTATGTCTGTGTTTCTCTCTATATATACATATACTCATAAACATATATGAGAGAGGTGTGTGTATTACTTATTACAGAACTTGGCACATAGTAGTTACTTAATAAGTGCCTATTAACATGACTGATATGAAAATATGTTTTACATGATTGTACATATACAACCCATGTCAAATTGCTTACCATTTTAGGAAGGGGAGAGGCAATGGAGAGAGGAAGAAGAATTTGGAACTCAACATTTTAAAAAAAATGAATGTTAAAAATTGTCTTTAAATGCAATTGGGAAAAAATAAAATACTATTTTAAAATAAATAAATGTTTGTTGATTGGCTGATTACTTGTGATGTTTCCTCTTGCAGTCCACCTCAGTTTCTGGTTGTATATATGCTTGATGCTGTTTTTGACATCATTTCTTATGCACACCATGGTTGGTAATGCACAGCAACTTACTAATCTTGACCACGTGCTTCTCCATTGCCCTCTAGGTCAGTAGAAACTGTTGGCACAGGAGTGTCGAGAGCGCATTTGGGTGTTGCCAGGTGTATTGGCATACTCTAGGGTGAGTACTTGTATTTTCCCTTTTCTTCTCAGGGGATCTCTGTCCATAAGATTATCCTTCAAGGAAAAGATCAGGGACTCACAGGATTATAGCAGCTAGGTTGAAAGGGTCTTTCAATCCTTAAAAGGGTCCAAGCCTTCGTGCTGAGATGAGGAAATTAAAGTTAGTGGTTATTTGATTTGCCTACAGGCCTTTAAACAGAGGCCTTTCTGACTCTATATCTAGTCTTCTATCCACACCAGCCCTATGAAATTGATTAACAAGGGGAAGGGAATAAGCATTTATATAATGCCTACTATGTTCCATACCATTCTTTTTTTTTTTTTTTTTTTTTTTTAGTGAGGCAATTGGGGTTAAGTGACTTGCCCAGGGTCACACAGCTAGTAAGTGTTAAGTGTCTGAGGCTGGATTTGAACTCAGGTACTCCTGAATCCAGGGCCGGTGCTCTATCCACTGCGCCACCTAGCTGCCCCTTGTTCCATACCATTCTAAGTGCTTTACAAATATTATCTCATTTAATCTTTCAACATTCTTATGAGATGGGTGTTATTATACCCATTTAACAGTTGAGGAAATTGACACAAGCGAAGATTAAGTGACTTGTCCAGGGTCACACAGATTGGGTCAGTGGTCAGGTGAAAACTCAGGTCACTGTGATCTTATGCCCAGTGCTCTATACATTGCACCCCCTAGTTGCCCTAAAAACAACTTTATGAACATTTGTTTCCAGGTAAATAAATTCCATCATTTTGTAGGTGAGGAAATTGAAGCCTATAAAGGTTAAATGACTTGTCCAAAGACACAGGGAGTAAGTAGGAGAACTAGGACTTCTGCATCCAAATCCAGTCTTTCCCTTAATTTAAAATGGGATATGCTATATTATTTTGGGGAGATGGGATATAGAGAACAAACCTGTGGTTTTATTAGTGGGGAGAGCACTATTGCCTTGAGAAATTTCTTTCCCAAATGCAGATTTGTGTATTCTCTGAAACTTATAATTTTCGAAAGTTATCTTGAGCACTGAAAGACTAGTCTCCAGTCTTATGGTAAGTAGGCAGCTAGGTAGTGGCACAGTGGATAGACCGCCAGGCCTGGAGTCAAGAACACTCATCTTCCTGAGTTCAAATCATGAGCTGTGTGACCCTGGACAAGTCACTTAACCCTGTCTGCCTCAGTTTCCTCATCTGTAAAATGAGCTGGAGGAGGAAATGACAAACCATTCCAGTATCTTTTCCAAGAAAACCCCAAATGTGCTCACAAAGAGTCAGACATGACTGAAAAACTACCAAGTGAACCAATGTATGGCCAGTATGTGGCATATGTTACACTTGAGCTCAGGATTCCTGACTCTGAGGCCCATTGTTGGTATAGTAGCTGTACTACCTTTGCTTCTCTAGGCAATAAATACTGGGAATATTTATACCTTCTGTTGGAATACACACGATTCCTGCATTATTGAGGTGGATGTAGCTCCCAGCTTTTAAAGGGTTTTGCTGCTGTTGGTTTTTCTGTAGCAGCACTATCATAACTTGTTGGAAGTCAGGGTGGATTTATTCTTCAGGTCACCTCAAGGATGAACCCTCCTCCTGCTGGCAGCATAGTAAATGACACTATACTCCACCTGGTGCCTTCATTTAATATGCCTGCTAATATGGCGGACGGTTTAGAGAATTCAACCCTGGCTCCATAAATATTCTGGTGACAGTCAGTTGAGCTCTAGGGATGGAAATGATTTGTCAGTCCACTCCATTAGTTTGGGCTGCACATGGCTGCAGGCAGCCTTCGATAAAAACAGAAGAGCAGAAGCCCAGAGATCAGCCAAGTGCTCCTGTATGGATGTCCTTTGCTGGAATGTATCTTGTCATAATGAACAGATTTCTATAAAAGTCGTGGCCTCTGACCCTTGGACCCTTCACCTACAGATGATCCAATATGCATCCCTGACAGCTTATGAACAATGGCAGATCAGAGCCTACAGAAACACAATGTCCATGATACCTGGTGACAGGTGACTAAGTCACCTTTTTTAATCTTCCTGAAAGAAATGAAATGCTAAAACTCTGTAGGAGACTAAGGAACAAGAAATATCTTTTCATCTAAATAGGGCAGCTTCCCAGTCATATAGGAACTAATGATGAACAAGTTATAAACCAAGGGCACAGATGGTATAATTTGACTCTGCTGTACTAATACACAAGAGGTAACCTGGCCTAGGGCAAAATATCAAATACCGGGAACACTTCTGTATGCTGCTGGTTAAAATGCAACTGGGAAACATTGAACAAAATTAATAAAATATAATAAAATGCAATAAAAATACAATATAATAAAGCATTGATAATGCCAATTTGTGGTTTTCTAAGTCAATGTGACTGCCCTTCCTCCATTTCTATTGGGGTTTGACCCCAGTGGCCTAGGAGATAGACAATCTCCTCAGAGTGAGGAAAGCCTTGGTTTAAGGACCACTTCTAATGTTCGCTGGCTAGGTTAACTGGTAAATCACTAAATCTCCCAGGGCTCAAGGCAAGTCTTTAAGACTCTAAATGAAGTCAACAGGCATATATTAAATGTAGGGGTAGATAAGCAAAAAGAATCCCAGCCGTGAAAGGAGTTCACAATCTGAGACCATATGCAAACAACTATGTACAAACAGGAAATATAGAAGATAAATTGAGAGTAATCTCAGAGGGAAAGTATGAAGATTAAGAGGGTTGGAAAAGACTTCTTGCAAAATGTGGACTTCAAGCAAAAAGCTGAAACTTGAAAATATCCGTGGTAGACAGGAGGCAGAGATGAAGAGAAAGAGAATTCCAGGCATCAGGAGAGCACTCAGCAGCATTCAGTGGGCATTCCCTTCACTGATGAAAGCACAGATTCAGACCAACACACACACACACACACACACACACACACACACACACACACACTCACAGTCACTCACCTAATATGCATGATTTTTAGTATATTCAAAGAAGAATCAGGTACAATCATTCCCTGTCAGTGTGATATTTTAATCTAAATTCCATTAACATTTATCTTTATAATGTGAAATGGAGAATGCCAAGAAACTAAGATATTCAAATTAGGTAGCGTGACCACCCTGGTACATCTTTTATATGAAACTGTCTTTGGGTCAGAGGATCTAATTTTAAAGACTTAACACATTTAATGATTAAAAGCAGGTGGGAGAGAGGAGAAATCCTTTCTCCCCACCCCCCACCCTAGACACCCTAACTAAGCCTTGCCCCAAGTATTATGTGGTTACTTCCAACTCTGAAATGTATTCTTTGTATTTAAATACCTGTCCTAGCTCATGACCTTTCCTGGAAACTGATATTGATTAACTCACAATCCTTAAAAGTGCAAGTTCAAATTGTGTTTGAATGTTCATTACTTTTCTTCTCACCAGTTAAGGTCAATTTCTCAAGATATATAGACTTCTTTGGTATCCACTGGGCTCTTGGGAAGGAGGAGACTCAGAGAGTATAATGATGCCCCAAAGTCAAATGTCACAGCAAACGGTCAGGAGAAAGTGCTACAAGGGTTTTGGTCATTCAAGCTGATATAGAAGAAACAATCTTTACCTCTTTTGCATTCAGAAATGTTGGGAATATTATAGTTGAGGACTTCTGTACCAATTAGCTCATTTGGCATTCAGCTCACACATCCACCAACACCAAGATAAATGGGAAGATATTTATATGAAATCCTTCATTAAGAACTGCTCTTCATTTCGAGCTGTGTGATGATTTCAACTAGGGGAGGTTGATCATAGTAAATGATTTATAATGGGGGGAGCTGAAATATTTCTCAAAAGTTCCCAGTTTTAAGCATTACTTAAATATAGATGGGTTTTCCATATATAAACACAAGCTTGAAAAATCCTCTTGTTAAGTGTGGCACTAAGTGAAATATTTGGAAACTGAACTTGTTATTCACCAAGAAGCTCATAAGTCGTCTCCATGCTTTGCCCTTGGAGTCTTCTCATTCCTTATCTTCCTCATAGAGGACAGAGGAAGTGTGGTTTAATGGGTAGACAGTTGGTCTCAAAGCCAGGAAGACCTGCCTCCAACATGTTGTGGTGATTAAAACGTTTGAGAGAAATAATTTCTGGGTAATTTAATCCTTTATTAGTAATGCCAGTATTTTTATTAATAAAATGATGATCATTTGGTCTTCTCTCTCTTTTAGACCAAAGACAATCATGGTTGTGGGCTCATGGTTCATATGCCATTGAAAGAGGAGTGTTCTGGAGGGTGGCAATCAACTCTGATTGGCTAATAATTGATGAGAGAATGAATATTACAATGAGGGGATGTACCTGAACTTTGTGTCATTGACTTCTTTTTTTTGTGGGGCAATGAGGGTTAAGTGATTTGCTCAGGGTCTCACAGCTAGTAAGTGTCAAGTGTCTGAGACCAGATTTGAACTCAAGTCCTCCTGGATCCAGGGCTGGTGCATTATCCACTGTGCTACCTAGTTGCCCTGTTTCATTTACTTCTGTTACTTCAGCTTTGGATAATCTATTCAAAGAATTTATCACCACATAAACCTTAGCATATTGGCCTCCCTACCTGGGTGGGGTCTAGATAGAGGAGCTGGTTCGCTCAACCTTCAGAGACTGAGGTCTTGAAATGAGGATAAAATGATCTCACCAGATCATTGGTTATTAATAATAATTTCTTTCAACATGATGGTTGTGTGACAACAGGCAAGTTTCTAACTTCAGGGCTCTGCGCATCTCTCTGTAACTCAAAAGTTCCAGGAAAGGGGCTGACTTACACCACTAAAGGGAGTTTCCTGAAGCAATGAAATCACTGTTCTACTTCCTCTTCCCTTAGAGGTGTATCAGGAGGGAAGGAGTCACTCTTCAACTCTGTGCCTGGATAAGCAACATTAGGATTGTTCAACCAGAGGAAGACACCTAAGAAAAGTGGACCCATGAAAAGATCTGGCCTTGGAGTTTCTCAGTTTTCAGGTAATCACAATAAGTTGCATAGGTTAATGCAGTCTAGGTCATCTATTAGCCCCAATCTTAAAATCTAAAATCATTTTGATGAGCAAGAAGGTAGACTGTTAATGCTCTTAAATTTCTGGTCTGGTGATATTACATGAAATGTAAATGGGAACAAGCCATCAATGAACTTCCTAGGAAAAAATTCCCAGGACCAGATGGACTCACAAGTGAATTCTACCAAACATTTAAAGAACAATTAATCCCAATACTATATAAATTATTTGAGAAAATAAGTGAAGGAGTCCTACCAAATTCCCCTCCCCCCCAGAACAATGAGGGTTAAGTGACTTGCCCAGGGTCCCACAGATAGTGTCAAGTGTCTAAGGCCAGATTAGAACTCCTGAATCCAGGGCCTGTCCTTTATCCACTGCACCACCTAACTGCCCCCCCCCATTCCTTTTATGAGACTAGTATAGTACTGATACACAAACCAGGAAGAGCCAAAATGAAGAAAATGATAGACCAATCTCGCTAATGATAATTGATATAAAAATTTTAAATAAAATACTAGCAAAAAGATTATAGCAATACAGCACAAGGATCATACACTATGACCAGGTGGGATTTATACCAGTAATGCAGGACTGGTTTAAAATTAGGAATACTATCAACATAATTGACCGTATCAATAACAAAACCAATAAAAATCATATGATTATCTCAATAGATGCAGAAAAGGTCTTTGACAAAATACAATGCCCATTCCTATTAAAAATACTAGAGAGCACAGGAATAAAAGGAACTTACCTTAAAATGATAACTACTATTTATCTAAAACCATCAGCAAGCATTATCTGTGATAAGGATAAGCTAGAAGCCTTCCCAATTCAATCAGGGGTGAAGCAAGGATGCCCATGATCACCTCTATTATTTAATATTGTACTGGAAATGTTAGCTAGAGCAATAAGAGAAGAAAATGAAATTAAAGGAATTAGACTAGGTAATGAGGAAATAAAACTATAACTCTTTGCAGATTATATGATGTTATACTTAGAAAATCCTATAGAATCAACTAAAATGCTACTTGAAATTATTAACTTTAGCAAAGTTTCAGGATACAAAATAAACCCACATAAATCATCAGCATTTCTATATATTGCCAACAAAGCCCAGCAACAACAGATAGAAAGAGACATTCCATTTAAAATAACTGTGGCTAATATAAAATACTTAGGAGTCTACCTGTCAAGACAAACACAGAAACTATGTGATCAGAACTACAAAATACTTTTCACAAATAAAATCAAATCTAAACAATTTGAAAATATTAATTGCTCATGGGTAGGCTGAGCCAATATAACAAAAATGACAATCCTACCTAAGTTAATTTATTTACTTAGTGATATACCAATTAGACTATCAAAAATTATAAATCTAGAAAAAATAATAACAAAATTCATCTGGAAAAACAAAAGTTCAAGGAACTTTCATGGAAATCAATGAAAAAATATGAAAGAAGGTGGTCTAGCAGTACTAGATCTCAAACTATTATAAAGTAGCAATTATCAAAACAATCTGGTACTGTCTAAGAAATAGAGAGGTGGATCAATGGAATAGAATAGGTACAAATTACACTGTAGTAAATGACTATAGTAATCTAGCATATGATAAACTCAAAGATCCAAGCTTTTGGAACAAAAACTCACTATTTGACAAAAACTGCCGGGAAAACGGTATGGCAAAAACTAGGTATAGATGAGCATCTCACACCATATACTAAAATAAGGTCAAAATGGGTACATAATTTACACAAAAAAGGATGATACCATAAGCAAATTAAGAGAGAATGGAATCGTTTCTCTGTCAGATTTTTGAGATGAGGAAGAATTTTGAACAAAAGAAAATATAGAGAATAAAACAAAATGTAAAATAGATCATTTTGATTATGTAAAATTAAAAAGTTTTTTTCACAAACATAACTAATGTAACAAAGATTACAAGAGAAGCAGAAAATTAGGAATTTTTGAAACAAATATCTCTTATAAAAGCCTCATTTCTCAATTATATAGAGAACTGAGTCAAATTTATAAAAATACAAGTCATTCCCCAATTGATAAATGGTTAAAGGATATGAACAGGCAGTTTTCAGACAAAGAAATCAAAGCTATCTATAATCATATGGGAAAAAAACTCTCTAGATCACTATTGGTCAGAAAAATACAAATAAAAGCAACTCTGAGGTATCACCTCACACCTGTTAGAGTGACAAATATGACAAAAACAGAAAATATTGGATGTTGGAGGGATTATGGGAAAGCTGGGATGCTAATCCACTGTTGGTGGAGTTGTGAAAAGATCCAACCATTCTGGAGTACAATTTGGAACTATGCCCAAAGGGCTATAGAACTGTGCATACTCTTTGATTCAGCAATACCACTGTTGGGTTTATAACCCAAAGACATCCTCAAAAAAGATAAAAACAACTATTTGTACAAAATTATTTATAGCAGCTCTTTTTGTGATGGCTAAGAATTGGAAATAAAAGGAATGCCCATCAATTAGGGAATGGCTAAAGAAGCTGTGGTATATGATGGTGATGGAATATTATTGTGCTATAAAAAATGACAAGCAGGATGATTTCAGAAAGGCCTGGAAAGATTTGTATGAACTGATGTATAGTGAAGGGAGCAGAACCAAGAGAATATTTTGCATAGAGACAGCAATACTGTTTGATAAAGAACTGTGAGTGACTTCACTATTTTCAACAATACAATGATCCAAGAAAATCCCAAAGAACTATTGAAATATACTATTCACCTCCAAAGAAAGAACTGATATTGATGGAACACAGACAGAAGCATGGTATTTTTCACTTTCTTCATTTTTTTCTTTTATTCAAGTTTTCTTATACAAAATAACTAATATGGTAATGTTTTACATAATCATACATGTATAACTAATATCTCATTGCTTACTGCCTCAGGGAGGGGGGGGAAGGGGAGGGAAGGAAGGAGGGATAAAAAATAGAACCCAAAAGTATAAATAAAAATGTTTATTACTTTAAAAAAATTTTTAAAAGAAGCAGTTAAGAAAAAGAAATTTAAGTGGGATATTCTAGATTGTAATGTAGGGACCAATTTTTAATTGGAGAGTGTTAGCTAGGCGGCTTGCCACAATATTGGGGAAAGGAAGGAGACTGACAGCCTCCCTCAAAACAGAGCAGGATTTATTTAACAAGAACGAACTAAAAAAAAACACAGACACACACACAAACAGGATCAATATAATTAAAGGAAAGGAAATAAAATGGGGAAAGGGAAGTAATACAACCTGAATCACACCACCGCCCAGGAATCAGCTGAGAACACACAGCAGCGTCCTGTTGCCTTCCAGCTTCAAGCTAGAATGGCGAAAAACCTCCCTTCTTCCCAGCAGACCCCAAGCTGGCCACACACAGTCCCCAGCCAATTGGCTGGCTGCTCTGACAGTCACATGACTGCCCTCACTGGGCTTCCAATCATTATAATTTTGCCAGGCCCATGCAGGCATCGGTGAGTGGTGATAACGTGAGGTGGCAGCGCCGTGGCAATGGCTACAACCAGTGGGTGGAGCACTGTGCCGTTTGCAGAGCCCCAGGCCAGTGTGCACGCTGAGGTTTTTAAAAATTCTAGCCAAAAGATGGGTTCATAAAAACCTCAAATAACAATTAATTCTTTACAGTAAGCCCTTAGAGGACAGGGGACTGGACATAAGGGAATCTCAGTGTTTGTGACAGTGCCTCACACAGTAAGTGGCTTATACAGAAACTTGTACAGTAGATAATAAATGTTTGTTTAACTGAATCCAAGTGATAGCAATGAGAAGCCAAAGGTTGTAAGGTATATTGTTCCCAACCTGGAACCAGGAATGTTACAACAATAGATTTGTTTGCTGTCTGTTCTTCCTGAGAATTTGTTTCTTTTCTTTTTTTGGGGGGTGAGGCAATAGGGGTTAAGTGACTTGCCCAGGGTCACACAGCTAGTAAGTGTCAAGTGTCTGAGGCTGGATTTGAACTCAGGTCTTCCTGACTCCAGAGTTAGTACTCTATCCACCACACCTCCTAGGTGCCCCTCTTCCTGAGATTTTGGACAAATGCTTGCTCCTAGACCTGACAATTAGCTAAAAAAATTAGGGTGTATAATATTATTTATCTATTGAACATACTATAATTGTAAACAATGCAAAAATATGCCTACATCTACCACTGAATCAACAATTGAGAAAGAAGTCACTGGCCTAATAGTGATAATGATGGTCTTATCTGAGGATAAGGTTTCATTTCATTTGATGATTTAATTATTTTCTAGAACTTAAACATTCTCTGGATAAGAAATCTACCTAACCTGGTTATTATGGTCTTTACAAAATGGAGGGCAGATCTCTGATGGCTAAGAATCAGAGCCCTTCATTGTAATGCTCACCTATCATCTATTATGGTGGAACTCAGGTAGCTTGATATAATGTATAGAGCACAACACTTAGAATTAATAAAACCTGAGTTCAAATCCCACCTTGCACAAATAAGTCATTTGACATTTCTGAGTTTCAAGTTGCTCAGCTGGCAAATGGGGAATACATACTAACTTTGTGTTTACTTAACCTCTAAGTGGCCCAGGTGACTCTAAGATTTGGAATTACAGATAACTTGTCAATATTCATTGATGGAATCACAGATCTGGGCTACCACCCATCTCTCCCCAGCCCCTCCTCATGAAATAAGAAATAATCATAACACAGACCTCACAGGGTTATTGTGAGTCATGGATTAAGATAATGCTCATCCTATAGTAAATCCAGGTTGACAACTTGAGTCATCCTCAACTCCTCCTTCTAACTTAGTCTTCATATTGAATCAGTTGCCAAGTCTTGTTGACTCTACCTCTACATCTTCCAGAGGCACACTCTTCTCTTCACTCATACCACAACAGCCCTAATTTAATCCCTCGTAAACTCTCACCCAGACCATTTCAATAGCCTCCTATTGGGGGGGGGGGCTTTCAGACTCTCCCCTCTTCAATTTATTCTCCACATGGCTGCCAAAATATCCCAACGCATAGCTTTCACCATGTCACTATTTAGGTTCAAGAAGCTTCAGTTTCTCTTACTGCCTCTAATATAAAATACATACTGTTTATGTGGCATTTCAATCTCCTTCCAATTTGGTGACAATCTCTATTTCCAGATTGATTACTCACTGCCAAATCACAAGACCTGTGTTTGTACACTGGATATGTTTTTCTTACTAATGTGACTTAAGACAGTTCAGTTTCCATCTCTGAGCCTCAGTTTACTTATCTGTAAAATGATAGCCTTTCATAGTCAGGCACTAATCTATCTTTCTATATTGATTTCACATGAACGCCTCTCATACACTCTTCATAGCAGCCATACCAGCCCACTTCTTGCCCCCAAAAGATGCAGCCTCTTCTCTCCGTGTTTTTGTAGTCTCTCCCCTAGGAAGAGGTTTCAAACACCCTGCCCTCTAGCAGCCTACAACACTCCCACGTGGGGCCCAAAGCAAATTAAAATGTAATTGGAAAATAGTTAACAAAAGAAATAAAAATACAATAGAGTATAAATAGTATATTTGTTGTCCCCAGGCATTCTTATGTATATTGTAGTGGCCCCCAATTTTATTTTAATTTGATACCACCTCCTGGGAGTAGTCTCTCTCCTCACCTTTACCTCTTAGAACCTCTCACTCCCTTCAAGGCTCAGTTGAAGTACTTCCTCCTTTATGAAAGCTTTTCCTGTCCCCCCAGTTGTTAGTGTTCAGTTAATCAATGGACAACCATTTATTAAGCTCTTGCTATGTTCCAGGCACTCTCCTAAGCACTAAAAGTACAAAGACAAAATGGAAACATTTTCTGTTCAAACACTTTACATTTTAATGGGGGAGACAACACATACACATAGAAATATGAAATAACTTTTTAAAAATCAGGGTCAATGTTGCTTCCTCCCAGGAGCAGAGACTGTTTCTCATTTCCTCTCCAGAGCCTAGCACAGTGTCTGACACATGGTAGGGGCTTAATAATTTCTTATCTAATTGAATTGAAAGTGCTTTTTCAACCTCAAAGGCTATATAAATGTCAACTATTTGGGGACCATTAAAACAAGACCCACGTCCTACCCCTTAGAAAAGGCAAGACCATCTGCCTCTTGATAAGAGTAGGCATCCTTCATTCAGACCATGCATGTTCTCAAGCAACCAGGCAATGTTTCTGCGTACTCAGTTTCTGCTACTGCCCTCTCTTTCTACATCCCTGCCCCCAGTCCCCATCAGTAGTAAGTCCTGCAACTATAAGCTCTCTATCAGTCTACTATACGGTATAGTTCAGTCTTCTCAAACCCAAATAGAAAAACTGTACCATGAAACCATACATAAGGATCACTGTAGGCAGCATCCTGACTCAGAAAACCAAAGATGAGCATTATCTATATGCTATTAGCAATTGTATTTATTTATTTCATTTACTATCTCCCAATTACATTTTACTCATACTAGGTTTACGGTGTTTGCCATCCCTGGTGTGGTGCATGCTATGTTAGATTGAGAGCTGGAACACTTGGGCTTAAATTCCATCTTTGACACTTCCTGGCCATGTGACCCTGAATAAGTGATTTAATCTTTTTGGGTCTTCATTTCCTCATAAAGAAAATGATACATGTATTATACTCCAGGTCACTGTTAGGCTCCAAAGATACAATTAATGTAAAGCACTTGTAGACCATAGCATGTTATATAAAATGTTACATAAAAATGTAAATATAAAGATTAATAAATGTTTGTTGAATTGATTGGTCGAATCTAACCTCAGCCTTTTTCTGAGCTATTATCAAGTTGGGTCATCACACCCTGATGCCATGAATCCATAGTCTTCTTTAAGTCCCTTGTCCACCAACTAGAGGTTGCCAAGCTCTTATTAGAAGAACATGGGTTATTCATTCAGACCCCATAGCCATCTGAGCACGAAGGCCTGTTTCTTTTTACAACTCCCAACCTGATCTGAACAAATCTGCTCCAGTCTTTCCGGATGGAGACCTTAGATGCCAGGTTTCTGCCTGAAGCACTGTTTTTAACTCAAAGATAATAAACCACTGAAAAATAGACTTTATAATAGAAAGCCTGACAGATTCTCAGCCACAGTCTTTAAGTAGTCACCACCAGAATGCTGCCAGAACTATTTATTACAATTTCCTCAAATGGTCCCTATTTAATACATGTCACATCTCCATATTATTTGTAACTATCCTAAGTCCTAAGCTTGGTTGCAAGTCTCTGGATTTCCCTTGATAGCCTAAAATGGGAATGTGGAGTGGTTGGAGTCAGGATGGATGCTGGCAGTGACAGTTGAGGTGGAGTCCCTTTTGCTGAAAGGGAAAAGTGCATTATTAGATTTTAATACCAACGGTTCACTAGCCTTTGGAGAAAATTTGCTTTGGGACTTGGGCAGTATCCAGATAAGCACAGTTGTGGTTAACTGTAGCAGAACTTTCCAATACTATAGTATTCTGGAGGGCAAGGATTGTGTCCAAATGATTAATTCTACAAAGCATGGGAAAAATTCTCCATTTTTGTTCATTAGCTACCTAGTATTATTTGTTTGTGATAATAGCACTGCTGTGAATGATGATGATGATAATAAATAATGAGGTTAAAGGCAGCATATTAGATTCCTTCCAAGGGAAGAAGTCTCCAAAATCAAACTTTCAAACATATGAATCCAACTCCCCCCCCCCAATACTTTTTGTCTACTGGTTTCCAAAGGTTGCTATTTTTGCTTTATTTCTATGAATTGATGTTATGGATACCTGCTGTCTGAGCAGTGCTGGAATGTTATGTGTGACAGGAAAACAGACCAAAAGCTAGATCATCAAAGTTACTGTTCAGTCATATTCATCGTGTCCAACTCCTTGTGACCCCATCTGGGGTTTTCTTGACAAAGATACTGGACTGGTTTTTCATTTCCCTGTCCAGCTCATTTTACAGATCAGGAAACTGAGGCAAACTGGGTTATATGACTTGCCCAGGATCACACAGCCAGTGTCTTTGGTCAGATTTGAACTTAGGAAGGTGTGTTTTCCTTACTCCAGGCCCTGCCCTCTATCTCCTGTGCCACCTAGCTGCCCCAATCATCAATGAGTAGGAGCTTCATAAACAACATGTTGAATTAAATTCCTTGAAATGTTTCTAAGTGAAATTATATGCAAGTCCCTGTGCTTAATGTTGGGGATATAGAGAAACATTTATTAAATACCTTGAAATGTTTCTAAGTAAAATTATGGGGATATAGGAAAACATTTATTAAAACCCATGAGTATGCATATATATATATATATATGTATATGACTATTTATGTGCCCACAACTATGGTGTTGGTGTTGTTGGTTTGTTGTAGTCTGTCCTTTGTTTCTCGAAAAGGACCTTGACATTAGGGTGATGCCATGACTTGCTGTGAATTGGATTTAAGTGAGAGAGTGCTATGCAAGGTCACTAACCCCACTCTCTCCTCCGGAGCCATCTGGGTCCAGTGGCAAAATATATATGAGGATGACTGGATATGGCCCCAGATTTTTAAGGCAATTGGGGTTAAATGACTTGCCCAGGGTCACACAGCTAGTAAGTGTCTGAGGTGATATTTGAACTTAGGTCCTCCCAACTTCAGGGCCAGTGCTCTATCCACTGTACCACCTAGCTGTCCCATGACCCTTTGAATTCAAAGACAAAGATGAAAGACTCTGTCCTCAGGCAGCTTACTTGTGATACTAATAATAATGAAAATCTTGAGCATGGGTGCAGGCATGGTGAGCAAAATTCAGAAAGGCACATCAACGGAATGGCTTCAGGTCATTAAACTGTGTCTGCTGAGGGGCAGAGAGGTAGCAAGCAGAAGGGCTGAAGAAATACCCATGCCAATGACCTCATGGATTCATTCAAATGTAAGGAATGGAGCTTCACTTTAGCCTAGCAGTGTTTTAAGGTCTGCTAAAATCAAACACCACCCAGTACCTGCCCTCAAGAAACTTTTCACTACTAATGAAGGGATCTTTCAATTAAATTCAACAAATATTTATTAACTGCCCACACTTTGCAAGAAGCTGTGCTTGCTTGGCCCGAGGATACACCAAAATGAAACTGATTTCTCGAGGAAACTTACATTTTATTGGAAGGTAGGGGTGTGTGTGTGTGTGTGTGTGTGTGTGTGTGTGTGTGTGTGTGTGTGTGTGTGTGTGAAATATAATTCACACAGAGAGATCAATAAATACAGATAACTGGAGGAGAAGGAGAGAAGGGTGGGGAAGGGGAGAAAAGAGAGGAGAATAGGAATAGGAATAATATGAAATAACCCTGGAAAGATGGGTTGGAGCTAGATTTTTTCAAGTACTAAACACCTGTCTGAAAAGGAGCCACGGAAGCTTTTGGAGCAGGAGAGTGATGTGCTCAGACTTGTGCCTTAGAACAATTATTTTGATGATGTGTGGAGAATGAAGAGACTGGATGTGCATCTTAGGATCCCAAGCTTACTCTGAGATTCAGCTCAAGTGTCATGTCCTACATTAAGTCTTTACTAATGTTGTTCCAGTGACTAGTGATCTCTCTTTTCTTCCACTTCCCTGAAATGACTTTGTGTGTGTATATATATATATATATATATATATATATATAATATATATACACACATATATTTGTATATATATTTTGTTCATTTACTTATCAGTGCACATGCTATCTACCTCTTTTTGAATGTAGATTCCTTGAGGACAGGGGACATTTTATTTTTGTCTTTGCTTAATACAATAATGCAATACTTGGCATATAGTAGGTACTCAAAATGTACCTACTATGCTCATAGATACCTGTTAGATTGAGTTAAAGTAAAGCAGCTAGATGAGTTAGGGGACTAGTGTAAGAGTCTGGGTGTGTGAGTGGCAAAAAGGATCAAAACTAGGTTACTAGGAGAGAAAGGGACAGATACCAAATATCTTATATAGAAAGTGACAACTTAATAACTGATTGAATTTGGTGGGTGAGTGAAAGAGAAAAGTCAAAGATGATTCCAAGATTATGAAATTGAGTGACTGAGAGAATGAAGGAAGCAGGGTATTGTAATGCCAAAAAAACAACGAAAAAATCCCACTGAACTGCAATGAGAAGGTCTTGGGGTCAAATTCCAGTTGACTAAGTGGCCTTGGTCAAGTCCCAGCTTTTCTGGGCCTCAGTTTTTCTCATCAGTGAAATGATTAGCTTGGTCTAGGCAATTTCCAATCAATCTATCAACAAACCTTTAGTAAGTGCCTACTTAGAGGTGATGCCAGATAGAATGCTGGGCCTGGAGTCACTGAATTCAAATTGAGTGCTAGATACTTCCCACCTGAGTAACTTTGGGCAGAGTAGCTAGATGGTAGAGTGATAAACACAGGGTTTGGAAGCAGGAAGACTCATTTTCCTGAGTTCAAATCCAGCCTCAGACACTTACTAACTGTGTGACTCTGGGCAAGTCACTTAACTCTGTTTGCTGAAGTTTCCTAAAGAAGGCAAATCACTCCTGTATCTTTGCCAAGAAAACCCCAAAATGAGGTCATGAAGAGTCAGACATGACTGAAATGACTTAACATCAAACAATAACAACAACAACAAACCTTGGGCAAATCTGTTTGCTTTGGTTTCCTTAACTGTAAAATAAAGATAATAATAGCATCTACCTCCCAGGGTTGTTGAGAAGATAAAATGAGATAACATTTGTAAAGCACTCAGCACAGTGCCTGGCACATAGTAGGTACCCTCTAAATGTTCTTATTATGGTTGTTGTTGTTATTGTTATATCTTTTTTTTTTGTCTCAGATCCTATGATCCTATAGTTATAGTGTCTTCTTCAACAGTAATAGAGAAGTTTGGAGAAGGAACAGATTGAATAGGGATGAGGATGATGAGTTCCAGTTTGGACATAGTGAGTCTGAGATGCAAACAGGACATAGATAGCAACTGGTGTTGTAGGACAGGAGTTAAGAAGATAACTCCCGGCAGGCTGAATATACAGATTTGGAAGTTATATACAAAAAGGCAATGGCTGAACTCATGGGCTCAGGAAGGTAGAGGCAAAGGGAGATGAGGTTCTTAGCACAAGGAGGTATTTCAGAATGAGGGCTTATGGAATGGAATGAAAAGCCATTTGCTATTATTAAGTACTTACCATGTGCCAAGTACAGAGCTAACTTCCCGGGGTACAAATAGAAAAGCATAACAGTGTCTTCTATGAAGGAGGCCACATTATAATTAGGGGAGAAAATGCAGAAGGGAGGCTCTAGCTTCAGGGCAGAAGGGCTGGGTGGGCCTGAGGATGCAATGGGCAGGTTTCAAGGAAGGGATGTCCCTTTGCAGGCTGCTGACGAGAAGTGGCAGGGAGCTCAGAGAGGAGCCCCTTATGCATGAGATGGTAGAGAGAGGCGGATGCTCTGAGTAAAGAACCAAACACTTCAAAGATAGAGAGAGCTTCTTGTCAGTCCAGTCACCCCCTAGAGACATTTGCCATGCTCTCTCCACATCAGAGCTTGAAGCCCTGCTCCCCAGTGTGTGTGTATGTGTGTGTTTTCTGAGATTACTTTTTCCTATTTTTGAATTCAAATTTTTACTCTTTGTGGCAGTCCTTATTAAATGCAATTTCCTTGTCTGGTTTATTAGCCTGGTATAAGCTGAGTTTAGATAACCTTCGCAGTGTCCAGTAAAACTGGGATGGAGACTTGGGTCTAATGAGGCATGTTTTTTTCATCTAAATGATCCACATTGAGCCCAGTAATCTGAATGAATACAGAGCTGAGTAACGTGTGGGCTAGAATGACAACTAATAATAATAGCTAGCATTTATGTAGCACTTTAATCTTTGCAAAGTGCTATACATATGTTATATTCTCTGATCCTAACAAAAACCATGTGATGAGTTTGGGGGTTGAGTGGTTTTTCAATCATGTCTGACTCTTTGTGACCGTATGTGGGGTTTTCTTGGCAAGATTCTGGAGTGGTTTGCCATTTCCTTCTCCAGCTCATTTTACAAATGAAGAAATAAGGCATATAAGGCACAGTGACTTTCCCAGGGTCACACAGCTAATAAGTGTCTGAGGCCAAATTTGAACTCAGATCTTCCAGACTCCAGGCCAGGTACTCTATCCACTGAGTCACCTAGCTGCTCTAGTATGATGTACATGGTAGTGTTATTCCCATTTTACAAATGAGGAAACTGAAGCTGAGAGAGGTTAAGTGATTTACCTAGAATTATATAGTTAGTAAGTGTTTGAGAGAATTTGAATTTGGGCCATCCTCACTCTACTCTTGCACCTTGACTGCCTTAGCTGACTGATTCAATGTAGGGAGTTCAAACACCTCCTCGGATACTTATTGAGGCTAACTATAAGTTAGCTTCAGTTTCCTCATCTGGAAAATGGGGATAATAATAGCCACCTACCTCACAGTGTTGTAGTGAGGATCAAATGAGATAACATTTATAAAGGGCCTTGCAAATCTAAAAGCACTATATACATGCTTATTATTATTATTATTTCGACAGCTTATATTTGTATAGCAACATTCATTAATGAGACTAGGAACTAGGAAAGAGAGGGGTAAGTTAATCTCCCAACTTCTGGAAGCTGAGCCTGTTGTACCCCCAAATCTATTAGGGTTCCAGTCATTCTGGAATTCCTTACCCTCCTAGACTCTTGGAAGTCCATAAAAACCACAAACCCCTTCTGAAAATAATTTTTAAATGAATAAATTTATACATACATATATAGTTACAAAGAAAAAAACTTATATCAAAATATAGTTATCAATTTTTTTCAAAAACAAATTTTTTGATCCCAGGTTAAGAACCCCTTTTCTAGTGAGAGCGGTATTTAATGGGAACAATCAGAATACAGACTACCAGGCAATTCTTGGTTCAATAATGGACATATCAATTTAGTATACATTGAATTTACAAATATATGGACTATCAAGGGAATTATCATTAGCTCAACAACATGCAACTATCCCTAATGCCATTCATATAATTAGAATATTTAACAATAATTCTAAACAAACATATCACACAAGAAGATGACACCACATAACCTCTCTTAGACCCATTTGAGTATATCATCTCCTGGATCCATGTAGACCTCCCTTGCAGAGAGGGAATAAATCTATGCCTCTCTACTCTCTGGTGGCCATGGGAAGGGAGCAGGCTCCAAGGCCGACCCAGATGCTGAAAATCTCACCAGTCACTCAATGAACATTTATTAAGTGCTGACTATGGGTCAGGCATGGAGTTAAACACAGGAGATACAAAGAAAGGTAAAAGGCAGTCCCTAATGTCATGATCTAATAGATTGACATACAACATCTAGGTATATGCATGATAAATTAGAGGTAATCAAGAGAGAGAAGGCACTAGAATGAAGAGGGACAGTTTCTAGAGAGAAGAGACAGAAGGCTAATGCTTTCATAGGAGGGAGACAGAGGCAGAGAGGAGAGAAAGGAGGGAGGGAGGGGAGGAGGAGAGAGAGAGAGAGAGAGAGAGAGAGAGAGAGAGAGAGAGAGAGAGAGAGAGAGAGAGAGAGAGAGAGAGAGAGAGAGAGAGGGAGGGAGGGAGGGAGGGAGAGGGAGAGAAAGGGCCATTCCCTCAATCCCATGACCCACTGGGAACTATCTCCACTGGCTGGTGCTAGGTAATGGGATCTGGCCAGGGGTGGGGAGCAGACTCCACTTTTTCCATCTTCCTGCTTCAAAGAGTCAGACAAGTCTCAGCTGTTAACTATGACATCTCTAAGAATAATGGAGCTAGGGATAACTATTGAGAGAATGTCAAATTTCACAACACTTACCTATATACATTTTTTTTAGTGAGGCAATTGGGGTTAAGTGACTTGCCCAGGGTCACACAGTTAGTAAGTGTTAAGTGTCTGAGGCCAGATTTGAACTCAGGTACTCCTGACTCCAGGGCTGGTGCTCTATCCACTGTGCCACCTAGCTGCCCCTTACCTATATACATTTAATTTAATACTTTAATAATTTAATCCTCACCCTATAAGGCTGGAAATTCAAGTAATTAACTCCATTTTTTTATAGATGAGGAAATATGGCTTAGTATGTTTAAATTACCTGCCTAATTCACAAAGATAGTTAGCTATAGATGGTATTCAAAACCAGGTCTCTTTACTCCTCTCCACTAATCCACAATCCTAATTGGACCAATGGAAACAAGTTATAAAGGGCTATGTGAAAAATGAACCTGGCACTTAATTTGTAAGGGGAGTCTACTGCATTGGGGTCTGGATTTTGGATACTTCTCATCAGCCCTTCACAAATGAACTAGGATAGCTCAAAAGTCAGCCTTTCCCATGACTAGTAGAGATCAGCCATACTTATTGTTTTTTTTTAAATTTTTAAAAGTTTTAAAAAAGGTTTTAAAAGCAAAGCAAGGGGGCAGCTAGGTGGTATAGTGGATAAAGCACTGGCCCTGGATTCAGGAGGACCTGAGTTCAAATCCAGCCTCAGATACTTGACATTTACTAGCTGTGTGACCTTGGGCAAATCACTTAACCCTCATTGCCCTGCTCCCCCCCCATAAAAAGCAAAGCAAAATAAAAACAAACTCCATTAAAATAGATTTTAACTGCATTAGCTTCCTGCTGAAGGCTTGACAAAAGATCTGCATTCTCTTTGGCCATACCTAATTTTTCCTGTGCTCAGGCCAAGATTGTTCTGGTTGTCTTTGGGAGTAGGCATCCCCAAGGTCTGTCACTGGGACAGCTGGGTTCAGCAGTGTCACGTCAGGAAATAAACATCTGCGCTGCTGAATCCTAGAGGCTGGTTAACATTAGCTTCTCATTTAAACACAAGGGAACAGGGCCCTTTCTCTTGTTTCTGGGCTGCAGCTGAACGTCTAAGCAGGAGTAGCTAAGGTCAGCAGGTCACCCGATATGTCCACATAACTGCTTCTCTCTGAGCCTTGACTGACAGGCCTGTGTCTCCTGGCTCACTCTGATTAGCTCACACACACATACACACATGTCCTCCACACTATCTTGTCAGCAGACAGGCAGGTCTGGGAAGAAGCCGCCTCTCTCTGCAAGACGCACAATTTCCTTTCGCTTCTTCCCAGAAACCTCTGCACTAAGGACCTGCCTTTGGCAAAAAATAATCTTGCACACCTGGCCTCTCTATAATCACCTTTTCCCTGTGCCCTATTCTACCAGTCCCTATTCCCTCTTCAAGCCTCATTCTCTTATATCTCCTCCCTAACCTAGAAAAAATATTGCTTTCATATCAGTCAGTTATGCCTTAGTATAAATAAGGCATCAGATCATAGATTTAAAGGTGGAAGAGGTCTTAATTTTGTGCATTAGAAAATCAAGGCCCAGAGAGCAATAATTTGCCTAAGGTCATGTGGGTAGTAAATGACACGGTCAGGAATTAAATCCAGGCTTTCTGGATTCCAAATCCAAACCACTTTCCACTATATTAATCCCTGGGCTTCCTTTCCCACAGTGACCTACATCCTAAACCTCCCTCTGAGGTTCCATTCAGGCCTATTGTCTCTCACCTCAAGGGGGCAGCCTAGTGGCATAAAGCAATGGCCCTCTAATTGGGAGGACCTCAGTTCAAATCTGACCTCAGATACTTAGTAGCTGTGTGACTCTGGGCAAGTCACCTACCTCCAATTGCTGTAAACATCTGGGACCATCTCCAGTCATCCTGATATATATCTCTTGCCACTGGACCCAGATGGCTTTGGAGGAGAGAATGGGGTTGGCAACTTTGCACAGCCCTCCCTCACTTAAATCCAATTCACTTCAAGTCATGATTATCATGCTGATGACACGGTCCTCTTGGAGAATGAAGGACAAACAACTCTCACCTTGAGGTGAGATCATAAGTAAAAGAGAATCACGGAACATGGATAGAAGAAGCCTTAGAGAACATCTAGTTCAAATTATTCACTTTACATGTGTGATAAAATAATGGGATTTGGCAGATGCCCAGGGGCCCCACCTGAAGATTGATTTGTAATTGATTGAATTGGGTGAGACTGAGAAACTGACTGAGAACCTACTTAAGGTTGATTAAATCAAGACCACACCTGGCTGGCCCTGAGTGGCGTGTTGTTCTCAGAGGCTGTGGACTACAACATCAACAGGAGACCACCCTCAACCAATCAGCTTGAAGGACCTCTTTTTTCAGGGAGGGAGACAAGGAGTAGGAAGGTGAGGGTGCCTCACTGGATCTTCCTCTTTTTGTTCAGGAAGAGGTGTGTGGCAGCAGGGGCAGAACAGAGTAGAAAGATCTACTCCACATGTTCTCTATAGAAGTGTGGATAGCTAAATAAAGGTGGCCTTTTCAAATTCTCTATCTTCACTAAATTCTAATACACTTTAATAAATACTTAAAAGCCTAAACTCTTGCTGAATTTATCAGTAAATCTTAGCTAGTTCCTTCCCAAAACTGGGGGGGGGGGGGCAGGTTAGGACCCACATTAGATTTTAAACATCACACATGTGAGGAAACCAAGATCCAGAAAGATTTAGCAACTTTGCCCAAGATGATTCAGCTTGTAAATTCCAGTAGATATATTTGAACTGATGTGCCGTGACTCCAAACCCATCTCTCTTCTATTGAACCATAGTACCTCTTCTCTTTCCTCACAACTGCCATTCTTCCCCCTCTCCAACAAACTGTTCCACCATGATTTTTATCTCTATCAGCTAATTGATTAAAAATACCTACAGAACAGGAGAATGGTAGGGGCCTGAGAGGAATCTGTGTGTATGGGGATTCTGTCCTTACCAAACCAAAGCTCACAGGCAGCTAAAGGGATAATCGAATTCTATTGATTCATAGCCAAGACTCATTAGATGGGCACGATTTATTTTCAGAAGTTAAATAATTTCTAGGCAAAAAAAGAAATGAAATGAAAAAAGTGGTCAGATTTTCACTGTTTCCTCACCTTGATACATGCTGGCTACTGAAACAATTTCTTAAAAACAAAACAAAACAGTATGAAAAAGACAGGACCTCACATTCTCTTCTTGTGAATTCTCTACACATCTCATAATCTGGAGATCTCACCTGCTTGCTCCTGTTGTGAAGAGGCCATGTGATGGTCTATATCTCAAGGAGGCAATGTAACCATAGCAGAAAAAGACCTGTATTAGGACAGAGAATGCCTGGGTTCAGCCTCCTACTTATCTAGAAATGAACTGTGTGATCCTGGGAAGTCATTCAGCCCCTTAGAACCTTAGTGTCTTCTTCTGTGGGGATGGTGCCTACTCTGGCTATCCTATATCCTATATGACTGGGTTGTTGTAAGAATCAAATGAGATAATGTCCATTGGCCCAGTCTCTTAGTTCATGGCAATTTGCCCCCACAATCATCCCCTTTCTTTCTATAATCTTCAATCTCCCCCTCTCTCTTGTATCCTTTCTTGCTACTTAAAAAAACATCTTAGTCAGTCAAAATATATTTATCAAGTGCATACCCACTATATGCTAGGCTCCTCCATTCTGAAACAACAGTGCTCACTAGATCTATCATTTCCTCAAGCCATTGATCTAGATTTGTAATCTCCCTGAGTGGGTGGGGGAACTATCCAACTGCCTCCATTTTTTCTCACTCTCATCCTTTGCAATTTAGAATTCACACCTCATAACTCAGCTCTCTCTTAATTGCCATTATCTGATGGCCTTTTCTTAATTCTCATCTTTTTTTGGCTTCTCTGCAGCATTTGATATTATTGATCACTCTCTTTTCCTGGATAATGTCTCTTCTCTGGGTTTTCATGACACTCCTGTATCTTGGTTCTCTACCCACATGTGTGAACATTCCTGTCTCCTTTGCTGGTTCATTATCCACATCACACCATCTCATGATGGGTGTTCCCCTAGGCTCTATTCTGAGTTCTTTTCTATTATCTTTCTATACTGTCACTTGATGAACTCATTGGCTCCCCAAAGTTAAATTATTATTTCTATGGAGATGACTCCAAAATATATATATTCAGGCCTAGTCTCCCTTGCATCTTCAGCTGCTTAATGAATATTTTAAACAGGATGTCCTATAGGCATCCCAAACTCAAAATGCCCCCAAAATTCAACAGGATATCTCCTCCCCCACTCCTACTCTTATACCATTTTCCCTAACACTTTTATTTCTGTTGAGAGCACCAGCATCCTTCCAATCATGTAAGTTCACAACCTTGATCTTGTCTTTGACTCTCTTTCCCTCACCTCACATATCCAATTAGTTGTCAATCTACCACAACAATAGTTTTAACATTTCTACCTTTCTTTCCACTTATACAAGCAAGTTAGTCCAACCTTTATCATCTTTTGCCTGGACTTGTACCACAGCCTGCTCCACATCTGTTCTCTCTCTAACTTGCTCTTCACACAGCTGACAAAGTGATTTTCCATCAGGTCTGATCATATTACTTCCCTATTCAATAAACTCTAATTATACCCAGTTGCCTCCAGTACAAAGCTTGTCTGTTTAGCTTTCAAAGCCCTATAAAACCTGCATTCAACCTATCTTTCCAACCTTCTTATACATTACTCCCCTTTCTATACTCTATAGTCTGGCTACTCTGACTTTCTTGCTATTTGTCACATGTGGCATCTCATCTCCCAATCTCCTATATTCATGCATTTGCACTGGCTGTCCCCCAGCATTTTTCATAAATCCAAATAAGTTATCAGTATTTCTGTGTATTATCAACAAAGCCCAGCAAGAAAAGATAAAAAAAATTGAGTCTACCTGCCCAGATTCCCATTGAAATTAGATGACTGCAACTACAAAATATTCTTTCTAGAAATATAGATATAAATAATTAGAAAAGTATTAAGTGTTCATGGATAGGCTGAGCTAATAAAAATAAAAAAGATGCTACCTAAATCAATAATTCAATGTCACGCCAATTAAACGCCAAAGGATTATCGATAAATCTAAAAAAATTAAAATAACATTCATCAGGAAGAACAAAAGATCAAGAAAATTAAAGGAATTAATGAAAGAAAGAGGGATAAAGAAGAACTTGGAAACTATACTGCAAAGCAGTAATCATAAAAACAATTTGGTACTGGTCAAGAAATAAGACTGATCAGTGCAACAGATTAGGTTTATAACATATTAAAGCAAGCAAACTCAGTAGACTAGTGTTTGTTAAAATCAAAGACCTTAGGTCCTAAAACTGCTGGGGAAACTGGGAGATGGTCTGGCAAAAACTCTGAATCAACCACTATCTCACACTATATACCAAGATAAGCCACAAGTGGATACATGGCATAAAAGATGACAGCATAAACAAATTAAAGGAGGGAGGAAGAAATTACCATTCAGTTTTATAGATAAGGTAAGAATTCATAACCAAACAGAATAGGGATTACAGAAAACAAGGACAATTTTGATAATATAAAACTAAAAATATTTTATACAAACAAAATAATTTTAAATAAAATTATAAGGGAAGCAAATAAAAAGGGAGAAAATTTTTGCAGAAAGTGCCACTGATAAGGATCGCAAAAGAAATTAGGTACTTCAGTAGATAGAATTCTGCATATGGAGACAGAAAGAACTGAGTTCAAATTCAGCCTCAGATACTTACTATCTGTGTGACTGGGACAAGTAATTTAATCTGTTTGCCTTAAATATTGTCGCTGTTATATAAATGATTATTCACTTCCCTTCCCCCCTCATTTCCAAGAGATATACAAAACTAATTCAAATTTATAAAAGCAAAAGTCATCCTTAAATGTGAACCTGATAATTGATAAATGCTAAAAGGATGTCTTTTCAGGTTACAAAAGAAAAAAATCCAAACTCTCAATAGCCATAGATAGGAAAAATATTCCAAAGAACTAATAGCTAGAAAAATGCAAATTAAAGCACTTTTGAAGTTCTGTCTCATACCAATCTGATTGGCAAAGTTGACAAAAAATGAGAAAATGCAAATGATTGGCACATTGTGTGTCAAACAGAAACATCAATACACTGTTATGGAGCTGTAAATTGGTCTAGCCATTCTGGAAAACAATTTGAAATTATGGTCCCAAAGTTACTAAACTGTTCATACCCTTTGGCCTGGTGATAACACTGTAAGTCCTATACCCCAAAGATATCCAAGAAGAAGAGAAGGGACTCACATGCCCCAAAATACTTATAGCAAAAATTCTCAGGTTGTTCATTCTTGTTTCCTCATTGTCTTGCCCACTGAAGAAGACCTCTAATCTCCTAAGCAAGAGATTATCAGGAAGAAACCACAGAGACAATCTTGCCCAGGTTTTATCTAGTCCACCTGCCAACATCTTGAAAACAAAGAGTAGGGTTCTCCCAGTTAGTGCCCTAACACTTATTTTTGTCTTTGGACCCCTAATCCCTGTGAGGGGTTGGGGTCACTGTCTGAGATCTGACCCTAGCATGTGATCATTATTCTATAGATTTCCCAGTTTTCAATCTCTGCAGACTAGACTAGACATTAACTAAGTAATGGTCATTTACCCAATAACTACCAAAAAGCTCTGGGGTTCAGGGTTTCCCAGTCTTCATCCTCTAAGTCTCTTCTTTTCTCCCACATGTGGGATATTAGCCTAAAGATAAGCAGGACAAGATAATTGCCCCTGATACTTTTCTAACCTACGTTTCTTGCCTTTTGTGGTCATATTCAGCCAATAAAAGCCTGAAAAGGGGCTTTGTAGCATCCCTTATATGAGATGTCATGTGTCCAGACCTGCACTAGTTCCATTCCCTTTTCAAGAAGTCAAAATTCAACAAAATTATCTGTCACATAGGGAAAGAAGTCCAAACATTTAACATTCTGGGATACTTTCATTTATTTCCCTACCACTACTATTTCTCACCATTTTGTCTTGGAAACTGAAATTGGGAAAGACCTTAACTTAAAAAGGCCAAGGTCTACTGCATCTGGGGCCATCACTAATCATCCTGACCTATGTCTTGAAACTGGACTCTGATGACTCTAGAGGAGTGAGGCTGATGACTCTGCACAGCCCTGCCTCAGTTAAATCCAATTCACTTGTAAGGAAAGACATCACCCTGATGATGTCATTGGTCCTCTTTGAGAACAAAGGCTTAATCAGAAATGTACTATGACAAGTTTTTTTTTTTTAATTACTTAGAAGGCACACATCACTGAGTTTTTCTCACCACTTTTTTTTGGTGAAGCAATTAGGGTTAAGTGACTTGCCCAGGGTCACACAGCTAGTAAGTGTCAAGTTTCTGAGGCCAGATTTGAACTCAGGTCCTCTTGACTCCAGGGCAAGTGCTCTATCCACTGCACAACTAAACGGTCCCTCACACACTTCTTAAAATCTAAGAGCCCTTCTGTGCTTAGACAGAAAGCAAGAACAGTATGAGTTATTGTGTGGATTTGCTACTAAATAGCAAAGTTTTTCTTTTTATTATCCCAAGACCTTCCTGGCCTCCACTCTGGTTGCTTCCACGGAAAACATTCATTCATTTATTCAGACACAAATGAGATCAATTCTCATTCAACTTGGAGGGGTCAATAGGATGTCAGTAAACATCAGAGACCTGAATATTACATTACTTTGAAGACTGTAGAAATAAATACCATGGCTGACAAACCAGAGGATTATTCAACTGTCACATTGGCCTTAAAACAAAACAAAATCTATTTTCCAGTGCTTCAATCTGATATACATGCCCTTAATAATCCTTTACAAATTTATGTCCTGTCCTTCATATGCAAGGTGATGTTTCTGATCTGTAATCATAAGACATTTGGTTAGGGTGGTGGAGCTCAATGATAACCCTTTGGGTATAACTGGCCAAAGGTCAAAGTCACCATGTGGTTGGAGTTAGAAGTTAATCTTTGGCTGGGCTTAGGGGATACTTGTTGGTCAGGGATCAGAGAGATAAATAGTATCTTTTCCCTTTGCCTTTTATGGTCCCCCAGACAACAGTTACAGGCTCCTTTCATAACCAAAGATCAAATTCAATCTATCCCTCTTTTCCTAGCCTATAACTACTTATCTCTTGGCCTTTTATATCTCATCAACTCTTTCTTCCTGGGCCTAACTTCCTGTGCAACTGCCTAAGCAAGAGACTAGAGTTGTACCAATAATTGGGGTCCCAGATTCATTTAACTCAGAATATCTCTGAGGACCAAAACTAAGCTGAAATTGATCTCAAATAGAGAATTTGGATGACCACCCTAACAAACATTGAATAATCCTCTTGTTAACTGAAGTACTGATTCAAATGATAATCTTGGGAAGAAAGCACACTAGTAGAGGGGCTCAGGCTTCTGGAGACTAAGAAGGAATGGTCAGACAGATAGAAAGAGGACTGAAAGAGAGAAATGTCATGAAAAGGGAAGTATTTAGAAAAGAGAGAATACCTGGAAAGAGAGGGTGATCAGTATTGTTAAAGTTGTAGAGAGGTCAAGAAGGATGAGGATTGAAAAAATACCTTCAGATCTGTCAATTAGAAATCACTGATGACTTTAGAGAAGGCAGTTCCAGGTAAATGAGGAGGTCAGAAGCAAAACTGCATAGTTTATAATTCAATGAGAGGAGAAAAAGTAGAGACACTAGTTGTAGATAGCTCTCTCAAGGATTTTAACCAAGATGGGAAGGGTTATAAGCAATAACTATCAATCATGGTAGTATCAAGTGAGGGTTTTTGGTGGGGGGGGGTTGTTGTTTTTAGGATGTGGGAGACATGGCCATGTTTGTAGGCAGCAGAGAAAGAGCCAGTAGATCAGGAGGGACTGAACATTATAGAGAGAATGCAGATAGAATAGAATGGGATAAAAGATGCAGATAGAGTTAAGAATCAATTTAGTCATACAGTCTTCAGGAATTTTTAGAAAGACATTTACTAAGATGGAACAGTAAGAACAATTGGTACAAAGCATCGCCTCAAGATTTTGTAACATACTCTCCCACTAGTACATGCAAGTACATGGGAGGAAGCAGGCGGAAGCTTCGAGAGCACATGTGCTAAAGAAACAACTCAGCTCCTAGTTGCTGGAATTCCTTTTTGTCCATTGGAAGGCTGCTCAAGGAATTCCCCAGGGTATAGTCTAATTTCTTTGCTGGGCTCCTTGGGGAAGTATGAACATACATCTAGGCCATTCTTGCCTCCCAGTAAAGAAATTTTCTTTAGTTGATACAGGGATGCTGCTAGGAGACCAATGGGATGGGAAGAAGTCTACCCTTGGGAACCTTTTCAAGATCACAAAGTCCCCCTTCAGGAATGGCATGGGAAGGAAGGAGATCTTGACTGAAGCCCAGATTATGTCTCTCCTTCCCACCTGTTAAGGGCTAAAATTCTAGCTAAACTGTCTAAAATATCTAATGAGTGGTCGCCAATAAATTATAAGCTTTAGCAAGAGTTAGACTTTTAAGCATTTATTAAGGAGAATAAGAGTTTGGTAAAGAGAGAAGAAAGGCCTAGATTCCTATCTATTAAAGGGAGAGCACATTTCTAGCTCCGCTCTCCACCAGAGTCCAAAGGAAAGAGCCCCAGACTGAGCGCCAGTTTCTTCCTTCCTCCTCCCACTAGCCCGCGTCACTTCCTGATGCCAAAGAAAAGACTCCTGCTCTTGCCCTCAAAGACCTTCGCTTCATGGGCAGAACTCTTCTACAGTAAGTCTCCAGCAGGTGGCGTCATTCCAATCGTTACACACCCAAGAGGTTACTTCTCATGGAATTGAGCTGGAATATCATATTTATTCTAATTTTCAGAATGACTGGTTCTGAATCAGCTTAGTCATTTGTAGATGACTCCTGCCTATCCGAGCCTGATTCTAGTTAGAAGGACTTTCCCCACCCCCCTTGCTTGGTTTAAAGCCTATAATTGATTGAGCCTCTTATCAATTCAAGGGGGGATGGGACAGAGTGACATTATTGATCTACTTAACCACTGAAGCTTAACATTAACTGAACATTAGGTAGGTCTAAAACAGAGGCAGGAAGGGAAAGGGAAGACAGGAACACAGAGATGGGTGAATAGTAAAAGAAGAAAGAAAGATACCACCACTTCTTCCTTTTAGACATGAGATCTAGACGTGGAAGCTGAGCTACCCAGAAAGGCAGCTCAATATAGGGGAAAGAATACTGTATGTTATTTACTACCTGTGTGACTTGGGCTAAATCTGTTGACATTATTTCCCACTCAGCTTCTCTCCTGGATTTTATGATCTCCAGAAACTTATCATTCTGCAGGATGAAATCAATTCTGAAATTCATACCTCCTCAGCATCCCCTGCCCCTAGGTCCTTTCCTCTCCTCTGCTTAGATGAGGTGTGCAGTAGATACCTGGGGGCTTCATCCAGATTCTCTTTTCGGGGGGGGCACCAAGGGAATTCACCTCATTATTTCCTACACAGCTGTTCTGGACTTCATGCTCTCTAGAAATTCATCCTACATGATGAAATCAACTCTGTAACTCTCACCTCATCAGATCATTTCCTATCCCAGCTTCAGGACTTTATCATGTCTATTCCCTCTTCCCTTTTCAGCTTCATTTTATGTGTTATCTTCCCTTGTTGGGTCATATACTACTTAAGAATGGGAATTGTCGTGCCTTTCTTTGTATCCTTAATGCTTAACATCACAAAAAATTCTCTCTATGATGTTCAGTCTCTCCTTACACACTTGCTCATTCTCTGCTGAATTGGTTGATTCTACACTCTCTGGGTCCCAGGTTTCTTCTCTCCAAAATGATACTTGGGATGAGATGATAGCTAAGGTCCATTTCAGCTCAAAATTTTATGATCCAAAGGAAGAGGAGAAAAAGAGAGAAGGGAGACAAGAAAGAGAAAAGAATGAGCTATATAAAATGGGGATGGAATGATACCTCCTCCACACTGCCCTGAGGTGCCTCTCTAGTAGCCCTGTAAGCTACCCTCTCTACTTGAGCACTTATGAGCAGCTTTAGGGAACCTCTGCTCAGGCTCTTCCAACTTCTGGAGACTGATGTGGCCCTGAAAACTTCCACAGTGATACAGAGATGCCACTGAAGTAGATAGCAGTACTTTGCTATTATTATTATTTTTTTTTTTTTTAGTGAGGCAATTGGGGTTAAGTGACTTGCTCAGGGTCACACAGCTAGTAAGTGTTAAGTGTCTGAGGCCGGATTTGAACTCAGGTACTCCTGACTCCAGGGCCGGTGCTCTATCCATTGCGCCATCTAGCTGCCCCGTCTTATTATTTTTGAAAGGATGAATTGTGAGCCAACTGTCAGCCCAGAACATCCTCAGAGGAGATGAGGGCCTGACTTTATTTACAAGGTTAGGCTCTCCCAGAGAGAGATTTCAGCTTAAAGATAAAGAGTCAGGTATGGTGCAGTCCTTTCCTTCCAGATTTGGATATTGCCTTCCAGTTGGGGGCAGGTAGGAGGAACCTGGAGAATTTTGTGAGCCCAATGCTTAATATCAATTGTCAGAGGAACACAGAAGGCCACAAAAAGCTAGTGCATTCCTAAACTCAAGAGCGAATTCTGGCACCAACAGAGAAGCACAGTGACCACAAGGAGAGGAGGGATGGGTCCATTATCACGTCTCAAACCATATCTGGAGTCCTGCGTTCAATTCTGGGGGTTACATTTTTAAGAAAGTCAGTGACAATCTGGCCAGACAAGGAGAGCAGGATACTAGAGACTATGGCATGCAGTTTAATATCCTGGTATGGCATAGACTGTCTATCTTTCTGTAGGAAGTGAGGACATTTAGCCTAGAGAAGAAAAATTTAGATAGAACATTAGAACATTGGAGCTTTCTTCAAATAACTGAAATGTAAAAAACAAAAACAAAAACTAGACGAAGTGAAAAAAAAGTAGAAAAAAATTATTGCTGCAAAGGGCAGAATTAGTACCAGGGGCTAGAAGTCAGGGGAAGGCCTGAATCAGATTATAATGAAAAACTTCCAACTATTAGAGCTGTTCAAAAGCTAAAGCTAAATGGGCCTGTCTATTGTATGTCTGTCACTAGAGGTGCTTAAATAGAGGCCAGATGACCATTTGGCAGAGCTGCTTGTAGAGAAGATAACTTTTCAGCTAAGCATTGGACAAGATGACTTCTTATGTCTCTTCTAACACCCGAGACTAGGATATATCGACAGTGAACATGCCAGTGTCTGCTTCGTCATATTTTTCCCAGCCCATAGAGGCCACCTCAAGTCCTACCTCATCCATGAAGCCTTCCCTAATTCTCCAAGCTCTGCTACTTACTACCTGTGTGATCTTGGACAAGTCAAAGAGCCTCTCTGGACCTCAGTCTCCTCATTTTTAAAATGAGAGGGAAGGGTGTTGTTTTAGACCAGAGTTTCTTTTTTTTTTTTCGGGTCAATGAGGGTTAAGTGACTTGCCCAGGGTCACACAGCTAGTAAGTGTCAAGTGTCTTGAGGCCAGATTTGAACTCAGGTCCTCCTGAATGCAGGGCCAGTGCTTTTTCCACTGTGCCACCTAGCTGCCCCTAGAGCAGAGTTTCTTAAGCTGGTGTCTGTGAACTTTTTAAAAAAATGCTTTGTTAATTGTTTTTAAATTATTAAAAAATTTAAACTTTTTGTAACACTGCATTTTATTTTATGCTTTTAAAATATTCTGAGAAGTTATTTTTAGGTTTCACTAGACTGTCCAAGGGGTTCATGCCCCCCAAAAGGTTAAGAACCCATATTCAGATGACTTTAAAGTTCTTTCTGGCTCTAAATCCTTTGAGGAAATTCTCCCTGGTGAAGTAGAAAGAGCAATGGATTTGGCGTTGAGATACCAGCTCTGACTCATACTTTGGTGATGGTAGGTAAGTCACAACCTCTCATCCTCCATTTTCTCTTTTGTAAAATGGGAATAGTACCTACACTATCTAGTCTATTAGGGGTGCTATGAAGAAAATGCTTTGTGGACATCAAAGCACTGTATATATAAAAGGGAGTCATAATTATAGTTACTGGACCACAGTGATCTTAGAGAAAGGATTATTTCTCTTATATTGAATAACTAGTTATTGAATTAGGACCAAAGTCCCCCCCCCCTTTCCTATTTCCTCACCCAGATATCAACCAAGCATGGGAAATCTTGGGCAAAGATTCACCCAGGCTAAGATCTAATCAAAGAAAATAAAGAAATTTTAAGTTTGAGTGATCAGATTCCTGATCATTGTGTTTACTCAGACAGGTCTGGGAAAATGTGTACTCTCCCTTTTGTCAGACAGGTAATATGGATATTGGTAAATCTCTTTGGCCAAGATTTGGGTACTCATTTTCACATCCCCCAAAACCCTCATTGAAATAGATGTACCTCTCATTGTAATATTAATTCTCTCATTACTTTTTTTTTTTTTTTGCGGGGCAATGGGGGTTAAGTGACTTGCCCAGGTTCACACAGCCAGTAAGTGTCAAGTGTCCGAGGCCAGATTTGAACTCAGGTACTCCTGAATCCAGGGCCGGTGCTTTATCCACTGCGCCACCTAGCTGCCCCCTCTCATTACTTTTTAACCAATCAGAGTCAATTGTCACCTTCAGGAACACCCACCCTTCCAAAGGCATATAAGCATTAAGTGGGTTCCATGAGGGGTCTTTGGCACTTGAGAGTATCACTTACCCATTTTCTTGGCAATATGCTGGCATTATTAATAAAATGACTAAACAGCTAGATATTATATCTCTCAAAACTTTTAAATGTCACAGATCTTTCCTACTTCCTCCTTTCTATAGCACTTATACTATACATTCTAGCATTTGTCAAAGAACCTCAGTCATTTATCTGTCTCCATAAAGACACTATATGCACCCTGAGGATGGGCACTAAGTCTTCCCTCATTGTTACAGCACCCCAGATAGAGCGCACACATATGTCCACATACACACACACACACACACACACACACACACACACACACCACTTTTGGGGAGAACATTCTCAGCGGTTTCTCCTAATAGACAGTAAGAGATGAGCTACATCTTCTAAATTAAGTTCTAAATGAAGGGACAAGGTTTGAAATTCATACTATTGAGAAGGAGGAAAAACACAAAAACCCAGAAGGTATCTGAGCAAAGGGACACTGCTTGCTTAGTATCTGAAACTGAGCAAGTAGCACCCCTGAGCAAGTCATAATTGTGTTTCTCCAGAGACAGCCGAAAAATCCGGAGATTGTTTCTTTCACTGTTCATCTCTGACACGAGCAACTGGAACCTTCGGGGCGACTCCTCAACTCTGCATGTCATGCTGATCTATTAAGTTGAACATTAATCATTAGCAGAGCTCATCTTTCTTCTATGCATTTAATTTTGTTAGTTATCCTTTTTTCATTGTTAGAACAGTCTCTGATTTTCTAAGAAGGCAAATAATAATCTGTGTGGGATTTTGGTTGAATTTTTGTGGGGTGAGGTTTCTAGGTGAAAATTTCCTTCTAATGACAGAATGAATTGTCAAAACAGCATGTTCTGGTTAATTAGGCATCCTGATAAAGCCAGAAGACATGCACCCATTTTCCTCAGAATCAGATAGTGACACTTGAGAAATTTGACTTGTACTATATCATTTGTACCATGTTTGCTGGAAGGATTGTTCACAGTTTACATGCATAAGTGGGGAGAAGGGTGTACTACTAGCACTGATGGTGATCTTCATCCACCACCCTGGAGAAAGTGCCTCATAAATCCACAGGTACCACATCTGCTGTACTGTATTTGCTGATAACATCATCCAGAGCTCCTGCGAGAGAATAGAAGGAAAGGCCAGAACATGACTTCTCTACCCAGATAGAAAACAATCCTATCAGATTGAACAATGTTGAGAACAAATTGAAAGAGAACAAGAGCATAATTACTGATGTTGAGAATCAAAGGGGGTAATTGAAATTTGGAGAATTAACAGAACAATTAGAAGTCCTGAATTTTCGTCCACTGGCTTTCTGCATGGTAAGGAACCAAGAGGATAAACTAGATATCTTCCCAGGTTCTCTCTAAAGTCCAAGAATTTGTGATGTGATAAAATTCCTGTGCTTCTAATTCTACATTCCAACACCCCCTCCTTCTTTGGTACCAACCTATGATTTCATTGAAATGGGGAATTCCAAGTGAGAAAATGCCTTCTACCAATGAAAACCATCATCCACATTATAATTTATGTAATCTTAGAGAGTTTCCTAGGGGCACTGAAATGTTAGGTGACTTGACTAATATCACAAGTCCAGTATGTGTCAACTGTCATACTTGAACAGACTTCTTCCTGATTCAACCACCTGTTTTCTATCTGTATCTCTATCTATGACTGTCATGTTATCTTTTTTTTTTTTGTGCTACATAATGGTAATTCATCCAAGGCTTGGATCACTGAGACTCTCCAAGAGCTGATGAGGGGGAAGATAGGGATCAATTATCTCCTAGCCCTGATTGGAGAATAACTGCATGATACAAGTACCACTAAATCCTTGAGGCTGAAAAAGAACATCTCACAAGGATCCACTAGGGGGAGCTACAGGGTAACTTGTTGCTGGGCATTAATGGTAAGGAAATGTGATTTCCATAATTAATAATGGAGAAGGAAATGTGGATGGAGAAACCTCTCACCATTGATAAAAGTGGCTCTGATGAACCTTCCCAGAGAGGTGTTCCTGATATATTTTAATGGGAGAACCCTATAGTGAATCTATCCACAACGAGGAGAAGACAGAGAATGTGATCTAAGGGTCTTATTAACATCTACTCCAAGCTAACCTTAAATGTCAGAATGAAGGATCAGGAAATATTTCATTTGTATTTAGACATATTTATAATTATTTGTGTTAGTTGTCTTATCCTCCACTCCTACAACCCCACAGTGCCACACTATATATATTTACAGGCTGGTGAGTTTCTCTTGGGTAAGGACCATATGTATTTCGGGTCTTTATCTTCCCAAATGCTCTCTCAGCTCTAGACACATAGTGGTTTTTTTAAAAGTTTATTTGCTTAATGTATGAAGTATAAAATACTGGATGTTTAATTATAATCTTTAATATTAAAAGTAAGAGACAGCCTGGTATACTAGATAAAGAGCTAGCTTTAGAGTCAGAAAGAGCCGGGTTCATGTCCTGCCCTCGATGCAGTCTGACTTTGTGTCTCTGGGCAAGTTACTTAACTTTTCAGTGTCCTAAGACTGCAGGTTGCAGAGCTGTCAATGGTGTTTATAGATTAGAGGAATTCTTTTATCAAGTTACCTCTATCAATAAAATCACATGAAATAAAAAAAGTTGAAGAATCACCAAAACCTTCTATACTGCATGTCTCTGATGCATGCTGATTTTTTCTTGTCGATTCTCATCACTCTCCTCTCTCTGTCTCTGTCTCTCTGTCTTTGACTCTGCCTGTCTCCCTCACTTCACATCCTGATACTCTGGGAGACTAGAGACTTGGGTTCCAGTTCTCTGACTAGTTCTATGACATTGAGTAAGTCCCTTCTTCATTCTGAGGCTCAGTTCTTTTTGAAAATGAAAAAGTTGTACTGGATCTTCTCTGAGATGTCTGATACATTCCTTTTCGAACAAAGCTTGAAGCAGAGCTGCTGAGGATTTCTTAGTAACATAGAAATGCTATCCTGTATTGACTAGAAAGAAAGGAAAGAAGAATGGAGAAGAAGGAAAAGAAAAAAAAGAAAAGGGAAGGAAAAGGTAAGTTAGTCATTTTTATGTTTGAGGAAAAATACACTAGGCATCCATTGAAATTTAATTTCACAGGGAAACGTCAACCCTCAATTGGTTTCTTCCTGTGCCTCACAAAGTTAGCAAACACATTTTAAATAGATCAAAAACTGCATTTTTAAAAGAAGCTAATTGAAAAAAAAGAGGACAATTTGCAGTGAAAAGTTGTTTGATCCTGAATATTATACAGCCAGTTGGCTACTGGTCATTTTAATCCATGAGATTAACTGGCTGCTGATTAGCAAATGTCCTTTGGATGACAGGCTGGCTAATCTCATTAAGGAAAGAGAATTAATTTATTTCTTAGTTGGATGGAATTTTTAGCAAAACTTCTTTGTTTCTCACTCTGGGGCAATGGTCAGCAGACAGCTGGCTGGCCACTGGCCACTTGAATTTGGGAGGACAGCTGCCAAGGCTATTAATTGGAGAGGCCGATATTCTTAAACTGAGCAAACATGTGTCCTAAAATAATAGGAGTGATCATCATATTTTCCCTGAAGTTTCAAGGCTATATCTGGCTGGACAGGGCATCCTACTCTGAGTACTTCTCATTAGCTTCAGAGAGGAGAGAGTTACAATGAGCACCATCCATGAGATGGGCATGAGCATTTCAACAGAGAATATGAGCCTTGAAATGAGGCTATATTTTGTGATTTTTTTAAACCCAAAGAACCAAATATAGTGTCTAGCAATTAATCACTCAATAAGCATTCACTCACTTATTCATTCATCCATCTATCCATCTGTTCATTAATTCAATTATTTATTTATCCATTCATCCAACTATCTATCTATCTATCTATCTATCTATCTATCTATCTATCTATCTATCTATCTATCTATCCATTCAGTCATTCATTCATTTATTTTTGTGGGGCAATGAGAGTTAAGTGACTTGCCCAGGGTCACATAGCTAGTAAGTGTCAAGTGTCTGAGACTGGATTTGAACTCAGGACCTCCTGAATTCAGGGCCAGTGCTTTACCCACTGTGCCATCTAGCTGCCCCAACAAGCATTTATTTTAAAAATAATTTTATTGATGTCTTTTATTTTTACAAAGACTAAATTTTCCTGTATGCCCCTTCCCTCTCTTTCCTTAGAGTGTCATCCTTTTTAACAAATAATTTCTTTAAAGAGAGAGAAGCAGCAACATTATAACATTAGATATATATATATATATAAATATACATGTTTTGAACAAATGTGTAAATATATGTGTGTATATTTATATTTTATATACTATATATGTATATGGTATTTGTCTCTCTATCTCTATCTCTCTATCTATCTAATACCAAACCCTTTTCTAAGAAATTTGAGAAGATGGTGAAGTTAACACAAAGCATTGTAGCTGAACTTCCCTACACAAAACTTCTCTAAAGAGACTGAGAAAATGTACTAGATTGAATGCTGATGGGGAAATACAGAAAAAGTGACAATGAGTCATTTGTTCCACCCAGGTCATCATGAGGAATCAGACAGAGAGGTCTACAAACACTGGGGACTGGGTCAGGCCAGGAGTAGAATATTCCAAGACCCAAGCAAAGGCTGTGAACTACTTCTGGAGGAGATCTCAGATCCATACCAGGGTACCTTCATACCAAGGCACCTCAATGGGGGCAGGTATCAGCTTAGTGACAGCTTTGTTGTCCACTACCCTGTTACAGGTCAGAAATCCAAATGGACTGAGAAGGGCACCTGTGCCTGGGGTGGGATTTTTAGGTAAGGAAGCTCTGGGCAGTATGCTGAGAAAGGAACAAGGTTCAGACCTCAGGAGCATGGTCAGGTCTCAGCTCCAACATCTAGCCTATCTTGAAGAGGATTAACAAAGGCTAGAAACTCAGACCAAAGGGGAGCCTACAGTTCTGGCACTCTGAACTAACAGAGCCTTCTAGCTAGCTGATAGGGGCAGAGTCTGATAGCATTCTACTAAGACTGAAACCCAGGTCAGGAACTTGAAAAACTCCAACCGGGTGGGTAGTGAGAAGCAACCAGTTTTTGCCTTGGATCAGAACATTTTGAGACCACTGAAAATTTGCATGTCCCCAACCTGTTCCCTGATATTCTGAATAACAGCACTGAATTCCATAAAACAGCAGCAAAAGAGCTGTCTAAGCCTTCTCTTCATAAATAAGTAAAACCCAGCCCTAACATAAAATTCAAGGTCAGGAATTAGGGTAGAAGAATGAATCTCACCATAAAAAAAGAATACCATCATAAAAAAGCTATTATGATGACAGGGACATTAAGCCTCAAACCAGAAGAAGAGAATGATTCAAAAATATTACAAGCAAAGCTTCAGAGAAAAATACAACTTGAGCACACATTCAGCTAGAATTCCTAACAGACATGAAGCAAAAGTTGTTTTAAAGAGTTAAATATTTTTATGAATGAAATCAATATTTGAGGAAGAATGAGTACAGTGGGGCAGAGCCAAAATGGTGGAGAGAAGCCAGGAAGTTGCCTGGGCTCTCCCAAGTTTCCCTCAAAAACAACATTAAATCAAACCTCTAAACAGATTCTGAAACTACAGAACCTACAAAAAGACTGAGAGAAACAATATTCCAACATGAGATAATTTAGAAGACTTCAGGAAAGGCAGGTCTCACTCAGGCAAAAGGGCAGTGCAGCGCAACTCAGCACAGAACAGCACGGAGGGGTTCTAGGCAAGTCAGAAGGACGCTCTTGTCCACAGCAGAGCAACTGAGGCCCCTTGATCCTGACTCAGCAAGCTGGTGGTGCAGTGGGCCAGTTGTGAGATCCACCAGCACCAGCTGAGAGGGAAGGCTGCCAGTTGGAGGGCCACCCACAAGAGAGGTATGACTGGGCCGGTCCAACCCAGGACCTGGAGCAAGCACAGGGAACAAGCCCAGGTGGTGAGAAATCCACAAGCCATAGAGGCCTCAGAGTAGAAAGCCAGTGACACAGCCCCCATCCCCCAGCACAAGAAACTTGAAACAGTGACCTTGGCGTAGGAGGCAAAAAGGGGTTAACAGAAAAACCTAAGACCCAAGATCTAATTCAGATATGAGCTCTAAAAGGGATTCAGACCCCAGTTAATGGATAACTTAAGATTTGGGAAACAAGTCAAGGCCTAGGTTTTCCTGTACCCACAGTAATCAGTACCCATAACAAGAACATAACAAAGAGGCAGGTCATATAACAATGATACACTCACAGGGTATAGAAATTCAAACTAGAAATAAATGATAAATGAAGATATTTTGAAACTAGCCATGAGAATCAGAAAGTGACATGCGCAGAAAAGGTCAAATTTGTGCCCAGATTCACCTTATGTTGAGTAAACCCCAAAACACACCTCCATGGAAAAAGGTTCCCACCTTGGGGGTTGGTTTAGGCCCTCAGGAACTCCAGATTAGGATAGACCCTCCCCTCTAGCTCTGTAAAGTGGAGATTATTATAATGAGAAGGACAGGTCCTCCCCTGTACCTCCCTAAGGTAGAGATTATTATAATGAGAAGGACAGGTCCTCCCCTGTACCTCTCTAAGGTAGAGATTATTATAATGAGACTGATAATCAATTTATCCATACTATAAATATAACTATCTTTTCTTTCCTTATTTGAGAGATACCTTTTCACTTTTCTGGTTCTCTCCTTGTGTTCACTCACAGTATTGCAATAAAACTTGGGAAAGTGAATCTCTGACTCTCGTAATTCTTTTCGGATGACTCACAACCCTAATTCCATCCCACATCTGCCCCAGGAGCAGACCTCAACTTTAAAAAAATAAGCTGCAATATGAGTAAGAAACAAAAAAGAGCTTACAATTGAGAGTTTGTGTCAACAGGGAAGAGGTAAACACAAACTCAGATGAGGACAATACTGTCAAATTGTCTACATGTGAAGCCTCAAGAGGGAAGATGAATTGATCTCAAGACCAAAAAGCTCAAAAAGGATTTTAAAAGTCAATTGATAGGGGGCAGCTAGGTGGCGCAGTGGATAAAGCACCGGCCTTGGATTCAGGAGTACCCGAGTTCAAATCCAGCCTCGGACACTTGACACTTACTAGCTGTGTGACCCTGGGCAAGTCACTTAACTCCCAGTGCCCCACCAAAAAAAAAAAAATCAATTGATAGAGGTAGAAAAAAATGGGGAGAGAAATGAAAGCAATACAAGAAAATTATGTAAAAAGTATCAGTAGCTTGGAAAAGGAAGCACAAAGAATCAAAAGCTTGAAAAAGGAATCATAAAGACAGATTATATGAGGGAAAAAATGGAAAAGAAATGAAAGTGATGGAAGAAAGAGTTGAATAGGAAATTAAAAACTTACCACAAATGGTACAAAAACCTTCCTTCTTTAAAATTAGAATGGACCATATAGAAGCCAATGACTTCATGAAGCAATGACAAATATATATATATATATATATATATATATATATATATTTGGTGAGGCAATTGGGGGTTAAGTGACTTGCCCAGGGTCACACAGTTAGTAAGTTTCAAGGGCCTGAGGCCGGATTTGAACCCAGGAACAAAGTGAAAAGATCAAAAAAAATAGAAGACAATGTAGCAAAAACAACTGACCTGGAAAACAGATCAAAGAGAAAAAAATGTCAGAATCATTGGACTATCTGAATGCCATGACCCAAAAAGAAGGCTAGACATCATGTTTCAAGAAACCTTACAAGATGACTGCTCAGGTGTCTTAGTATAAGGGGACAAAGAGAAAATAGAAAGAATTCACTGCTCATCTCCTGAAAGAAATCCCCAAATGAAAACTCCCAGGAACACCACAGCCAAAATTCAGAGCTTCCTAGTCAAAAAAAAAAAAATAGTGCAAGCAACAAGAAAGAAAGAATTCAAGTACAGAGGAGCCACAGTCAAGATCACATGATTTAGCAGCCATTACAATAAGTGAATGTAGGACTTAGAATACAATATTCCAGAAGGCAAAAAATATAAGCTTACAGACAAGAATAACTTATTCATCAAAACTGAGAATAAAGCTAGAATGGGGAAAGAAAAATAGACCTTTAATTCAATGGAGGACTTCCAAGCATTCCTAATGAAAAGATCAGAGCTCCATGGAAACTTTCATGTCCATAAACAGGAGTTTAGAGCAGCATAAAAAAGTAAACATGAATGAACAATGGTAAGGGACTAAAAAAAAGATAAAACTGCTTACATTCAAATATGGGGAGATGATACATATATCCTCTCTGAAAACCATCATCATCAGGGGTCAGTCATAGAGGGAATCTATTTAGACAAAGCCTGGGAGGTTCTTTCATATCTTGATCTTAAGAAAAGAATAAAGAGGGGGGAAAGGAATATACTGGGGTGGGGGGAGGGGTGATTGTCCTTCCTTCTCAAAGAGGATGAATGACATCAGGAGGTGGATGTCTTGACTTGCAAGTAAATTGGATTTAAGTAAGGCAAAACTGTGTAAACTTATCAGCCTCACTCTCTCCTCCAGGGTCATCTCAGTCCAGTGGCAAAACATAGGTCAGGACAACTGGAAATAGATGTGGTGGGATGACCTTTGCTATTTTAAACTATGATCTTTTCCAGGTCTCAGTTTGTCTGAAGAAATACCCATTCAGTGATTTTAGGCTAGGTAAGAAATGAGGCAAAAGACGGCCTAGTTTGTCTATTCAAAAAAAAAAAAAAAAAGAAAGAAAGAAAGAAAAAAGAAAAAAAAGAAAATCAAACTAGGAGGGGAAGACCCTCAGGATTTCTGAACAGAACAGAAACAATTGCTATTTACACTCACTCTGAGTCATCAAAACCCAAACAATTGGGCAGCTAGGTGGCACAGTGGATAGAGCACCGGCCCTGGAGTCAGTAGTACCTAAGTTCAAATCCGGCCTCAGAAACATAACACTTACTAGCTGTGTTACCCTGGGCAAGTCACTTAACCCCAATTGCCTCAGTAAAAAACCCCAAAAAACAAAAAAACAAAAAACCAAAACCAAAACCCAAACAATGACCAAGTGAGGCTTGGTCTGGGACCTATTATTGGCTAATCAGTGAGACCCAAAGTGATTTGGGTTTTAGATAGCTCCATTTGAATCCCAATGGGTTTTATCAAAGCCTGGTTTTCCAGAGCTCTATTTCAAGAAATCATAAATGGGGGCAGCTAGGTGGTGCAGTGGATAGAGCACCAGCCCTGGATTCAGGAGGACCTGAGTTCAAATCCAGAATTAGACACTTAACACTTACTAGCTGTGTGACCCTGAGCAAGTCACTTAACCCCAATTGCCTCACCAAAAAAAAAAAAAAGAAAAGAAAAGAAAAGAAAAGAAAAAAAGAAATCATAAATGAAACTACGTAGGACAAAAGATTTCATTTTCCTAGTTTAAAAAAATGATAGACTAAATAAGGAAGGAAGAGAGGGGGAAAAAATTTAGCCCCCAAACTCCAAGATATCTTGTGAGGTTTAAGCAATCAAATTTTGTATTCCTTTGGGGAGAGCACCCATATATAAGGGTATGATTTCCCATGTAAAGAGAAAGACAGAAGGAAGGAAGGAGCAATACCCAGAAGGAACTGGCCAGTTGGGTCCCAGTGGGGCAGCTACTACTACTGACAGATTGTTGTTTGTCCTTCATTGTCAGAAAGGACCAATGACTATCAGGACGGGGATATCTTGACTTACAAGTAAACTGGATTTAATTGAATATTTAATTGAATCAACCTCATTTTTTCCTCCAGGGCCATATAAGTCCATTGGCAAGATATTGGTCAGGATGACAGGAGATGACCTCAGATGCAGTGGGAGACCTTGTTTCTTTGGGTTTTTTCGGGGGGGGGGCAATGAGCATTAAGTGACTTGCCCAGGGTCACACAGCTAGTAAGTGTCAAGTGTCTGAGGCTGGATTTGAACTCAGGTCCTCCTGACTCCAGGGCCGGTGCTTTATCCACTGTGCAACCTAGCTGCACCCGAGACCTTGGGTTTTTAAACCAAGGTCTTTCACTAAGGGGGTGAGGCAGGGAGAAAAAGGGGAAAGGAAGGTTAGAGAAAACTTATCTCACATAATCAGGTTGTTCATGTAGATATCTATTCAAGCAAGGAGGAAGAAGTAGGTGGAGGAGATGCAACCTTACTCACATCTGAACTGGTTAAAGGAAGGAAGAATATACACATACTCACACAGAGTTGGGTACCAAAATACATTTCACTCAACAGGGCAATAGGAAAGAAAGAAAGAAAGAAAGAAAGAAAGAAAGAAAGAAAGAAAGAAAGAAAGAAAGGAAGGAAGGAAGGAAGGAAGGAAGGAAGGAAGGAAGGAAGGAAGGAAGGAAGGAAGGAAGGAAGGAAGGAAGGAAGGAAGGAAGGAAGGAAGGAAGGAAGGAAGGAAGGAAGAAAGAGAAAAAAAGAAAGGGAAGAAGGGGAATTAGAGGGATGGTAGAATAAAGAAATGGTTAGTCCTAAACAAAATAAAATAAGGATATACAAAAATGTTTCTAGCTCTTTTTTTGTTTTTGTTGTTTTTTTTTTTTTGGTGAAGCTATTGGGGTTAAGTGACTTGCCTAGGGTCACACAGCTAGTAAGTGTGTAAAGTGTCTAAGGCCGGATTTGAACTCAGGTCCTCCTGAATCCAGGGGCGCAGCTCTATCCACTGCGCCACCTAGCTGCCCCTTCTAGCACTTTTTGAGGTGGCAAAAAATGGGAATCCGAGGGGGCACCCATCAATTGGGGAATGGATGAACAAGTTTTGTGATAGAACTCTATTGTGCTATAAGAAATAATGGAGAAGGAGGGGCAGCTAGGTGGTGCAGTGAATAGAGCACCGGTCCTGGAGTCAGGAGGACCTGAGTTTAAATCTGGCACCAGACACTTAACACTTACTAGCTGTGTGACCCTAAGCAAGTCACTTAACCCCAATTGCCTCACCAAAAAGAAAGAAAGAAAGAAAAGAAAAGAAATAATGGAGGAGATGGTTTCAGAGAAATCTGAGAAAATGTGGATGAGGTGATGCAAAATGAAGTAAGCAGAATGAGAACAATTTATATAATAACAATAACATGGTAAAGACATGAAAAGTTGGAAGAATTAGGAACTCTAATCAGTATAATGACCAACAAGTATTCCAGAGCATTAATGATCAAAGACATTGCCCACTTCTTGATAAAAAAATGAAGGTCTTAGGAGAAGAATGAGACAATTTTTTTTGGACGTGGCAAAAACATTTGTTTTGCTTGACTATAAATGTAATGGTTTTGTTTATCTTCATGTTTCAATTAGGTGGAGGGGTTAGGGTGGATTTTTGCTGATTGAAAAAAATATATCATTTTTTAAAAAAGAGAGTTATTAGAGTCTCAGGCCTAGACAGGATGGGTCAGAAGGAAGTCATTTTTTTCTTGATACCAATTGAGAGCTAGTATGTGGAGAAGATAATTTTCAAGGGATGTTGTAAGGAAAGTTCCAACTTACTGAACTGCTTAAAATAACAGGATATTAAACTTTCAAAGGTTCAATGCATTGGAATCAATCTAAGAACTCATATTTCTTAGCTTAAAAGCACAAAAGAGAATATTTTTTCATAAAAATAACATGAACCATTTTCAGAAAGTTTTTGTATATTTGATTAAATGTCTCAGAGACAAGAAACACTGAAAAAAGAAAAACAATGCAAAGATTTTTCCCATTCTACCACTTCCTTTCTTATCCTAGATGCATTAGCTTTGTGCAAAAGCTTTTTAGTTTCATGTGCAGCATAGTCAAAATTATATCTTGTCTTTTGTAATTGCCTCTATCCCTTGTTTGGTAAGAATTCATCTCTTGCCAATAAATGTGAAATGTATATTACCTGGGGTTTTTTTCTGACGTTTTTATAACATGGTCTCAAACTTTCAGGTCCTGTATTCATTATGGCATATGGTATACATTCTTGGTTTAAACCTAATTTCTGCCAGAATGTTTTCCAGTGTTCTCAGTGGTTTTTATAAAATGGGGAGTTCTTTACTATTTACCGGCTTATCAAATACGGAATTATTAAATTTCATTATTTCTTATTCTTTTTTTCCTAGTCTGTTCCATTGATCTACTTCTATATTTTAAACCAATATTAGATGGTTTTGGTAATAGTTGCTTTGCAATATTGTTTGAGGTTTAGAAGTGCTACCCCCATTCCAACCATTTTCATTAATTCTCTTGATATTCTATATCTCTTAAAAATAAATATTTATTCATTGCATAATAGTTTACTTAATAAAACCTTATTGAAATTAATTGGAGAGAGAGAGAGAAAGAGAGAGAGAGAGAGAGAGAGAGAGAGAGAGCGAGCGAGCTGAGGAAGGTACGTTAGGTAATAATAAGCATAAGGGAGAGAGGGCAGTGATCAAAATGCTTCATCTCCTGTTTACCCAGCAGAGGTGACAGCATGCACAATTTTTGGCAAGAAAGTTAAGCAATGTTTAAAACAAATTCAGTTTGCATATGCTCACTATCTGTTATGTGTCTGACCCTATATATTGTTGGAGAGATACAGAGGGTAGAAGGAAGAGTCCTTGCCTATGGAAAGCTCCAGTCATTTTGGAGAGAGAAGATGAATACACAGAGACATAGAGAATAGTTCAAGTCATATTTAAACTCTATACCAAACTAAAATGTATGATGAAAGGATCAATGCCCACAATAGTTTAAAAGAATCCTAAAGCAAGGTTCATGGATTTTACACTTATTATCTCAGGTCATTAAGTTTAAAAAAGAAGAGATGAACCAGCTCAGCTTACTTCACTAACCAAGGGCCAGGGTGTCATTTCACTATTAAAGACTATTAAAGATATGTCAGCCTGTTGGATGAACTAGACATTAAAAAGCCCTCAGTGGAGTTGGCATCGGAGAGCTCAACCTTCCCCTCTTTCAACACAGCAAAGCTCTCCACCTGGGAAAACTCTCCATCCTCAGCATGCCATTACCTTTTCACTGCTTCATCCGATTTATCCTCTGCTTGAACCACCCTAAACAACTCTTCTCCCAGCTTGGATGGAGGCCAGCCAAATATTTTTCAAATGGGAATGCATCTCCATTCCCCTATAGTACAAGCAATGCATACTTAGCTACTTTAATCTCACTGCATAAATCAAGCTTGTTCACTCCCTCAATCAGTCTGGTAACTCTTGCCTGGATTCCCTCCAATCTCCCTCCATCTCTCTGCACCAGCATGCCCTAAGGAAGAAGGTGTCAGCTTGTCGTTCTACTATACCACAAAACTATGACAACATTCTCTGACTGGGCCCCAAACCTCAAAATGTCTTTTCCCAAACCCCTTTCCATGTTGCCAGCCCTCATCTAATTACCCTCCCTTTCCTTGGTCTCTCTGGGCATTGCCACTGCCTCTCACTCTTGCCTCCAAACGACTTCTCCATAAACTATTCCCCCCTTTCAATTCAGCATTACTGCCTTGCTCCCTCTTCATACTCCTCACCTTCAGACACATCTGGCATTATTCCTTCCTCTTTGATTTTAATTACACCTTCTGGGGCAGCAGCATCTGCAGGTCTCATTAACCTGCTGATCAATGATCAATAAGGATGTGAAATATGTTGACACAGACAAATGCCCTGCATGGAACTCTATGAAACCAAATCCCACAACTGCATTTATTACCATCTACTTATTTCAAACATTTCAAGGATCTGTATAATTTCATCGGTGTGGGAGCTCCCTCTGCTGGTGATGGTCACAAGCCCTCTATGACTTTAGAAATAGTCTTTGTGAGTCTCTGTGTCCAAAACAATTCATACCTTGGAGATGGCCTGGCAATAAACCTGTTTGAATTTGGGCTGGTCCTAAGCCTGCTGTCTAACACCAATTATACATTCAAGAATTTGCGGCTTTCTAGAGCTTGCTAGACTTTTTGCTCAGCTGACATAGCTTGAAAGAAGCCAGGGTCACCTCCATACCACAATGAGACATCAGAGGATGACTTTGGGGAAGGATTATCATCTACTCTTCCAAGGAAAGAGTCAGTCTCTGAGACAGGCCTGCCCTTAAACTACTTTAATTTTAGTCCCATCTGCAAACTTAAAAAAAGCATTTTCCATGCTGTATATCACTAATGCAAATTAAAACAATGCTGTGGTTTCACTTCCCATTCAGGAAATTGGCAGAAATCAAAAGATGGAAGTAGTCAGCATTGGAGGAGTTATGGAAAGACGGGTACACTAATAAACTGTCAACATGTCTGTGAATTCATCCAGTAATTCTGGAAAATGGTTCATGGAAAATAACTTTAAAAGTTACTCAAAAGTCCAGATATCCCATTTTTAGGAATATGCCCCAAGATAGTCAAGGACAGAAAATAGTCATTTGACTATCAAAATTTCTATAGGATCACTTTTAATGATAGTAAAGAAATGGGAATAAGTCGGGTACATATGAGTGAGAGAATTGCTAGACACATATATACTATAATAATATTACTGTATTATAAGAAACTATTGGGGGCAGCTAGGTGGCACAGTGGATAGAGCACCGGCCCTGGATTCAGGAGTACCTGAGTTCAAATCTGGCCTCAGACCCTTGACACTTAATAGCTGTGTGACCCTGGGTAAGTCACTTAACCCCCATTGACCCACCAAAAAAAAAAGAAACTATTAATATAATGATCCAGAGAAAAATAGGAAGGCTTACATGAACAGAATGGATTAAGAAGAATAAGGAAAATAATACATATAATATCTATTAAAAGCAGAATGAAATATAAAACCAAAAATAAAACAATGTTTTATAATTATAATGACCACATTGGACCTAGGGAAAAGTTGAGAAAATATTCCTTCATTCCCTTTTTGCAGAAGTGGGAGATTATGGATGTGAAATATTGCCTTTGCTGTCAGAAATGACTAACGGGTTGATTGATGGGTATTGTTAAACTCCTTTTCCCCCTTCTTTCTTTTATTAATCTTTGCTACAAGGGATGGTTCTCTTAGGAGGGGACAGTGGAGAGATGGACTCAGAAATTAAGGGATATAAAAACAAAATAGACCAATAAAAGTAAGGTTCAAATGGCATTATCGATGAAAAATTACTTACTGGACCTCTTTTGGGCATCAACTAGATGTTGCAAGGCATATAGAACTGGTCATGGTGCTTTCCCCTGAGTCCATAGTATCTGAGCCAGTTAAACGGCGAGTTTGTAAACTTGGGGAGATATGAACAACTCAGAAAAATAATGAGAGACTAACATATAATAATTGTGTTCTAGTTAGTAGGTCATGGATTGGAGTGGAAATGATGTCATCTAGATCAACCTCCTCATTTTTCAGATGAGGAAATTGAGGCCTCGTTAGGTTAACTTATTCTCCCAAGGTCACACAAATAGTAAATGGAAGACAGCATTTGAATCCAGATCTTTTGACTTCAGTCAGTAATTTTTCCACTTTACCACACTACCTATTTTCTGTAAATGTAAGATGCACTGAAATTTACTACAGAGACAATTAGGGCTGCTTGGAGTTCAGAGAAAGGGGGAGTGAGTTATAGGCTGCAATAGTTGGGGGGAAGGCTTCCTAGAGCCATTGAGATGAGCCAGGACTTGAAGGACAAAGCAAAGGAAAAAATATCAGACTGAAGTTCAAGTATGGTTTATGGTAAATGTTCACTTCTCATTCTAACATTATGATTATTTTGGGAGAGGGGAAAATAATGTTTTGTTTTGTTTTTTATATAGAATCCTAGTTCCGGGAGGGTCCCTTACTTTGCAATCGCAGATGGCAGCCGGACCTGTTCTTAAAAGAACCTGCATAATTTATTCTTTGTGCAGAGTTCTGGGTCAGCAACATTTTCACATTATATTTAGAAAGAAGTAATAAAATCCTTTCCCCATAGGCTCTACCAACTGGATAGTGTTATTTCAAATTTAAAAACAAAAGAAAAAAGAACAAACAAGAGAAGCAACCAAATCACCTACTTTGTGGGAAATAAAGGGAAGGAGACATTCAATGAAATATAATCCCCTCTTCTGTAGGGATCCTACCCCAAACAGCAGTGTCTGGGATTTTTATTCCAGCAGTTGTTTGTAGGTTACTGAATTTTGAAAGGCAGTACTGTGCAGTGGAAAGAACATTGGCTTTAGATTCCAAAGACGTGGGTTCAAATCTAGATCTCATTTAATACCTGTAGAACCTTGGGCAAGTTACTTAAATCCTCTCTCTGGGCAGCTGTTTCTTCTAGGGGACTGGACTAGAAGACTCTAAGATCTCTTGCAATTCTATATTCTTTCTCTCATGCCCTATAACCTTTTCAGTATCCTGGTTGGGGTTGCATTGACCACAAGTAATCATGCTGTTCTTTATCAGAATCTGGAGGGTCTCAGTAGCAGAACAGTTGTTCAATCAAGAAGGTTTATTAAGCACCTACTATGTACCAGGCATTGTACTAGATTCTGGTCTTAGTCTCCATTTTTAGATAGCAAGATTCACTCTTTGGTAAGCCAAAATAGCTCAGGCAGGAGAGCATTAAGATGAACAAAATGGATAATTTTGATTGCATAAAACTAGACAGAGTTACACAAATAAATCCAATCAAGTTAAGATTAAAAGGGAAATGACTTGGAATAAAGGGAAATTACTTTGTCAAGATATAAAAGAAACTGAGTCAAAATGTATAGGAGTAAGACCCATGCCCCATATGATAAATGGTCAAAGGAAGAAACTCAGGTTATCCATATAGCCATATGAAAAATTGCTGCAGACCACTACTAATTAGTGAAATGCAAATTAAGCAACTCCGAGGTTCTACCTTATATGCATCAAATTGGAAAAGATGGCCAAAAAAAAAAAAAGGAAAGCTAAATGCTAGTGATACAAAAAGCCTAAAAACTATTTCCCTTTTCAAAGAGTTTACAGTCTAATGGGGGATACAACATTAAAAAAACTAAGTATAAATAAGATACACAGAATAAATTGGAGATAAGTAAAGGGGATCAGAAAAGGCTTCTTGTAGAAGATGAGATTTTAGCAGAGACTTGTAGGAAGTCAGGGGAGCCAAGAAGTAAAGATGAGGAGGGAGCAAACTCCAGGCATGATAGACAGTCAGTGAAAAGGCTGAGTCAGAAGTGTCATAGGTGGAGAACAGTGAGGAAACCAGCATTACTAGATTGAAGAATACACAGAGAAGAGGAAGGTATAAGAAGAAAACTGGAAAGATAGGAAGGAGCTGGGTTATTTAGGGCTTTTGAATCTAAACAGAGGATTTTATATTTGATCCCAGAGGTAATATTATGACAGGTATTATATTATGCCAGATATTAATAGCATAGGTAATACTATGCCATGTGGCATAGTAGTGTATTGTACCTGGAATAAGGAATACCAGGGTTCAAATCTAGACCCACACATTTATTAGCTGTGTGACCCTAGGTAAGTCACTTAAACTGTCTACCTCCATTTTCTCATCTGTAAAATGGGGTTAATAATGACACTTATCTCCCAGGGTTGTTATGAGGATAACATGAGGTATTATTGTAAAGCTCTTTGCAAACCTTAAATTATTATATTAATGCTGGCCAGTTTTATTATTATTACTGTTATTATTATTATTATTATATGGGGTGAGTGGTGACATTCTCCTTTTCTCAATGACCTCAGTGCCTTGCTCTGTTTCTCCTTTCACCACAAATTTTGTTGTTGTTGGGGCAGCTAGATGGTGCAGTGGATCTCTATCTACTATCTCAATCTACTGGGCATGGAGTCAGAAAGACCTGAGTTCAAATCTGACTTCAGATACTAACTAGCAGTGTGACTTTGGACAAGCCACTTGACCCTGCTTACCTAAGTTAACTCATCTGTAAAATGAACTGGACAAGGAAATGACAAAGCATTCCAGTATCTTTGCCAAGGAAACCCCAAATGAGATCACAAAGAATCAGACATGACTGAACAACAAAGTATGAAAGAAATACCATTCTCCTTTTCTCAATAACTTCAATGCCTTGCTCTCTTTTTCCTTCTGCCAAACTTACTTCTTTCATATTAGGGGACTTCAATATATATATTGATGCTCTCATAGCTACCCTAACTTCCTCATTCTTCAGTGTACTCAATTCCCATGACTTGTTCCTTCACTCCATCTTAGCTATACACAGATATAGCCATTCCTTTCATCTTGCCATCACCCACAAATGTTCTGCTACTATGTTCAAAACTGCCTAATTCCTTTACCTGACCATAATATGTTATCATTCCAGACTTCCCTTTACTCTCTCCTTGGGCTTTACTGTGATTTTCAATCTTTCTACCTTTTAGTTCCACCTCACACCAAACTATTACCTGCATACTGACAACACTCTTCTCCTTTACCTCTCTCAACACATTGGTGAATCACTTAAACTCTATACTATTCTTTTTTATATAGTATTTTATCATTTTCTAGTTACATGTAGAAATAGTTTTCAACATTTGTTTCTATAAGAATTCTAGTTTGAGATTTTTCTCCCCACCCCCTTCCCAAGACAGCAAGCAATCTGATATAGGTTACATATGTACAATCACATTAAACATATTTCTGCATTAGTCATGCTATGAAAGAAGAATCAGAGCAAACGGGAAAAATCTCATAAAAGGAAAACAAAAAAAAAAGAAATAGTATGATTCAATCTGCATCTATATTCCACAGTTCTTTTTTTCTGGATTTGGAGAACATTTTCCCTCATGAGTCCTTTGAAACTGTCTTGGACCATTGTGTCGCTGAGAAGAGTCAAGTGTATCACAGTTGATCAAAACACAATGTTGTTGATATTGTGTACAATGTTCTCCTGGTTTTGCTCATCTCACTCAGCATCAATTCATGTAAGTCCTTTCAAGTTTCTCTGAAATCCACCTGCTCATCGTTTCTTCACATTGACTTTTTAAAAACAGTTTTGTTCTAAATTTTCTTCCTCCCTCCCTCCTCAACCCTCCCTATGGAATCAAGCAATTCAGTATAAATCATACATGTGCAATTATGCCAAGCATCTTCACATTAATCAAGTTGTGAGAGAAAATAGAATAAGTTTATCAAGAGGAACTAACAAATAAAATTATACTTTGATCTGTATTCAAATACCACCAGTTCTTTCTCTGTTGATGGTTTGCATTTTTCATATGTCCTTCTGATAGCATTCTGCTGATTATTTCTTTCACAGTTACTATTGCTAACTGTATTATCCTTCATCCTATTCCCTCCCCTTGATATTTACTCTATTTTTTATCTTCTTTCATCCTATGCCACCTCAGAAGTGTTTTGCTTTTTACTGCCCCCTCCCCCAATCTGCCTTCCCTTCCTTCACCTCTCTCCACCCTTTTCCCCTTCCCCTCCAACTTTTCCTCAGGGAAAAATATATTACTATACCCACTTGAGTATGTATGCTATTCCCTGTTTGAGCCAATTCTGATGAGAGTAAGGCTCACTCACTCCCCCACTCCTTTCCCATTTTCCCCTCTACTCCATAAACTTTTTCTTCTTTTTTTTTTAAATTTCAGTTAGTTTGTACCCTTCCACCTCTCCCTTTCCCTTTCTTCCAGTGAATTATTCTTACCCCTTAACTTTATTTTGAAGATGTCATCATGGGTCAGCTAGGTGACACAGTGGACAAAGCACCAGCCCTGGACCCAGGAGGCCCTGAGCCCAAATTCAGCCCTAGACATAAGCCACCCCACCCTGCCTGCCTGGTCCAGAGCCAAGCTTCAGAAGAAGCAGCTGAAGATTCTGGGGCTTTTGTTGGAGGCACTGCCTGATTGAGGCTGGTCCTGCTCTGAGTGCTGTGCTTCTTTCTTGGCCCAAACAGCAGGTGATCCCAGTCACCTAATTAAGCCATCTTTGGCTGGAAAAGAGTCTCACTCTGTTCTTATGTGGGTTATGCTGCTCCAAGAGTATCTTATTGCATTATTTTTGGAGGTATGTGGACAGCTTTTCCAGAGCTGGGAGAGTCACAGCCTTTCTTCTGCCATCTTGGCTCCACCTCCTATACTATTCTTTACATTCTAGTCCTTTGTCCCCTTGTCCTATCACAGATCACAACTTGCAAAGCTTCAACCTTAGATTATTCCCGCCATCTGCTTCATTCGCTCCTATTTACATGGATGCAAAAAGATGAAAAAACATCATGTTAGTATCTAATGGGTTGACTACAGATTTTGTTACATAGCCTCAGATAGCCCCTCAGTGCATCAAGGCATCCCTTTTATACCTCCCTAATCATCTACTATCCCTCTTATGACATTAGCTATTCCAAAACTTTTCATCCATCTTTGAATCTCCCAAAGTGCTTGTTTCTCCTACCATCTCAGTTGAGGACCTCACTTCACACTTCAACAACAAAAAGAAGGAATTTGATGAACATTCTTTTTCCTCTCTTCCTCTTCTCACATCAGTGAGATATCTCCTTTACATTTCTTCCTTCACCCTTATCTCACATGAAGAGATATTTTTCCTTCTTGTCAATGCAAACTCTTCTATGACCACCCTTGATCTTACCTCCTACCATTTTTTCTAGCAAATTCCCCCACTATGACCCCCCATACTCTCTACAATATTCAATCTCTCCCTATCTGATCTTTTATTCCATGTTTCTTTCAGACATTCCCATGTCTCCTCCATCCTTAAAAAAATATCAGTTGATCTGACCATACTTGCTAGGTACTATCCTTTATGCCTTCTCTCCTTCTTGGCTGAATTCCCCGAGAAAGCCATCTTTCTTAGATGATTTTACTTCCTCTCCTCTCACTCTTCTAAATCCTGTGCAATCTGATCTCAAAATTCATCTTTCAGCTGTAACTGATCTTCCCCAAGCAATCAATGCTTTCTTAATTGCCAAATCCAATGGTCTTTTCTCCTTCTTCATCCTTCTTAACCTCTCTGAAGTCTTTGACATTGTTGATCATTCTTTCCTCCCGGATATTTTCTCATCTTTGGGTTTTCATTACACTCTTCTCTCCTTGTTCTTCTACTTATCTGGCTATTCTATCTAAACCTCCTTTACTGAATATTCCTCTAAGTCACATCTAGCAACCTTGATTGTCCCCTAAATATCTGACCTGAGTCCTCTTTTCCTTTCCCCTTTTTTACTATCTCATTTGGTGATCTCATCAGCTCTCATGAGTTCAATTATTATCTCTATGCAGATGATTTCCAGATCTATATATGAAGTATTAATTTTTCTCCTGCGTCCATATATCACCAACTGCCATGTTGTTCTTTGTCCTTCATTCTTGAAGAGGACCATGGGTGATGTTATGACTTGCAGTGAATTGGGACAGGGCTATGCAAAGTCACCAGCCTCACTCTCTCCTCTGAAGCCATCTGGCAAGATATACATCCAGATGACGGGAGGTGGCCCCAATGTTTGAGGCAATTGGGGTTAAGTGACCTGCCTAGGGTCACACAGCTATTAAGTATGAAGTGTCTAAGGCTGGATTTGAAGTCAGGTCGCCTTCACTCCAGGGCCAATTCTGTATCCACTGTGCCACCCAGCTGCTGGCACCAACTGCCAACCTTGAACTAGATATCTCATTGGTACCTCAAATTCAACCAATTCAAAACAGAACTCATCACCTTTCCCCTTCCTTCCCAATCCTTCTATTATTATGGAAGCTGCATCCTTCTGGCCAATCACATTCACAAATTCAATGTCATTCTTTTTTCTAACTCTTAAAAGTATTTTATTATTTTCCAGTTACATATAAAGATAGATTTCAATATTTGTTTTTATAAGATTTTGAGTTCCAAATTTTTCTCCCACTCTCCCCTCCCTCCACCCTCCCCAATACAGAAAACAATCCGATATAGCTTATATATGTAAAATCACACTAAACACATTTCTTCATTAGTCATGTTGTGAAAGAAGAATCAGAACAAAAGGGAAAAACCTAAAAATAGAAAAATAACAAAAAAGTTGAAACAGTATGGTTCAATCTGCATGCAGATTCAACAGTTTTTTTTCTGAATGTGGAGAGCATTTTCCATCATGGGTTCTTTGGAATTTTCTTGGATCATTGTATTGCTGAGAAGAGCTAAATCTATCACAGTTGATCATTGCACAATGTTGTTGTTACTGTGTACAATCATAAATTCAATATCGTTCTTGACCTCTCTCTCACAATCACTCCACATCAGCTGATTTGTTGTTAAACCTTGTTGCTTTAACAGCTTTTTTATACATCATCTTTGCTCCACTCTCACAGCCACCACTTTGTTATAGATCCTCATCACCTCTTGCCTGTGCTGTTGCAATAATCTTCTAATTGATCTCCTTGCCTCAAGTCTCTCTCTGTGCCAATATACTTTCCACATAGCTGCCAACTGATTTCTTAATGTACAAGTTTGAACATGTCACCACCCCTATTCAATAAACTCTAATGACTCCTATTACTCTCAGGATCAAATGTAAAATCTTCTGTTTAACATTTAAAACTCTTCACAACCTAGTTTCTTCCTATCTTCCTAGTCTTTTGATACTACTCCTCTTCACACACTCTATGAGTCAGTCACACTGGTCTATTTGTAATTCTTTCGCCAAATTCTCTCTTTTGCAGATGATATTTTATTTCAGTTGTTTTTCAGTCATGTTCAATCTTTTTGTGAACCCATTTGAGATTTTATTGGCAAAGATAACAGGAGTGGTTTGTCATTTCCTTTTCTAGCTCATTTTACAGATGAAGAAACTAAGGTAAACAGAATTAATGATTGCCCAGGGTCATGCAACTAATGTCTGAGACTGAATTTGGACTGAGATCTTCCTGACTTCAAGTCTGGTGCTCTATTCACTCTGCCACCTAATTGTCCTATTTTATTGCTTTGCATAAAACCCCAGGATATTGCAGAACCTCCAAATGTGATACAAAATCTTTCAAAGTACCTAACTATTCACACGGGAAAAACCAGGTGGATAAAGAATGTCTATTGTTCATACTGGGACATACAGATAAATGGAGAATTCATAGGGCTGGCCCATTATGACATAAATCTTAGATAGAAACTTCAAATTGGCAATGAAGTGAATGCAGATTTGAATAAAAGGAAAAGAATTGTCTTTGGGAAACTGGGAATTTTTTTTTAATGACTTTAAGATTCTTAGTGGGAGAAAGACTCATCTTTCTACAAATAGTATTCTTTCAGTGACTCTCTATTCTGCAAATAATAGAATATCAGAGTAAAGGATGAACTAAAGCTGATTGGGGAGGACCATGGTGGCCATGCTTAGGCCGAAATGCATTACCAACAAAGAAGTGTGTGGGAAAGATAGTGTAAAGGACGTCATTGAAAATGTGCCCTACCAAAATCAATCCACCAATCAATAAATATTTATTCAGTACTTATTATATGTCAGGTGTTGTACTTAGTAGTGGGGACACAAAAAACAAATTTAAAAAATGGTCCAGTCCTCCATTAAGAATAAAGGATGTTGAATCTGCATTTTACACTGGTAGCCACACAAAGTAATTAGTTCTACAGTTCTTCCCCAGCCCATTGGGTAGACATCATTTATAGAAAGGACATTTATAAAGAAGATTTACAGAAGGACCAAGACATGGATGGCATAGGATGAAAGGTATGGGAGGGGTCTTGATTTGCATTACTGAAGGAATTATCCACATTAGTGAGAACATAGATTCCTCTAAGTATTGAAGTAACCTAAGGCAACCACTTAATCCTGAACTTCAGTATACTCCACTGTTAAATGAGGATTTATAATACTTATATCACTCTCCTCACAGAGCTGTTTTGAGGAAAGTGCTTGGCAAACTTTTCAAATTTTATAGGAATGTGAATTATTATTATTCTTGGAAGAGGGTACATTTTGAGTAAGGTCATGACAGAACAGTTGGGTATAGATGGATGGATAGTGGGCAAGGAAGCTAAGATTATGACCAAAATGGACACAATGATTATTTCCGCATTTGAAACATCTTTCTCTTTACAGAGAGATTTGAACAAAGAAAGACATAAGTATGTACGGTATCCTCTCCTTCCCAGGATGCCTCTCCTCTCCATTTTGGCTGTTCTCCATCTGCACTGAGTAACTGGAGGAGCTAGCTGCATTTTTCCTGGGTTCCTGCAGTGATAGCTGGTGAGTTGGTACTTGATGCTTTGTGGGAGGCTCAACATGGACTGTTTCTTTTGAGATGCTGTTCTGTGTTCATTGTAAAGTCCTGACAATGAGGAACAGTTTTCAGATGTTTAAGTATAAAAACAAGATGGACATTTATTCCTGAGGCATCTCTCCTAAGGTGCAGAATGAAAGATGCAGTTTTCTTGTCAAATTGGAAAAACAGAAAACTTAGGAACACAAGTTATTTTCCCACTAATCCCTGCTATGAAATACATGACTGACCATGTCATGGATGTCTGGGAAGGTAATTCTTAGGATCTCTGTCTGTTTGTGGCACTGTGAGTTTGTTGACTATACTTGCCTTTGGATAGGTTCCACTCAGAAGACCAGAATTTGCCATGGACTGCCTCTCTTAGTTTCCTCATTCACAGAAAGGTGAGAGTCTGACAAGATCATCTCTAAGATTTGTTTCAGCTCCAAGTCCTAGTCATGTTGGAGGCAAGTATACAAGGATTGAGTGACTGAAAAAAAGAGACATCTATCTATCTATCTATCTATCTATCTATCTATCTATCTATCTATCTATCTATCTATCTATCTATCTATCATCTTTCTATCTATCTATCTATCTATCTATCTACATATACATATACATACATGTATGTATGTATATATAAAATATATGTGTATATCTATATCTATCTACCTACCTATCATCCATCCATCCATCCATTCATCTATCTATCTATCTATCTATCTATCTATCTATCTATCTATCTATCTATCTATCTGATGCATCTTGTTTGCTTCAGGCTGTGTCTCCAGACTGATTACACATTGATTGCCTCCCCCTTTGCCCCCTCCCCATATACACAATCCAATGTATTCAGCTAAACTAACCTGATTGTTGATCCCAGTATAACATTATTCCATGCACAGACACAATTTGGTAAAATGGAAAGTTTTCTGGATTTGAATCCAGAGGACTAGAGTTCAAATCCTTGCTATACTTCCTGAATATAAGCTTCTTGAGACCAAAGATGGTCCCACTTTTGTATTTGTATCCCCAGGAATAGCACAGTAACTGTCCTAGTAATCACTTAACAAATGCTTATTTATTGATATATCTGCTATCCCAAGTATGCCATACCATTAGAGCATAATTCTCTATTCTCTATTCTTTCCTTGAGTCACAAAATTAGTTGTGGTAGATCCCATTATTCATGATCCTAAGGTTTAATTTAATCCATGATTTGGATACAAGACTTGAAAGGAATTATCAAGTGCCAAATCTCCCTTATAGCTGTGGGATGTTTTTTTTTTTTTTTTACATTTGGAAATACAAGGAGAAAACAACAGGGTACTGGGAATTGGGGTTAGAAGCTCAGACATAGGATTACATCTCGGCATCCCAAGAAAGCTCCTTCCTCTTTTCTGCTTTTTTTTTCTTGTTGTTGTTGTTGGCTCTGAGGATTGAACTTCTTAGGTTTTAATGATCTATTACCATTTCCCTTACTGTAAATCATGTCTCATGTTGGTTATAAAGAGACAAGGTAGGGTAATGAAAAAATCCCTGGCCCAAGAGTCAGGAGACCTGGACTTGCCAATAACATACTTTGTGACTTTGGTCAAGTTACATCTCCTTTGGGGGCCTCAGTTTTCCCATTAATAAAAGGAAGAGTTTGGATGAGGTAATCTATAAGGTTCCTTCTGGCTGACACATTTTAGGTTTGAAAGATTGCACAGACCACCTGGGGAAAAGAAAAAAAAAGCCATTTGGAAGGTGCACATACATCCGTCTCCCTTGGCTAACAATACCACCATCCTGATAAGCATTTTCCACAGCAGGCTGAATTAAGTGAGATTTGGGAAGAAAGCAATCACTGATGGAAGAAAATGAGACTCTTATTTTCTAAGACTATAACTTTAGGAAGATAAGATCCATAGGAACAGTCTAAGAGAAAATGGACCATAGGAAAGAAATGAAGGGACCGAAAGGAGTATAGGAGGAAACCACAATGAGATAAGCTTACAGAGTTAGCAAACAGGGAAGAAAGAGCTGACTAAATGCATTTAGGTGAAGAGATAATGTGAAGGGGGTGGGGAAGATGAGCAAAAGATCTGTGTTCCTCTTTTGCTCTTTGGGGTAGATGAATACAAGAAAGAGAAAAGGCATTTTATGTATTCCCACTGGAACAGGGAAACATTTAAAGGTAATTCCTTTGGAAATTCTATCTATTTGTAATTATTTAGTGGGCCATCACCAGGCCCTAGGACATTGCTATCCCTAACAGGCTATATACGGCTGGATTTGTACAAACAAAGAAGGATGCTTCAGAATGTTCTACTTCACCAAAATATGCAGATTGAACTCTCAAGGGACCAGGGTATGAGATGCAATTTTCATTGGGTTATAGCTGATGCCATCCCTAGTATTATCACTAAAAACACAGGTGATCCTATAGGTCATCTGGACCCCAAAGGAATGCTAGAAAAATACGGCCCCTTCTTTGAGCTCTTCCCTGAAGAAGGAGCTCCCAAATGGAATCATGAGGTATTTAGTTTGGCTTAATTTCATAGTCTGCCCAGATTCAATCTGGAACAATTCTCTCATATTATTCTTATAAACAAAATGGAATGCTGTGGGCTAGATATGTTATTTATCTAGTACAGTTAAGTGAAATAAGAACAAGTCAGATGGAGAGATTCCAAGAGTAGCCATTAATGGTAGCTAGGGCATTGGGCCTGGAGTTGGGAAGACTTGAGTTCAAATTTTCCCTTAGACACTAGTTCCCTCAACTGTAAAATGGGGATAATAACAGTACCTACCTTTCAGGGTTGTTATTAGGATCATTGTAATTTTCTAAAACATTCAGCACAGTGCTTGGTGTATAGTAAGCACTATTTAAATTCTTCTTCCCAGGAGGAGCCAAGATGGCATAGGAAATATGAGTCACTCACCTGAGCTCTCCCTCCAAACCCTCCAACTACCTTTAAATAATGCCTTAAGACAATTCCTGGAGCAGCAGAACCCAGAAAAGGGTTGGTGAGCTAATTTTCCAGCCAAAGAAAACTTAGAAGGTTAGCAGGAAAGGCCTGTCACACCTGAGTGAGAGTGGAACACAGTCTAGCACAGGCTACCCCAGTGCAGACCAGGCCCCAGCAAACTAGGAGCAGGTCTTGAGAACCATGGAATCAGCAGTGGCATCCACTGTTTCTGGAATGCTCAGCCTACAGCTGGTGAGGGGGTTGAATAACTGGTCAGAAGGAGATTACAGTAGTCTCTTTGCAAGCACTGAGGCAATATTCTCTTGCTTTGCACATACTCAGATCCAGGTTGTAGTCCTGGGTGGCAGTCCAATGGTGAGGAGGAGCACTAGCACACCAGAGCTTGTAGCTACAGCAAGGACCCTCATCACAGTTCCAGGGCAGAAAATAGTGCTTGTGGTTGCTCACAGATCAGAGCACAGGCATGATACACATGTATTTCCTATATCGAATTGCTTGCCTTCTCAAAGGAGGATTAAAAGAAGGAGGAAGGGAGAGAATTTGGAACACAAAGTTTTAAAACTGGATGTTAAAATTTGGTTTTTTACATGCATTTGGGGGAAAATAAAATACTAAATAAAGAAAAAAGAAAAAGGCATCATAGTTGCCTTCAAAAAATTACAACAGCTTTTTTTGTGGTGGCAAAGCATTAGAAACTATGGGAATGCTTCATCAATTGGAGAATGGCTGAATAAATTATGCTCCATGATTGTGATGAAATACTATATTACATGTGCTATAAGAAACGATGAGCAGGATGCTCTCAGAAAAACCTGGAAAGACCTATATGAACTGATGCAAGGTGAATTGAACAGATCCAGGAATACACCATACACGGTAACAGCAAAGCTGTATGATGATTAATTGTGAATGACTTAGTTTTTCTCAGCAATACAATGATTCAAGACAATTCCAAAGGATTCATGATGAAAAATACTATCCAGCTCCAGAAAGAGAGAGAACTGAAGGATCCTGAATGAAGAATGAAGAATGCTGTTTTAAACTCTATTTTTCTTAGGGTTTTTTGTCTGTATTTTCTTTTGAAATGTGATTAATATGGAAAATTGTGCATGACTGCACATGTATAACCTATATCAAATTGTTTACCTTCTCAGCGAGGGAAAAAGGTAAGGGAGGGAGGGAGAGATTCTTGAATTCAAAATTTTGAAGAACAAATATTAAAATTTTTTACATGTAATTGGAAAAAATAAAATATTAGAAAAGAATTACTAGTACTATAAAAAATCCTTCTTCCTTTCCTTTTCTTTCCTTCCCTTTCCTTTTCCACTTCCTTTTCCCGCTTCCTTTCTCTTTCCTTAGCTTAAGGGATCAATGTCAGCTTAGGAAAAAGTCCCCTTACTAAGAAGGTAAACAATTTGATATAGGTTATACATGTGCAGTCATGCAAAACATTTCCCATGATAGTTATGTTGCAAAAGAAACTACAGACCAAAAAAGACTTGTAGTAGGCAGATCAATTATCAGGCTTCTTCAGTAATCCAGGCATGCATCAGATAGGAGGGTAAGAGGGTCTACTTATCTACAAAGGCCCCAGCCGCACAAGTAGTTTCTCAGTCTTGTGCAGATTGACTAGAACCTGTCTTGACTCCCATGGACAAACAGGGAGTCCACCTTGGGGTGCAAACAACAAATTATATCAGCTCAGGGAGGGCTTCATCCTTGACACATTCAGGGGCTTCCTGCATTGTCTGGGTCCAGGGTTTCTGGATAATATGGCAACTCAAAAAGAAAGACAAGTTCAGGGGACCCCTTAACAAGATAAGGGCTTGTATCAGAGTGGTGACACTATCAGAGGAGTGAAGGGAGAATATTTGAGAGATGTTGCAAAGGTGAAACAGACCTTGGCAAAAAAAAATGGATGTAGCCTCTGAAATAGAGTGAGGTATTGAAGAGGACATCTAGTTTTGAGGCTGGGGGACTGTGAGGATAGTAAATTTCTTAATGGTAAAAGGGAAGTTTGGAAGGGAGACGGACTTGGGAGGAAAGATAAATCAGTTCAGTTTTGGATATTTAATTGAATTTCTCAAAACTCAGAGAAAAAAAGAGTATACAGGAGAAAAGGATTGTCAACAATGTAAACTACTAGAGAGTGATCAAAAAGGACCAGAATTGCAAAACAATCATCACATTTGCACTTGAGAAATGACTGGCAACCAGGAAGAGAGGCATTTCAAGTTAAGTGATGTTTGGAAGTCAGAATGGGAATGCTTAAAAAAGGAAAGGAAATTGGTGTAGACTTTTTTTCCTAGATATTTGGAATCTTAAAAGAATATGAATATAGAATGATAGCTTGTGGACATAGTAGAGTCTAGAAAGTTTTTTTCCAAGATAGAAGGGGCTTGGATTTGTTATTAGACAACAAAGAAAGAGCCAATTGATAGATATTTAAAAAGGCATTGATTGCAGGGGCAATCTGCTAGAGAAGACTGTAAGAGAGAGGATCAAGGGGTACCTGGAGAGGGTGTGGTCTTGTTGAGGGGAAGGGATATTCTAAAGATCTGAGTGAAGGACAAGAGAAGGATGAATTAAAATCGATGACAACAGTTTAAAAATAGATGATTTGCTCATAAAATGTGCAGATGACACAAAGCTAGGAGGAGCTTTTGACAGGTTAGATGACAGAGGCAAGTTCTACAAAAATCTCAGTTGGATAGAATTTTGGATCAAATCTAATAAAATCTTAGGTTCTTAAGGGCTATGTCAGCAGATGATGAGCTCTGTCAGATTTAGCAAGCAGGAATTTAGCAACATCTGTCATTTTCTGCTTAGAGAGGCCCCTCACCTGAAACCCACCAGGTGAGGAACTCTTCTGGAATAGTTGCTGATAAAAATATCTGCAAAGGCACAGAAGATTTTTATTCTACATCGGTGGCAGGAGTACTAACACTGATAAAATCAGAGATCCTTTGAATTATTGCACTTTTGCCTTGAGTACTTGTACAAGAGCTGGGAACCCTTTTATCCACATTTATGGAGACTGATGCATGAGCCATATTAAAGTGATATTCTGAGATTTTTCCAGAGGCTATGATAGGTGATGTCAAAAGGAGTATTAAAAAAAACACAACAGAATGGGGGTGGGTGGGCTACCGCCTAGAAAGAATTCAGTTATATAAGCCCAGAGCTTGGGGCAATGGACCGTGGGTGACATTTATATATATTTTGCATGCATAGGTGTTTCCCCCTACTCCCCCAGTAAAATTGAAACTTCTTGAGGGCAGAAACTGTTCAGATCCCTAGTACCTACAACCAGCCTTGTATTTAATAAGACATTATTAAATCAAATAATTATTGATTTATTTACTTATTCATCCATTCATTTACTTGACCAGGTTCTATGATTTCCATTGATGTAAAGAAATCCTGGTAAGGGAACTCATTCTACCAATGCAGATCAACAATGATTCTGCAAGAGAAATTGTCATGATCATGGCGGGTTTAAGAAATGATTTGCTTGGGGTCACACTAATACTGTCAATGCTGCTGCTATTACTATTAGTATTCCTCCTCCTCCCACCTTCTCCTCCAGTTTCTCTTCCTCTACTTCTTCCTTCTCTTCCTTCTGGTAATAAACAACTCAGTCTCCTCTAAGATTGCCTTCCATATTTTCTCTTTGGGTCTTTTACAGAGATATTCCTTTGCACATTACCTCTCCCTTTTCAAAATATAAACTCCTGGTGGGCCTGGTCTGTGTTTTTGCCTTTCTTTGTATCCTTAGTGCTTAGTGCAGTGCCTGGAGCATAGAAAGAGCTTAATATTTGCTTATTGATGGGCTGATTGATAGGAAAAGTTTAACAATAATCATTTTTTACATGTCATATAACCTTTTATTGTTATGAAACACTGGCAGAGAGGCAAAATGGAAAGAATTCTAGATTTGGAGTCAGGAAACCAAGATTTGAATCCCATCTCTGCCTCTTACTACCAGTGACTGTGGACAAGTCACTCAACCTCTCTGGGCTTCAGTTTCCTTATTTGCAAAATGAAGGGGTTAAACTTTCAGGCCTGTTCTGGTTCCAAATCCATAATGCTATATGATCTCAACTGATCCTCACCTTTTGAGTTAGGCAGAGCAAGCATTTTCAATATGGGTATCTAGTAGATATTTTAATCAGTTTCTATTCCAAAATTACTCACCATTTTACAGATGATGAAACTGAGGCCCACAAAGGTTCTGTTTTTTTCAGTCTCCCCCCAAATCAGTGGCTAAACAAAGATAAAAATTCAGGAGTCCTGATTCATTTTCCCTTGTACATTGCTACCCCCTTTACAGGTCAAAAGACTAACAAAATGGCAGAGATCAGAACAATGTGTGATTATTTCACACCACTACCAGAGAAAGTAAAAACAGGAATAAATCAGGGAGGGAAGAATTTTGAGAACTGTCCTCTCCTCACTCTCATGTCATGCAGTTGAAATACTGACTATGTCATCCACTAGAATTAGAAATCAGAAGTCCTATATTCCACCCATGGTTGTATTACTTCCTTACTGTGTGACCTTGGACAAACCTCTGACATCTCCGTGCCTCAACTTTACAGTTTATTAAACAGTAATCACAAGAATACCATGCATGGAGATGAAAAGAAAATATACACATGCCAATGCCATTATTTTAATTCAATTTTTAAAAAATGAAGATTAATGAGCTAATGTGAGGCACATTGAGATTTATAAATTCAAAGGAATAATTATCACTGTCATTTCTAATGCAGTCATTCATTTCTTCATAATTGTTCGATTCTTCACCAAAAAAAATTAGGTTCCTACTTAAAAAGACAATAATAACAGCTTACATTTACATAGCACTTTGGGGTTTATGAAGGAATTTCCTCATAACAATCTCTTTTATGTAGCAGGAGATCTATTGTTATTCTCATTTTGCAGGTCAGAAATTTGAGGCCCTTTTTGAGAAGTTGTGACTTACTCAGGGTCACATAATTAGTAAGTGGAAGAAGTAGGACTTAAGTTCACATCTCATTCCAAGGATAAGGCTCTTTCTACTACACTTTGGTATCTGCCAATCAGGGACTAGTGCATTCACAATGGGATATGTATTTAAGGCAAAGGAAAAACAAAATAAAACCTAACCTACTTACTAGGCATTCAGTGAGAGTCAACATTTTGAAATGTATAAAGCCTAAAGACTTTATTGGTCCCCCTCTTATAGTTAGTTGTTAGGGTCTTCATATTGCCTGGCTTGTAAATATCTGTGTATACCCTACCTCCCTCTCTTAACTAAAATGTAATCTCCTTGAAGGCAGGAACTATATTTGGTTTTGCTTTATTTGCCCAGGGCCTAGCACAGTGCCTCCCAACTAGTAGGTGCTATAAATGCTACTTGAATTATATTGGATGAACCCTTGCCATATGTGACTCCCTGATAACAGGAGATATTGCTATGGCGACTAGTCAGGCTGCCCCCAGTTTTAGTTATTTTTGCTATAACACTGCTGAAAGTAGTGTTCCCCGAGGAAATTAGGTCAATTTTGTTTGAAAAATATATATACATACATACATACACACATATACACATTTATACATATATACATACATATACACACATACAATTTATGTATGTGTGTATATGTGTATTCAGAACCTCCTGAATGCTAAGAACTGTACCAATTGCTTGGGAGAAATAAATAGCTTAGGAAAACAGGGCAGTGCCCTTCCTAAATGAGACATGCTTAAGAATGCCCACTACTTCCCTGACTCTCCAACTATGTTGAGAGAGTCTTTGAGAAGGAAACAGTCTTTATAGATCACTTTTCTGCAAATCAAACTCTTTCATTCATACATTTACTTATTTATTTATTTATTGATTCATTCACCCATCCATCCATTTATCTATCTGTCTGTCTATCCATTCATTCAAGTAATTAATAATTAAGCAGTTAATTAATTAACAAATTAAATTTTTTTATAAAAATGTAAGTGTCCCAGGACTTTCCTTCTCCAGGTTCTTTGAATCTTAGCCACTATGTGTGGCATGGGAGGCAGAGAATAAGGAATTGAGAGTGTCACCAAACTCTGCCCTGCTCAGACCACAACTAGAGAACTGTGGTCAGTCCTTTTTAGAAAAGACACTGACGAATGGAAGAATATCTAGAAGAGAGTCATTAACAGGAGGGATGGTCTTGAGTTCAAGCCATAAAAGGGTCAACTGAAGGAAGTAGGAAAATTTGGTCTGGAAATGGAAGACACAATGATGATCTTCATGCATTTGAGAGTCTGTTGCCTACAAAATGGATTAGTTATGTTATGCTTCTCCCCAAAAGGCAGAACTAAACTCAATGAGTAGAAATTGAAAAGTATCAAATTTAGATTTTATTGAAAGGAAAATCTTCCTAATGATTGGATATATGCAAGAGTAGAATTTTCTGCCTCCAGAGGCAAAGGGCTCCCCTTCACTGGAGATCCTTGAGAAACCATGGGTGACTACTTGGAAATGTTGTAGAGAAGATCATTGTTCAGCCTAGTTGGTCTAGAATGGTGACTTGGGTCCCTTCTAGTGTTGAGAATCTCTGGTTCTTAAGGTGATGTCATATAAAGTAAGATGGACTCCTGAGAGGTGGCACTGCTTTCATCACTAAGGTGAGACCTGGCTACAAGTGAAAGCTTACTTCCAAATGACTTATTAGTGAAAGATGAGGAATTAAAGTCTGAGGCTTTTCCTCAAGGCCAGAAAACTGACAAAGATAACAAAGATTGAAGTAGCTGATATTGGAGGGGCTGCAAACAAAACAGAACCCCAAAGGAAAACAAACATGATAACTTTATTACATATTTAAAAGGAATAGAAAGTTGCACATAATGGATCTGCAGTTTCATGTGCAATTATCTTTTTTTATTCTACTATGTTATGGAAATGCTTGTGTTATTTCAAAAATTAAAAATAAAACAAAAAATGTTGTGTGCAAAAAATTTAAACAAAATGAAACAAAAAAAGCGTGCTGATGAATTGTTGCTAGAGTTATGAATTGGTCTAACTGTCCTAGAAGAAGATTTGGAATTATGCTAAAAAATTGATTCAAATATCCATACTCTGACCCAGAAATATCACTGCTGGAATATTGGGTGTTAAGCACATTTAACATATTTATTGGTTTTCCTGAACTTCAGCCCTCCCTTGCCCTTATTCCCTACCCTCTTAGTCTATCTTATACAGGAAGGTTTGAAAAAACAGAAACAAAAACAAAACTAGGGAAGCTATGCTAGGTGGGTGGGGGGAAGGAACATAATTTGGTAATGACTGTTAGAAAAACAAAAGCAGCCAATAATAGTATTTTTTTTGGTGGGGCAATGGGGGTTAAGTGACTTGCCCAGGGTCACATAGCTAGTGAGTGTCAAGTGTCTGAGGCCAGATTTGAACTCAGATACTCATGAATCCAGGGCCGGTGCTTTATCCACTGTGCCACCTAGCTGCCCCCAATAATTTTTTAAAGAGCTAAAATGTTTGCTGTATGCAGATCTGCCTCTTTTTGTGCAAAATGCTGCTTCCATTGAAAACATGGGGTTTAAATTAAATCAAACTATTACAAATTGGCCCTAATTCAAGAGCCCTAAAAGTTTTAGCTATATGAATTCAAAGCTCCTTTATAATTTACTTGCTTGCTTTGCTGAAATTTTTCTGTATCAAGATCTCCTAAAGTGAAAGAAACACCATTTAGAATGCCCTTTAAGATATTTTAAAAAATATTTTATGTTTATATATAACCTATATCAGATTACCTGCTATCTAGGGGAGGGGAGGGGAGGGAGGGAGAAAAATTTGAAATAGGAAATCTTATATAAACAAAAGTTGAAAACTAAAAAAAAAAGATATTATTTTAAAACCTCTGTGTACTAATCATTCCACCCAATTTCTCATGGTCAACACACAATGCTGAAATAAAGTCAGCTCATTTTGATTTAAACATCATTTGAGTTTTATTATACAGTATCAAATATTCAATCAATAACCAACTAGTTAACTTCTGTGTAGCTTGGAGCCTTTTAAAGTTATTTTGCTTTGCCCTGGTTATCTCTAGTAACAAGGCCATTTGGATACAGTGTATATCCATGCCCTGGCTATTAGGGATTCCTATTCAGGGAAACTTTTCAGTTTTTTCCAATTTGCTTAAGGACCAGACAAAAAAAGCAAGCTTCTAGATGAGTTAAATATTTATTCAGTATCTAAACTACAAGCAGGATTTGGTGCCTGATGCTGTGGGGAATAAAGAGACGAATGTGATTTGTCCTCTCCCCATCTTCATGAAGATTATAACCTAATTAGGGAGCTATGATACAATTATCTTTGAATATATTATTTCCATTAGGCACAGAACTAAAAAGCTATCTGGGATAGTTAAGATGCAGTCCTTCTCAGAGGTTAGTCAAGCACTGGACTCAGGGTTAAGAAGTCCTGGGTTCAAATCCTGTCTCAGCTACTTACTAGCTATGCGAGCCCTCAGTAAGTCCTACCTTCTCTGAGACTCATTTCTTCACATGTAAAATGAAATAGTTGCACTAGATAATCTCTGTAGCACCCCCACCCCTAAATTTATGATCTTATAAATGAATAAAAACACTCTAGAAGTCACTGCCATCTTTGGAATTTTATGATATATCAATTTTCATTGCATCAGTATCCAAGTTCCCAACTCCCGCCAGAACTCTCTGAGAGGAAACACATCTTTGCATAATCTCATCCTTTCAAAATTAGCTGTATTCAAGTCAACATTGAGTGTTGACTGTGAGAAATTGGGTGGAAGAGCTTAGCACTCAGAACTATTATTTTTTAGACTAAAGGACACATTCAGACAGTGTTGCAGAAGTTAATAGCTCATTGTTAAGGGTGCCAGCCCCAATGGGCCCAGCTGAGCATTCCCTGAGAGAGCATGAGAACTTCCAATGATGGAAGGGGTGGGGAGGCTGGAAGGCAATGTTGTAACCCCTTCCTTCTGGGTCCTGTGGCAACAAATGACACCAGATCTCTAGGAGATCTATCCCTCTAAAATTCCTGAGCAGGCTGTGATGCTTAGAGCTAACTGTATCACCTGTCCTTTGTCTTCAAGGGAACACTCATGAGCCACCATAAGTAGCCTTTAGTGGTCATGAGGTTTTTGTCTTTTTCTTCTCTATGTGCCAATGGGTTTGGGTCACTAAGAACCAAGAGTCTGTCATCTATGGATATCCTATGGGTGCTAAACCCCATAATTGTCTGGGTGAGGCTGATCCTTAGACACTAGATTGACTCTGTTTCTCCAACCATATCTGCAGACTTTGAGTTTGGTAGAACCCAGTTAGAGCTTGTATTGTTAGCATAGCTTTTGAGAACCCAAGCCACAAAAAAGCATCAATATTTATTTTGCTTTTAAATAGCAAAATTCTCCTGGTGATGCTCTATAACAGCCAGGCATGGAATACCACAACTTCAAAAGAAAAGACAATGTAGGGTAATCCACTCACTTTGAAGATGAGAAAGCTAAGGGCTGGGGCAATTTAGGTGACTTGATGAGGTCACACAGGTAGTATCAGAGGCAGGATTTGAACCCAAATATATGATGTATGATAGGTGCAAGTTGAGACAGGAGCAGTAGATATGGTGTTGGACCTAAAGTCAGGAAGACGAATTCAAATCTAGCCTCAGATTCTTACTAGCTATGAAACTCTAGGTGAAGCATTTAGTTTCTGACTTGGTTTCCTCATCCGTAAATCATGGGGATACTAATAACACTTAGGGTTGTCGTGAGGCTACAATGAGATAATATTGGTAAAACACTTTGCAAACTTTATGGCTTTGTTAAATGATAGCTACAGCACCTGACATCATCATGTAAGAAATGGTATAAAAAGATATCACCCAGGAAATATAAGATCAGAAAAAGAGGTTGGCTGGTTATGTGGAAGAAAAGAAAACAGGCGGACTAAGTGCCGTGTTTGGTTTTTTTCATGATGATGTCCATGATATGTTCTAAGAGAACTATAGGATGGCCTCTAGCTCACTGAGTAGATACTTTATGAGCAAATCATGGGAGGGCATGGACAAGAGTCATGTAGTGGGGCAGCTAGGTGGTGCAGTGGATAGAGCACTGACCCTGGAGTCAGGAGTACCTGAGTTCAAATCTGGCCTCAGACACTTAACACTTACTAGCTGTGTGACCCTGGGCAAGTCACTTAACCACAATTGCCTCACTAAAAAGAAAAAAAAAGAGTCATGTAGGATGAAAAGCCCTAGAGGATGGGGATTTGAACCACTTGAGAGAACCGTATCAGTGAGTTCACAGATTCAATGAAGTATCAAATTACCAGTAAAGCAACATGGCAGCTTAACCCTGGGCCATCCATTCTCTTACCCTGTCTCTTTATTCTTGAGAATCAACAAGCATTCATTAAGCTTTTTGAGTGCAGGGACTATTTCATCTTTGTCTTTATATCTATTGCAATTAGCACAGTGCCCAACATATAGTAGGCATTTAAAATGCTTTTTGATCAATTGATTGTTTCTCCATCCAGCATAAGATAGTGCCATGGGAGGGGAGGTTTCAAAGAAGAAGGCACAGTCCTGGGCCCGAAGGGGCTTATCATCTAGTTGGGGAAAGGAGCCTAACAGACATGGAATAGTTTGAGAACAGTTCTGAACAATGAATAATAAAGAGTTAAGGTGTGTGCATGGATGACGAAATGCCATAGTAAGTTCGGAAGAGAGAGAGAAATAAGTGTGGAGGGTTAATCTCATATAGTCTTTTTTTTTTTTTTTTTTTTGGTGGGGCAATGAAGGTTAAGTGACTTGCCCAGGGTCACACAGCTAATAAGTGTCAAGTGTCTAAGACTGGATTTGAACTCAGAACCTCCTGAATCCAGGGGGACAGCGCTTTATCCACTGTGCCACCTAGATGCCCCCTTCATATAGTCTTACAATATCAAAGCTGAAAGAGATTTTTATCATTCATCTAATCAATTCTCATTTTACAAACAAGCAAAGCCCAAAAAGATGACAGGAATTGTTCAATGATGGAGCCACAATTAGAACCCAGATCTGTCTCTGACCCCAGGAAACATTCTTCCCCATCCCCAACAGAGTCCATGAGCAGAAAGGCAAAGGAAGATATACCAGTTTGCAGCCTCTATGCTCTGCTTGTTCATTTCCCAACTGCAAAGTGTCAAAATGCCTGAGAGAAGACCATGCAGCCCATACAGGCATATGTAAAGTATATGCAAACAATATGCAAATTGTAATGCAGAGCCACTTGTGACCTTCTTAACGATGTCATCCACCTGAATGTGGCCCCTGGGAAAATCCCAGTGGAGAGAGAAGCAGTAGATCCTAAGCTCTGACAGCTCCGTGCTAATACAGCTAATAAAATTAAATGGCGTCATATAAAATTTAAGCCATAATTAAAAATTGATTAGTATGTACTAGTCCTCAGTATCTACTGAAGAATCTTAAGCACTCGTTATGGAGTTTTATTGATCGAGAATGATAAAGTACAGAATCAAAGCCGCAAACTAGCTGTCCATGGGTAAAAGTAGAGGATATCTATCTGGCAGCAAACCTTAAAACCAAAAGCCAGTTTTGGGTTTCTAAAAAGTGTGCTTGGATAAGTCTAGAAAGCATCAGCACCCTGAGAAACTGACCTTCACTAAATTAAAAAAAAAAACCTTGGGAACCCTTCACAGGATTCCCAGTCTTCACTAGAAAAAGGATTTTCTTTTTGCCCCTTAGCTTTAGGAATGTTTCAATCATATAAAAAGTCCAGTTTTGATTTTTTTAAAAAAGTTAAATTTTTCAGTGCAATTTAAGAAAGAAAAAAAAAATCAATAGCAAGCTACCTAATACCTGACACAGAATCACATCTCGTTTGTCTTTCTAATAGAGAAGGAAAGAGCTAGAGAAGATTGTTTTTTTAAAGGAAAAAGCATATATTGAAATACGCTTACAAAGACATCACACCCTAAATTTTCCGTGAGTAATTTGTTTTCTTTGCCCATCTGTTTGCAAACTTCTTGGAGGATGGCTTCCTTAATATTTCTATTCATTTTTCTGTGTTTTTTCCCCTCAAAATCCACATTTACATGCCTACCACCATCCTTTCCACCAAGGCAGGAAGGGAAAGAGACAATGTTTGTTTTTGAAGATAAGGTAATTTTTTTTCATTTTTATAAATCATGTAAAATATTTTGAAAAAACATCCTCTCATTCTTTTTCAAAAATAATCTACCATATGTAAATAATGAACTAAGAAATTTCAGGGGATTAGACCTGGGTTTACTAAGCACAGTTGAGCTATGTCCAGACCAAGAACAAAAAAAAGATAAAGAAATAAAAGGACAGAAAACATCAAACTTCTATTAACAAACTCTAAAACTAGCCAGTTTCTTTACAGACCAAAAAGTATATATTTATCTGTCATTGCCTTTTAGGGGAAAATAGCAAAATTATCATTGATGAGGCTTATATTATTTATTTTAAAATGTTAATTCCAGCATACACATTCTTAGAATCATAGAATTTTAGAGTTGGAACAGAATGGAATGGACCGTTTAGTCCAACTGATGATTTCTATTGTTGACTCATTTTTCAGTCATGTTTAACTCTTCATGACTCTGCTTGGGGTTTTCTTGGCAAAGATACTGGAGTGGTTTGCCATTTCCTTCTCCAACGCATTTGGCAGATGAGGAAACTGAGGCAAATAGGGTTAAGTGACTTGCCCAAGGGTCATACAACTAGTCAGTGTCTGAGGCCAGATATGAACTCAGAAAGATGAGTCTTCCTGACTCCAGGCCCAGAGCTCTATCCACTGTGCCACCCAGCTGCTCAACTGATAGTGCTTGAAGAATAATTTCAGTTATAAAACATCCAACAAATTGTCTTCTGCCCTTTCTTTGAAGACCTACTATAAAGGGGAAACACTTATCTCTGCAGACAGTTCCTCCTGCTTTTGAATACTTCCATTTATTAAGAAAGCTTTTCCTTACATAAAATGTAAATTAGTTTCTTTGCCATATCCACCCATTGCTACTAATACTGTCATCTGGGGACAAACAGAAGGAAGTCTAATTCATCTTCCACACGAGAGCCTTTCAAATAACAAAGGATGGCTATAATATCCATCCTGAATCTTCCTTCACTAGAGGAAACATCACCAGTTCCTTAAATAAGTTATCCATTATTAAGTTGCCCTCTATTGGGCTCTTTCCATCTTATCAATTCCCTTCCTAAGAGGTGATAACCAGAATTGAGCAGTTGTAATACTTTCAGCTCTTTGAAAAAAGGAGAAGACTTTCCGGTTTTCCTCCCTTAGGGGTTTTCTCTAGATTTGCCATCGCCAAGCTTCCTAGTTTAAGACATAGTTAGGACCTCACCTTTACCTATAGGGAATAACAGTTACATTTCCCAAATTCCTGTTGGGGTCATATGAGCAGCTGGGAAAAAAGGCATGGAGGTAGACTGTGACAGATAAGGAAACTGAGGCAAACAGGGTTAAGTGACCTGCTCAGAGTCACACAGCTATTAAGGGTCTGAGGCTGTATTTGAACTCATGAAGATGAATCTTCATGATTTTAAGCCCAGTGCTTTATCCACTGCACCACCTAGCTGATACTTTACATTTTACAGGATCATACACTTAGGCCTGAAGGGGACCCTTCATTTTACAGATGAAGAAACTGAGTCTCAAAGAAGTTAAGCAACTTTTTCATGATTATATTTCTCCGGCTCCATTTAGGAACAATTGACTATAAAATTCTCAGATATTGACAATATTGCCTTTATATGGCACTTAGAGAATAACAGTGTTTTTCTCTGAGCAGTTCTGAGAGAACAGTCATTCAAATATTATTATTCCCATTTTGCAGATGAAGGTACTGAAGCTCAGTTAAAAAGATCAGCCCAAAGTCACACAGATATTAGGTGCAAGACTTGAATTTGAACCTGTCTTTCTAGCATTTTTCCCATTATTCACATAAAAGGAGACCAGCCATTTTAGTTGATGAACAAACATGTAGTGAATATCACCATGCCTGGTGAAATGGGGGATATAAAGATAAATGAATGAGACACAGTTCTGTGATAACTGTGATTTTTGAAATATATTGTTTGATATAAGACAAGTGAGAAGACTCCAATACGGAATCACTCAGGCCAAATAGTCTTAATGGTCATAAGTTTACAAGCAAGGACAGATAGCCTGTGTTTTTCTACACTCCTGACTTTTTCTGACCCTATGTGAAACATGTAAACAATCACCGTTCCTGATTGGACGAGGTGCCCTGCTGGAGTGACTACAAGCCAGCACCCATTTCTAGGATCTCTGATTACATATTCAGACCTTTATCTAATTTCTGGTTTCAACTAGGAGATGATCCCACCACATCTGGGTCTAATTAGGAATGCTCCCTCCCATATTTGGCATCAATTTCCTATTCTCAAGCAAGCTCATCTTTAAGATGTAATAATTCCCTGTTTAGACCCTACTCTGAGTGTCTACTCCCATTGAGATTTTGTCACTGTGTATTGTACACTCTGAGTGACTCTGGCCCTCTGTGGCTAAATCACTGTCTGTCTTTGCTGCCATAGAGTGTATGTCTATGTGAGTATGTCTATGCATGTGCTTTTGTTTTTGCCCACTTTCTTTGCAGCACAATAATAAAGCTCATGCTTGTATTGACTTTCTGACTACCAATTTTCTGTAAAAACTAGAACTCAGGTCTTTGATCTAACCTAAGCTATGAGGCCAAATAGAGCAATTCCTGCCCACAGGCTTTCCAGTAAAGAAGGGGAGATAAATTATTTATATATGGAAAGATAACTAATGATGCTACACCATAAATGTTGAGCAAATGAGAAAGAATACTTAGAAAAATATTCAAAAAGGGTTAGAATGAAAAAGGATTTCCACTTAGATAATCCCAGTTAATATAAAGTGAATAGAGCAGGTGATAAATTCCTGAGTTCAAATCTGGCCTTGGACATTTATTACCTGTGTGACCCTGGGGAAGTCACAATTTCTGTCTGCCTTAGTTTCCTCATCTGTTGCAAAGGTTGTTGCAAAGACCAAATGAGATAATATCTATAAAATATTGAGCATAGTGGCTGGCATGTGATAAGTGCTATATAAGTGGTAACTTTTATATATTTATATATTCATTATTGTGATAATAATGCTCATAGTGATTATTATTCTTATTTTTATTATTATTAATTATAGCTACAAAGGTCCTCTGTCTTCCATCTAATCTCAATTTTCAATTTTTTTTCCTTTGGTCTACAGTGAATATGGAGAAATCATTCATCTATTTGTTCATTCATTCAACAAACATTTATCTAATACATTCTATATCTCTCAACACTCTTAAAATTCTATGCCAGTGGCATCCAAATTCTATTGGGACTTAATAAACTGAACATGTTATGAGCAAAAGACTCTTATCACCAGGCTACTTGGGCACAAGGAAGAAGCTCATCACTAGAGGTTTTAATGCTAGTAGATGAATATTTTCAGCTATACCCATTGATCATGCCATTTCCTAAGTGATGGCGTCAACTAGGTCGCACCATGCATATGGCAATTGACCTGGGAAGCCCTGAATTCAAATCAAGACTCTGATACTTAATAGTCATGTGACCTTGAGCAAGTCACTTCAATCCTGCCTCAGTTTCCTCATTTGTAAAATGGGGGTAATAATAGCACCTAACTCCCAGTGTTGTGAGGAGAAACAAATGAGGTAATATCCATAAAATACTTTGCAAAGCTTAAAGTGCTATGTAAATCAGAGCTATTAAAATTTACATTGTTTAAGGTAGGACCCCTGTGGCTAGAACTACAGATTCTTGTAGAATTGAGATAATGCTCTTTACAAGAAATTGTTGAGAAGACACAAAGAATAAGCCCTTGAAGACCTGGTGGTCTAGTAATAGTAGTAGTAGTAGTAGTAGTAGTAGTAGTAGTAGTAATAGTTGTTGTTGTTGAGTCATGTCCTCCTCAACATGATCCCATAGGGTTTTCTTGTCAAAGATATTGGAGTGGTTTGCTATTTCCTTCTCCAGTGTGCCCCCATTATATAGATGAGTAACTGAGGCAAATAGGGGTTAAGTGACTTGCCTAGGGTCACATAGCTAATAAGTTTCTGAGGCTGGATTTGAACTCAGATCTTCCTGACTCCAAGCCTGTTACTCTATCCATTGCACCACCTGGCTGCTCCATGTGCCCTACTATTATAATCCCTTAAATATGTGATGTGCATTACAATTTACAAAGTGCTTTACTATTCCTTATTTTTGTTGATTATTTAATATTCATTTCATATTATATGCTCACATAATGGTTATCATTGTAATCAGAATGAGAGAAGCAGTTGAGGGCACAGTGGATAGACAAACAGAGCTGGAGTCAGCACAAACTTGGATTCAATTTTCACCTTTGACAAAAATTGGCTGTGTGAGCTTGGGCAAGTAACCCACCTTCTTAGTGCCTCAGGCAAGAAAGAGTATAGGTTGCAGAGTATTGGTAGAGAGACTTTCCCCAACAGAGAATTGCCTGAACCAATGAAATTATAGTCTTGATCCAAAAGAGAGACAGACAGACAGAGAGACACAGAGATACAGAGAGACAGAAAGAGACAGAGACAGAGACACAGAGACAGAGAGGTATAGAAAGAGAAACAGAAAGATAGAGAGAAGAGAAGAGAAAAATAGAAGAGAATGGAACAGAGTAGAATAGAATGAAGGGACCTTAAAGGTAATCTAATCCCCCCTCCTCACTTTTCATTGAAAGTCACTCCTATGTCACCTTACTAAGTCATGCTGCCTATCCCAACGTTTTTCAGTAGTACATAAAAACTTCAGTTAAGTGAGATATGGATTCTCTGATTCAAAGAATTTTCCTGCTGATGGAGAATTTAGTTCCTTTCACACTTGAGAATACAAAATTGGAATTTTTCTGTTCAATATCTGGTTCATGTGGACTAGTCTTGTGTCCCCAGTGAGAGTGTAAGCCTCCTGAGGGTAGGTAGTGCTCACATTCTCTTCTCTTGTGTCCTGGTAGTGCCTGTCACAGGGGTAGGCAGAATTCTTTCTCAGTAGATGCTCTCCAATGGACTACCTGAACCTATTGATCAATCCTTGCACCACAGGGTGTGAGCCCCATTCCTGATCTGTTTCAAGTCACCTGGCTAAAAGGTGGTGCCATGGCATGGCCTAGGTGCTATATGGAGGCACCGGTGTTTCTTTGCTGTTTGGAATTTTTGGACCTGTCTGGAAGGGGATTCCTTGATAGGAATGGATGAAACAGATGGCTACCATATAAGCATCACAATTTGGATTCCTGAATTAGAACCTTTTACAGCTCTCAAGCAAATAGTGCCAATTTGAACCCATGTACTTACCATCCAAGGATATGCTGAAAAGAGGGGTATTAACATAAATTCTGGCAGATCACAGGACAACACTAGAGTTCAAAGATTTGAGACTTGCACTCTCATTAGGATGGTAGGCCTGACTCACAACATCATCTTCTGCTTCCTGGGAAGGCTCCCTCACTAGCCGTAGGAGTGGTGCTAAGAAGAGAGAATGGCTGAGGCTCCTCTAACCATTCCATTCTCTCTAAAAATATATTCTACAATATGTATTTCCATACCATGGCATCTCATAGAAGCTTATATTCCTCATGGCAACCAATACTTCCTCCTTTCAACTACATACCATCTTTAGTCCCCATCTCTCTCTCTCTCTCTCTCTCTCTCTCTCTCTCTCTCTCTCTCTCTCTCTCTCTCTCTCTCTCTCTCTCACCTACCACCACAGTTAACACTATTTATTTCCTGTCTTTGGAAATTTACAGTTGAAATTAATCAGAAGCTAGCCATAGTCCCCCATAAAGAAGGTGGGCTGAATGCTTTATTGTTTTAAGTTGGTAGCACTGCCTTTAAAGCTACCAATAAATTTAATTTATATAAATACAAGTGTCATGGAAAGTCACAGTCTACTGCATTAGAAAGCACTTGCTGGTGTGCTTAGGACAAAGATGATTAAAATCAAGTTAGGGAGATGAATCACAGAAGTACCACTCCAGATAATGTCCTGGACAAAACATTAAAAGAATCTTTGCCCACATGGGAATGAGAAGGACTTATCAACTTTACTCCCTCTCATTGGGAAATAGCAACTGGTAACTGAGATGGAGGAGAATCTCATCTTCAGTCATTACTGTCAATTCCCTTCTCTTTTGAATTAAATTGTTTCTCTCTCTGTCTCTCTCTCTCTCTCTCTCTCTCTCTCTCTCTCTCTCTCTCTCAGTAGACTGTTAAAGCCTGAAAAGTTTAGGAAAATTCTTAGGAAGCACAGTTAAGGAATATCATATGATCATAATTTTACAGTCCAACACCATATTACAAATGAGGAAAATCACAGATCACATAGGTAGCAAGTAGCAGGGATATAGTTAGAATAGTTAGAACAACTATTCTCTGACTCCAAATACAGTCCTCACCATGTTGCCTTTTTCTATACCATGCAACACTATCAAAGAAGGAACAAGGGTTCAGTGTAGGTCATCTTTTGGGGCACGAATTCTTCTCAGCATTAAAGCAAAGTTTCTTCCTTCTGTCTTCCTTTATCCACCAAACAAAACATCCATTGGACACATATTTCAGTTTCTATTTATCCTCCCTTTCTTCAGTTTCCTCTTCTATAAAATGAAGGTGATGGATTGCCTCTAAGCAGATGTGTCAAACTCATAATATGTATTCAAATCTGCGAATTCAAATCAAATTCGCTATTCGCATCTGCATGTTGACTTAGTTTTTTCAAATATTACATTATCTATGTCTTATTGTCTTTTAATTTGAATATCTGGAAGTGAATTAGTTGATTTTATAAAATATTTACCAATTTTATTTTAATCTGGTTCAGGCCTCATTGGCAATGTTGCAGACCTACATATGATCCATGTAGTTGATACCTCTTGTAGAGCAGAGGCAGATGGTGGGGGAGATACAAATTTTCTAGAAGACATGGTGTCCCCTGCCTTCATGGAAATTACAAGGTTGACTACTTACAGGTAGTACATAGATCAGGGAAAAAAATTGTGACCTCTCCCTACCTCCACATTCAGTTTACAGTTTTCTGCTTATTTACAGCCTTCACCACCTTCAGCTCAAGATTCATCTATTCCTGGAAGCTTTCCTTGACTTACTATTCTGATCCATAGGAATTCCTCCCTCTGTTGAATGTGGATTGCCTTTGTAATCTATACCATGTGATTGAAGACACTTTATACACACACACACACACACACACACACACACACACACACACACACACACATATATAGTATATGCACATGTTTGTATAAGTATTTGTGTATAAGTATATATGTATACACATACGTATATGCATGTACAAACACATATACATATACAATGTATGCGTGTGCATGTGTGCACAACACACTTATATGTATAAACATATGTGTACATATTTACATGCATGCATATTTACATGCATGCATATATATACACACATATTATATATAAACACACTCTTTTATATTGATTTTTAATTTTCTCCTGTCTTGCTTTCTTGGACAGATTTTTTTCTCATTTCTAGTCTTCTTTTTTCCTAACTCTAGCCCAGTGTTAGGTACATGACAAGTACTCTCTAAGAATTCAGTGTAATTGAGGTACAAACAAGCCCTTTCTGCCACCCCCTTGAGGAGAAAAGAATCATTCATCCATTCCAATACTGATCCTGGAGTCAGAAGGACCTGAGTTCAAATCAGGACTCAGACACTTGACACTTACTACCTAGCTGTGTGATCCTGGGTGGCACTTAACCCTGATTGCCTCAAACATCTGGGGCCATCTCCAGTTCATCCTGACATATATCTTGCCACTGGACCGAGATGGCTCTGGAGAAGAGAGTGAGGCTGGTGACTTTGCACAGCCCTGCCTCACTTAAATCCAATTTACTGCAAGTCAGGACATCACCAAATGTCATGGTCCTCTTTGAGAATGAAGGACAAACAACAACAACCTTCCTTGAATACTCTGAATACTTGAATACTCTGAAGATTCTTACTCCACGCTCACCTCACCAAGTAAAGGCGTTGTACAAATTCAAGGGGTGCTATTTAAAGATTCTGAAAGAGCAAATCACCAGAAGTTGGTTTCTTTTCTATCATATTCTGAAGAAGGAGGAGGCCGCTGCAGGGCCTGGACAATACAAGCAAATGCTCCCTCCACTCTCACCCTTGCAAGGGTCTGCCACTAAATTAATGATGATGACCAAGCCTGATGGATGGCAGCGGGGAAGTAATTGTTGAAGGAAAATGAAGAACACTGCAGGGCAATGCTAAGGTCAGAGCAGCCCGTGTGCTATTTCATGAGCTGATAGGAGATATAGGTCCCATTTCTATGAGGTTTCCAGGGAAATTCCCATCTTACTCCATCATCTCATTGGCTCCTTCCACTTCAATATGGTCACCTTCTCTCAGATGACAGCTTTCCCTTCCTTTTCTCCTTTCAGACCAAACCCACCATTTGTCTTTTCTCTTGATTTCTTCCCCTTCCCTGCTAACAAGCTAATAATTCCCTAACATGCCATTTCAGAGTCTAACCATGTAAACACCCTCTGAGAGAAGGTTTCCTCGATAGTGAAATGTTGGAGTTCAGGGGAGGGGTAGGGAAAGAGACTGTTTTCCACTCGTCAGCAGCCTGATCAAGCAATATTCATCAAGATTGAAAAGCAGAAATTAGCTCCTATTGATCTTATTTCCATACCATATAAAAAATAAAATAAAACAATACTTTCCCAAAGACATCCTCCATTCCTGGCCAAAAAATGGGGTTCTATCTCAGAGAAAATATGTTTCTGAATTCATATCCAAAACAATCTCCAAGAAAAGCCATATCAAAACCAATATTGCCACCATTTAGGCTCTTCCCTTCCTCCCCATAGATATGCAACTTAATTTGCAAGCATTCCAGCATAGGAGGGAAATTGTTTGGGATGTTGACAGGATCAGCACCACTCACTTTAGCTTCATTCTCCACTGCACAATATCCCAAATGTCAAACTTCCACCCACCAAATAGGCAGAGCAGCAACTCTTTCAATAATAAATTACTTCTATTTACTTCAATACAGCAGAAGATAAATTCTAAGCATTTAGAAATTCTTTTGCACCTGAAGGTAATTACCAGGAACTGGAGCCTAGGATTGCAGTTAACTCCACTCTCTGGTTGGGGAAGTTAAAGAAATTAAAGGCAAGGAAGATGATGTTTTTGTTTTTGTGTGTATATATGTCTTCCTTTCTTCTTTCCTTCCTTTCTCTTCCTTCCTTTCTTTCCTCTTCCCTCCCTCCCTCTCTCCCTCCTTCCTTCCTTCCTTCCAAAGCTTAAGTATAAAGGAGATTCCAGGCACTTCAAATAATTATCTATTTGTGCATTTTCTAATACCTGAGTCCCTCTGCCTCTTAATTAGGACAATTAGGACCTCTTTGTGAAGACAGAAGCAAAGGGTCTATGGAATTGGCAATAATTAAGCAGTTATGAAAAACAGGTTGCTATCACACATACAAAGGAGCTTTTATAATTAATTAACTTAATTGAAAAAAATGCACAATGAAAATTCCAATCTAGAAATGGCGATATTTGAACAGAGTGATTATAGGAAATTTTCAATGGCTCTGGTAATTTTAAGAAGGCAAATATGAAGACGAAAGAGTTCATATCATGAGAGGATAACTATATTATTACTTAGGAGAAGATCCTGCTCAAGAAAATAGATAATGAAAGTTCTCCCAAAAATTTCAGTTTAAGGGCATCTCTGACCTAACACCACATAAGGAAGGGAGAAAGATATATAGACTTGAAGAGTAAGTAACTAGAGGAAAAATGGCCAATGTCTTTTTGGATTGACTGGGTCAAGAAAATCATATGGGGAAGAATTGTGTCTATAAGATAGAAATAGGAAAAAAACCAGGAATGTAAAAGGAAAAACTAAGAGGCATCCCAGGGATATAACAAATATTCAGAGGAAGGTAGATTAACCTAGGTGTAGCTCAAGTACCTGAGAACCTTGAAAATAGAAACAAAAAGGAAGAAAATGTCTGTGAGCAGCTCAAATACATGTCACAGAGCTCAATCACTATAACTTGTGTACCTTCCTCTCATGAGACTGCTTCAGATTCTCCCTCAGAGCCTATTTGCTCTTACTTTAAATGTAGTTCTAACAGTACAAGATAACTGTTTTCTTAGCACACACAACAGAAGAAATATCAAATTAAAAACATAAGAAGGTAGATATTTTGACTGTAAAAGAAGTTCAACAGCTGAGAGCCTGTTCATAAGGGAAGAGGAATAAAACCATAAGAAGATAACACAATTTACAAAGCTCAACAGTCTGGAGCCATTTAGTGTTGGGGTAAACATCCCTCAATAGGCCCAGGGGACATCACTCTATTACAACTAAAATCGATAATGGATATACTAGAGAAATATTGCATTCTAATAGGATGGTGGTGGGGGTGCATAACATATATACAAACATTTATCATATGATGGAAATAGAAGATGGAAAAAACAACACTCAAAACTAGTAAGGGAAGTGGCTAAAGAATGTGGTTAAGAGGTGATTAGATTTTCTTGGCCAAAGCAATTCCAAAAGGCCCTTTATTACAGGACTGTGACTTTCACCAGGGAAGAAAAAGGCTGACATCGAAAGTCCAATCTCCTGAATCCATGTCCCTTGTTCTTTCAAAGTGGCTACCATTGCAGGCTGATTTGAACAGATTGAGAGTAATAACAACTTCTAATTTTGTAGTGTTTCAGATTTAACAAAGTGCTTTTCTCACAACCATCATATAAGGTAGATAGTGCCAGTTTTTTTAAAAAAATTCTCATTCTTTTATAACCAGATCTCTGATTTCATTGGTGTAGGGAACATTCAACTTGAAAACTCCATCTACTAATCTGTGTCATTTAGAGTCTTAGAGAATTGAGAGGTCGAGTTAGACATTCAGTATGGGTGATGGAAAGGACTGGACCTAAGATTTCCTTGACTCTGAGACTGTATGTCTTTCTATTGCCGAGATTTTAAACTCAAATAGAAACAGGGCCACTAAACCATACACAAGGATCCCTGAGGGCTGCTTATTGACTTAGTTTTAAAAACCGATGTTCTCTGTGTTCTGTTGAATTTTTATTTATTTTGTTAATTATTTCCCAATTACAGTTTGATCTGACTCTGGAGGCACTCTGGAGAGTTGCATGTGGCCCAGGGGCCGACTATTCGAGATCTCTGCACTATACCAACCTGCCTCTCTTCTGATTCCCATTTTACAGAAGAGGAAACTGTAGTTCAGAGAAGTTAAATACTAGTCCATGGTCACACAACTTAAGTAGTAAAGCCAAAACTTAAACCTAGGTTACCTACCTATGAATTCAATAGTTTCCCCCCATTAAACTAGATTGCTTGGACTAAAAATACCCACCAACCACATGACCTTTACCTGTTACTGAAAGGAGGAATTGAATGCAAATAAGTAATGAGGAATTGAAGTCCCACTAAAGGTATTGACCACAAGTGAATACCTAGCCCCATCCTATCACAGGGTAATTATCTGATTAATTCTGTTCCTAAAACTCAGGCCAAACCTTGTTACATGGTAATTAATCTTTCAATTACCTGGTAAAACTTCTAAAGTAATTATCAGGGAATATAGAGTGTGTTTGTTCTGGGGGTGGCCAGTCTGGGAAGGTGTTTTATGCATGAGATTGTATATTTGATTGTATTTGCTGGGAGGCTGTGCCTGGAATGTTTATTGGAACATTTGTGTGTGCGGGAGTTGCCTCTACCTGGTAGGCACAGAAATATGGAGCAATTGCTTGGGTGCTTAAAGAAAAACAAACGTTTGTAGTGGGTAATGTTGAAATGAAAACGCTAATAACTTTCACCATTCAAAGTTCTTTCTGGCATGAGAGGAGGCAAGCAAAACACAAGCTCTTTCCATAAAAAATGCTGAGAGGCAAGTCAAACCCTTGCAGCTTTTTTTTATTGTTCACTTCTCAGAGAGGTCTTTTAGAGCCAGCACGGATGCTTCTCTTGAGAAGGGATATAAATGTTGCACGCACTCTATCTCTACCTAGAAATAGAAATTATAGTCTGGAACAAGAGCTTCTTCGGTTTGGAGTGCAAACTTCTTGAAAATTGCCTCTCCTCTGAAATGGTGTCTGTCGGGTTGGGGGGCCTGTATTTGTGCTTTCACCATGGAATGCTGAGGAAATTCCACCCTGCCCACCCAGCCTGGTCATGCTGAAGCCTACTGGCTTTCCGTTAATGCAAGGGAGATGCATTTATAACCAGAGAAGCTGAGTTTGACCCTTGGCTCTGATATGTATTCCCCATGAGAATTTGCAAGCCAAAACAAAGGTATTGTATTAGAGGTTTACTAAGAAAAGGCCTTCCAGCCCTACATCCTATGATGCTGTAATATCGAAGCCCACCAACCCAAAGATAAATTAGATCTGAATAAAATGTCTGATATTGTGCAAGAAAAATGAACATTTACCCCTTTTATATGGGTGATCATAGGGAAAGTTCTTTAACTCAGTATACCAGGTATCTATATAAGAAGGTAAATTAAGGAAGAGTTGATTAGTTGCTAATGTGAATTGGTGGATGGGGTTTCCATACCAGGAAACATTCTTTAAAATTAGCTATTAAAACTTTTTTTGCTGAAAAAAATCACAGGTCTTGACTCTACTCTTTCCCCTATGACATAAATGCATAATGCTTTATAATTTAAAAAAACTTTCATATCTAGTCTCTTATTTGAATTCACTCAGATTTGACAAATAAATTAAGAACCTACTATATGTAAAGCACTATACTAGATGAAGGGGATAAAAAAAGTCCTTACTCTCAGGGAGGTTACATTCTCCTGGAGGGATACAATTCATACCCTGACACATTAAATACAAGATAATCTGAGGAGGAGCAGAAGAAGAGAAGGAAGAGGAAAGAACACAAAGTTGTGATGAAGACAGTATAGGAGGTGATACCTGAGGTGAGACTTGAGAAAAATCTAAGGATTAGAAACAAAAGAAAAGTCTAGGAGGGGGAAAATTTCTGGCATTTAGGCAAGATAGACTGTGCAGGAGAACATTGTACACCATACACTGCACACAGTGACAGCAACATTGTGTTAGACTTAGCTTTTCTCAGCAATACAATGGTCCAAGATAATTCCAAAGAACTCATGATGGAAAATGTTCTCCACATTTAGAAAAAAGAACTATGTATTCTGAATGCAGATTGAACCATACTGTTTCTACTTTTTGGCTGTTTTTTTCTTTTTTGAGGTTTTTCCCTTGTGTTCTGACTCTTCTTTCACATTATGATTAATGTAGAAATATGTTTAATGTGATTGTACATGTATAACATATATCTGATTGCTTTCTGTCTTGGGGAGGGGGGAGGGAAGGGAGGAAAAAATTTGGAATGAAAAATCTTATGAAAACAAATGTTGAAAACTATCTTTACATTTAATTGGAAAATAACAAAATTCTTTTATGATAAAATAAGACAGACTGTGAAAAGAAATGTAATGTCCAATTCAAGAAAGAGGTATTAGGGCAATTTGACTTGAATTTGATAGTGAAGAAGAGGAGTAATATCAAATATTTGGAAGGATGGGTAGGAGTCAAGATTGCCAAAATCCTTAAATGCCAGGTGGAGAATTTTGCATCTTCTCCTAGAGGGGAATAGAGAGCTATTGCAGGTTTTAAAGTAAGAACAATGACAGGATGATGATAACCAATGTTAGAGAGAAGGAAGAGTTATTCAGTTCTTTTGCTTTTATTTTATTGGCCAAGAAGAATGTCATTTAGTCTAGAAAATAAAGAATAAAGTTGCGAACAGGGAGTGGATGGATACTCAAGACACTGTAAATAAGGAGATTGTGAGAAGAGCACCCAATGAGTTACCCACTTCAGTCAAACTACACTCAAGTGTACTGAATAACTGTTGGATGTGATTGTGAGCCACGGAGAACATTAAGAGATTGTGGAGAATAACAGAGGCAGCACAATAGAGGAGAAGGGTAAATATTATCCTGATTCTAAAAACAGAAGTGGGGAAGAGAATAGATTCTGAAAACTATAGGCCAGTAAGCTTGATTTTGATTCCTGGAAAAATTCTTGACTATAACATTAAAGAAATAGATTCTTTATAACAATTTAGAAAGGCACCAATGATCGCAAAGAGCCATCACAACTGAACAAGAATGAGTCACATCAAACCATTTTCTTTTATGAGGGGGTTAATAAAACATGCCAACTAAGGGGAATGTAGAAGATATAGGAGAGGGAATAAGCTTTTATTTAGTGCCTACTTTGTTTGAGGCACTATGTTAAGTGATTTTTACAAATATTATTTCACTTGACATATAGGATGCCTTAAAAGTCTTAGTATAGTTTTAAGCTTTAATGCCTAAATAGCTATTAGCTAACATAGCTTAAAATGGCACCTAAGACTTTTGGGAAACTCTGTAGTATCTCTAGATTTTAGCAAAGTATTTGATAAGTTCTCTCATGCTATTCCTACGGCGAAGACAGAGAGATGTAGGCTCTCTGATATCATAACTACATAAATTTAGAAATAGATACATGACCTGAACCTAAAAGTAGTAATTAGATGTTTAATGGAAGGATATCTGTAGTGGAGTACTTTCAGTGATATGCGATGTTTCATATTTTTATCAATGAATTAGACCATGGCTTAGATGACATCCTTATCAAATTTGCAGATGACATAAAACTGCGGTGGCGGGGCGGGGGGGCGGGGGGGGGGGGGCTTAGATAGTTAACACGCTGGATTGCTGCCAGGATTTTTAAAATAAAAAGATGTTGACAGGCTAGAAAGAACATTGGGCCAAACCCAATATGGTAAATTTAATCGGGCTTAAATGTAAAGTGTTATAATCATGTTGAAAAAAATAAATTTCATGAATACAAGATAAGGGAGGTTTGATTAGAAAGATGTTTGTCTGAAAAACATTTGAGGGTTTTGGTAGAAAACAAGCTCAACATGGGTGAATAATGTGACTCATATTATGAAAACCAAAACATCTAATGCTATCTGAGGCTTCAACAAAATAAATATAGTTTGCTGGCCTGAAGTTAAAACAGGTTTCTTATCAGTATCTCTCAATCCCTTTTTCAATTAAGAAAATGAGTTTTGTGTTGTTGTTTTCAGTCTTGTCTGACTCTTCATGACCCCATTTTGGGTTTTATTGGCAAAGATACTAGAGTGGTTTGCCATTTCCTTCTCGAGTTCATTTTATAGATGAGGAACTGAGACAGAGTTAAGTGACTTATCCAGGGTCATACAGCTAGTGAGTGTCCAAAGCTGAATTTGAACTCAGGAAGATGAGTCTTCCTGACTCCAGGCCTGACACTCTATTCATTGACCTTAACAAATCCACTTGCAGAAGTTTTATCTCACAAAGGGGGTTTGCTGAATCCTAAAATGGGCTTCCCGCCTTTAGTTAGGTGATAGTTGAATGACTTAGATACCCAAGAGAGGACAGGACTCTTCAGTACAGTGATGAAGAGGGTCAAGAAGAGCTAAAGGGAGTTCAAATGAAGAAAAGCAATTAACAGAAAAGGGACCTGCTTTCAGTTTATGCTTCTGTACTAAGAGCCTCTGCTAGGAAGAATAGAAAGATTAATAGCTATTGGCTGTGGATGCTGATTGTGAAGAGCATGCTTTGAGATGTTGACTAGAGGCAGCATCTTCAGAAGGTGCTGGTCCAAGTAGCAGGTGACAATATAAAGATAGCATTGAGAACTAGAGCTGAGGCACAGAAGACAGAAAGAGGCTTATTAACCATAGCACCACCTAGTGGAAGATGAAGGTAAATAAAAGAGCAGTTAAAAGCTGTCACCCAAAACAGTGCTGGTGGTTACTATATACAGGATATTAGGTGACCCTAGAAATAGTCAGGGGTCACCAACTGCAGTAAAGACCAAGACCTTGTGGAGAATAGTGGAGAGCAAGGCCTGGCAAGGAGTATGTTGGGCTGATAGAGTTATTATGACATCAGCTGAAGATAGCAAGATTCTTGTCCCCTTGTCCTTATATATACTCTGTTCAATGTGTTCTCATTTGTGGATGTCCTACACTTCCTTCCCTTCCCTTCCCTTCCCTTCCCTTCCCTTCCCTTCCCTTCCCTTCCCTTCCCTTCCCTTCCCTTCCCTTCCCTTCCCTTCCCTTCCCTTCCCTTCCCTTCCCTTCCCTTCCCTTCCCTTCCCTTCCCTTCCCTTCCCTTCCCTTCCCTTCCCTTCCCTTCCCTTCCCTTCCCTTCCCTTCCCTTCCCTTCCCTTCCCTTCCCTTCCCTTCCCTTCCCTTCCCTTCCCTTCCCTTCCCTTCCCTTCCCTTCCCTTCCCTTCCCTTCCCTTCCCTTCCCTTCCCTTCCCTTCCCTTCCCTTCCCTTCCCTTCCCTTCCCGTCCCTTCCCTTCCCTTCCCTTCCCTTCCCTTCCCTTCCCTTCCCTTCCCTTCCCTTCCCTTCCCTTTCTTTTTTTTTTTTTTGCAGGGCAATGAGGGTTAAGTGACTTACCCAGGGTCACACAGCTAGTAAGTGTCAAGTGTCTGAGACTGAATTTGAACTCAGGTCCTCCTGAATCCAGGGCTGGTGCTTTATCCACTGCGCCACCTAGCTGCCCCCCCACACTTATTTTCTATAAAAATCTATTCTTCCTACTTCATGTATCATATTCATGATTTAGTGAGCTAGAAGTTTACAGAGGAAATGTTATATTATTATTTTATTATCTAGTTGAATAAATGAATTATTCCTAAATTATATTTTATACCATTTCTTTAGCTCACAATTTAATCTTTGTTCACAGGCCATTAGTGGTGACTAATAAATTCAAAATGACATTTGGATTTTCACAAGTATGTTTGAAGAGGTAGCTACAGTGGAAAGCCAGAAATCAGGAGACTGAAATTTAATTATTTTATTATTATTATTTATTATTTGGAGGCAAGCAGGGTAACATAGCTAACAAGTGTCTGAAACCAGATTTGAACTCAGATCCTCCTGACTGCAGGGCCAGTGCTCTATCCACTGTGGCACCTAGCTGTACCCCACCCCCCTTTTTCAGATTTTAATTCTTGACTCTGCCACTAGTTAGCTGTGCAATAATTCAGCTCCTGAAAGTTAGTTTCCTTATCTGTAAAATGGGAATGTTGGACCAGGTGATAACTAAGGTTCCTTCCAACTCTAACAAAATATGAATCCATAAATTCCATTCTAAGGAGGTAATAATTATAGCTCCAGCTTCTATAGTTCAGTTTACAAAATACTATATTCATAAAAACTCTATCAAGTATAGATTGTGCAAATCCTATTGTCCCCTTTTATAAATAAATTAATTGAGGCTTAGCGAGTTTAAGCATCTTGACTAATGATAAAACTGATGTTTTAAACACAACCCTCTGACTATAACAGTCTTCTTTTACTAAGCACTTAATAAAAGTTTGTTGAATGGCAATGAATTGAATTTCCATTTGTAGTAATAAGACAACTGAGTCCAAGAGGTAAAGTGATTTGCCTAAGGTAACACTGATAATAGGTATAACAAGCAGCAATTAAAACCACGTCTTCTAACAAGACCAATAGTGTTTCCATGATAATATTAGCTGCTGTACCTAATAGTTTCATAATAAATTATTGTAGAACTGAATTCCCATTTTACAGATGAGGAAATTTCTCTGGGCTTCAGGCAACTTGTTCAGGGTAAAATGGCTAGTGTCAGAATCGGATTTCTTAATTGAAGTCTAGTGCTCTTTCCAATGGGGCATAGTTTCTTCATCTAGGGTCCATGAACTTGTGCATATGTGTGTGTGTTTTTTAATGTATAACTGTAAGAAGATAGTGATATGTAAGATATGTAAGATATGTAAGATATGTAAGATAGTGATATGTAAGAAGATAGTGAGTCCTACATATAGTAATGGGCTCACCAATGGTGATGGGCTGTCATTTTGTGAGTTGAAGGGAAGCAGAATAGATGTCTCTAGCCTCTTCTCTCCCCATTTTTCCTCATGGGAGACTTTAATTCCTGCCAGGAGGGGAAGCAGAAGTTTAGAGACAGGAGCTGCTCTGCTTTACTCAGAGAGAAGGGATTCTGGGCTAGAAGTATATCCACCTGTTCCCTTAAGCATTGTTAGTATAGGATGTATGATCAGGTTCATTCTAATTTCTGATCACTTTGTCATTTCTGGGGGGAAGTGAAACTCTGAGAGCTATATCCAAGGCTTGACCCCTTTCCTACAAAACATCACTGCCACAATGAACACACATAGCAAACCGCTATTTTTATTCAAATATACTTTTAATTATATATGCCTATCCAAATATATATTTATTCAAATCATAGCAAAACATTGCAAATATATATTTATCCAAATCATAGCAAAACAGAAATCAGAGAAGATATACATAGGGGAATAAATACCAGACACTACAGAGCAAAGGAGCTCTCCCATTGGGAGTGAGATAACTCAGCTCAGCCAAGAGAGAGTGTGCTAGATATCATCCATGGAGAACCTCCCTGAAATCAGTCTCTAGTCCCCTGTGTAATTTAAAATTCCAAATGTGGGTTCTAATCTGTCCCCCCCAGTTTTGGGGGAAACTGGCTAAAATCACTGATAAATGAGTTTAAGCTTTTTAAGAGTTTATTAAAAGATGTAAGATACCAAATAAAGAGAAGGATCGAGAACAGATTTCTTATAGCATGGAAATCCTAGCCTTCTTAAACCTCCCATCTGAAGTTCTGCCACCAAGCCTATGTCTTGCACCAGAAGAGGAAAAAGCCCTCCACCAGCATTGGCTTCCTACTTTGCATCCTCCTCCCAGAAATGGGAGGCTCCTCAAGTTGATTGGCTGGTAGGTTTGATAGATAGTACCCACGAGCAAACGTCACTTCCTGACGCCAAGGACCCGACCGCATGGTTTGCCCTCAAACTCCTTCTCCTCATGGTGGAGCTTTCCTACAGTAACTCCCCAGCAGGTGGCATCACTCCAATCGTTACACCCAACAAGCCAGGGATAAGGACATGATGATGACAGCCAGCTCCTTCTCATGTTTTCTCAAAGTCTTTTCCTTCAACAACCTGAAATGGGATTGGCCTTTTCCTTCTTTCTCTCTCAAAAGTTATAATAATGATAATATTTATATAGCACTTACTATGTGTCAAGCACTGTGCTAAACATTTTATTATTTGATCCTCACAACCACCCTGGAATTTTATAGATGGGAAAACTGAGTCAAACAGAAGTTAAGTGACTTGCCCAGGGACATACATACAACTAGTAAGTATCTGAAGTAAAATTTGATTTTAGGTCTTCCTGCCTCCAGGCCCAGAACTTTATTATGTTAACCTAGCTGCCTCAAAGCCTGGAAGCCAGAAGCACCTGAAATAACTCAGAGCTTGAAGAATCCCAAAGGGGATTGCTTATGGCTAGAGCTCTCTCAGCCCTCACCAGCTCTGCCCCTCAAGAGAGTCCCATCCCAATGGGCTTTGGTACAGTGGTTACATGTATTTCAATAGAATTGATTACCATTTTGCTTTTATGTATTTTATGCAGCTAAAAATATTATGAGATGGGATCTATAGGCTTCAACAGAATGCTACAGAGAGAGGTCCATGCCATATAAAAGGTTAAGAACTCCTCAAGACAAGGTTCAGTTCATATATCATAAAACTCAATCTGAGTTAACATTTGCTGATTAATCAATCATCTAGAAAAAGCCATCTACTCTCCTTTGCCTCCATTTCCTCTCCTCTCTTTCTGTATAACTTCCAATTTTATCTCTCAACTGAAACGAGTCTCTCGAAGTTACCAGTGATTTCTTAATTGCGTAATCCAATGTGCTTATCTCAATTTTTATCCCCTATTTATAGCATATGACGCAAAGGACCTCCTGGATATTCTAGGTTCTTACATTACACAGCCTGGGTTCTTGACTTGTTGGTCTGACCACTCCTTCTTAATCTCCTCTGCTGAATCTCCATCAATCCCCACCAAAGTGATTCTTGTACTATCCTGGGGAGCCTTTTTCCTCCTCCCTCATTCCTTAGTGATCTCATCAGTGTCCATGTGTTCAATCATCATCTAAATGCAAGTGAGTTTCAATCTAGACATCCAGACCTTGTACAGCCTTCTCTCTGTCCATGTATAAAACATTCTATCCTCAAACTCTGGGCTTTTGCCCTGGTTTTCCCTTATCTCCAAAATGTCCTATCTCTACCTCTTAGAATCGCTCACTTCTATCAAGACTCATCTTGACCACTACCATCAAAAAACCTTTCCTGGTCTTACTTGCTATTAAATCTCTCTCTTTAAACTCCTTTGTCTTTATTTTGCATTTATTCTATATATACTCTGGCCCTGGAGTCAAGAGGACTTGAGTTCAAATCTCACCTCAGACATTTACTATCTGTGTGACCCTATGAAAGTCATTTAACCATGCCATTTCCAGCCATCCTGATCTATATCTTGCAACTGGACACAGATGGCTCTGGAGAAGAGAGTGAGGTTGGTGACCTTGCACCGCTCTCCCTCGCTTAAATCCAATTCACTACAAGTCATATCACCTGCCAATGTCATGGTTGTCCTCAAGAACAAAGGACAAACAATAACAACATACATATACACATGTGTACATATATGTATACACACATGTTGTCTCTCCTGATAGTACAACCTATATTGGCCTACATTGACATGGTATGTGGGTACAGGTTGGGTCTACTGTGCCGCCTCTTGTCTCAGCCATGCCTACAAGATAATAGGTTCATATTCGTTTTCCCTTCTTCCCCTACAGTCTTACCCTAACACTATCACTAGATTGGAGCCAAGAAGTTCGAGTTTGTTTTAACTTCTACTCACTGAAGGGAATGGCCTTATGCAAGAATAGAGTTAGAGACTGAGGACTCAAATGCAGATCACATCTGTGCCTAGTCCTCTCCATGTGACCTTGGTCAAGTGAAAGGGTTGGACTAGATGACCATTTTGCTTTTTTGTTTTGTTTTGTTTTGGTTTTGCCCCTAAATACCCATGACCCTGAACAGCAAAGGAGTAGAGAAGGAAGTCATCACATGCAGCATTATTCTATGAGATTGTTATTAGCCTGGGATACCTGCTACCATCAACAATTATTTGAATTAATGAAAAGTAGGAACCGTTTCTCTCCATATTTCTTTTGATGCTTGGCACCTAGCTTTATCTAAATTCATTTCTTCCCTCAGAAAGCCCTGGGAGAACCTTTGTTGCAGTGCTCTCTGATTTTCTCCAAGACATCCTCTCCCCACTAAAAGTTGTTACTGCTATTCTCCCTGTTTTAATGAATGTTTTAATGCTTGCAGGCAGCAGGTGGGAGGGGGAGGAAGGGGAAAGGGGGGAGTGATTTGGCTTCCAAAGGATAGAGTGATTTAAAATTATTGACGTGATCCCCACATTGAGGGGAGCTGCTAAATTTGAAGCCCAATTTGAAAGACTGAAGTGCTCTTAAAAATGTGAAGCACTCCTAATAATTTCCAGCCATGTTCAACTCCACTCCCCAGCCCCACATCCTTTTTCCCATCAGGCTAGCACATTTATTTATATACATCAGAATGATGAAGGCAGTCTAATGACTTCTGGGTGATGAGGGTAAAGAGGGCAGGGTGAAGACATGGGTTGTTCAATGTCACAGTAAAAGAGAAACAAATTACTATTGGTCTTTAAGTCTAGGAAGAATCATCCCCACAGCCTGTCCTCCAAAGTCTTCACTGTGCAAGGAGAAAACATCTGGATCCCTAAAATGCAGAATGCTGTGAAAAGCAACTGTTCCTGACTCATCAAACTGTGGATTGCTCTGAAGCAGATTTGTAGTTTATGGGTCCCAGATGTTTACCTTTTGTGTTGAGTCTTACAGGATTTGTAACTGGAACTCTTTAGTGCCTAACATACATGGATAGCATAAGTGGTGAGGATAAACTCACACCTGGGCCACCCCAGTTTGGTCCCCCAGCAACTCTGCATGCAGAATTTGTACCAGCCCATTTATGGACGTGATTGGGACTTCCTTCAACCACTTTCTTTCCAGCGATGACTACTGATGATGAATTGAAAGGTTATCCCATTTAAATCTATTCTTTCTCTACCTTCGCATACTGTAATTTCACTGTAAGAAAATCAGAACCTATTTTCAATTCAGATTAAATTTATACAAGAACATGAAAAATTGGAATTTAGGAAAAGGGCAATCAACCCATCAAGACTCATCCATTTTAATGCTGAGTTCCACCTGACCCCATTTTGAGTTTTCTTCAACAATTCCTCTGTCTTTATCACAACAGCCACTTCCTTCCTTCTTCAAGCAAGTTGAAACATTTACTATCCTTTTCCTAAAATAAAAATTCTGCCCATTTGTCCTGCATATTCCCTTTCTTCCCTCCCTCCCTCATTCCTTCTTTCTTTTCTTTTCTTTTCTTTTCTTTTCTTTTCTTTTCTTTTCTTTTCTTTTCTTTTCTTTTCTTTTCTTTTCTTTTCTTTTCTTTTCTTTTCTTCCTTCCTTCCTTCCTTCCTTCCTTCCTTCCTTCCTTCCTTCCTTCCTTCCTTCCTTCCTTTTTTCACTCAGTGATGGAAGAAACTATTATTTCCTGATATAAGGTTAAGGTCTGTCTCCCTCTTATACTGAGGAGGAAGCAATATAGTTCAGATCTCAGGGGAAGGGAGCTTACTCTCATGAATATACTGCTCCCCTCTGTGAAGCAAGCAATGGCTAAACACCTAAAGAAAAACGATGTGGGGGGTATTCACTGCCTATGCCACTAGGTGGCACAGTGGATAGAGCACTAAACCTGATTCAAACCTGACCAAAGACCCTTAGTAGCTGTGTGACCCTGGGCAAGTCACTTATCATTTGTCTGCCTCAGGTTCCTCAACTCTAAAATAGGCCTAATAAGAACACCTACTTCCCATGTCGTTGTGAGGATAATATTTGTAAAGTGCTTTGCAAACCTTAAAGCACTATAAAAAAATTTAGCTTTTATTATTATCTTATCCTGTCATTCAAGGCCCATTAGAACATGGGAAGTTGTACCAGATGACCTTTAAGATCTCCTTTCTTTTTTCTTCAAACATTAACATTCTTCCATTCAAAAACCTTTTTTCCCCTCTAGTATCCACCCCAAGTCCCATTTCCTCCAAAAGGACTTGAGAAATCCTCTCCAACCCACAATGGTCTTTCTAATTTCTCAATTCATATTAATGTTTACTCAATTATTTTGATGTCAAATCATATAGTGTCTTGCACTGTTTTTCAAAAAAGGTGTGTTATATGTTAGTTTGAGTTCCCAAAGCTGACTATAAAAGCTACAAAGAAGGTAATTGCATCTCTTCTCTAGACACTCTTTTTTTCCCTTCTGAAATAAAAGGGTTAAAGGAAATAATCTTTAAGATCCCTTACAGCTCTGACATTCTGGGCTCCCATATGAAATACAGGGATAATGTATGAGAAGTTTGTTCTACTAGAGCAGGGGGTCTTAATATCTTTTGCGCCATGGAGCCCCTCTGGTAATCTAGGGAAGTCTAGGTAGCCCTTTTCAAAATGACGGTTTATAAATGCATAAAATAAAATACATAGAATTATGAAGGAAAACAATTATGATGAAATAATTCTCTAAAGCAAGTTCTTGGAGCACAGGTTGAAAACTCACTAGAGTGAATTATGTAAAATCATCACCAAAACATCTGTGAAAACAAGACTGTAGTTAGTCATGTCTACTTGGCACTGTTAGGCACATTCCTGATTCAGTGACCTTGTAACCCAAAAACCAGAGAATGGTTTCCATTAAGACATACTTTGTGATGTAGTTGGGGGAGGGAATCTAATCTGATATCTTAATTATGCTGCAGGAAATTTAAACCAACCCAATGCAAAAACTGTCTTTCATTTAAAAAATAAAGGTTTTTTTTTTTTTGGAGGCAATCGAGGTTAAGTGACTTGCTCAGGGTCACACAACTAGTAAGTGTCTGATGCAGAATTTGAACTCAGGTTCTCCTGATTCCACAACTGATGCTCTAATCACTGTACCACCTAGGTGCCCCTAAAAATAAAGTTTTAAGAATTAATGAATTGGCAATTAATTAAATAATGGCTAAAGAAACTGTGGCATCTGAAGATAATAGAATATTTCTGTTCCATGAGAAATCACAAATAGAGAGGAGTTAAATAAACATGGGAAAACTTCCATGAATTCATGTAAAGCAAAATAAATAGAACCAGGAAAGGTATAAGCTCTTTTAGGACAGCAACTCTCATTTGCCTCTTTTTGTGTCCCTAGTGCTTAGCCCAATACCTGACACATAGTAAGTGCTTAATAAATGCTTATTGATTTATTGTATCTACAATGCAACAATATAAATAAAAAGAATCAAAAACTGTAACTCGAACACTTTGAAATAATTATGATCAAGTTTGGTCCCAGAGAAAAGTTAGGAAACAGACGTTCTTCCTTTTGTAATTGGGACTACAGACTTAGAATATTGCACTCAGATGCTATTTTTTGTACTGTTTTTATTTTATCTCTTTTTTAGACTTTGTTACAAGGGATAGCTCACTGGGTACGGAAATGAGGAGAGATATTCAGGAATGAATGTGGTGTTAAAAACAAAATGTATCTATTGAAAATAAGTTAACATATTTAAAACATATTAAGGGGCAGGAAGCTTGTTGGCAAAAGTATTCTATTTGTGGGTAGAAAATACATAATCATGATTTTAAGGACATTTCCACTAATCTACTATGGTGTCTGAAATTCTAGCTTTAGAAAATCTATTTTTAAGAGAATCATAGAGTAATTGAATGTCAGAAAAGGAAGGAAGGTTAGATGTGAATCCCCTTATTTTAAATATGGGTAAATTGAGTCCCTCAAAGGAAAAAGGTTCTGCACAAGATCACACAGAATATCTCCAGCCTCTAAAATGGGACACAAAGGCATATTATGAGGAATAGTCAATAAACTCAGGTGACTGTAAGATCTCCAATAAAAATTTCTTTCAGAAATATGACCAAAGATATATCTAAATTTCTATTCCTGTAACTCTGAGTGCTATACATCTAAACATAGCAGTGAGTATCTGTAATAACATGGATGTTTAATGGTTTCATGGCCTCTTGAACTCCTTCTTCAAAGTTCTTTTCAACTTTCCCTTATGGTACTTGTTAACTATCAGTCTCATGCTGTTATTTAGCCTTAGATGGAGTTTGTCACCTACTTCGGGCTGTATTCCCAAGCAATCTGACTCTGAAAAGACCCAGTCCTGGTACAGTGTAGGGTGTTCAGGGAAGACTAGTAGCCCTGGTATAAGGGCTTCTGGGCCCTTTCCAGAGATGTTCATCTACCTTTGGTTTCCATCTGATTCACCCAACTCTCACCTGTGGCTCCAAAAAGCTGTGGTATGCACCGTGGCCACAGCCAAGGAAACCATTTCAGCAGACAGGATAAACCAGGGTAACCAAAGAGTCTCAAACTCATAGCTGAGTTAGAGGAATGTCTTCCCCCACCAAATGAAGACTTCCCTGAACAGAATGGGTATATGCGAATACTTTATTCTAATGGCCATGAAGGTACCTGAAAGAGGTGCTGTGGAATGCTTAGAGTTTGGCTAGATATCAAAGATCCCAAGGTCATCCACTGCATCCTGAGTCATTGCTAGTCATCTTGACTTGTCTTGCCACTGGACTCTGATGACTTCGGAAGAGAGTGAGGCCAATGGCTTCATTCAACTCTACATCACTTAAATCCAACTTATGTCTGAGTCAAAAGATATCACCATACCATGTTACCATTTTTACTTACCTCAAAGTCCTGTGGTGACAGGCAAATGATGAAGCAGCAGGTGTGGATACACTGGGAGCTGTAGTTACAACCCTGCATACAGGTGGCTCTGGCCATAGGGTCTTCTTCTTACTGGACCAAAGCAGCAGTAGGACTTGACAGACTCGGGTATCTGAGCAGCCTTTTATAAGGACCACACTGCTCACCTGGCATGAGGAAGGGGCTACAAAAGGTGCCCTAAAGTTGTCTGTTTCACCTAACCCTGGCTGGCTTGCTGCAATAGGCAGGGATCATAACTTATGGTCAAAACATAAGACAATGTGTAAAGCGAACATGATTCCACTCACCATTGGTACATGGAATATGCAACTTATGGACAACATGAAATCTAGTAGATGTGAAAGATGAACAGCTCTTGTGAGAGAACTCAGCAGGTAGCACATCCAAATAGAAGCCTAATGTGAAATGTGGTTGGCAAATGAAGCTCATTTTATTGAAGTCAGAAATGGATACATGTTTCTCTGGAATGACTGACTGCACTGAAGGGGAGCATTGTGAAGCTGGCATAGGTTTTGCGATCAAAAATAATATAGTCGGGGGTGGCTAGGTGGCGCAGTGGATAAAGCACCGGCCCTGGATTCAGGAGTTCCTGAGTTCAAATCCGGCCTCAGACACTTGACACTTACTGGCTGTGTGACCCTGGGCAAGTCACTTAACCCCCATTGCCCTGCAAAACAAAACAAAACAAAAAACCCCCAAAATAATATAGTCAACAAACTTGTCATGCCACCCAAAAGGAGTGAATGACAGGCTCATGACAATACTAATGCCATTTGCAGGAAAGTTCCATGCCACCATCATTGGTACACATGTTCCCACTATGATGAACCCTGAGGACATCAGAGAAAAATGTTATGAAGGCCTGAAGACCCACATCATCAATGTGATAAAAGAGGACAAGCTTATAATCCTGAGTGGCTTTAATGCTAGAGTAGGCACAGACTATCAGACATGGAAGGGAGTCCTTGGGTGGAAATGAGTCAGAAATAGCAATAGCAGTAGTCACCTACTACTGGAGATTTGTGTATCTCATGACCTTTTCATTACCAACAATGTCTTCTATTTACCTAAACACGATAAAAGTTCATAGATGCACCCTCAGAGCAAACACTACTACTTAATAGACTATGTCACTGTAAAGAGAAGAGACAGACAGAATGTAAGAGTGAAAAAAGTATGGTGATGTGTGGTTCAGAGTGCTGGACATGTCAATCATAGACTTACTCTCTCCAAGCTAAACATTCACATTCGACAAAAGTGGTGGCCCCGAGGCAAGACAACTACCAGAAGACTTAATGTCAACAGATTGCAGTGTTTCTGCGAGTGTGAGCAATTCATTGCTAATTTGGAGGGAAAGCTGAGTCAACACACAGTTGGCAACATGGAGAAGAAAAGGAGTGGGAAGCTTTCAAAGACTTGGTATACTGTATCACATTTGCTTATCTGCGTCAGGACACTCACAAACATCAAGATTCGTTTGATGAAAATGATGGGGAAATTCAGAAGCTGATAAACAAAAAATGAGAACTCCACAGTATTTACCAATAGGATAATTTATCTGTCTCTAAAAAGGTAGCATCTAACTCCATCAAAAGCAAAGTTCAAGCAAAACTTGGAGAGATGTATGATTCTTGACTCAGTAAAAAGGCAGATGAAATTCAGTTTTATGCTGATAGCAGCAATCCAAAGTGCTTTCATAATGCCCTAAAGGCTATTTATGGGCATCTAAACTACTCGGTGTTGATGGAACCACATTGATTAGTGAAAAGGACATGATCCTGGAAAGATGGGCTGAATATTTTCATAGTGTTCTCAACAAATCATCATCGATCAATGCTGAATCCATTGACTGTACACCTTAAGTTGAAGTAAATCTCTCTCTAGTCAAACTTCTAACTGAAGAAGAGGTTTTGAATGACATTAGGCTCCTCTCATGTGGCAAAGTACCTGGTGCTGATTGTATTCCAATTAAGATTTACAAGGCAGGGGGTCCACTGCTCAGATGAAAGCTGACAGTTATTTTCTGGCTTATATAGCAGGAGGAGGCTATTGCCCAGGAATTCAAGGATGCCTACACTGTCCATCTATTGCCAGAGTACTCCATAATAGGCAGATGCTTCATATGGAAGATGGTTATCTACCCAAGAGCCAATATGGCTTCAGAAAGCACAGAGGAATGGTTGATACAGCGTGCTTGCTAGTTGATAACTCCAGAAATGCCAGTAGTAGAAGAGAGTTCTGTACACATTGTTCATTTAATTGACTAAGGCATTTGACATTGTCATTCATGGGGGCTTGTGTACAAATATGGCAAAATTTGGTTTCCTGGTAAAGTTCATTGGTATTGTATGTCAATTTCATGAAGGCATGTTTTCCTGGGTTCTGGATAATGGACAATGCTCTTGTGCTTTCCTGGTCACCAGTGAAGTGAAGCAGGGCTATGTACTGCACATAAGCTTTTTAGCATGATGTTTTCCACAATGTCGTCAGATGCCCTTAATAATGAAAACAGCATCAAGTTCACCTACTACACTGACAATAAATTATTTAATTTGAAAAGTCTACAAGCCAAGACTAAAGTAGAGGGAGAGTTGGTGCATGATTTTTTGTTCACAGATGATTATGCTCTAAATGCAACCTCTAAGGTTAAGATGCAACAAAGTATGGATCAATTCTCTGCTGCTTGTTCTAATTTTTGTCTAACAATACCAAGAAAACAGAAGATCTCCACCTGACAGCACCATACCATCTATATGGCAAACCATCAGTTACAGAAATGGAGAAATTTTGAATGCTGTGGATAAGTTCACTTACTTTGGCAATATATTTTCCAGGGATGTACACAGTGATAATGAGGTTGATGCACACATTTCCAGAGTTAATTCAGTGTTTGGGAGGCTCTGAAGGAAAGTGTGGGAGAGAAGAGGTATTAAACTGCCTACCAAACTGAAGGTCTACAGAGCCATTGTGCTGACCTCATTGTTATATGCCTGTGAAACTTGGACTATTACCAGCACCATGTGATAGAAGGATACTCTCAAGTTGTCTCTGAAGAATTTTTGAATCAATTGTTAGACATGGGAGTCCCTGACACAGGACCACCCAGTGTAGTATGCCCACATCAAAGAAGGCACTGTACTCTAAGAACAAGGCAGAATTGCAGTAGCTCAAAAAAAATGTGAGATGTGCACATTTAGAGACATCTTCACTCCAAATGTTCACATGGACTATTTGTGACTGCCCTGTGGCAGAGCCTTCTGAGTTCAAATTGGTCTGATCAGCCATAGTCAACACACTGTGCCTTGACTCCAGCATAGTGATATAATTTTGGTCCTCATCAAGAATGAGGGATAAACAACCATAAATCAACATAAATGTTATATGTTGTTAATTTTTGTAAAAGTGAGCTTCTGACCTGATCCCTCCTCTAGACATTTATTATTTCCTTTGACCTTCTTCAAGAATGAAAACTCTATAAGGAATAATGGTAACAAATTACATTTTTATAGCGCTTTCAAGTTCAGTAGACACTCTTTCCACAACAACCCCGTGAAAGAGCTAGTGGAAGCACAATAATCTCCATCTTACAAGTGAGGAAACTGAGGCTGACAGAAGTGAGGTGGCCTACCTATAATGACAAAGATGAAGAAGATTTGAGACCAGTGTTCTGGCTCCATATTCAGTTATCCCTTCTATGAGGCCAGAGCTATGAATGGTAGAAAAAGTGCTCAAGTTGTAGTCTGAGGAGCTGGCTCTGCTATCTGCTACTAATACGACCTTGAGCAAGTCACTTCCCTCCTGGGCCTCAATTTCTTCCCACATAAAATGAATGAGTTGAAAAAATAAAAACAAAGCAAAACAAAAAATTAAAATAATTAAAAAAAATAAAATGAGTGAGTTGGACTAAATGATCTCTAACTCTCCTTGCAGTTGAGCTCTGTGGAGGTCCTGACACCCTCCATTTCAGTGAGACCATGGACACCACTAGCCATGTCACGACAATCATGAGCACGTTGTACTCTGCATCCTGGCTTACCCCTCGAGCTGCTTATCTCTGCATCACCAATAAGGTCATGGTGTTCCGATCAAGCTAATCCATATGATTAAAGTGAAGACTCACAAGGTATTGATCACTCTGGACGCTCACTGTACATTTCAATAATAGATCATAGACTCGAGCTGCAGAGTAGAGGGCAGTCCCACCCGATGCTTTATCATCTCTACAGCTATGGATTTTGTCATTATTGTATTTGCCTTGTGTTACAGTCGGCTCAGATTGTATTTTTGATTTATAGCAGCAGATGGGCAATTTATTCTGCTGTTTACTTTTTATGGCTGTTTATGTGGGAGTAAAACGCGCATGGAACACTTGGCTAAGCATTTGCTAATACCCTCTATTGGGTGCTACGCACAGGGAGTTTATCTGAGGTCCATGGACACTTGCGTTATCATAAAAAATGAGAGGTGGTAAGAGCTAGTGAGCCAGGCTGTCCCACTAAGACCATAGTCAAAGCAATCAGAGAGAAAGGGAACATTAGACTCCTAGAGGAAGTATGGGCAATTAAAGAGGGAGGCAAAGGTTAGGATCTTGCTGACTTAGGAGATCACCTCATTCCCCCAAGCAGTTTCTTGGCTTTTTGTTGTTGTGGTGGTTGTGGTTGGTTTTTTGTTTTGTTTTTGTTTTTTGTTTTTTGGGGGATTTTTGGTGAGGCAATTGGGGTTAAGTAACTCGCCCAGTGTCACACAGTTAGTAAGTGTTAAGTGTCTGAGGCTGTATTTGAACTCAGTTCCTCCTGAATCCAGGGCCAGTGCTCTATCCATTGCTCCACCTAGCTGCCCCCTCCCCCCCAGTTTCTTGGCTTTTAAGCATATCAGGATGGCTCCCTCCAGCCCAGGATTTTTCTCTCTGATTGGAGCATTGAAGAGGAGTTGGTAAGAAGGTGTGATTGCCTTCATTGACATCAAACTCACAAGTTAGGGATGGGTTTATTCTTTGTTGAGATGTTTCAGTCATGTCCAACACTCTGTGACCCTATTTGGGGCTGTCTTGGCAAAGATACTGGAATGGTTTGACTAATCTTTCTTCAGTTCATTTTATAGAGGAGAAACTGAGGCAAACAGATTGAAGTGATCCGCCCAAGGCTACACAGCTAGTATGTCTGAGGCTGGATTCGTACTCAGGAAGGTGAGACTTCCTGACTCTAATTCCAGCAGTCTATCTACTGCACCACCTAGATGCCCTTGGGTTTATTCTATAGAAGTTTAGAAAATGTAAATATATACAGAACACTCTGATAAGTACTGGGGCAGATATAAGGTTGGGCTAAGATATGGAGCTTATAGTCCAGAAAGGGGATAAAACACAAACATTGATGACTATAATATACATAATCACGTTAAGTGCATTAGAGAAGAACAAAACGAAATGTGTTAAGAAGTTCAAAGAGGAAAGTCAGTGGAGATAAAGGAAGGCTTCGCAGAGGAGGTATCGTTTGAATTGATGTTTAACACCAACAGAGTGCATGCCGGGTATAGGGAACACTGTAAGCAAACCCATGAAGGTAAGAGAGCACATGATCTTCAGGGCTTAGTATAGTACCTGGTGCATAGTAGGCACTTAATAAATGATACTGATTATTATTGAAAGAAGTACATGAGTTTGACTCCAGGATAGAAAGTATAAAGGAAGGGGAGTAATAAGGGAGAAGGCTGGGCAGAGAGAACGTCAGGCAAATGAGTTTGAACTTTACTCAGGAGGCAAGAGGGAGCAATTAATGATCTTCAACATCTCTGATTATTCTTATGCTTCCACTACATACAAATTTATCTTAACCCTTCTTGGACAATATTACTTTGAGCTACTAGATTATCAACTCCTTGAAGATAGGGATTATTTTAGTCTTGTCTTTATATTCTCAGCATGGAGAGCAGTCCTTGGCACATAGTAGGTGTTTAACAAATATTTGTGGATTGACCAATAGATTGACTTACCCTATCATGGGGTAATAATTCCTACAAGCTTATTATCACATAAAATATGGCTGCTGTTTATTTGATGGAAAATCACCAGACTTCAAAGAGCAGGGATTGGAAAGGGTCATGTAGTTTTAATGTTTAATTTAGTTTTTAAAATATTTAATTAAATAATAAATTTCATATTCGAAGTTAGAACAAATCTCAAAGGCTTTGAAACCCAACCTTCTCATTTTGTAGGTGAAAAGAATCCCAGAGAATTGGAATGACTTGCCTGAAGTCATAAATGTAGTAAATAGGATTTGAACCAGGTTCTCAGCGTCCAAATCCAATGTTTTTTTTATACTACAGCACACTACTTCTTCCTGAAGTGGAAGCTGTGGTGTTTCTTAGAACCCTGGGTACTAAAGAACATCTGCTTTTAGGATAAGCTTTGATCCCCAAAGATGTGAAAGGCAACAGAAAAAAATGCTACAAGTATTATTATCTACCACTCACCTTACCTCATTTTAACAGAGGTGCAGAACTTCAGAGATGAAAACACCTAAGAAATCATCAAGGGAGGCAGCTAGGTGGCACAGTGGATAAAGCACCAGCCCTGGATTCAGGAGGACCTGAGTTCAAATCCAGCCTCGGATACTTGACACTTACTAGCTGAGTGACCCTGGGCAAGTCATGCAACCCTCATTGACCCACCAAAACAAAACAAAAAAACCCACGAATGAAAGAAATCGCCAAGGGGCAAAAACTCAGGAAAAGGAAGGCACTAGAATGTAAGCTCCTGAAGAGCAAAGGATATTTTATATTTGTCTTTGAATTTCCAGTGCCTTACACATAATAGTTGCCTGAGTGATACTTGGCAAGTTATTTATTTGTTTAATTGGACAGCTAGGTGGCACAGTGAATAAATTACCAGGCCTAGAGTCAAGAAAACCTGAGTCCAAAAGACCTGAGTTCAAATCCAACCTCAGATACTTAACAGCTCCGTGAACCTGGGAAAGTCACTTAAAGCTATTTGATTCAATTTCCTTACCCATACAATGAGTTAGAGAAGGAAATGAAAAAACTACTCCAGTATGTTTGCAAACAAAGTCAGGACTGAACAAGAATAAAAAGAGTTGCTTAATTAAATTGAAGGAGTTAGTTCTATAGGGACTTTCTTGGTGTTACATAAGTTTTATAACCAAATGAAAGAATCCATATTGTATACACTTAGAGCCACTAGAGTGCCAAGGATAGAAATCAGTATCTCAGGAATTCAGAGGGACCTTTAGAGGTCAACTAACCCAACCCCCATTCAAATCATGAATCGTGTACACATCCTCAGCTTCCAGTTTAATACTCGTGGTGGATGAGGGACTCGCTAACTGCTGAGTTCAAGCCTGCTGTAATTATTAAGAAAGTTTTCATTTTATTGTGTTAAAATCATTCCATTCCTGGCTATGCTTCTGATTCTGCACTTTGCTGCTATGACTCAGATGCCTCTTCATCCTGGAACTTCCTTCAATAACAGGGGCCTTCTCACCCTGAGACATCCCTCTACGATGTCATCACCTCTCCTGTTGAGGAGCCCCTTCCAAGGGTTTCCATTTTACAGATGGGAACAGATCCATTATGCTCAGTTCCTCTCCTGGCTATGCAAGTGCCCTCAGCATGAGTACCTCCCCCTCCTCCACCCCACCCCCCACCACACACACACTTTTTCATCAACTTTTCACCATGTGTTATCTTCCTACATAAAAATATAAGCTCCTTGAGGGTAGGGACTGCTTTTCCTCTTGATTGTATTTGTATCTCCAGAGCTTAACAGAGTCTAGTCCATAGTAGGTAGTCAATAAATGCATCTTACTTGCTTGTCTCTTGCCTGCCCTGTAACTTCTACCCATTGGTCCTGGATCTATCCTCTAAGGCCAAGTAGAACAAATGGAATCCATATATCCACATTACACAAGACAACTGCATTTTTTAAAAGTTCCTCCAAACTAAACTTCCCTAGCCCTTTCAAGGAATTCTCACATGACATGGTTTTGAGTCTCTCAGTCATCCTGCATCCGCTCCACCAGATGTGGTCTAGCTTGTCAACACATATTTTGCAATGTGGTGCCCAGAACGGGACACTCTGCTCCAGATGTGCTCTGACTGGGGTGGAAGATGAGGGGATTATCACCATCATTACTCTGAATTCTGTACTTCTCTTGGTATAACCTAATATCACATGAGCATTTCTGTCTACCATTTTGATATGACCAGTAAACCAGATTGTAGACAAATAGAGGTTCTGGTTCTCTTGGAAATGCTCCCTAGTCACCTCCTATCCATCCTTTATTTGTGCTGATGATCTTTTAATCCTAAGCATAAGACTTTCCATTTGTCCTCATTATATTTTGATGTATTTGCTTTAATCCAATGGTATAGTCCTATTGAGATCTTTTTTTTTAAATCTTGTTATCAAGACATCCACAGAGGTGACAAAGATTTAGAAATCGAGGGGATGCCCATCAACTGGGGAATGGTTAAACAGGTTGTGGTATATGATTGTGATGGAACACTATTGTTCTATAGGAAATAAGGAAAGGGATGGTTTTAGAAAAATCTGAGAAGACCTATATGAATTGATACGAACTGAAGTGAGTAGAACCAGGAGATCATTGTATACAGTAACAGCAATATTATAATGATGATAGACTGTGAAACAATTAGCTACTCTGATCAATACAATGATCCAAGATAATTCAGAAGAATTCATGATGAAAATTGCTATATACCTCTGGTGAGAAAACTGATGAACTCTGGGTGAAAACTGAAGTATAATTTTCTCGCTTAATTTTTTTCTTTGCTTTTTTGTGACTTAGCTAACATGAAAATATGTTCTGCATGATTTCATATATATAATGGATATTATATTACTTGTCTTGTCATTGGGTGGGAGAGGCACTAAAGGGAGGGAGAGAATTTGGATCCTCAAATTTTAAAAAATGATTTAACATAAATAAATAAACGATAATTTTAAAACATCCACAGTGGAAGGTAGGGATAAAATAATAGAATTTAGTACTCAAAACCTTTTTCTAAAATGTTGAAAATTGTTTTAAATGGGGAAAATTAAATGTTATTTTAAAAAATCATATCCAGAGAATCACAGTTTTTGAGTTAGATAGGATCTCAGTAGTCATGTGGTCCATACCCTATCCACAAAAGAATCCCCATTACATATACCCTCAAAATGAGTATCTAGCCTTTGTTGTGAGACCTCTAATTGGAAATAAACCACTACCTCCATATACAGCCCATGCCACTTAGAAATAGCTCTAAGTGTTAGGAAATTATTTCCCCTTACATCAAGATGAAATTGGACTCTGCAGCTTCTATCTATATTGGACACGGTTCTGCCCTCTGGGACCAAACAGAGTAAGCCCTATTCCTCTTTCACAAGACATTTCTTCATACATTTGAAGACAGAAATCTTTTTATCTTCTCCTCATCCCCTTCCATCTTTTCCTCTCCAGTTCCCCCAAGTGATCCTCAGATGGATGGATTCACAGTGTTTCCTTATTGCTCTCCTCTGGTACTCTCCAACTTATTGATGCTCTTTCTAAATTTTGACTTTAATAATTGAACATAGTACATCAGATGTGGTCCAATCAAGTCAGAATACAGGAATATCTTTGCTTGCTTGTTTATTTGTTTTTATTGGTATAAGGAATTCCTAATCAAGTACTTCTTGTTGTTCATTTGTTTCAGTCATGTCCAACTCTTCGTGACCCCATTTGGGGTCTTCTTGGCAAAGATTCTGAAATGGTTTGCCATTTCCTTCTCTAGCTCATTTTACAGATGAGAAAACTAAGGTAAACAGAGTTAGGTGACTTACTGAGGGTCATTGTTGTTTGTCATTTGTTCTCCAAGAGGACCATGACAGATATGACTTGCAGGAAATTAGATTTAAGTGAGGCAGAGCTGTGCAAAGTCACCAGTCTCATTCTCTCCTTCAGAGCCATCTGTGTCCAGTGGCAAGATATACATCAGGACAACTGGAGATGGCCCTGGATGTTTGAGGCAATTGGGAATTAAGTGACTTGCCCAGGGTCACAAAGCTAGTAAGTGTCAAGTGTCTAAGGCCAGATTTGAACGCAGGTTCTCTAGGCTTGGTGCTCCATCCACTGTAAAATCTAGCTTCCCCTAATGAGGACATTGTTTCTACCACTGTGCTCTTTATTTTTTCTCCCCATTTAAAAAAAATCTGAATTTAACAAATATCAATGAAAATAAGTACTCTCTTATACACAGTAAAACAGTAAAAGAGAATTGAACACAAAACCAAACATTTCTACGCTATAGAGTTTGCTTTTCTTTTTTAAGAATATCAATTAATAGACATTTATTAAGCACCTACTATATGCCAGATACTGTGTTAAGAGCTGGGAACATAAAAAGAAGCAAAGAGCAGTCTCTGCCATCAAGGAGTTTACAATGTAATGGGAGAAGCAACATGAAAACAAATATCTATGAAGCAAGTTCTATACAGGATAAATAGACAGTAATAAACAGCGGGAAGACACTGGAATTTGGGGGCTAATGAAGCCTTCCTGTAGCAGGTAGGATTTTAGTTAGGACTTAAAGGAAGCCAGAGAAGTCAGTAGGTAGAGTGGGGGAGAGAAAGCTTTCCAAGTATGGGGGACAGCCAGAGAGAATGCAGTGGGGCAGAGCAGTGGAGTGTCTTGTTCATGGAACTGCCAGGAGACCAGTGTCACTGGGTTGAAGGGTGTATATCAAGTTGTAAGGTCCTGGAAATGCAGGAGTGGGGCTAGGTTATGAATGGCTTTAAATGTCAAAGAGAGCACTTAGTATTTGTTCCTGTTGGCAATAGGAAGTTGCTAGAGTTTATTGAATAGAGGATTGACATGATCAGACCTGTGCTTTAGGAAAATCACATTAGGGTCTGAATGAAGGATGGATTGGAGTGGGGAGAGACCTGAGGCAGGCTAACCCACCAGCAGGCTATAATCCAAGGGTGAGGTGTTAAGAGATTCCTCTAGAGGTGGGGCAGAGAAGGAGACTTATTCAATAGATTGTGCAAAGGTGAAATTGACAGGCCTTGGCAACAGCTTGGATATGGGGTGGGGGGAGGGTAAGAGATAGTGAGGAGCCCAGAGGGACATCTAAGTTGTGATCCACAACTGGGAGGATGACTGTGCTCTTTAAGGAAGACAGGAGGCAAGGGGGAGGGTTGAACAGGAAATACAATTAGTACTATTATGGACATATTGAGTTTAAGATGTCTAATGGACCTTCAATTTGAGATGTCTGAATATAAAATTAGAATCGCAAGATTGGAGGTCAGCAGAGAATTTGGGGAAGGATAGGCAGGTTTGAGAATCATCAGTATAGAGATGGTAATTAAATGCATGGGAGATCACCGAGAGAAGTAGTATAGAAGGAGAAGAGAAGAGGGCCCAGGACAGAAGCCTATGTATGGGATATCTGTGGTTAGAGGGTATGGTCTGGAGTAGGGTTCAGCAAAGGAGACAGAGAAAGAGTGATCAGATAGGCAGGGAGAGTACCAAAAGAGCACAGGGTCCTGAATACCTAGAAAGAAGAGGGTGTCAGGAGGAGAGAGTGAGCCACAGTGTCAAAAGTCAAGGAGAAGGACAATTGAGAAAAGATCATCACAAGTAAGGGATCATTAGTAACTTTGGAGAGAGTAAAGTCAGTGGAATAGGAAAGTCAGAAGATAATTTGTAAGGATTTAAGACAAGAGTAAGAGAAGAGAAAGTGAAGAACGATATGGGACAATAGTTAGCAGAGATGGAAGGATTGAGTGAGGGGTTTCTTTAGGATGGGGAGACAGAAGCATATTTGGAGGCAGTAGAAAATGAGCTGGTAGAATTTGAAAGTAAATGAAAAGGGCAGCTAGGTGGCTCAGTGGATAGAGCACTGGCCCTGGAATCAGGAGTACCTGAGTTCAAATCCGGCCTCAGACACTTAACACTTACTAGCTGTGTGACCCTGGGCAAGTCACTTAACCCCAATTGCCTCACTAAAAAAAAAAAAAAAGCAAACAAAAAACAGGGGCAGCTAGGTGGCGCGGTAGATAAGAGCACGGGCCCTGGAGTCAGGAGGACCTGAGTTCAAATCCGACCTCAGACACTTAAAACTTACTAGCTGTGTGACCCTAGGCAAGTCACTTAACCCCAACTGCCTCACAAAAAAAAAGAAAGTAAATGAAAGAGTGGAGATAACAGAGGGGGCAATTTGTTAGAGGAGATGGGATAGGATAGGGTAGTTTGAACAAGTAGAGGGGTTTGGGAATAAGGAACCTGGGTTCAGATCCCAGTTGTGACATCTATGAGCTGTGTGACCTTAGATAAGTCACCTCACTTCATCTTTCTGTAAAATGAGGGCACTAAGGTCTCTTCTAGATCTAATTCAAGGAATAATTCAATTAATAATATAAAAGAGGTTGTTAAACCCTTTTAAACAGGATAAGAGTCATATATCTAACTCTATCCAATTGGACTAACATTTGTTAAATGCCTACTACAGGGGCAGCTAGGTGGCGCAGTGGATAGAGCACAGGCCCTGAAGTCAGGAGTACCTGAGTTCAAATCCGGCCTCAGACACTTAACACTTACTAGCTGTGTGATCCTGGGCAAGTCACTTAACCCCAATTGCCTCACTAAAAAAAAAAAAAATGCCTACTACAGACAAAAGTTTAAAAAATTATTACTTGACCTCAAAGAGATTTAATTCTACTGCAGGGAAACAAAATATACACAGAGAAGGAAAAATGAAAAATATGCCAAGTAATTTCAAGAAGGTAGGAGAACTAATAATTGTCGAGATTGTCTTTGTAGGAGCATGGCAGCCTAGGTGTGTTTGAGGGGAAGGTAGGACCAAAGGTGAGGAGGGTGTACTTTCCAGGAGAGGAAGACATATAAAGGGAGAGAGGCAAGAGAAGGAATGAGATGTCTGGGGAGCAGCTTGCAGGCCACTTTGACAAGAAGAAAGGGATTATGAAGGAGAGGGATGTGAAATTAGAGTGGGCAAGCAAGGAGGAACCATATTGTGGAAGGCTTCAAATGCCAGGCTGAGGTTTGTTTCATATTCTACCGGGAATAGGAAGCCACTAAGAATTTTTTCAGTAAGGGAGTGATATGGTCAGATCTCTGATTTAGGAAGGCTTTTTTTGCAGTTGTGTGGAGGATGGATTAGAAAGAGAAGAGGTTCTAAGCAGAAAACCAACAAGCAAGGTTTATAATAGCTCAGACAAGAGGTGATAAAGACCTGAAGTAAAAATAATAATAATGGTCATTATTATTTTCTTAGCTAGCATTTATATAGCTCTTTAAGGTTTGTATAGCACATTACAGATATTGCACTTTATCATCACAACAACCCTGAGAGGTATATGTTGTTATTCTTTCCATTTTACATATGGGAAACTGAGGCAAACAGAAGTTTACTGATTTGCCCAGGGTCAAACAGTTAATAAGTATCTGAGATAAGATTTGAACTCATCTTCTTGACTCTGGATGCAATACACGATCTACTGTGTTGGATTTAAGCTCAGATCTTTTGCACTGGAAGAAAAGGTGTATAAGTCGAGACAAAGGGACAGATGTATGCATATTAATTTGTATGTGTGTATGACAAATGTATGTGGTGAAGATAGAATTGTTAAGATCTGACAACTGATTAGATATGTGGGAGGAGAGGGGAAAATCAAGGATGATGCCAAGGCTGCAAACCTGGGTGAATGAAAGGATGGAAGTGCCCTCATCAGGATTAGAGAATATTAGAGCATCTATGAGGGCATTATAATTAGTTCTGGATATATTGGACATATTAAGTTTAGAAGTATATGATACTTTTGGGTGGACATGTCCAGTAGGCAGTTGTGGTGTGGAACTACTGTAGAATTCAGGAAAGTGGTATATATATATATATATGTGTGTGTGTGTGTGTGTGTATATTATATACATATATATATAGATTATATATGTGTGTGTATGTGTATATATTATATATATGTATATACACACATATATGTATATATGCATATATTCATTTTCAAGTCATATGCACAAAGATGGAATTCCTGGGAGTTAATGACATCACCAAGAGAGAATACTGAAAGAGAAGAGAAGAGTCAAGGTCAGAGTTTGGGGAGATGCCCACACTGAGGAGGAGGGAAGAAAATGATAAAGAGAAGTGAATGAAAGATGAGGGAACAGAGGCAATTTAAACGAAAACCCCTTTTTAGGAATTTGTCTATGAAAGGGAAATGAGTTATAGGATTATCACTTGAGGAGATGAGAGAATCAAGAGATGTTTTTTTTTTATATTTGGAGAAGTGGGGATGTTTGTATGGGAGAGGAGGTTGGTTATAAAAGAGATTGAATATGAGAGAAAGGTAACCATAAAAGAAGCAAGCTCAAGGAGTATAAAGAAGAGCTGGGGTGAAGAGCATAATTGGAAGGACCTTGGGAAGGAGAAGATTCACCCCTTTATCAGTCAGTCAATAAACATTTTAAGGGACTTTGTGCCAGGCACTGTGCTAAACACTGAGAATACAAACAAAGGCGTGGTCATCCTTGCCTTCAAGAAGCTCACAGTCTAATGTAAGAAGACAAAATATGAAAAGAAGCTGAAAAGGAAGGAGGGGTATGATGAACTCCTACAGTCAGGTGAGAAATGATGAGATGTCTGCCCAGGTCCCTACCCCAGAAAAGGAAAGTGACTTCCAAGGTCAGACTGTTAGTATGAAATGAGATGGTACTAGAACTTAGGATCTCTGAATTTAAATCCATTGTTTTTTCTATCACAGAATATTGCCTCTTATAGGAAGGTACCATGTCTTATTTATCTTTGTGTCTTTCTCTTTGTGGTTTCCAGTCAGCTGAATGGAGCAGAAGATAGAACCCCAGGCCTTGAGTCAGGAAGCCCTGAGTTCAAATCTGGCCTCAGGCACTTACTATCTGTGTGATTCTGGGCAAGGCAATTCATCCTGTTTGCCTCAGTTTCCTCAAGTGTAAAATGAGCTGGAGAAGAAAACAGCAAATCACTCCAGTATTTTTGCCAAGAAAACCTCAATTCGTGTCACGAAGAGTAAGAAATGACTTAACCAACTACAAGAAATCCTCTTTTGGATCTCACATTCAATACCAATAAAATAAAGAGTATCAAACAGAAGACCTTGAAGGTGATATCCAGCTCTATATTCTATGGGAATGAGGAATCAGGTGATAGGAGTGGGGAATCAGGTTTCTATGATGATAAACAGTTCAGAGTCATTGGGATGTGAAGGGTAGGATCAGATATAAGAATTTTCATCACTGAGTAGAGGGCACCATTCCTCTACCCATAAAGGATGGGTACAGCAGGAGATGTGGGACCTGAAGTCAAAAGGAAGTTAATGCTTTTTCACACTGGAGGTTCTCCACACTCCAGTGGAGAGATTGGACTCATGGCAGAAGGTGGAAGTTGACTTTTGTTGAAACAGAAGGAGTTACTAGTGTTGGAACACATGAAAGACAATTGCCTTAGCCCCAGAATTCTTTCTTCAGGGGACACATCACACCTTGTAAGAGAGAGAAGGTACAAGGTACTACCATGTGGTCTAGGTTTACAGGTATATAAGAAAATCACCCACTTATTTCTGGATACTGTAAGAACCAAGAAAGCATGAGGTGACCTTTCTGAGATTTTGAAGGTCAGATTGGCATCCAGAAGTTACCTCTATTCATAGACTGCCTTCAAGTCACGTCAATCAATGGACTTGAATACTACCAGCCAATTAGCTTGGAGTTGTGTGTGGGGACCACCCCTCTTCCTGTCCCGAAGAGAGCTTATAATCAAGGAGACTCAGGATTGGTTTCTTTCACTCGGGAACAAGCTCGTGGTGGCAGAATAAGAAGGCCAGGGTAGACAGGTTTCCTATCTTTCTAAACTTCACATGTTTTCTCTTTACTCTTTAATAAATGCTTAATGCCCAAAGACTGGTGCTAAAGCTTCTAATTTAAAGCAACCACAGATTTAGTTTTACTCATCACAATACTATGTCTCCCTCAATGTAACACAAAAGTACAATAACTTTTTTTTTGACTGTCATCTGTGATATTGATTCATACTGAGGTTATGGCTCATGCAAAGTCATTTTGTGCACGTATCACAAATTGTTCACCCATTACCCAGCTGTTGGACACACTGGCTGCTTCAAGTTTGTTTTTTCATTATGAATTATTCTTCAAGTATTTGTAGTAATGGGTCTTGTTTTACCCGCTGTCAATAAAATCATAAGGATATAGTCCCAATAGTGAGAACGTGGGTCAAAAGATATTCAGAAAGAGAGGAGTTCAGAGCATGATCAGCCAGGAACAGACATTGCTTCTAGCAACTTGGAGTCTTCAGTGCCAGTGACATCTTCTGAGGCTCAGCTTGAGGACCAGTGAGGGGGTTTGGTGGTTGGCCAGGTTGAAGTGGCTGCAGTCTCTGCTGGAGTTGGGGTGAAGTGCCCTGGTTCTGAACCAGTGGGCCAAATTGAGTGGTGGTGGCCCAGTAGGGAAGGGGCACAGGCACACCAAGCTTCTAACCATAGAGAATCAGATTTCAATCAGCTTCCAGGCTAAGATGAGTAGACAAAAAAGGCAGCAGACAATAGACAGCTTCTTTGGGGAAAGGGTAGACCTGAATACACCCTCAGAAGAAGATAATAACAAAGTCAAAGCTCCAACATCCAAAGCTTCTAAGAAAAATATGAATTGGTCTCAGGCCATGGAAGTGCTCAAAAGGGGCTTTGAAGAGAAAGTAGGAGAGATAGAAGGAAGATTTAGAGAGAGGGAGGAAAGAATGGAAAGAGAAATGAGAGCAATGCAGGAGAGTCATGAGAAAAAAGTCAACAGTTGAAAAGCCAAATGGGAAAGCAGATACAAAAGCTCTCTGAAGAAAACAATTGCCTAAGAATTAGGATTGAACAAATGGAAGCTAGTGACTTTATGAGAAACTAAGACATAGTATAGCAAATCCAATTGAAGAAAAAAAATAGAGGGCTATATGAAAAATCTCCTTGGAAAAACAGCGGACCTAGAAAATAGATCCAGGAAAGATAATTTGAAAATCATTGGACTACCTGAAAGCCATGATCAAAAAAGAGCCTAGACATCATCTTCCATGAACTTATCAAGGAAAATTGCCCTGATATTCTAGAAGCAGAAGGAAAAATAGAAATTGAAAGAATCTACCAACTACCTCCTGAAAGAGATCCCAAAAGGAAAACTTCCAGGAATATTATAGCCAAATTCTAGAGATCCCATATCTAGGAGAAAATATTGCAAACAGCTAGAAAAAAGAAATTCAAATACTGTGGAGCTACAGTAAGGATAAAACAATATCTAGCAGCACCTACATTAAAGGACCGGAGGGCATGAAATATGATATTCCAGAGGACAAAGGAACTGGGACTACAGCCAAAAATTACCTACCCAGGAAAACTGTGTATAATCTTTCAGAGGAAAAAATGGAACTTCAGTGAAAAAGAGGACTTTCAGGCATTCATGATGAAAAGACCTGAACTGAATAAAAAATTTGACTTTCAAATACAAGACCCTAGGGAAGTATAAAAAGCATTGAATCACAGGGTATCAGCCTCCCAATCCATGAGCCCAACAAGGACAGGAAGCAAATTGGAATTGGAAGAAAGAAAAAATAATAAGCTATACTCAACCAAATCAACCCATGCTTTTGCCTAAACACTACCAACTTCCCAAATAGTCTGCTTGTGTTATCATTATCATAAGATTAACAACAAAGCACCAAAATAAATAAGAAAAAAAGGACTTCAAGTGGAGCAAAGATGGTAGAAAGGAAGCAATACAGCTGAGATTCCTTCCTAAAACTTCTTCCAACAACTCTATACAATGCCCTGTACTGAATCTTGATGGTGAAATTCAGAGAGTCATTTGTCCAGCCAAGGTTGGCCTAGGGAGACAGAGGTTTGTGGATACTGAGAATAAGTAAGGCAAGAAGCACAGCATACACAAAATACAGTAGGGCCCAGTGAGAGACTGTCCACCAGGATAAGTGGAGGTCCCAGACCCAAACCAGGCCACTCTCCCACTGTGACAGACCAAAGGAGAGCATATAATTCTGCCACTCTGAGTCAACAGAGATTTTCTGACATCTGATAAAAGCAGAGTCCAACAGAAGTCTACTTTCACTCAGAGCTGTTGAGGGGACTTGTGACCTGGATTGAGGGGATAGCTCACCCAAAGAATTGGAGGCTCAGAGCAAATCTTATAAAATAAAAAGTTTATTAGGAGAGAGTAATATATGGCCTGAGACAGAACCACTGTGGAGAATGTCTCCCTGAATAAGAGAACTGGTCTTTTTATATGTTTAAAAAATGAAGAAAAACAACAGGGAAGGGAATTACAAAGCAACTGGGAGGGAAATGCAAAACAATTGGAAAGGGCAAAACAACTGGGAAGGGGTTTTTGAATAAAGAGGCATCAGGTGGCAGCTAGGTGCCACAGTGGATAAAGCACCAGCTTTTTATTTTTTATTTTTTAAATTTTTTTTTCAGGAGGACCTGAGTTCAAAATCTGGCCTTAGACACTTGACACTTACTAGCTGTGTGACCCTGGGCAAGTCACTTGACTCTCATTGCCCCACCAAAAAATAAAAATAAAGGGGCATCAGTAAGATATGCAGCACCCATCCATATCCTGCATATCATCTTATAGACCTTACATTAGATTGGATAGCAGAAGAAAATGACAAATGTTGTGGGGGATATGGGAGAAATGAGACATTAATACACTCTTGGTGAAGTTGTAAACTGATTCAAACATTCTGTAGAGCAGTTTGGAAGTATGACCAAAGGGCTATAAAACCATGCATACTCTTAGTCCTAGCAATATCACTACTAGGTTGGTATGCTAAAAGAAATTTTTTAAAAGTTGAATTCAAAATTGGGGTGATGCCCATCAATTGGGGAACAAATTGTGGCATGAGATTGGGATGGAACACTATTGTGCTGTGGGAAATGAGGAGTAGGGTGCTATCAGGAAGGCCTGGAAAGACATACATGAGCTGATGCAAAGTGAAATGTACCATATACAAAATAACAGTAATATTGTAAGATGATCTGCTGTGAATGAATTGGTTATTTTCAGCATGCAATGATCCAGGACAACTCTGAAGGACTCATGAAAAATGCAATCCATCTACAAAGAACTGATAGTATCATTAACCGGACTAATGTGGAAATGTTTTGCATGACTGCACATGCATAACTTATATTGAATTGCTTGAGTTCTTAAGTTGGGGTGGGGAGGGAGGAAGAGAATTTGGAACACAAAGTTTTAAAAATTGATGTTAAAATTTGTTTTTACATGTAACTTGGGGAAAAATTTTAAATAAAAAAAATAAAATTAAAAAAAGATATTTGAAGAGTTCTCACTTATATATATATAAGTAGACTGTTCTGTAGGCCTCTACTTAAAGCAATTGTTACATAATGTGAATTTGCTATCACATGTGGGGAAGGAAGGGAGGGAGAAGTCAAGAAGGGGGATAGCATTGGAACTGAGAAGCAAGAGCAGGAGGACTATGTGGTCATCAGGGACAGACATATGGTACCCAAGCATGTATGGATAGAAGACAGACACATGGGCCAGACATGTGTGAGAGTGGTGGAGCCGGGCAAAGTTCTCCTCTTTTGGCACTGGAGGTTGAAAAGCAAGCTCCCCATCTGAGAGAAGGGTTGAGGTCTCTCTTCATGTCAATTTTTCTGCTTTCACTTGGAGGTGTTTTTAGGGCATTTTTTTTGGTGGGGGTGGGGTGGGAGGGCACAAAGTGCTGGGGGGCAGGAGTGGAGAGAGAGCATAGTACTGTATAGCAAAATTAACACAAATGTTTTTCAGAATAAAGATTTCTTTCAGAATTCTTTAAGTCAAGTCAAATTTGCTTAGTGTGAATTTACAAAAACCAAGAACTAGCTGTAAATAGTTTGGTAGCTCTTGTCACATAATGCTTTATTGCTTTCCAAAGCACTGCATTAATTCATTATTCTGACACAGAGTAACATTATTCGTATTTAGGTTCAGTCCTATCAGTATTGACTTTATGGGTTCAGGGCATGGAATAGATACTACAGTGTCTGATGGACTGAAATTAGAAACCACCCAAACAGTAAGGGGGAAAGGTTCAGGTCTGTATGAGCAGGCTGCCATACATTACAGTCACAGACCTATGAAGGAGAAGTGGTGTCAAGAGTGCCATCCCCCATTAGACTGAGAGCTCTTTGAGAGCAGGAAATCTTTCTTGCCTTTTTTGTATCCCCAGAGCTTAGCACAGTGCCTAGCACATAGGAGTTGCTTAATAAATGCTATTGACTGAATGATCAAAGAAATATATGAGCCAAAAAGATGAGCCAGTACCATGGTGAGTATAAGGAATAACTGATGGATAACTTGGTTATCCCACTGTTATCCTTACAATGTCATGAGGAAGCAAAGTTAGAATGGATCTCAGCATAATGAGTGGTAAATTTATAGGAGGATTTGGACAAGAATCCTACAAGATGGGTCAATACTGATAGGATGTGATCCACACCATTGGAGGGAATGCTATAATTAATGAGATCCTCTGGAGTACTTGGGCATCCATCATTGAACAAATTCACTATGTCTCCTCCTGATTGCTTGTCATCTATGCCCCTTTCATACTTGACATTGGTAAAAAAAAAAAAAAAGTTGACAAGACATTGAGAATAGCAAAGACTGTAAATTTTGGAGGGTCTATGGGAAGGCAGACACCTGAATCAATCAATCAGTCAATATTATTAAGTGCCTTCTATGTACTGGTCACTGTGCTAAGTGCTGGGGATACAAAAAAAAAAGCTCTCATGGAGCTTACAATTGAAAGTAATAAACAACATGCAAACAAATACATACAAAGCAAACCGTATAAAGGATAAATAGAAAATAATTAAAAGGGATACAGCATTAAAATTAAGAGGAATTAGGAAAGGCTTCCTGGAAAAGGTAAGATTATAGGTGAGACTTAAAGGAAGCCAGGGAGATCAGCAGATAGAGAAGAAGAGGGAAAAACTTCCCGGCATGAGTGAGAGCCAGAGAAAATGCCCAGAGCCGAGAGATGGAGTGTCCCATTCTTGGATCAGCCAGGAGGCCACTTTCACTGAATCAGTTGTGTGTTGGAGAATAGGGTATAAGAAAACTGAAAAGGTAGTAGGGGGTGGGTTATGAAGTATTTTGTATTTGCTTCTAGAGGCAATAGGAAACCATTGGACTTTATTGGTGTTGGTCTGTAGTGGTCTAAGAATTCTAGAAAGGAATTCATAATTATGCCAAGAAAGTGACTAAAATGTCCATTTTTTTCAAAAGATTTCTGTCCTAGACATATGTCTCAAGGAAGTCAGAAGCTAGAAAGATAAATTTAATATACATCAAAATATTTGTAGCAACACTTTTATAGTATCAAAGAATTGGAAATTATGTATGTGACCACTAATTGGGGAATGGCTAAACATTGTAGTGCTTTAATGTAAGGGAATATTATATTGATTGTAAGAAATGATGAATATGAAAAATACAGGGAGACTTGGAAAGAGTCAGATGAGTCGATGCAAACAGAACCAGGAAAACTATATAAACTGTGACTAAAACAATGTAAATAAAAATAACAAGACAAATCTAAATTGGTTGCTATGTAATTATAATGACAAAGCCTTGCCCTGAAATAGAGAGAAGGTACTGCCCTTCCTTGTTAGTAGCAGTGGGTATGAGAAAATTATTAATAATAGGGTGTTTTGGGGTTCTATGAGATCCAGAGAGCCTGGCTAAACCTTTCTTGGGGTCAGTCCAGAATTTCAAAGGAAATGTGGTTGGACCTTGGACTGTGAATAGGGATTAAAACCACACCTACCTGAAGGCTTTTTCCCTTCTGAGGGCTCCCTACTCTGACATCAGCCAGACCATTCTCAAATCCAGTACACCAATAGATTTGAATGATGCTAGCCAATTAGCTTTGAGCAATGTATAAGGGCGGGCTCTCATCCTGCCTGCAGAAAGCTTACCCAGTAACTCGCTCTCTTGGCCCTGGAACTATCTCTCCTGATTGCTTGTCATCTATGCCTCTTTCATACTTGACATTGGTTAAAAAAAAAAAAAGTTGACAAGACATTGAGAATAGCAAAGACTGTAAATTTGGTGAGAGCGGAAGCAGCCTACCATGATTCCCGTTTATCTCTCTTTCCTAACTTTTTGAGCCATGTACTCACTAACATTTAATATGCTTTAATAAATGTTTAATGCCCCTAAACTGGTGCAGTAGTCCCTAATTTCTAAATAACAAATATATAATAAACCCCAAATATGTTCCCTAAACTCGGGACAATAATAGGGTGGTCCCATATAGTTTTATTCGCCACATGGGAGACTATGGATATGGAACATTATGTATACTGTTGGGTTTGGATGTTGTATTGATTAGTTTTGCTGAACTGTTTTATTTTTTTTCTTTTAAATTACTTGTTCAAAAAGATCACTGTTTGGGTGGGGGAGGGGAAGGATATATTGGAAAATGAAAGTGATACAAAAAGCAACACATCAATAAAATTAATTAAATTCATGTAGCTGGAAAATAATAAAATACTTTTATTAAAAATAAAATTAATTATTAAAAAGAAAGATGAAGTCAAGTCAAAATATAATTAAATACCTACAATGTGCCAGGCACTGTGCTAACCACTGGGGAGGCAAGAAGGCAAAACCAAAACAAACAAAAATACCCATCTCTTAAGGAGCTCACAGTCTAATGGAGGGAACAGACAAACAACGATGTACTAATAAGATAAACTGAAGATAGCCTCAGAAGGAAGACATTAAGATTACAGAGAACTAGGAAAGGCTCTGGCAGTAGGTAAGAGTTAAGTTGAGACTTGAAAAAAGCCAGGGAAATGAGGAGGTAGAAATGAGAGATAGGGAGCATTGAAGGCATGGGGAACAATCAGGGGCAATTTCCAGAATTAGGAGATGGAGTATCATGTGTAAAAATCAGCAAGGTGAGGGGCAGCTAGGTGGCACAGTGGATAGAGCACCGGCCCTGGAGTCAGGAGGACCTGAGTTCAAATCCAGCCTCAGACACTTAACACTTACTAGCTGTGTGACCCTGGGCAAGTCACTTAACCCCAAATGCCTCACCAAAAAAAAAAAATTCAGCAAGGTGGTCAGTATCACTGGGTCATGGAGCACATAGAAGGGAGTAGAGTGTAAGAAAAATGGAATGTTAATAAAAGGCCAGATTCTGAAGGGCTTTAAAAACCACAAGTATTTCTGTTTGATCATAGTGGTAATAGGGAGCCACTGGAGTTTCCTGAATAGGGTAGTGACATAGCTAGAACAATGCTTTAGGAAGATCAATTTGACAAGTGACTAGAAGGTGGACTGGAGTGAGGAAAGAGAATAACCAGCAGGCCTGAAGCAATGTGGACCTGGACTAAGTTGGGGGTGGTATCAGGCAGAGGAGAGAAGGGGACATATACAAGAGATGTTATGAAGGTGGAAGCAGCAGAACTTGGCAACTGATTGAATACAGGAAATAAAAAAGAGAGTGAAGAGTCAAGCATGACGTCTAGGTCGTAATTTTTTAAATTGTTGAACAGAACAAGGCCAAGGATAGTAACTTGAAGCCTTTTACAAGATATTATATGAAGTAGTCTCAAGGTACCTTTTATTCATTATAATCCCTAAGATATCACAGACAGTATTTTGGCAAACACATCCCTGTGTGCTCTCCTCACACTAGGGTGTAGTTTGTCCAGTGACCTGAATTTAGTGAAGGGACATATCCTTACTTATCTTAGGTTTTAATTCCTCTTAACCATTTTTGTTCTATCCTTTCAGGTCTGAAGACTATTCTCCTTAGTTGAGGAAATATTTCCCAAGTTATTCTTTATCTCCTCCTTAGGCATGCTAAAAAGGAGGCTTGCTCTTTCCTTGACCTCCCACTTTCCCCAATATGGTTTAAAGGAAATACATGTTGATTAAAGCCAGAGTACCTACCTTAAGGAGTTTGCAGTTTCATTGGGCAGATAAGACATACACACCAATGATCAATAGACCAATACAAGACAAACATGGTGGACCCAATGTGCTATGGTCAGTGTTACGACTCAGATATGGCAGAGATCAGGGTGATCTAGACCAGAGAGCATTTCAGCAAAGATATAGCATCTGAGTTGATTCCATAAGGCTGGATAGAGTTTATTGGAGCAGGGACTGAAGAGGGTATTTCAGAAGGAGAAAACAGGGGTAAAACATGGTGGTGAACTGAACCTCAGAGATTTGTGGGAATAATGAGAACGGTCTGGGTGGTACAGAATATATTAGAGAACAAAAGGATCAGAGAAGCTAGAACACTCTCCACCTCCATTCTGTTTCTATCCTTTCCTTTTGTATGGGAGGCAGTGGGGTAGAATGGAAGAAGCACCAACACTAGAGTCTGAGGAATTGGGTTCAAATCCCATCTCTGACACTTTCTATCTGTGTGACCTTGCGCAAGTCACTAAAGCCCCCTCCCTGGCCTTCAGTTTTCCTCATCTATAAAATAAAGGATTTGGACCAGACAATTTCTGAGGTTCTTTCTAGCCCTATGTCAATGATTCTATAGTTGTCCAGAATAACATAATTCAACAAATATCCATAGAATTTAAAAAATTGGGAATGGAAGGCACTTTAGAGAAGCTCAATTCTGAGTTAGTTTCCCTCCCTCACTCCCAATTTTTTATAAATGAGGAAATTCAAGGTCACAGTTGAGACATGAATCTTCCAAGGTCACAGAGTTTATTATTTATCAGTTCTCTAACTACAAATACAGTTTTCTTACCATTATAGCACTTACCTCTCTAAAGAGCCACTAAGCACAGTTTTGAAGATGTGGTGGGGAAGAGGGGCAGAGGGGGAGATAGAGATACAGATAGACAGACAGAGATAGAGATAGAGAGATAAAGTAAGAAACAGAGAAACAGATACTGAAGCAGAGATAGAGAGACAGAGACAGAGATAGAGATAGAAAGGGGGTGGGTGTGAAGTGGAGAGAGAGACACACAGAAAGACAGAGAGACACAGAGAGAGACAGAGACAGAGACAGAGAGACACAGAGAGACACGCACACACACAGAGACAGAGACAGAGACAGAGAGAGATCCCAGTAACACATGGCAGCAAATAGAAAGTGTTCCCAAGAGAATTTAACTCTGGCTGCATGTTTAGCAAAGAGGGAAGGCACCCAGGCATGGAGTGGAAAAAGTCGCTTACCAGCTCCCACTGAAAGCCATTCAGCCTGCCTAGATCATATGCTGATGGGTAGCCCAGTGGTTGTTTCTGAGTTACTTATACAGCTTCCTAGTCCAGGGATTCTTAACCTTTTATGTAACATGCCCCACTTTGGCAATCTGGGGAAACCTACAGGCCTCTTCTCTGAATAATGATTTTAAAACAATAAAATACATAGGAGTACAAAAGAAACTCGCAATGAATAGAGCACTAGTACTGGAGTCAGGAAGATCTGAGTCCAAATCATATCTCAGGCACTTACTAGCTGGGTGACCCTGGATAAATCACTTAACCTCCATTTCCAATTGCAAACCACTCCAGTATCTCTGCCAAGAAAGCCCCAGAATGGGTCATGAAGACCTGGACATAAATGAAAAATGGTAAACAACAACCACAAAAATTACAAACTTTAAAGTGATATATACATATAATTTGATTTTAAATTCTAGTTATTGTTATTGTTATTATTGGTATTGGAATATAGTTATCAAACTATTTTAAAAACACACAAGTTTACAGACCCCAGATTAAGAACCCCTATCCTACAGTTAACTAATAAGCCAGTGCTATATCATTTGCATCAAACATCCTGTGAATAAGACTAAAATCTCAGGGATGACACATGGACTTTATTAGAGGCATCTTCAACCTATCTTCAAGTAGCCTTCTGTTCTCCCCACCAAGAATCTCAGCCTTAGGCTTTTATCCTTTCTGGCCCTGTGATTTAAGAGCTCTCTCTTGTCCAGTGTATGCCAAGGGCTAGAGCAATGGATAAAAACCTCTCAGACCTTGCATGTGCCAAGACCTCCTAGGGACCTGTGAGCTGACAAGGGCACCAGAGGATGAAATCTCTCTGCCAGAACTTTATACTGACTCACATGATGTAGATAAGTCCATCTATCTAGAGAGGCCAGGGAAAAGAGATGATTAAGATTCAAGCAGCCAGAATTCATGTCCACCTTTGTGTTCAGGGATCTTTTTTGAATTAAATTTAAATAAAGAAAAAAGTAAAGTAAAGCGATAACTGATCTTCAAAAGTAAATTGGAGAAATGATAGCTCAGACTTCCTCAGGAAGTCCCATCTGTCTCTCTCAGATCAAAATCCAACCAGTAATCCTCCAACTCTTGGATTTGGGGAACAGATTGTTGTTGCTTTTGCTTCTTCATTTTATGGTGGCTTTGTTTGCCATCCAAGTATAAGGGGGAGGCAGGAAGCCAGGTACATTTTTCCCTTTCTCTATCCCTTTTTGACTGGCAAGATCCATCTCACTGCAGTAGACCTTCCCTGCCATGGCTAAATGTGGTCTACTCAAAGAACAGCAAGAGAAAGATGGCATCTTTCCTTCAGGTATTTCTGAAATAAGGTGTTCTACGGATCTAATTAAATCTGCTTTAGTCATTGACTCCTGTTGCATTTAATAGTGCTCCTGTACCTCAGTTGGGTAAAGAAATCTATCTTACCCTACAGGGAAATAGGAAGAGACAGGGAAAATAAAAGGGGTGGAGGGTGGATTGGGGGAGGTGGTGGTCAGAAACAAAACACTTTCAAGGAGGGACAAGGTGAAGGAAGAGAGAGAGAGAGAGAGATGGATAAGAGAGGAAACATAGGTAGGAGGGAAACTCACAGTTTGTAATCAGAACGGTGAGAAATTTTTTATAGCAAGTTCCTCTGATAAAGGCCTCATTTCTCAAATATATAGAGAACTAAGTCAAATTTATAAAAATACAAGTGATTCCCCAACTGATAAATGGTCAAAGGATATGAATAGGCAGTTTTCAGATGAAGAAATCAAAGGTATCTATAGTCATATGAAAAAAATGCTATAAATCATGAGTGATTAGAGAAATGTACATTAAAACAGCTGTGAGGTACTAACCCACACCTATCAAATTGGTTAACATGACAGAAAAAGAAAATAACAAATGTTGGTGGCCATGTGAGAAAATTGGGAAACTAAAGCACTGCTGGTGGGGTTGTGAACAGATGCAACTATCCTGGAGAACAATTTGGAATTATGTCCAAAGTGCTATTGTGGTAAAAATTAGAGAACTCTCCATAGGCAGCTTTTGAAGGACCTCCCCTTTTGGGGAAGGAAAGATTGAATGCTCCCTGAAGGGAGGCAGAGGGTGTTTCCAGAATACTAGGCTGCTTCTGGAACGCTAGGCATCTTCAGGGATTTGGCCTTTTTCATGCTTGGCCCTTTCAGTGGTGGTGCGTGTTCGCTCTGTCTCTGGTGGCTACTGTTCCGGAGCCGTGAGCGACTATAAACTTTCAGGTTTGGTGAGTTAATTATGGAAAACCCTAAATTCCTTTGAACTAGCTTGATTGGAAATGATCTGAGGTATCACATAGGTTAAGTTTAGAGTTAAGAGCATTTCTCTGTATTTCTATTTTCCTATTTCCTTATCTTTGATTTTTATTAGTTTCACCTTTGTTGTTTAATTAATTCCCAAGTAATAAAATCTGGTCCTTTTGTGAACTAAAGCTTAAAGGCTCCTTTCTTATTGGCCTGGGAGAAATATCTAAAAAGGGCAGTTCAGAGGGGAGGGTGAACCTAAAAGTTCCCTCATATTTCCAGGACCCCAATATTAAGGTGAGTCACCCAAATAACACTCCGTATATCAAATTTTGGCACTCACACTATAAAGCTGTGAATACCCTTTGATCTAGCAATAGCACGGCTAGTTATAAATCCCAAAGAGATTTTTTTAAAAAGGAAAAGTGTGTATACATATATGTATGTATGTGCATATGTATGTATATATTTATGGTTATGGTTATATAGAGACAGATATACATATAAATACATATGCATACATATATGTATATGAACACACAATATTTATATTTATAGCAGCTCTTTTTGTGGTGAGAAAGAATTGGAAATTGAGAGGATGTCCATCAATTGGGGAATGGCTGAACAAGTTGTATATATGACTGTGATGTAATACTATTGAGCTATAAGAAATGACAAGCAGGATGCTTTCAGAAAAACCTGGAAAGACTCACATGAAATGATGCAAAGTGAAATGAGCAGAACCAAAGGAGCATTTTACATAGTAACAGCAATACTGAACCATAATCAAATGTGAATAACCGAACTATTCTCAGCAATGCAGTGATCCAAAATAATTCCAAAGGGCTTATGATGAAAAATGCTATCTACCTCCAGAGAAGGAACTGAGGGAGTCTGAATGCAGAGTGAAGAATACTTTTTAAAACTTTATTCGCCTTGAACATTTTTTCCTTTGTTTTTTCACAACTTGGCTAAAAAGAAAATATGCTTCACATGACTGTACCTGTATAACCTATATCAAATTGCTTACCTTCTCAATGGGGAGAAAGGGAGGGAGAGAATTTGGAACTCAAAAAAACCCAAATGTTAAAAATGGTTTTTACATATAATTAGGAAAATATACTAAAGAAAATAGAAAGAAAAATTTTAAAAGGGAGAGAGAAGCACTATGTAAATACTAGCTAGCTAGCTAGTATTAGTAGAAATAATAGCAATTCATCTTAGGTCATATGATAAGCAGTCATGCCAGCTCCTTAATTAGCAAGCTTCCTTATGGTAATAGCCTAGATCTTTTTTTTTTTTTTTTTTGCTTCTACCTGTAGACCTCAGCCAGGAGAACAATAAGATATTTAAAATTTAAAAAAAGAAATACATTTGTGCCAACAGAGGTAGCACTGGTTTTGTTTTCTGGGGGAAGGGAGGAATGGAGACCCTCCAGATGTGTATAAGACAGCAGTTTGAATTGAATGTAGTATGTAATGAGCAGGGAACCCGGTGCCCAAGTGCAAAGAGCAATCTGTTCCTCAAACCATGTTTTCCAGGCTCCCAAAGTTTAGATGATGCCAAAGACAAGGGGCTACTATTTGACTCTTCTTTATAAACACTACACGACATCTACCACTGGAAGATTTCTTCTCATTTCAGCTTACACAAAAGGCCAGTGGGGAGCCCTATTTGATTTATAGTACAGTTCTGAAATGGAAAACATATTTGTTTTCTGTGACATACTTTTATACAATGAAATATTATCTAGATAGGAAGTACATCATTATTATTCTCTATTGTCATGCAAATGCAGGGTAGGCAACCCCCTCACCTTGTGGCCTCTTATTATACCACCTAGGAATATTCTGTCACAATTCACATGACATGCCTGGAATGATTATTATCAATCAGCTAATGAGTCTGACATCACATGTCACTATATGTCATTCTCTTCCTACTGTTCCCCATCTAGGAAACTCTGACATGTTTCAGAGACTTGTGTTGAAGATGCAGTCTGGAACTCAGTGCCATAACTAGCCCATAGCCAAGGGGACTTTGACGCAGGGCACTGGTGTGGAAGAGGAAGTTGGACTTTGTTCCTGCTACTCCCACCATTCTCACATCAGCTTCCTCTACATTTCCCCTTCCAGGCCTTAATAGTACTTTTCCCAACCTACCTGACTCTCCCAGGCAGACAGACTGGCCTCTCTCCCTCCTTATGCCTGACTGAATTTGCCCCGAGCTCTTATGGATAGTTCAGGTTTTGCCCAAACTTTTCAAAGTAACACCCTGAGTTTTGTCAAAACTTTTTGAGACTTCAGTGAAAGTGCTCAGGGGATAACAGGACCAGTAAAGGTTGAAGTCAGAGGGCTAGGCAGGTGAGCAGGGAATTCCAGCTTTATATCTGCCCTGAGAACCTTCAGGATTCTCTGGAATAAATAAGCTATCCAGCTAATGGATCTGGGAAATGTATGAAAGGATATAGATGTTTGAGAAAGCCTCCCCGGCCCCTGAAAAATTAAAGAAAAAAAAGTCACTAGCACAGCCAGTTAAGGAACACCAAAGGTCATGGGATCAGATATAACAACAAGAGCAATAAGAGCTAGCAAGATTTGCAGGACACTTTACAAATATGGTCTCATTTTATACTCACAATAACACTTGGAGTTAAGTGCTGTTATTATTCTCATTTTCAAGCTGAGGAAAGTGAGAGAGAATGAAAGCTGAGGTCTGCACAGCTAAAAAGTGTTTGAGGCAAGATTAGAATTCGGCTCTTCTTGACTCCAGGTCTTGATCTCTCAACTATTTAGCTGGAAAAGCCCTTGGAGTCCATCTAGTCTGAATTCCAGGAGATAGAGAAAAGGGAACTGAGGCACAGGGAATTTAAGTGCTTTGCCCACACGCACAAAGAACCTTCTAATAATCACTAGATAATAAGGACACTTACATAGTATTTTAAAGTCAGAAAAGTGTTATGCATATATATTATCTCATTTGAACCTTATAACAGTTCTCTGTTGGTTCTACAGATATTATCTCCATTTTATAGATGAAAACACTGAGATTCCAAGCAGCTAAATGACTTGTCCAAGGTCATACAGTTAGTAAATGTCAAGAGCAGGCAATAAGTGTTTATTAAGAATTGATTTTGTGCCAGGCACTGTGCTAAGCAAAAAGAAAGAGTAGCTGCTCCCAAGAAGCTCATCTTCTAATGCAAGAAGATCACATAAAAAAGGGAGTTGAATTGGTGGAGACATAATGCTCATGAAAAGTCAGGGTTACAGCCAGGATAGGCAGAAAGCTGGGCTAGCCTGAGTCTGCTTCTAAAATGGAGGTCTAGGAAGGTCCTCGGCAATGTGAGAAAGAGGCTGGCAAAATTCCAGATTGGAAAGGCCATTGACTCTTGGTAGTGAAAATGAGAAGCCCACAAAGGAAGCCCTTGAATCCAGGCATTTCTCACTCCAGGACAACCCACACTCTCTGCCTCCTTGCCTCTCAGGGCAGAAAATTGGCTTGCTGTTGGAGAACACAGAGGAAAGGAGAAATCCACCTTCTCATCTTCCTTTAGAGTATATCCAATCTTTGGCCTACAACAGCCTCAGGCCAGTATTGGCTTTCACTTGGCAACTCCAGAACTCATTACTCTGGGAAAATTGCTTTATATACTTTAAATGCTATGTCAGAATCCGGAGGGACCCAGACCCCAAACAGTGTTTAATACTAACCATAAAATATTTAGAGATGGAGATATTACTTTTAAAATGCTTAGGAATATAGAACTTTATTTAAAAAAATGTCAAGCTTTACTCATTAGGGGAGTGATTTAATAAAGTTTTCATTACAGAGTATTTACTCTGTGATAATCAATTATAGCCAGTAAATTAAAATATAAATTAGGGTGTCTGCAGAAAAGAAGTTCTAAATCAATTGTTTCAAGGCCCACATAAATAGAGATTTTAGGGTTGCATTTTCCTGATGTCAAAGTTAATGCCTTCCAGCAAGCCTTTTTGGGAGGTGTAGTGGAATGTAGTATAACTCTGGGTCTGGAATCAGAGGACTTTGATTCAAATCCTAGTTCTGTCCCATGATTTTTTTCTTTTTTTTTGTGAGGCAACAAGGGTTAAGTGACTTGCCCAGGGTCACACAGCCAGTAAGTATCAAGTGTCTAAGGCCAAATTTGAACTCAGGTCCCCCTGACTCCAGGGCCGGTGCTTTATCCACTGCACCACCTAGCTACCCCCAATTATACTTTGTGTGTGTGTGTGTGTGTGTGTGTTTTGGGGGTTGGGCAATGAGGGTTAAGTGACTTGTCTAGGATCACACAGCTAATAAGTGTCAAGTGTATGAAGTCAGATTTGAACTCAGGTCCTCCTGAATTCAGGACTAGTGCCTTATCCACTGTGCCACCTAGCTGCTCTCTGCCCCTTAATATCTGTATGACTTTAGACAAGTCCTTTCCTTCCATGCCCAATTTCCTCATTTATAAAACAAAAGGATTAGCCTAGATCAATGGTGTCAAATTCAAAGTGGAAAAGGAGGGCCACCAAACCATACATAAGGATCCCTGTGGGCCACATATTCACATAGAAAATACATATGAATGTTTTCTCTGTTTTATTGTGTTTTTTAAAAAAATTGTTAAATATTTCCCAATTATATTTTAATCTGACTCTGCAGTGTTGTAGGCCCCATATCTGACATCTCCGCTCTACACCACCAAGTATCTGTGGCCCATGATGGATGAGTTAGTTTAAGAATCATGAAACAAAATGACCCCTGGAATACCTACCAAAAATTTTGTGTGGAATTTTAAAAGGGGGTCATAGGGGCAGCTAGGTGGGACAGTGGATAGAGCACTGGCCCTGGAATCAGGAGGACCTGAGTTCAAATCCGGCCTCAGACACTTCACACTTACTAGCTGTGTGACCCTGGGCAAGTCACTTAACCCCAACTGCCTCACCAAAAAAAAAAAAAAAGAATGCCTGCTACACTAAAAAAAATAAATGAAGGTCTAAAAAAAAAGGGGGGGTCATAGTAAGAAGCACCTGGCCAACACTTAAGGCTGTTCTCCTAACTCTACCCCAAGAGTGGGAATAAAAGCAAATAAAAGCATCTAGACTGTTCTAACTCCATAATTAAACTTTTAAAAATTTGAGTAAATACAAAAACCTGTATGACTAAGTATAAAGAACATTGGCCTGGGAGTCAGGAGGCCTGGGTTCCATTTTTAGCTCTGTCACTCACAAGGTATGTCCATGGATATTGTGCCTTGGTTTCTCTATTTGTAAAATAAGGACATAGATCCTCTAAGTTCCCTTCTAACCCCAACATTCCAAGGATCTATGACTTTCCTGGCTCATCTTCCTCATATTTATTTGCCAGAGTGAAGTGCAGAGTGGAGATTCTATCCAGATAAGTCTGGATTTTAACCCCCTCTTCACATATTTCACAATTGTACATGCTGATCACATTTTCTTGGGTAATTTTTATGTTACGGGCCATTTCATTTCTTCTCTATGCATAACTGTCTCTCTGCCCTCACTGCCTGAACTCTAGCTAAGATATACTCCAGTTTTAAAAGGTTTGGATTTTATTGAGCATGAAAATTTTTAGAATCCAGACCTATTACTTTTCCACTAGCTGCTCCACTCCTTTGTAAGATAATTAATGAGAGTCATAGGAAATGATGGCTTTTCCTTCACATTAAAAAAGAAGAGAGATGGCCCCTCCCTCTGTCTCATTGTGCCTCGATTCTCCCAGAGCCCTTGTGTGAATCAATGGGACTATGAGCAAAGACTTCTTGTCTCCTTTCTGAGTTGCCTAGAAGACTTCCCTGCCCCCCAAATATTCCCCTAGGGGCTCTTTTCAGAAATGGAAATTCTATCATTTGAGTTAAAGCCTTGTCCTCTGTTAAATTAAATAAGAAGAATTTATTAAGTACACCCAATGTACGTGGCATTGTGATAGGGACTGAGGATGCTCTGGGAGTAGTAACACATTAAGCCATTATCAATCACTGGTGCCTTAACAGAAATTAGTTTATCAGATCTTTTCCAGAATTGTTCTCTGGGAGTAGCTCCCTGCAGAACAAGACCAAAAAGCTGGGGCACTGACTGTGAAAAGCAAGACTGGGTAAGATATTGCAATGAGGTCATCAGGCACCTCAGGGAAGAGAGGGCTCAGGGGGGAGAGGAGAACACTGGAAGAGTCCCCAGATGAGCTTGATCAGCTTCCTGATTTTTCTGGTATTCTTTCTACAATGTAACACACACACACACACACACACACACACACACACACACACACACACATATGGATAACTAGGCTAAAAGATAGCTCAGAGGTCAGAATTCTTCCCATTAGCAGAATCCTATAGCAACCTATCTCCTGCCATCTCTCTCTCTCTCTCTCTCTCTCTCTCTCTCTCTCTCTCTCTCTCTCTCTCTCTCTCTCTCTCTCTCTCTCCTTCCCCCCCTCTCTTCACCCCCCCCACACAGATGTTGACATCACCCCATTTAGTTCTCTCTTTCCCTATCACTCCTAGAAAAGGATATTCTATGGGGACTAAAAGTCCTTTCACATGACTCATAGCATGCCTAGCCTCTATCAATAGATGAGATAGCCAGCCACCCATAGAATGTCATGGCAAGTACCAAGAGACCTTTCTTTCTATAATCTTTCTTTGTTTGTCCTGCCTGGAACCTCCAAATCCTATTTTTTTGTCTGGCCTGAACTCCTCACTAGTAGGCCATAATTCTTAGAAATTCTGCCAATGTTTAGCACAATGCAGTGAACAGGGTGGGTGTTGAATTAATGCATGCATGTGTGCATGCATGCACAAATGAATGAGTGAATAAATGAATGAATGAATTCTTTGAGTGATGAAAATATACCACAGTACTAACTGCTTTTAAAAACCTTTAATGGGGGAATATGATATTCCGGAAGGCAAAGGAGATTGGATTGCAGCCGAGAATCTATTACCCAGCAAAAATGTGCATTTTCTTTCAGGGGAAAAGATGGACATTTAATGACATTGGGGACTTTCAATCTTTCCTGGTGAAAAGACCAGAACTGAATAGAAAATTTGATCTCAACATACAAGACTCAAGAGAAGTTTAAAAAGGTAAACAGAGGGGGAAAAAAAAAAGTTACCCTATTAGGTTAAACTGTTTATATCCCTACACAGGAAGATAATACTCATAACTCTTAAGAACTGTAAATGTATTTGGGCAGAGAGAAGGACTTTATATAGAGGGTATAAATATAAATTGTCTTTGATGTGATGATACAAAAGAATTAAGAAGATAAAAAGGGAGTCTATGGGGAGGAGAGGAAAGGGGAGGTGGAATGGGATGAATTATATCATATGAAGAGGTGGAAAAAAACCTATTATAATAGAGGGAAAGAAAGGAGGGGGGAACATGGTTTCAACCCTATTCTCATTAGATTTGACTCAAAGAGGGAATAACATATACGTTCATTGGGATAAAGAAACTTAACTCACTCTTTAGGGAAACAAAAGGGGAAGGGAAAGGGGGGGACTGAGAAGGGAGGACAAAAGCAAGGGAGAAAAGGGTAAAGAAAAGAGAGGGGGGTGATAAAAAGGGAGGGCAGATTGGGGGAGGCAGGGGTAAGAAGTAAAACGTCGGTGAGGAGGAATAGGGTGAAAGAAGGGGGGAAAAGTACAAAGGGGGTAAATAGAATGGAGGGGAATAGACAGTCAGTAATAATAACTGTGAATGTGAATGGGATGAACTCTGCTATAAAACGGAAGCGAATTGCAGAGTGGATTAAAAACCAGAACCCTACAATATGCTGTTTACAAGAAACACATTTGAAGCAGAGAGATACACACAGAGTAAAGGTAAAAGGCTGGAGCAGAATATATTATGCCTCAGCTAAAGTAAAAAAGGCAGGGGTAGCAATCCTTATCTCAGACAAAGTGCAGGCAAAAATAGATCTCATTAAAAGAGATAAGGAAGGAAATTACATCTTACTTAAAGGTACTATAGATAATGAAGTAATATCAATATTGAATATGTATGCGCCAAGTGGTATAGCATCCAAGTTCTTAGAGGAGAAGTTAAATGAGTTACAAGAGGAATTAGATAGTAATACTATACTAGTGGGGGATCTGAATCTCCCCCTCTCAGAATTAGATAAATCTAGCCAAAAAATAAATAAGAAAGAAGTGAAAGAGGTGAATAGATTACTAGAAAAGTTAGACATGATAGATGTCTGGAGAAAATTGAATGGGGATAGAAAGGAATATACCTTTTTCTCAGCAGTACATGGCACATTTTCAAAAATTGACCATGTATTAGGGCACAAAAACATCATAGTCAAATGTAGAAAGGCAGAAATAGTAAATGCATCCTTCTCAGATCATGATGCAATAAAAATTACATGTAAGAAAGAGCCAGGGAAAAGTAGAATGAAAATCAATTGGAAACTAAATAATTTCATTCTAAAGAATGAATGGGCCAAACAAGAAATCATAGAAACAATCAATAACTTTATCCAAGAGAATGACAATAATGAGACAACATACCAAAATCTATGGGATGCAGCCAAAGCAGTGCTTAGGGGAAAATTTATAGCTCTAAATGCTTACATGAATAAAAAAGAGAAAGAGGAGATTAATGAATTGGGAATGCAACTTAAAAAGCTAGAAAAAGAACAAATTAGAAATCCCCAATTAGACACTAAATTAGAGATCCTGAAAATTAAAGGAGAAATCAATAAGATTGAAAGCAAAAAAACTATAGAACTAATCAATAAAACTAAGAGCTGGTTTTATGAAAAAACCAATAAAATAGATAAAATACTGGTTAATTTGATTAAAAAAAAGAAAGAAGAAAACCAAATTACCAGTATCAAAAATGAAAAGGGTGATGTTACCACCAATGAAGTGGAAATTAAAGCAATAATTAGGAAATATTTTGCCCAACTGTATGCCAATAAATTTGACAATCTAAATGAAATGGATGAATATTTACAAAAATACAAACTGCCCAGGTTAACTGAAGAGGAAATAAAATCCTTAAATAAACCCATATTAGAAAAAGAAATTGAACAAGCTATTAATGAACTCCCTAAGAAAAAATCCCCAGGGCCAGATGGGTTTACGGGTGAATTTTACCAAACATTTAAAGAACAATTAATTCCAATATTATACAAATTATTTGGAAAAATAGGTGAAGGAGTTCTACCAAATTCGTTTTATGACACAAATATGGTGGTGATACCAAAACCAGGCAAAGCAAAAACAGAGAAAGAAAATTATAGACCAATCTCCCTAATGAATATTGATGCTAAAATCTTAAATAAGATATTAGCAAGGAGATTACAGCAAGTGATCACCAGGATAATACACTATGACCAGGTGGGATTTATACCAGGAATGCAGGGCTGGTTCAACATTAGGAAAACTATTAACATAATCAACCACATCAATAAGAAAACCAACCAAAATCATATGATTATCTCAATAGATGCAGAGAAAGCTTTTGACAAAGTACAGCACCCATTCCTAATAAAAACACTAGAGAGTTTAGGAATAGGGGGAGCTTTCCTTAGAATAATAAACAGTATCTACCTAAAGCCATCAGCAAGTATTATATGCAATGGAGATAAATTAGAGGCCTTCCCAATAAGATCAGGGGTGAAACAGGGATGTCCATTATCACCCCTATTATTTAATATTGTCCTAGAAATGTTAGCTTTAGCAATCAGAGAAGAGAAAGGAATTAAAGGAATTAGAATAGGCAAGGAGGAAACAAAACTATCACTCTTTGCAGATGATATGATGGTATACTTAAGGAATCCTCGAGAATCAAGTCAAAAATTACTTGAAACAATTAACAACTTTAGCAAAGTAGCAGGATATAAAATAAATCCACATAAATCATCAGCATTTCTATACATGACCAACAAAGTCCAGCAGCAAGAGATAGAAAGAGAAATTCCATTTAAAGTAATGGTAGGTAATATAAAATACTTGGGAGTCTACTTGCCAAGACAAACCCAGGAACTCTATGAACACAACTACCAAACACTCTTCACACAAATCAAATCAGATCTAAATAATTGGAAAGATATCAATTGCTCATGGATAGGCAGAGCTAATATAGTAAAAATGACAATACTGCCTAAATTAATTTACTTATTCAGTGCCATACCAATCAGGCTACCTAAAAATTATTTTATACAGCTAGAAAAAATAATAACAAAATTCATCTGGAAAAACAAAAAATCAAGAATATCCAGGGAAATAATGAAAAAAAATTCACAGGAAGGTGGGTTAGCGGTACCAAACCTGGAGCTTTACTATAAAGCGGCAGTCATCAAAACTATCTGGTACTGGCTAAAAAATAGAGTGGTAGATCAATGGAATAGGCTAGGCTCAGGAAATGCAGTAGTAAATGACACTAGTAATGTAGTGTTTGATAAACCCAAAGACTCCAGCTTCTGGGATAGGAACTCAGTATTTGACAAAAACTGCTGGGAAAACTGGAAGATAGTATGGCAGAAATTAGGCTTAGACCAACATCTTACACCTTATACTAAAATAAGGTCAAAATGGATACATGATTTAGACATAAGAGGTGATACCATAGGTAAATTAGGAGAGAAAGGAATAGTGTACCTATCAGATCTTTGGAAAGGAGAACAGTTTTTGACCAAACATGAGATAGAGTATATTATAAAATGCAAAGTGGATGATTTTGATTATATTAAATTAAAAAATTTTTGTACAAACAGAAGCAATGCATCCAAAATTAGAAGGGAGGCAGAAAGCTGGGAAACAATTTTTGAGGCCAGTGCTTCTGATAAAGGCCTCATCTCTAAAATATATAGGGAATTAAATCAAATTTATAAGAATCCAAGTCATTCCCCAATTGAGAAATGGTCAAAGGATATGAACAGGCAGTTTTCTGATGAAGAAACCAAAGCTATCTATTCCCATATGAAAAAATGCTCTAAATCTCTAATGATTAGAGAGATGCAAATTAAAACAACTCTGAGGTACCACCTGACACCTATCAGATTGGCTAAAATGACAAAAAAGGAAGATAATAAATGTTGGAGAGGCTGTGGGAAAATTGGAACACTAATGCATTGTTGGTGGAGCTGTGAGCTGATGCAACCATTCTGGAGAGCAATTTGGAATTATGCCCAAAGGGCGATAAAGCTGTGCATACCCTTTGACCCAGCAATCCCACTTTTAGGTCTTTTGCCCAAAGAAATCATGGAAGGGGGAAAGGGACCCACATGTACAAAAATATTTATAGCTGCTCTTTACGTGGTAGCAAGGAATTGGAAGTTGAGGGGGTGCCCATCAATTGGGGAATGGCTGGACAAGTTGTGGTATATGAATACAATGGAATACTATTGTGCTGTAAGAAATGATGAGCAGGAAGAGTTCAGAGAAACCTGGAGGGTCTTACGTGAGCTGATGATGAGTGAGATGAGCAGAACCAGAAGAACATTGTACACAGTATCATCAACATTGAGTGTTGACCTACTGTGATGGACTATATTCTTCTCACCAATGCAATGGTACAGAAGAGTTCCAGGGAACTCATGATAGAAGAGGATCTCCAAATCCAAGAAAAAGAAAGAAAGAAAGAACTGTGGAGTATAGATGCTGATTGAACCATATTATTTCTTTTGTTTTGGGTGCTGTTGTTTTTTTTTTTCTATTTTGAGGTTTTGCATCACTGCTCTGATTCTTTCTCTTGTAACAGGATTAATGCAGAAATAGGATTAATGTTATTATGTGTATATATATGTGTGTGTATATATATCTATATGTATATGTATAGATATATATAGATATAACCTATATCAGATTACCTGCTGTCTAGGGGAGGGGGGAGGGAGGGGAGGGAGGGAGGGAGAAAAATCTGAAATTGTAAAGCATGTATAAACAAAAGTTGAGAACTATCTTTACATGTAACGGAAAAAATAAAATATCTCAAAAAAAAAACAAAAAAAAAAACCTTTAATGGGGGCAGCTAGATGGCGCAGTGGATAGAGCACTGGCCCTGGATTCAGGAGGACCTGAGTTCAAATCTGGCCTCAGACACTTGACACTAACTAGCTGTGTGACCCTGGGCAAGTCACTTAACCCCAACTGCCTCACCAAAAAAAAAAAAAAAGCCTTTAATGTTTGGGAAAATTTATATGTACTAATGCAAAGTAAAGTAAGCAAGAAAACAATATAGTAATCAATTAACAAACATGCATTAATCCCTTACTGTATTAGATGTCAGAGTGAATAGAGTGGTGGGGTTGGAAAAAGACTCATGTTTGTGAGTTCAAATTTGGCGTTAGACTCTTTTTTTTCTTTTTGTAAGGCAATTGGGGTTAAGTGACTTGCCCAGGGTCACACAGCTAGTAAGTGTGTAAAGTGTCTGAGGCCGGATTTGAACTCAGGTCCTCCTGAATCCAAGGCCGGTGCTCTATCCACTGCGCCACCTAGCTGCCCCTCGGTGTTAGACTCTTAAAGGTTGTATGACCCTGTGCAAGTCATTTAACCATGTTTGCCTCAGTTTCTTCATCCATAGCATGATCTGGAGAAGGAAATGGCAGATCACTCCAATATACTTGCCAAGAAAACCCCAAATGGGGTCACAAAGGGTTGGAGACAGCAGAGAACAAGTGAACAAAAAGTGTTCTAGGGACTGTGCTAAGCATTAGAGGTAAAAGACAAAGAGAAAACAACCCTGCTTTCAACGAGTTTCCATCCTAAGTGGGGAGACTACACAAAAAGACATGATATATCCAGAGAAAATAAAAGTTCACCTTAGATAGTAAGGCACTGATATCTGGGAGGGTCAGGAAAGGCTTACTATAGAAGGCAGTATTTTTGACAGCAACAATACAAATGAAAAGGAAATAAACAATAATAAAATTAAATGGAATGCTATAAATTTTTTAAGATGAAGCTTGATCTTCAAAAAAAAAGAAAGAATACCTCTTTACCTTCTTTGCAGAGGTGATAATAATAATAATAATAATACAGTAAACAGAATTTATATAGCATCTACTCTTTGCTAGGCACTGTGCTAAGCACTTTACAAATATCATTTGAACCTCACAGAAACCCTGGAAGGTAAATGCTATTATTATCTTCATTTTGCAGTTATCGAAACTAAAGCAAACAGAGTTTAAGTGACTTGCCCAGGGTCACAGTTATTAAGTGTCTGAACTCTGGTCTTCCTGGCTCCTGACCTAGTACTCTTTCCACTGAACCACCTAACTATAGGGCTATGTAGTCAAAACTTATATACAGTAAAAGACTTAGCTGGTATGTTTGGTTAGTTTTGCAGAACTGTTGTTTTTTTCCTTTCTTTTTCTTCTTTGTTATAAAAGATTGCTCTCTGACAGAAAAAAGGGGGAGAAATATTGGAAAATAAAGTGATGAAAAATAAAAGCTATCAACAACATTTCAATAAAAAACTGAAAAGGGCTTTAGTGACATCCAAAATTTCAGCAGGTGTCCTTGGAGAAGAAAGAAGACTCTTCAGTAAGGGTAAATCAAATACGTTCATGGCATTCAGAGATGGAAAGGGACCTCACAGGTCATGTAATCCAACCCCCTCATCCTATAGGTGAAAAAGCTGAGGTTTATGGCCGTGAAATAATAGGCTTACTTAGGTCGGGCAGGGCATGAAAAAGAGCCAAGAGCACACCCCAGGTCCTTTAATTCTAATTCAAATGTTCTTTCCATCACAGCATTTTTTATCATGCCCAAGAACAGAACTGGAGAATTTTATTCTTTGAAAAGTGAATAGTCATACAACCTACCCATAAACCTGTTCTCCCAAGAAAGGTAAAAGTGAGAATCCTTCTTGAAGCTAATAGTGTCAATGTTTACTTGGGAAGCTAATCAGGAAAATGAATGCTTTCCAAAGAAATGCAAAGTTCATAAGTGAGCTGGGTCTTTGCCTCTCAAGGTGTTGGGAGGAAAAAGACTGAAAAAAAAAAGCAAAACACATTTTTCATAACTATTATCTGTAGTCATATCATCGTGCCCCAAAGCAGTTCTTAGGTATAATGATAAGTGGTAATAAGCACATTTTTGTTTGTTTTCTAATGTCCCTTGAGAAGAAATTTCAACAAAGGGCAGAAGAAAAATCTGTCTTCTAATTTTCCTTTAATCTCATTTCATGTTTCCTTGATTTAGGGATCATTTAAAAATTTTACTTGGCTGTCAAACTAACTAGGTACAAATTCCAAGATGGTAGACATATGTTGCTGTGGTCAGTGTTCCACAAGGTATTGAAGTGCCTATAGATGGTAATATGTCTTAATGCATTCTGAAGATTATGTGAATTTCATGGAAGCAGGTCTCCCTTTGACTACAGGTGTGAAAATGTTACTACAGGCAAAAGGAGCTAATGTTTTTTTCACACTTGTTTTTCTATACTTAGTTTGGATAATGTGAGTATAAAAACATACAAGGGAAGAGAATTTATTCAGTGATAGGTTCTTGGGCAATATGTGGGCCAATGGACGGATAGACAAATATAAAGCACAAAAAGAGCTTACTATGTGCTAGGCACTGAGGTAAGCATGGGGTATATAACTTACAAACAAGCAAGATAATCCCTGCCCACAAGACGCTCATATTGTGATAGGGTAAGACAACACACATATGGGGAGTGGTGGCCACGATGAACAGTACTTGGATCCATGAGGCAATTGATTTCATGTCATTCCATGGAATGGTTGGTGTTGATTTGATTCTTGTTCTCTGAGAAAGATTTTGAAATTGGATGTAGGGGAGGAGGCAAAAGAGGATAACCTGTAGAATGGCATGGCATTAAGATAGCTGGAAAATATCATGGTAACTTTGAGCTGAATCAAGGCAATAAGTATTTCTTTTTCTTTTCTTTTCTTTTCTTTTTTTTTGGGGGGGGGGCAGGGCAATGAGGGTTAAGTGACTTGCCCAGGGTCACACAGCTAGTTAAGTGTCAAGTGTCTGAGGCTGGATTTGAACTCAGGTCCTCCTGAATCCAAGGCCAGTGCTTTATTCACTGCGCCACCTAGCTGCCCTTAATAAGTATTTCTTAAACACTTACTATGTGCAAGGCACTGTGCTAAGCACTGGGATACAAACATAGGTAAAAAGAAAGAGGTACCGTGCCACATTTTTGGGTCAGAGTTGAGTGGTTGGAAAACAAGGACATGGAAGCTTGAAAATTCTCAGCAGGTAAGGGCAGCTAGGTGGTGCAGTGGATAAAGCACGGGCCTTGGATTCAGGAGGACCTGAGTTCAAATCCATCCTCAGACACTTAACACTTACTAGCTGTGTGACAATGGGCAAGTCATTTAACCCCAACTGCCTCACCAAAAAAAAAAAAAATGCTCAGGAGGTGATGAAAATTGAGTTACTCCAGAAGAGGACTATGAAATTTTATGTTTGCCAAGAGTTACCTTTTAACACTCTTTAGCTCATCCAGGCTGAGTTCATCTCTGGAGATGACCAGACCATCTCTGAAGGCAGTTCTCCAAGGAATGATTATGTAGATCCACATTTGTCATCAGGAGAGAGCTTATCTAATAATTGTTAGAGGAAGAAAAGTGTCAGTGCCTTGCTGAGGGGCATGGAAGCAACTTCTTGTTGACCTGAGTTTACAAAAACACTAAAAGAAAGTTCCGCCCTTTTCCTGTAGTTTATATCTTAGATGTGATGGCAAAACTCCCAAGAACCATCAAACTCCCTGAACATCCATTTTAGGTGATTCATGTGGGGCATTGCTAAGGACTATGAAGTCATAGGCAAACATCTTAAGACCTTGTGGCACAGGTAGTGTTGTCATCATGACTATCATTTGAAATTAGGGGATTCAGAAGAGGGGAAGAAGAGATTTGTGAAGTTAGCAGCTGGGTTAAAAGGTAGTCTCTGAGAATGGGATTTTGATTTCTGGACATGGCATAAGATAAAGGAATGAAAACTCATCTCTAGGAATTATGCATTCCTCCCACCACTAGGGGATACAAATATAAACACTGGGTATTCAAATACAAGCAAGTTTCCTTCAAAAATAAGTCATTGCCCTTGAGAAGCTTACATTCTAGTGAAAGAAAACCAGGCATATAAGGGAGTGGTGGACAGGGAGGAATCTTTAAGACTAGAATGTTATGGGGATGATTATGGGGATAAAGCTTATGACCATTTTTAAACTTCCATGCTTCTGTGCCCCAGTTTCTACTTCTATACCAGAAATCAAGCTCTAAAACAACAGCAAGTGGGGGCAGCTAGGTTGAACAGTGGATAAAGCACCAGCCCTGGATTCAGGAGTACCTGAGTTCAAATCTGGCCTCAGACACTTGACACTTACTAGCTGTGTGACCCTGGGCAAGTCACTTAACACTCATTGCCCCGCAAAAATAAAATAAAATAAAATAACATCAAGCTCTGTATGGTTTTTTGGTATTTTATTTTATTTTTAAATGTAATAAAACATTTTTATTTATAGTTTTGGGTTCTAATTTTTATCCCTCCTTCCCTACCTCCCTTCACCTCTCATTGAGTTGACAAGCAATTAGATATAGGTTATACATGTATGATTATGTAAAACATTATCATATTTGTCATTTTGCTCAAGAAAACTTGATTATAAAGGGAAAAATTAAAGAAAGTGAAAATAGCATGCTTCAGTCTGTTCCAATAATTAGCTCTCTATGTTTTGAAGAAATCTGGCTATCTCTATTCCCTGGCCCTTGCCTATTTATGGGTAGAAACTTTTACTTCTTTAGTGTAAGAATTTAGTGTGTGGACCTATCTGTCCATTTTAAAATCTGCCATAACTATAAGTAGGTCTTTGTTAATAAAAATTTAAAAAACCCCAAAAGCAAACAAATGCATCCAATACAGTCCATTTCTATCCAGTCAAATCCAATACAATAAACATTTATTAAGTACCTACTATGTGCCAGTCACTGTGCTAAATGCAAAAAAGAAAGACTGCCCCTGTCCTCAAGGAATTTACAATCTAAAGAGGAAAGGCAACACACACACACACACACACACACACACACACACACAGGTAGGAAATTGGGGCATGGAAGAGAGCACTGGCAACATGGCATAGTGACATGAAGTTCCATAGGGCTAAAACCAGGCAAAGTAATAGATGCAGAGTGGAGCAAGCCCAGAAGTTCAGTTTCTGTCCTCTATAAAGAAAGACATTAGGAGGCATTTGATAGTCCACCTCAAGTTCTCCAAACAGAGGGGAAAGGAGGATGAGAAAGGTGGTATCAGTTAAGGCTTAAGTTAACAAAATGTTAGATGGCAGAGAGGAATCAGCAAGCTGCCTGAGCTCTCCTTCTGTTCCCTCAAAAAGAACATTAAATCTAGCCTCTGGAAGGATTCTGAAACTACAGAACCTGCAAAGAGACAGAGAGACACAGTCTTCAAACCAGAGATAATTTAGAAGACTTCAGGAATGGTCGGTCTGACTCAGGCAAAAGGGATGCGCAGGGCAGGGCAGGGCAGCAGCCCAGCGCTGAGGGGGTTGGGGCAAGTCATCAGGAAGCTGTGGGCCACAGCTGAACAACTGAGGGCCCTGGATCCTGGCTCAAAAATATGGTGGCCCAGCAGGACAGTGGAAAAACCTACCTACACCAGTTGAGAGGGCAAGTTGCCAGATGGAGGGCCACGAACAGGATAGAAGCGACTAGGCCTACTGATCCTAGCGCGCTCATACAGGAAGTGCAGGGCAGGCGAACTACACACACCATAAAGGCCTCAGTGTAAAAAGCCAGTCATATAGCACCTATACCGCTGCACAAGAAGCCCAAAACAGGGACCCTGGTACCCCCAGAGCAGACCTCAACTTAAAAAATAAATAAATAAGCTGCAATAATGAGTAAGAAGCAAAAAAGAGCCCTCTCCATTGAGAGCTTCTGTATCAACAGGGAAGAGGCAAACACAAACTCAGATGAGGACAATACCCTCGAATTACCTACATGTGAAGGCTCAAGAGGGAAGGTGAATTGGACTCAAGAACAAAAAGCCTTCCTGGAAGAGCTCAAAAAGGATTTTAAAAATCAATTGAGAGAGGTAGAAAAAAAATGGGGAGAGAAATGAAAGCAAAACAAGAAAACTATGAAAAAAGAATCAGCAGCTTGGAAAAGGAAGCACAAAGATTGACTGCAGAAAACAATTCCTTAAAAAATTCATCTGGCCAAATGGGAAAAAAAGGTGCATAATCTCATTGAAGAAAACAATGCCTTAAAAAATTCATCTGGCCAAATGGAAAAAAAGGTGCATAATCTCACTGAAGAAAACAATGCCTTAAAAATTAGAATTGGACAGTTGGAAGATAAGGAATCCATGAGACACCAGGAATTAGTCAAGCAGAATCGAAAGAATGAAAGAATAGAAGAAAATGTGAAATACCTAATTGGAAAGACAACTGATCTGGAAAACAGATGCAGGAGAGACAATTTGAGAATCACTGGACTGCCTGAAAGCTATGATCAGAAAAAGAATCTAGACACCACATTCCAGGAAATTATTAAGGGGAACTGCCCTGATATTATAGAATTAGAGGATAAAATCATCATTGAAAGAATCCACCGATCACCTCTTGAAAGAGATCCCAAAACGAAAACCCCAAGGAATATTGTAGCCAAATTCCAGAATTATCGGGTGAAGGAGAAAATACTCCAAGCAGCCAGAAAGAAGCAATTTAAATATCATGGAGCCAGAGTCAGGACTGCTCAGGACCTGGCAGCTTCAACATTAAAGGACCTCAAGGCTTGGAATATGATATTCCGGAAGGCAAAAGAGCTTGGATTGCAGCTGAGAATCTATTACCCAGCAAAACTGCACATTCTTTTTCAGAGGAAAAAATGGACGTTCAATGACATTGGGGACTTTCAATCTTTCCTGATGAAAAGACCAGAACTGAATAGAAAATTCAATCTTAACATACAAGACTCAAGAGAAGTTTAAAAAGGTAAAAGGAGGGAAAAAAGTTACTCAGGTTAAACTGTTTACATCTCTACACGGGAAGATAATTCTCATAACTCTTAAGAATTTTAAAAGTATTTGGGCAGAGAGAAGGACTTTACACAGAGGGTATAAATATAAATTGTCTTTGATGTGTTGATACAAAGAAAATTAAGGGGTTAAAAAGGGAGTCTATGGGGAGAAGAGGAAAGGGGAGGTGGAATGGGGTGAATTACATCATATGAAGAGGTGAAAAAAAGCCTATTACAATAGAGGGAAAGAAAGGAGGGGCGAACATTGTTTCAACCCTACTCTCATTAGGTTTGATTCAAAGAGGGAATAACATATATGTTCATTGGGATACAGAAACTTAGCTCATTCTTTAGGGAAGTAAAAAGGGGAAGGGAAAGGGGGGACTGACAGAAGGGAGGACAAAAGCAAGGGAGAAACGGGTAAAGAAAAGGGAGGGGGCGATAAAAAGGGAGGGCAGATTGGGTGAGACTGGGGTAAGAAGCAAAACGTCGGTGAGGAGGAATAGGGTGAAAGAAGGAGGAAAAATTACAAAGGGGGTAAATAGAATGGAGGGGAATAGACAGTAACAATAACTGTGAATGTGAATAGGATGAACTCTTCTATAAAACAGAAGCGAATTGCAGAGTGAATTAAAAACCAGAATCCCACAATATGCTGTTTACAAGAAACACATTTGAAGCAGAGAGATACACACAGAGTAAAGATAAAAGGCTGGAGCTGAATATATTATGCTTCAGCTAAAGTAAAAAAAGCAGGGGTAGCAATCCTTATCACAGACAAAGCACAGGCAAAAATAGATCTCATTAAAAGAGATAAGGAAGGAAACTACATCTTGCTAAATGGTACTATAGATAATGAAGTAATATAAATATTAAATATGTATATGCCAAGTGGTATAGCATCCAGATTCTTAGAGAAGTTAAATGAGTTACAAGAGGAATTAGACAGTAATACTATACTAGTGGGGGATCTGAATCTCCCCCTCTCAGAATTAGATAAATCTAGCTGAAAAATAAATAAGAAAGAAGTGAAAGAGGTGAATAGATTACTAGAAAAGTTAGACATGATAGATGTGTGGATAAAATTGAATGGGGATAGAAAGGAATATACCTTTTTCTCAGCAGTACATGGCACATTTTTAAAAATTGACCATGTATTAGGGCACAAAAACATCATAGTCAAATGTAGAAAGGCAGAAATAGTAAATGAATCCTTCTCAGATCATGATGCAATAAAAATTACATGTAAGAAAGAGCCAGAGAAAAGTGGAATGAAAATCAATTGGAAACTAAATAATTTCATTCTAAAGAATGAATAGGTCAAACAACAAATCATAGAAACAATCAATAACTATATCCAAGACAATGACAATAATGAGACAACATACCATATAAAAAAGTTAACAAAATGGTGACCAAGCTTAACCTAGCAGGTGAGGCATCTTGTTCCCTGGAATTGAAACCAGGTAGAGCAGCAATTGCAGAGTGAGTGTATCTTTTTTTTTTATGTCTTTACATTTTTATTCTTCCCCCTCATTCAAAAATTGACAAATGTCATCTGTGTGTAAAATTTCATTTTCTCTCTAGTTATATTTAACTACATGGCATTCCTTTAAGACAAAGATCTTATATTCAATGGAACTGATAACACACATTATTATTATTCAGTCCAGTTAACTGAAATTATGGAAAATTGAGAGAGAAAAATAGCCATTTAAAAGTTGATAGAAGTTATTAACAGGAGTATAAACATTCACTGCCATTGTACATGACTGGAAGGGATGCAGGATGAAGATCTAGACCTAGCTTGGGAACTCCAGTCCCTTGAATAAGGATGGATATTTTCTAAGACAGAGTTTGCTTGGGTATTTCTTCTTCTTAGCCTTCATATTTCTTCTTCCTTGTGTGGGGAGTACTAAACCAGCAACTAATCTGAATCATGGTCAAGTCTGTTTCACCAGATAAGACCTTGGCTTGGTCATAGCCGATATACTAATTTCTATTAAAAAATCTCTCCAAGGGTCTGCAGCTGGTGTACTGAGAACTCTTTCCCACCCTTTCTTTCTTTTTAAATGTCTAAATGCCATCATATTGCCTTGTTTTCTCTTCTCTTCCTCATGTGGTGGTCTCTCCAAAATAGTAGGCTGGAGAAGGGATCTTTTTCATTTAGTTTGAATGCATTGTGCTCCTCTTGAACTAAACCATATTCCTCTTTCACCTAGGCTGTTTCAACAAGAAGTCAGTAAGTCAAATTTTCCTGAATTTAGTTTCTTCTTGCTGGGGGGAAGAGAAGAAGGGTTGTTTTTATTAGCCTGGATTACCGGAGATTTGCATACTAAATGCATGAAAATGCATACAGACACTAATCAGGGCTAGATACCTATGAATCATTTTTAAAAGAAGAAGCTAGTCTCCTTTGTGCAGCAGGCTATACAAAATCCAACAGCTCAAAGAAACAGTTCTAGTGTTCAGATTCAAACTTTACCCTCCCACTGCTATAGGGAGAAGAAAAAAAAAAGCATTAGTCATAAATCTCCCCTGGGCATGGAGAACTGAAGTCCTGGGAGACCCTTACTGCCCAGCAATGCTGGGTGCTCTAGGTGTCAATGGTTCTCTTCTTTTGCCTTCTGCAACAGTTCTAGTCTCCACTTTATCCTAGCCGTGGCTCCTCCTCTTTGAAATATTCCCTCATTTGCCCCTGAACCTCCTTGTGCCTGACATTCACAGATATAGAAGTCTTATTTCAGGAAGGTGGCTAAAAGTAACTGTGGATCACCAGCTTCTGTCTGCCTGCTTTTATTAAAGAGCTAAAATAATAGTTGTGTTCTTATATCCAACTTCAGTACCAAGAACAGCATCATTCCTCTTAGCCTAATCCAAACCAATATTTTGTCCTGCCTTGTCTCCCATGACTGTAACTAGGTCTTTGATAATAAAAGTAGAAAAAGAAATAGAAATCAAATTCAATGTATGGAAATGTAGTGGATTTAAAAAGAGAAATCAAATCCATCCAATCCAATTCTGTCCTATCGTATCCTATGCAATCCAATAAATATTTATTAAGTGACTCCTATGTACCAGTCACTGTGCTACACCATTTCCTTAGGCTAACTTCACTGCACTGATTGTGGGTTTCTATTCTGGGCTCAGCATTTCTTTTCTATGCTTCCTAGGCTAACATGTGAACAGCATAGCTCTACTCCCTCGTAGTTGCCTTCTGCTGGCTTCTTCCTTCTTCATGCTCAGTCATTGCTTCATACATAGCTGTAGACTAGTATGGAGGAATGGGCTGGCAAAGTGTAACTGGAGTATCTTCCACTGAAGAATGGAAGTAGCAAATAACTGAGGATGGATGCGAAAGAGTAACATGCTTCTGTAAGAATTTGGTCGGGAACATTAAATTCAAGAATAAGCTAAAGCAAACACTGAATGTGAAAATACAACCAAAAAGAATTATTTTAGCTAAATTGGGACAAGAGAAGGGGAAGTAGATGGGATGATGATCATTAATGATGCTATGAAGGGTGAACCACTAAATTTCGGCTTTGCTTCTATTCATTCTCCCAAGGACAATGATTTAGGGACTAGGAAGCATAAACCAAAAATGGTCAGCAAGGAATAGAAATCCACAATTAGTGAAGAGAGAGTTAGGAAACATCTAGCTGCCTTTAATTAGTTCAAGTCTCTAGTACTGGATGGACTAAATTGTAGAGTATTAAAAAAAAACCCCAAACATAGTAGATTCTTGAATTCTTGAAGGAATTTTTGAGCTGCTGTCCATAATCTTTGAAAGAATTTGGAGAACAAGAAACATGTGGAAAGAGTGGAGAAGTATAAACACCTTAATTTTTTTTAAAGTAAAGGGTAGGGGCAGCTAGGTGGGTGAAGTGGATAAAGCACTGGCCCTGGATTCAGGAGTACCTGAGTTCAAATCCAGCCTCAGACACTTAACACTTACTAGCTGTGTGACCCTGGGCAAGTCACTTAACCCCAATTGCCTTACCAAAAAAAAAAAAAAGAGTAGAGGGTAGGGGCAGCTAAGTGGTGCAGTGTATAAAGCACTGACCCTAGATTCAGGAGGACCTGAGTTCAAATGTGGCCTCAGACACTTGACACTTAATAGCTGTGTGTGACCCTGGGCAAGTCACTTAACCCTCATTGTCTCACAAAAAAAAAGTAGAGGGTAGAGTTAGCAAACTCCCTGGGCTTGACACAATTTGAAATGGCGGTTTGCAAGCATTAAAAAAGGAAAGAAAGCATTCACTAAAAGCTGGTATGGCATTATTTTTTTTTTTTTTGGTGAGGCAATTAGGGTTAAGTGACTTGTCCAGGGTCACACAGCTAGTAAGTGTTAAGTGTCTGAGGCCAGATTTGAACTCAGGTTCTCCTGACTCCATGGCCGGTGCTCTATCCACTGCGCCACCTAGCTGCCCCCTGGAATGGCATTATTAAGAACTCATCATACCAGCATAATCTTTTTTGACTGGGTGACTAGACTGGTAGATGAGGGAATACTGGAGACATCATTTGAAGGAGCTGGTGAAAGAAAAAACCTTTAAGAAAACATTTCCTACTAATAAGAGCTAACCAAAAAAAAAAAAAAAAAAAAAAGGACTGCCTCAGGAAACAGGAGGTCTTTCTTTACTGGAACTTGCTGTCTTCTAAGTTGATGTTGGATGACCACTCATTGGATTTGTTTTAGAAGGTGGACGACAAGTTCAATATGCTCTATCCGCTGGGCCACCTAGCCGCCCCCAGAATCTTGAACCTTATTAAGAATGGGATAGGGGCGGCTAGATAGCACAGTGGATAAAGCACCGGCCCTGGATTCAGGAGGACCTGAGTTCAAATCCGGCCTCAGACACTTCACACTTACTAGCTGTGTGACCCTGGGCAAGTCACTTAACCCCCATTGCCCCACCAAAAATAAATAAATAAATAAATAAAAATAAATAAAAGAATGGGATAGTGTCCAGGCCTGTGGAAATGATACTTCTGCTGTACTTTGCTTCTGTCATCATATATGGAGTACTGTATTGTGTTCTGGATGCTGCATTTTAGGACTGATATTGGTAAGTTGGGAAGCATTAGAGGAGATCAACCAGGATGGGTAAATGCCTGGGGTTCATGGAATTTGAGGATCATTTGAAGTAGGGATATTTTGCCTGTAGAAGAGACTTAAGGAGAAGTGAATAGCAATTGTCAAATTCTTGAAAGGTTGTCATATGAAAGACAGAATAGATTTTTCTTCTGCGTGGCCCCACAGGGCAGAATTAGGAACAATAAGGAGAAGTGGCAAAGAAGCCACTTTAGGATTTATGTCAGGGGGAAAAGAAATAGAAACAAAAGCCCCAAATTTCCTAATACTTAGAACTATTCAAAAGTGGAACAGGCTGCCTTAGAAAGCAAAGTTTCCCTATTACTGAAGGTTTTCAAGAAGTGATATCTTTGTCCTGGACAAGAAGGACCTCTTATTCCTGGGTATGTTGTTGAAGAAAGGATGCACTGGAACCAACTCCAACTAACTCTTGGGAGAGTCAGCTGTTAAATTTTCATTGTGAGCATTTGCACCTGGGCAATTGATAAATGCTACAAATCAGGGCCTGATTTCTTATTATATTGATTGTCTAGACTTAAAATGATGGAGAAAATGTTAATAATGTAATTTAAATTAAAAGTGTGTTTTGCTTCTTCCCCCAGAGAGCTGGTTGTTAAACATTTATCAGCACATCCTTGTGTAAAGGGAATTTTTTTTTCTTTTGGTCAGGTATGCATTAAATAGCCTCTAAAGTTACTTCTACTTCTGAGATTCTATAATGCCTCATGCCCTGAGGAAATGAGAAAGTTTCAGTCAAGAGAAAGGGGTAATACAAGAATATCGAATGGCAGATCAGTGTCTTTAAGGGGAAATTATAAGGTTGATGAGCCAGGGAATACAAGGCTCAGGTAAGAAAGTGTCCTATATGGCACCTGCTTTAAAATTCTGCACCAAGCTGGTTTAACCACAGTCAAAATATTCCTCCTACTCAGTTCTGCTTCCTGTCATCCTTTCATCTCTGGAGATGGTGAATAGACATCTCCAGGTACTCTCTGATATCATTTAGTTGAGGGCTTATCAACCTACCCTTTACCTCCTTTTTTCCATTGGTAGAAAAGCCCCCATTTTCTAAGTTCCACTCATGCAGTGCATTCATCACAGCAATCTCTCTATTTCGTCTGCCTTAGAGTTCCATTTTTCTAAGTGGTTGAACTTAATGATGGACCTTGTATCTCCCTAAGGCAAACATTCTTAATTTGGGGTACACAGATTCCCCAAGGATAGATTTTAAGGGATCCATTAATTTAGGTAAAAAAAAAAAGACATGGGGGGGGGTAGAGCAATGAGGGTTAAGTGACTTGCCCAAGGTCACACAGTATTAAGTCTCAAGTGTCTGAGAACATATTTGAACTCAGGTCTTCCTGAGTCCAGGGCTGGTACTTTATCCACTGCACCACCTAGCTGCCCTCCAAAAAAGACATCTTTATTCCTATATAATTGTTTCATTTGTAATCTTATGTATTTTATTTCATACACTTAAAATATTATTCTGAGAGAGGGTCCATAGGTTCCACCAGACCATCAAAGGGGTCTGTGATTCATTAAAAAGGGGGGGGTGTTAAGAATCCTTATCATAGGGGCAAGACCTATGCTGAGTGAGACAAGTGGTCCCACCTCTCTTCTCCCAAGCCCCTCTGCCAGATGGAGAAAAAGAGCACTCGGGAAAAGGAAAAGGCAAACGCAAAATCAAAATTAAAAATTAAAAAAAAGAAAGAAACAGAAATTACTTGAGAGAAGCCTAGGGTGAAGAGACACAACTCCCTAAGAGACACAGACAATCACAAATCCAGGAGGCAAGGTGAATTTTGATTCCCTGCATGTAAGTATTCATAACTAATCATAAATGAAAAACTCTACCTTTGGGCTCTAGGAGAGTTGAAATGCTGGAGAAAGTACAAGGAGTGATTTCTCATGTGAAACTTATTTGAACTTGAAACTCTGAGACCTACCACCCACGAAATAGAATGTGGCATGAACTTGTCCTGTAACATTACTGTAATTGCTACAAATTCAGAGTTGTAGATGTCTTTCCTTTGATATACCATCCCACCTTTATAACAGATGGAAAATACAAACATAAAATCACTAGACAAAAAAGATTGTGGAAATATTCCCTGCACAGATGTTTTCCCTTTGACCATTTTGGTTTTGGTAAGGAGCCAGGATATTCTCACTTATATTTATTTATTCATTTATTTCTCTCTCTCTCTCTCTCTCTTAGCTATTAAAACAAAGACAGTTATTTCAACTTCACATAGAGCTATTCAATAGGAGGTTCCTCTCAAGAAAACTCCATTTAAAAGGATCTTTCTGCAACCCTCCTAATTTCATTACAGTAATTATAGATGGGTGATCCAGAGAAGTAAAGGTCTGTATAAAACAAAACCATAAAATGTTAGAACTGGAAAAGGCCTCTATCATCTGATAAATCCAATTCAAACAAATTCAACAGATATTTATTAAACACCTGCCATATATAAAGCATCAACATTGTACTAGAGACACAAGATTTAGATAGGACCCAATCCAGGCTCCCATGGAGCTTATAGTCTAGTTGACAAAGATACTTTTTTTTTTTTGTGAGGCAATTGGGGTTAAGTGACTTGCCCAGGGTCACACAGCTAGTAAGTGTTAAGTGTCTGAGGCCAGATTTGAACTCAGGTACTCCTGACTCCAGGGCCAGTGCTCTATCCACTGCACCATCTAGCTGCCCCAACAGAGATACTTTCAATGCACAGTACTGATAGTAATAACAACTGACATGAGAAATAAGCTAGACCCAGATGACCAGGTAAAAGTGACTAAGGACCTACATCCCTGGTTTTAGTGCAGAAATGATGTCCTTTAGAGACTGGGAATATTATTATTTTCTTGCTATACACTACGATTCCTATAGCTAACAATCCACCACCACCAATTTATTTCCCTATACCTATGTTATTCAATCACTGGCAACAGAGGAGCCAATTATCCTCAATTCCAATCTTTCTCCTCCTCTTCTTTCATCCCCATCTATGTAGGGGCAGTTAGGTGGCACAGTGGATACAGCACTGGCCCTGAAGTCAGGAGTTCCAATCTCACCTCAGGCTCACACCTGAGTTCAAATCTCACCTCAGACACTTTCTAGATGTGTGATCTTGGGCAAATAACTTAACTCCAATTGCGTTAAACATCAGGGGCCATCTCCAGTCATCCTAATATCTATCTTGTCACTGGAACCAGATGGCTCTGGAAGAGAGAGCAAGGCTGGTGACTTTGCACAGTCCTGCCTCACTTAAATCCAGTTCAGGGCATGACATCACCTCCTGATGTCATGGTCCTCTTTGGGGACCACCACCACCACTACCAACAACAAAGATATCCATTTAAACTCCACCATACCACATCCCATTCCAACCTTATTTGCCTCTTCCACTGTGCATGCTGGAATTCCAGTTGCATAGTGAACAAAATTCCTTTAATTCTATATCTCTTTCTTTCACATTCTTTCCATCTGCTAGTCATCAGTGAGAACTGCCTTCCACAAATGAGACTGCATCCCATGAGAAGTAATCTCATAGAACACACATTAGCTATTATGTGTGATGGGATGTGTGTCAGGAATCAGGAAAGACTTCTCGCAGAAGATGAGATTTGAGTTAAGTATTGAAAGATGCCATGGAGGCCTGCAAGGGGAGGGTTAAGGAGAGAACCATCCAGGCTTCAAGGACAGACAATGAAAAGGCATGGAGTTGGGAGATAGACTGGCATGGGTGCAGAACAATATGAATGACAATTTATGAAGGATCATAGTATATGTGGAAAAGAGTTAAACATAAGAAGACTGGAAAAAGGGAACAGACCAAGTTTTAAAGGTAAAAAAGGGACTTTTATATTTGATCCCAGAAATACAAAATTGCTGCTGGAGTTTATTGAATAGGGCTTTGGGTTAGGAGTAGCAGGGTCAAACCTGTTTTAGGAAAAATCACTTTGACATCTGAGGAGAGGATGATTTTGAGTGGGAGTGACTGGAGACAGAGAAACCAACCAGAAAGTTATTATTGCAATAGTCCAGGATGGCACTCCTCTATTTGATTATAAACTCCAATCATGCCATGTCTCTCTATGCCTCACCCCTCCTAAGCCTATCTTTCATAATTGCTGTGACCTTCAATCTATCCTTCCCTTTTATACATAATACTTTTTTTTCCTCTGGCTTTTACCCATATTCTCACTTTACCTTCCTGCCTTTCCAAACTTACTAGCTGTGTGACCCTGGGCAAGTCACTTAACCCCCATTGCCCCACAAAAAAAAATATGCTTCACTGAACCATATCTCCTCTTACTTTCCTAGAAAAAGCTGTCTACACTTGTTGCTTCTACTTCCTCTCTTCTCACTCAGTCAACCTTATTGCAATCTGGCATCCAGTCATATCACTCAACTGAAACCAGTCTTTCCAAAGTTAACAACTGTCTCTAATTGCTAAATCTGTTGGTCTTTTCATAGTTCTAAAACTTCTGGATCTGACTTCTATTTGATACTGTTGACTGCCCTTTACTACTGGATATGTTCTCCTTTCTGGGCTTTCATGATAACATTCTCTCCTTGTTGTAACCTACCTGTCTAATTACCCTTTCTCAGGCTCCTTTGCTGGCTCATCAGCTATACAATGGCCCCAAGGCATGAGTATTCCTCAAGAATTGGTACTGGACTTCCTTCTCTTTCTACATGCTCCCTGTAGGTAATCTCTTTAACTCTTGTGGGATTAAAAACATTTAAATATTATTAGTTGTTAATAACTGGTAATTGACCATTAACCAATAACATATTAATAAATATTAATGGCAGATAATTATTAGTAATGATAACAGCAATGATAATAGTAGCTAGCAATTATATAACACTTTAGGGTTAGCAAAGACCTCCACAAATATCTCATTCTATCCTCACAATCCTGGGAAGTCAATGTTATTTATTATCTATTAGAGGAAATTAAGGTAGACAGAGATTAAGTGATTTACCCATGGTCACACAGCTAATAAATATCTGAGGCTATATTTGAACTTGTGTTTTCCTGACTTCAGGCCAAACACTTTATCCACTATTCCCCATAGCTGACTACATAGGATGACCTATAGTTTTAGTTGTTCAGTTGTTCAGTTGTAACTGACTCTTCATGACTCCGTATGGGATTCTCTCGGCAAAGACACTGGAGTGGTTTGCCATTTTCTTCTCCAGTGGATTAAGGAGATTAAGTGACCTGCACAGGATCACACAACTAGTGAGCATCTGAGGCCAGATTTGAACTTGGGTCTTCCTCACTCCAGGTCCAGCAGTCTATCCACTGAATCACCTAGCTGCCTCAGATATAGATCCTTAGATCTATACAATCAGCCCTATTATCTCCTTGAATTTCAGTCCCACATCACCTACTTCAAATTAGGTGTCCTGGACATCTCAAATTCAACATGTCTAAAACAGATCTCACTATTATTCTTTTCTAAACCATACTGACACATCTTCCAAACTTCCCTTTTTCTATTGAAGGTACCACCATTGTTCTAGTCTCCTAGTTTCATGTCAGTGTTATTCTTGACTCGTCACTTTCTCTCTCTCCACAAATCCAATCATTTGCCAAGTTTTGACATTTCTACTCCCATGTCATCCTTTGATTCTGCTCCCTTCTCTCTACTCACTAAGTTACCATCTTAGTCCATGCCCTCATTATATCTTGCTTAAGTTGTTACAACAGCATCCAAATTTGTCTCTGACTCAAGTCTCTCATCACTCTGGTTCATCCTCCACACTCCTGCCACCTTGATTTCCCTTAAATATAGATCTGACCAGGTCACTTCTATTCTATAAACTTTAATAGGTCCCTGTTGTTTCTAAGATAAAATGTAAATTACTGTTTAGTTTTTAAAAGCCTTTACAACCAGGTCCCAATCATGTCCATTGGATACACTTGCCTTGCTTGCATTCAGTGATCCAGACAAATTAACCTACTCTGTTCCTCATACAAGGAGCAACCAGATGGAGCAGTGGATAGAATGCTGGGTCTGTAGTCAGGAAGATTCATCTTCCTGAGTTCAAATCTGGCCTCAGATACTTACTAGCTGTGTGACCCTGGGCAAGTCATTTAACCCTGTTTGCCTCAGTTTTCTCACCTGTAAAATAAACTGGAGAAGGAAATGGCAAACCATTCTAGTATCTTTGCCAATGAGAGGGACATGGGTATATGACCCTCCACCGAGATGGAAAGTGCCCCCCCCTTCGGCCTAGTGATCTGATATCAAAGTCTTAAAGCCCCTTAGGCCCCCCCTATTTCTCTCTCTCTCTCTCTCTCTCTCTCTCTCTCTCTCTCTCTCTCTCTCTGTTTTTTCTCTAGAGAAAGGCAATAACAGGAAGCTACTATTCCCCTTTCTAAATATAGGCATATCAACTTAAAAATTGCTTCATAGGGTCTGCATCGAGATATTATGTGGATATGATAAATTGTTGCTGAAACAGGAAATTTTGCAAAATAACCTACGGCTGAACCCCTGAGGTTGGGGCACTCTGACCCAGGAGAGAGACTTATCACTGAACAACCCAGGAGAGAGACTTATCGCTGAACATCCCAGGAGAAAGATTTATTGCTGAACATATAGTATCAACCCAATTACCGCATTTTGCTCAAATTAGATGTCTGTAAAGAGTATAAAAACTGCTTGGTTTCCTAATCTCGGTGTGTCACACCTCCTGGTTGTCCCAGTGAGTGTGGTAGACCTTTCTTTTGAAAGAAATAAAATCAGTGCTTTGTCCTCCTTTCTCCTCAAGTCTCTATTACAGGGGTCAGTGGGTGTACTTCCCATCCCACTCACCAAGAAAACCTCAAATAGAGTTATGAAGAGTAGAATATGATTGAAAAATGACTCGACAATTCCTCACACAAGTATCTCTTCCATCTCCATGTCTTTGCAGTGGCCATTACCCACATATGGAATGGGCTGCTTCATTTGCTCTACCCTTCCTTCTATATATAACTCAAGCCCCTTACCCATAGCTAGTTACTTCCCTCCTAAATGACCATTTTTAATTACTTGGTATTTATTTATTTATATTCACTTTTTTAATATTTAGTCTCTATATACTTATACATGTACTTGTGCCTCCCAGTAAACTATAGGCTTCTTGAAAGTAGAGAACATGCCAGAAGTGCAGGGAAGGGGAGTCGCTGCGGTTTCCTGCTTCAACAGAGCTTGAACGGAACCCGCTGCTCGATTCTGGGCCAGAGCTGCCCTTAGCCACCTCTCCACCTTTATTTCCACTAACCAACACTTCTCCATCCTACCATTCGAGCAGCAGCCCTCCGCCTCTGCCGGCTCAGCCATCCTAGCCTCAGCGGCAGCCGCTGCACAGCTTCCTCTGCCTCCTTGTCTAAGCCACTTCCACCATCTCCACCACCATGATGACCTCGTCTCCCTCTCAGGTGCAACAGAACTACCACCAGGACTCTGAGGCCGTCATCAACCGGCAGATCAACGTGGAGCTCTATGCCTCCTACGTCTACTTGTCTATGTCTTACTACTTTGACCGAGATGATGTGGCCCTGAAGAACTTTGCCAAGTATTTCCTGCACCAGTCTCATGAGGGATAAAACTTCAGAACAACCCTGTGGCCGCATCTTCCTGCAGGACATCAAGAAACCAGACCACGATGACTGGGAGAGCAGACTGAATGCAATGGAGTGTGCTCTGCACTTGGAAAAAAATGTCAATCAGTTGTTACTGGAACTGCACAAGCTGGCAACTGACAAAAATGACCCACATTTATGTGATTTCATCGAAACCCACTACCTGGACGAGCAGGTAAAGTACATCAAACAACTGGGTGATCACATAACCAACCTGAGCAAAATGGGGGCCCTGATTCTGGCATAACAGAATATCTTTTTGACAAGCACACCCTTGGAGACAGTGACAATGAGAGCTAAGCCACACACCTGGCTTCCCCCACACCTGGTTTCCCCCACACCTGGGAACTGTGGGCGCCACTCCTCCTGTCTTTCAGTGCATGCATATTTTGGTTATCTGACCTTTCATAATCTGTACCAAAATACTACCAACATTTACATACCAATAAAGTGACTTGGTACTGATGAAAAAAACAAAAAGAAAGTAGAGAACACTTAATTTGTTGTATTTTTATCTCTAGGACCTAGAACAGTGCCCATCACACACCAGACACTTAACAAATGATTGTTGATTTGATTGATGTAGTCCTTTAATATTTTACAAAGCAATTTACATCCAATTCTCATTTGTTCTTCACAACAACCTTGTAAAGCAAGTACAATAGGAATAATTGTCCCCATTTTACAGATGAACAAACTGAAGGAAAAATAAGGTTGAATGATTTGTCTAAGACTGCATGGTGAATAAGTGTATAATGACAGTTTTGAACCCAGATCTTCCTGATTCCAAGTTCAGTGCTTTTAGTGCATTTCCTAGTGCTAAGTGGGGTGCTAGGGGAAGGTTAGTACTGACAGGGGTTGCAATCACAGCATCATTTAATTATGTTTAACTGTAATGCATTAATCTAATCAGTAAGCATTTATAAAATGCCTATAAATAGAGAAACTGAGGCTCATAGATGGGACTTAGCCACGTAGCTAGTTAAGAACAGAGCAGAATTACAACCTGCTGCCTTCTGACTCAGTCCACAGATTATCCCTGTTCCATAGTGCCACAGTAAACAACACTATATAAATATGAGGTGTTTCTGTTTTTATCATCACAAACATTTAGAGGGAAAAAGAGAGAGGCAATTCCATACTATAACAGCAACATGACCGCTTATTAGATACCAAAACTTCAACACAGGCTCTCTCAATTTGGAAGGAAATAGAGATTCTCTAAAAGGCATCAGGCTATTAAAAGTGCAAATTCTCCCCTGCCTGTATCTACCATCCAAGCACAAAAAGCAACAGCTACTTAAGTGGAGCTAAAGGGCTGGCATGGCAGCCTTGCTGTTAACAGACAATCCACAACCCAAGTCCCGGTTCCAGAAAACCAAGGGATCTAATCCACCTCACGGGGCCAAATAGAGCCAGAGCCCTTGGAGAGTTGCTGGGGCCAGGGAAGCAGCCGGCTTTTCAGGCAGGACCATCTTTGGGGAGTCTTTTTCTGCCTTGCCTTCTAATGTTGTTAGTAAATCTCTCATCTTGTGATTTATTAAGATCTTGTTTTTATTTCATAATATGATTTTACAGCACATTTACCAAATAAATATAGCAGAACACAGACACAAGTTGCTCAGCGAGTTATGGATCTGCTATCAATATCAGTGACTGATAGTGCTGGGGGAGAGGCGCCATGACGAGAACAGGCCCCTCTGGCGCCTGGCAGTTTCTGAGTTTTCTAAAGGCATGGAAACCTGGGGGGTGGGTCCAGTCGGCTTCATCTGAGTCCTGTCTGGCATGCTGTCATACTGTTGTTTGGAAGAGACCCTTTCCTGCATCCTTAACTAGGCGTCAGATGGCTGATGATTCGCACATCTTTAACGAATACAGTTATTTTGGGACTAGCAGATCCATTTTCATGATTTCTCAGGTACAAAATGCCATTGTAACCTACGAATGGGGGGCTTTATGACTGCCAATCAAAAGCTGATTGTCAATTAAGACATCCTATCCCACCATCACATCACTCCCAAATCATCATGACCAGTCTGTGTCTGATATATCTGCACAGGAAGAAACTGGCTATTGAGCAGTTAGCGCAGCATACAGACACACACAAATGTGCGGCTGAAACTAGCAAGTGACCAGACTGTCCCAAAGATGTTCTAGTCTCTGTCCACACAAACAGAAGGGAAACTGACTAGGTAAACTTGAGATGCCTCTACCTGACCAAGCCCAGTTATTCAGATTATAGGCTGCATTAGGCGGGGCACAGTGTGCATGAATAAGATAATGATACTCCCTTCTTTTTCCTGGTCAGACTGCATAAGGTATTTTGTGATTTGTTCTGAGTGCTACCATTTTGGAAGGATGATGATAGGCTGCAGTGATGCCAAAAGAGGATGAGCAGGATGGTGAAGAGCTTTGAGTACATGTTGTGTGAGTATTGGGTGAAAGAAGTAAGGATGTTTAGTGTGGAGAAGGAAAGACTGGGGTGGGGGTGGAACCTCAAATGGAAAGGAACATAAGAGCATTGATTAAGCGCTTACTATGCTCCAAGTACTTTGTTGAGCATTGGGAACACAAATAGAATAGCAAGACACCCTTTGCTCTCTTGGAGTTAATATTATATCTAGAAAATAAAACCCAAATGGGAGTACAGGAAGGTTCTGCTTTAAGGCAGATTTAAGGCAGGACTCCAGAGGGCAAAGCATCAGGGGATACAGAAAAACCTAAAGGATTTTGGTGAGCAATGGCAGGGCAGGTATGCCTGATCAAGGTCTGTGGAGAATAGGGATAGCGGGTCTGTGGGTTGGTATGAAGTGAAGCCCTGGGCCAATTGGGTGGGGGCTATCATCATGGAGTTAGGACAGGGCATCACACTATGCTTTATGGGCATTGAGTAATAGGGGCAGGGGCAGAGATGGGAAGGACCTCCTGAGGCCTTTTCCTTCTGGGGCGCTTGGATGTCTATTGACATGTATGCACTGGGTTGGGATATGTCCCCAGCATTATATCTGTGTTCAAATATTTGAAGGTCAACACGTGGAAGGGGCTGTCCTATGGGGTGGTTTCTCCATTTTAGATATTGTTAAGCTGGAACCAGATGGCCACATCTGGGGTAAGTTGTGGTAGGTTTTTTTTTTTTTCATCTGTGAAGGAGTAGGATTTATTCCTAGCTTCAAAGCAAGACTAGATCACTTGTGGGAGATGTAATAGAAGAAATTCCTATTGAACTAGACAGTCTATGAGGTGGCTGCCAACTTTAAGATTACAAGACTCTTTTATATCTCGCTGGCCATGGGTAGAGACAGAGAAGAAGAGTTTGTTTCTCCTTTTACCCCCAATCTCTAATGAAAAACTATAGCAGGGAGGCCTGAGGATCATGGGATCATTGTTCTAGACCTGTAAGGGATTTCAGAGGTTATCTAGTAAATTCACATCCCTTCATTTTACAGATGAGGAAACTGAGAGGTTAAACAATTTGCCCAAGTCCACACAAGTAGTTAACATCAGAGTCAGAATTGGAGCTCGGTCTTCTAACTCCAGAGCCACTGCTTTTTCTACTGTCCCGTGCTGGTCCCAGAGCTTGAGAAATCATCTAGGATGCACCTCACATCTGGTATAAATATGTTCCCAGTCAAGATAGTCAAGAGCCTCTCTCCAACATCCTCCCTCATCCATTCACCACCCCATTGCTTATTCTAGAAAGATCCCTTAATGATCTCCTCAGGGTTAAAGAGGGTCAGCATTGGACCCCAAAAAAGAGACTTTGCCCAGTTTTAGACTCTGAATTGGGTATCAGAGTAGACCGAACAGTTTTTATTTCAAACAAACCCTCCCCACCCCCAGTACACACAGGCACACACACATGCATACTCTTTCCAGAATGATGGTACAGTTCCCTAAGCTCTCTAGGAACATTCACTTTTCATCAGATCCCCAAGGACTCTTTCTGAGATACTTCAGTCAGTGACAGGAATTTAAAAAATGGAGGTTATTGCCACTACAGTATTTGTTGCCTTGAATCCCATAATTGAACCAGAAAGCCCCTACGTCTCCAATGGCCTGCACTCTGCAAGTGACTCCATGTCCTTTTCTGAAGGTTTCCCAAGCTGAGCCACCCAGAAATCTTCATACAATTAACACCCAAGAGGGAAGCATGTGATCCAACCCCAAAAGTCACCTCTTCAACTGGGGAGTCAATTGCTGTGAATCCCTGTTATCTCTTTGGGATACCATTTGAGCTTTTTTTCCTGAAAGGTCTGCGCTAAGGGATGGGTCTAATGAACCCCCAAAGGGAGGAGTCTGAACAAGAAAATGAATGAAAAAAGGGAGAAAAAAACAGATAGCAAAGACTAGATGAATCCAGAGAGGGGATGCCAAGTGGCCCTACTCATATCTCCATTTGTAAAAAACACTTGACACTTCATTTGTCTGGGAAGGTATGTTGATTAAAAAGGTCCCTGCATGGCAGGATCAGAGAAACAGTTTTGGAGAGCTAACTATATGATATAAATGATATGATGGAGAAAGAAAATTAGTTGTTGGTGGGGTTTTTTTTTCTGAAGTGAAGGAAGCCTGTTCAATGAGGCCCTTCTTAGTATATGAATTGGTATGCTTTTTAGTTTGTTTGTTTGGTTTTTTTAAAGCCATAGAACAAAATTGTAGTGGGAGAGATCATGGCAAGGGACAGAAGGAGGATGAGGTTAGGAAATACATACACACATATACATACATACACACATACACACACACACACTATATATATATATATGTATATATATGTATATATGTATACATAAACACACACACACACACACACACACACACACACACATATATATATATATATATATATATATATGGAGAGAGAGAGAGAGAGAGTGAGAGAGAGAGAAATGAACAAGTTTCTTAAGTTTTGCCACCATCTATGTGGCTGTATCTCTGCATGCTTCATGTCTGACTCTCAGACTTCCCCAACCGCTGCAGTGTTTTCAAAATGAGAAAGGATATTATCAGCACTTAGCTAAGGATCAGCAATATGATAAGAAGATCTTCCAGGTGACATTTTCTGGTGTTCCAGAGGCTAATTTAGGCTCAATGTCAGGAAGACACTTCCTAATGATAATAGCTGTCCAGTGGGTGACTTTAAGAAGCAATGGGTTCTACTAATCTAGAGGTCTTTGGACAGAGGCTTTGCTCACTTGTCTGTTATGTTATTCCTTTCATGTATGCATTAGAATGAATATGGGGATCTCAACACTTTTTATGTCATGGATCCCTTTGACAGATTAGTGAAGTCTACAGAACTCTTCTAAGAATAATATTTTATAAACGTGTAAGATAAAATACATAGAATTATAAAAGGAGACCAGTTATATTGAATTACATTTATAAAAATATTTTGTTAAAAAATTCACAATCCCCAAGTTAAAATCACTGAATTAGATGGCTTCTGAAGTTCCTACCAATTCTCAAATTCCAAGACTCTCTGCTCTGTCCTGTATTTACACCCTGATCTCACACTGAAGTATACAGTTTCTATAACCACTGACTCTCAGAATATATCCCAGCATTCTTTATACCTGGGCCAGTTTTATTTCTACCACCTTCCAACATATGTCAACAATATGCCCTCAAATAACCTTGAAAGAAGTAGGATCAATTGCTCCCCTCTTTAGCTACATGAGCAGTGCTGTTACACAAGCAACTTCCAATGAGAATGATAGCACCTGTACCTCTTTATACCCCAACTCTCCCTGTAGTGTCCTAATCTCTTGAAACCGTACCTCTAAGAGATTGCAGATGAGCTCTCTCCATCCGAGTCCTAATCTGTGTCAACAATGCTCATGGCTCTTCATTCTGACATGTGCACACTTGTGGATTGATTAGCTTTGTTGATTACAGCAAGGCACTAATGAGTCCAAGGGCATGGATTCAATTTTCACATGGGCCAGTTAGCTACCCTTTCTCTAAGCAGTGCCAAGCACAGAGAACCTTGCCACTAAGTCGCTTCTTAGTTAAATTCCATGGTAAGGGAACACACCCCTAGCTCTGAGTGTCTTTCAAATTCATTCTGTTCAAAATTTGGTGCGTGGTAAGTTCTAGCTTCTGGGGATAAAGATGAAATAAGACAGTGTTTATTTCCAAAGCCTACAAAATGAATGGATTCTAGAGGGCTCCAGAAATCTTCCAGAGGAGATCCATAAAAAATATCCAACATAAAGATGGAAAGGAAAGAGAAGAAATAAACCAAGGGGGAAGACCAGAGGCAGACCTGTAGTGGCATATAAGCATGTCTTTCCTTTATAAATACATTCCTCCATTTCATGTTTGCATGACTTCAGATATATGTGACATCATATCGCTTGTCTTCTCAGTAGGGAGGGGAGCAGAGGGATGGAAGAATAGAATTTGGAACTCAGTAAAGTTCTTGAAATGACTGATAAATATTCTCTTCTTGTTTTTCTATTTGTTTCTCCTAGTATTCTACTACCACCACTCACATGGTCCTCTTGGACTTTGTTGCTAATATATAAAAATGCTTATGATTTATGGAGGTTATTTTATTTTCTGTTTAGAATTTTATATTCCAAATTACATATAAAACACATTTTGACATCAATTTTTTTTTTTGTGGGGCAATGGGGGTTAAGTTACTTGCCCAGGGTCACACAGCTAGTAAGTGTCAAGTGTCTGAGGCCGGATTTGAACTCAGGTACTCCTGAATCCAGGGCCGGTGCTTTATCCACTGCGCCACCTAGCCACCCCCGACATCAATTTTTTTAAAACTCTGTGTTCCATCTTCTCTTCCTCCCTCCCTCCCCACCCCAAGAACTCAAGCAATTCAATATAAGTTATACATGAGTAGTCATGCAAAACATCTCCACATTAGCTAGGTTGTAAAAGAAAACAGTCAAAACCAAAACTTCAGATTAAGTAACTGTCCAAAAATATGCTTCAATCTGTTTTCAGATACCAACAGTTCTTTCTCTGTATAAGGATTGCAATTTTCATAAATATTTCAGTTATATAGGATCATTGCCTTGCTGAAAATAACCACGTGCTTCACAGCAAATCATCTTATGCTATTGCTGTTCTTTTGTATACAGTACATTTCACTCTGCTTCAGTTCATGTAGACTTTCCAGGTTTTTCTGAAAGCATTATGGAGGTTATTTTATATCCTGCAATTTTGCTACAGCTGTTCATTGTTTCAGTTATTTTTTTATTCTCTTGTAGTCTCTAAATATACCATCATATCATCTGCAAAGAATGATAGTTTTATTTCTTCACTGTCTATTCTATTTCCTTCAATTTAGTTTTCTTCTCTTATTGCTTTAGCTAACATTTTCAGTACAACATTGAATAATAGTGGTGAAAATGGGCATTCTTGCTTAACCCCTGATCTAGTTGGGAAGGTTTCTAGCTTATTCCCATTATAGAGAATACTTACTGAATGTTTTAGATAGATATTACTTATCATTTTAAGGAAAGATTCATTTATTCCTATGCTTTCTAGTGTTTTTAATAGGAATGAGCGTTATGTTTTGTCAAAAGCTTTTTATGCATCTGTTGAGATAATCTTAAGATTTTTGTTTGTTATGTGCCATGTGCTGAGAAAAAGGTATGCTCCTTTCTATCTCCATTCAATTTTCTCCACTTTCATATCTCACTTTTCTAAAATTGGAATCATCTCCTTAACTTCTTTCTTAATTATTTTATGGTTAGATTTATCTAGATCTGAGAGGGGAGATTTGAGGTCTCTCACTTATATAGCTTTAGTGTCTACTACCTCCTATGTGTCATTTACCTTTTTCTTTAGGAATTTAGATGCTATGTCATTTGGTGTACATATATTTTAGTACTGATATTACTTCATTGTCTATGGTACCTTTTAGCAAAATGCAGCTTCCCTGCCTATCTCTTTTAATTAGACCTTTATTTTATTTTGCTTTTACTTTGTCTGAAATCATGATTGCTATCCCTCTTGTTTTTAACCTCAGCTGAAGCATAACAGTTTCTGCTACAAACTCTTCTTTTAATTTTTGTGTGTATCTTTCTGTTTCAAGTATGTCTCCTATAAACAACATATTGTTTGGTTTCTAATTCATTCTGTTATTTGCTTTTATTTTATGGATTTTATCCCATTCACATTCACAGTTATGATTATATATTTCCCTCCATCCTATTCCCCCCCCCCCATTTATCCTCTTCTCACTAAAAAATACTTTAAAACTGAATTTTAAGATAAATTTAATGGGAGATGGGGTGGGGGAGATGGTAGATTACTCCAGAGTGGAGAGACAAAGACCCTAGGAATCATCTATGTGTGGATATCCAAGATTTCATGAGGTTGCTGCTAGAGTAACTATGATGTGGAAAAGGAGAAAGGCAGAGCATGGTAGAGAGCAGCCTACCTGAGGTGCAGCCGTAGCAGAGAGAAAGTCTGTAATCTGGTGTTACTTTACTCTGCAGGAAGGTTCTGATTAGCCCATCACTATGATGGTCCTGAGGAAGTCAAACCTCTCAAAAGATGCTGATTTCCTGGAAGAAGAGATTATAAATCCAGAGCCCAAATTGGTAGAATATATTAAAGAGAGACTCTTGAGCTTGGACCATTTTAGCTAACATGATAGCCCTAGACTGGCTATAAGTAGACCTCAGCTGCGGTCTGCACCTTTCAACTAACTCAAGTGGAAAGCATTGGACATAGAATCAGGAGAGACATTAGTTCAAATATTGACACTGACAGCCATTCATATTGTGACCCAGGACAAATCGTTTAATCTCTCTGAGTCAGTTTTCTAGTCTATAAAATGTAGATAATTATATTTGTACTACCTACCTCCTCAGGCTGTTGTGAGGAAGGTGCCTTATAAACTTGAAAATGCTATTTGAATGTGAGCAGCTGCTGCTGTTGCTGATACTGCTTTTGTCACTACTGCTACTACCACCACCACCACCAATGTGGCAATTCTTTCTCCTCTCTGGGCTTCCATTTACCCTATTGCAGAATGAAGAGATGCAAGATGTTGATCTTTAAACTCTCTTCTGGTTTGGATATTTCTCCATCTCTGATTCTAAAGCTGGACCTGAATGGTTGTTGGTATTTCCAAAAATGAATATTTCTTGGAAGAGGGACAGAGCATTTCACCTCACCTTCAGAATTCCTTCACTGGGACTTATGATGAAAAATGCTATCCATCTCCAGAGAAAGAATTGATGGTGTCTGAATACAAATTTAAAGCATAACTTTTTTCTTTATTTTTCTTGAGGTTTTTTTGGTCTATGTTTTCTTTTACAACATGACTAAAATGGAAATGTTTTGCATGACTACACATGTATAACCTTTATCAAATTGCTTGCCTTCTTAATGGGGGGGGGAGATTATAAGGAGGAAGGGAGATAATTTTAAAATGAATGTTAAGAATTGTTTTTACATGTAAACAGGGAAAATAAAGTATTAAATTAAAAAAAAAAAGAATTCTGTTACTGGGGCCTTGATCTTTTGATTGGCACCAGTATACCTTTTCACAGACCACCTTGCTGCTGAGTACATCCTACCTTCTCCTCTGTTTCCATCCCCACATCCCCTTTTTCTATTTTGTAACTATAAACAGATCATTGTCATTATTACTACTACAAAAGATGTGTCAATCCATTCCAATATGATCCCACTTACCATCGCTTTAACTTTCCAAACCAAAATACCCCTCCCTGGCCACCTCTAAATGTGTCATCTCCTATTAACATATAAGCTCTTTGAAGGCAGAATTTTTGATTTGGGGATTTTTGTCTGTGCAACTCCAACACTATACTGTGTTTGGCACTACTTATCATCCACATGACATGATACAAGTAATTTCCTCTTTCTGAGTTTCCTCATCAGTTTGCTCATCTAGAAAATGAAAGTATCATACTAGATGCCTTCTAAGGGTTTTTCTAATTCTATATAACATCATCCTAAGGGCTTAAATCTAGGAAAGAGAATCAGGTTTAGGAGGAAGAGCAGCAGCAATAGTAGTAGTAGTGGTAACTAGCAGTTATATAGATTTTTGTTTGCAAAGTAGTCTACAAATATGAATCTCCATTTATTCTCAAAACAACCCTGTAAGGTAGGTGCCATTATCATCCCCATTTTACAGATTAAGAAAAACATCCTTAAATAAACCCATATTAGAAAACGAAATTGAACAAGCCATTAATGAACTCCCTAAGAAAAAATCCCCAGGGCCAGGTGAATTTTACCAAACATTTAAAGAACAATTAATTCCAATATTATACAAATTATTTGGAAAAATAGGTGAAGGAGTTCTACCAAATTCATTTTATGACACAAATATGGTGGTGATACCAAAACCAGGCAAAGCAAAAACAGAGAAAGAAAATTATAGACCAATTTCCCTAATGAATATTGATGCTAAAATCTTAAATAAGATATTAGCAAGGAGATTATAGCAAGTGATCACCAGGATAATACACTATGACCAGGTGGGATTTATACCAGGAATGCAGAGCTGGTTCAACATTAGAAAAACTATTAACATAATCAACCATATCAATAAGAAAACCAACCAAAATCATATGATTATCTCAACAGATGCAGAGAAAGCTTTTGACAAAGTACAGCACCCATTCCTAATAAAAACACTAGAGAGTTTAGGAATAGGTGGAGCTTTCCTCAGAATAATAAACAGTATCTACCTAAAGCCATCAGCAAGTATTATATGCAATGGAGATAAATTAGAGGCCTTCCCAATAAGATCAGGGGTGAAACAGGGATGTCCATTATCACCCCTATTATTTAATATTGTCCTAGATATGTTAGCTTTAGCAATCAGAGAAGAGAAAGGAATTAAAGGAATTAGAATGGGCAAGGAGGAAACAAAACTATCACTCTTTGCAGATGATATGATGGTATACTTAAAGAATCCTAGAGAATCAACTCAAAAATTACTTGAAACAATTAACAACTTTAGCAAAGTAGCAGGATATGAAATAAATCCACATAAATCATCAGCATTTCTATACATGACCAACAAAGTCCAGCAGCAAGAGATAGAAAGAGAAATTCCATTTAAAGTAACAGTAGATAATATAAAATACTTGGGAGTCTACTTGCCAAGACAAACCCAGGAACTCTATGAACACAACTACCAAACACTCTTCACACAAATCAAATCAGATCTAAATAATTGGAAAGATATCAGTTGTTCATGGATAGGCAGATCTAATATAGTAAAAATGACAATACTGCCTAAATTAATTTACTTATTCAGTGCCATACCAATCAGACTACCTAAAAATTATTTTATACAGCTAGAAAAAATAATAACAAAATTCATCTGGAAAAACAAAAAATCAAGAATATCCAGGGAAATGATGAAAAAAAATTCACAGGAAGGTGGGTTAGCAGTACCAAACCTGGAGCTTTACTATAAAGCAGCAGTCATCAAAACTATGTGGTACTGGCTAAAAAAGAGAGTGGTAGATCAATGGAATAGGCTAGGCTCAGGAAATGCAGTAATAAATGACACTAGTAATATAGTGTTTGATAAACCCAAAGACTCCAGCTTCTGGGATAGGAACTCAGTATTTGACAAAAACTGCTGGGAAAACTGGAAGATAGTATGGCAGAAATTAGGCATAGACCAACATCTTACACCTTATACTAAAATAAGGTCAAAATGGATACATGACTGTATGCCAATAAATTTGACAATCTAAATGAAATGGATGAATATTTACAAAAATACAAACTGCCCAGGTTAACTGAAGAAGAAATAAAATCCTTAAACAGATGAAGAAAACCAGGCAAAGGGAGGTGAAGTGACTTGTCCAAAGTCACACAGCTAGTAAATGAATGAGACCAGATTTGAACTTGGATCTTCCTGATTCCATCTATCCACTGTGCCACCTAACTGCCATTTGTATAGAAATAAATACAAGGCAAAGCAAAATACCATTAGGAAAAAGGGAAAATCCAGAAAAAACAGTTCTAAGAAAGTTTGAAATGACTGAGATGACTTTTAACCAGAGAGATCAGGGAAGGCCTCATGGAAGAGAGGGCCCCTGGGCTGGGCCTTGAATGAACAAAAGGATTTTGATAGTCAAAGACAAGCATACTGAGTCTGGACAGGGCAAGACCAGATTTGAGGAGCAGCTCCTAGTTCAGATCACCTGGAATGTAGCATCCATGTGGAGAGACTGCTTTAATTGTCAAGCCGACACAGCTGCATTTTCTTCTGTAGGCAATGGGGAGCCCCAGAGTTTTCTAAACCGACATCCCACTATAACACTAATAAGTGCTATTGCTTCTAGAGGTATTAGGAGGGAGGATGGATAATAACAATAGGAGCGGTTCACATTTCTATGATGCTTTACAATTTTAAAATGTGCCTTTTATACACACACAAACACACACACACACACACACACAAACCTGGTATAGAGGTAGATATTATTAATCTCATTCTACAGGTTAGGAAACTGAGGTCCCAAGGATTAAATGATTTGTCTAAGGTGACATGACTAGTAAGTGGTAGAGCTGGAATTCAAACACAAGACTTTGGACTCTAAGTCTAGTGCTTTTTCCATTCTACTACACTGCCTCTCAGGGCAGCCCATCCTCGTTAGCAGAGCTTCCACAACCCCAATATATTCCCTTCATTGTGGTGGAAGATCATCCAGTAGTACCATCTTCAGAGATGAAAGAGTCTGGTTTATATAATGCTAGGATAGTGTCTGTATGTGTATATTTGGCCAGAAGGTGGGGCTTCATCATGGCATATCACTCTACTCCTACAGTCCCTTCCTGTCTTTAGATACTTTTCCCCATTAGAATGTAAGATTGTTTGTTTATTTATTTATTTATTTATTTGTTCATTCATTCGTTCGTTCATTCATTCATTTAGAATTTTTATTTTCCTAAATTACATGTAAAAACAAATTTTAACATCAATTTTTTAAACCTTGTGTTCCAAATTCTCTTCCTCCCTCCCTACCCACCCCCCTTAAGAACTCAAACAATTCAATATAAATTATACATGAGTAGTCATGCAAAACATTTCCACATTAGCCAGGCTGTGAAAGAAAAAAAACAAAAACAAAACTTCAGATAAAGGAACTAACAAAAAATTATGCTTCAATCTGTATTCAGATACCATCAGTTCTTTCTCTGTAGATGGACTGCATTTTTCATAAGTCCATCAGAGTTGTATTGCTGAAAATAACTGTTATTCACAGCAGATAATCTTACAATATTGCTGTTCTTTTGTATATAGTACATTTCACTTTGCATCAGCTTATATAGGTCTTTCCAGGTTTTTCTGATAGCATCCTGCTCATCATATTTTTATAGTAATCTACATTTATATAGTATGTTAAAGAGAGATTTCCTTACAATAAACTCATGAGGTTGATTATTGCAACAACAGGAATAGATAACATTTATACAGTACCTTATATCTGACAAAGAATTTTCTTCACAATAGCCTAGCAAAGTAAGTACCATACATTTTATCATCATCATTCAATTCTCCTCCTCACCAATCATCATCATAATCAACAACCAATCATCATCAATCAATCCTCATCTTCATCCATAAATCCTCCTCTTCATCATCATCTTACATTGCTCTTGTCTCTGCTTCAAGTTTTTTTTTCACAGTTACTATTGCTGTGTTTCCCTCTATCCTGTTCCCTCCCCATGATATTTCCTCTATTTTCTATCTTTCACTCTATCACTAGAATGCAAGCTTCTTAAGGGCAGGACCTCTTTCTTTTTGCTTGTATTTATATCACTAGTAATTAGCTGAGTTCTTGGCATACAGTAAGGGTTTAATAAATGCTTATTGTGTTAATATGTGGAACTTCTAACTGGGATCATTTATGAAGGAACTGGATGTAGCAGCAGAGAAATATGAAACCAAAGGAGGGGAAACTCACACTGTTGCCTTCCAAATATAAATTATACACCTGGGCAGACAATTTTGCTCTGGGACCATAAATGCAAATAGAAAAATCTCTACAATAACTGACTAATGGTAGGTGCTTAATAAGTGCTTGTTGTCTTGAACTACTGGAGTAGGATATTCTGTTTGTAACCAGAGAAGAAAATTAAGATGAATGAACAGAAGTTACAGTGAGACATATTTTGATCCAATATAAGGAACTGTTTCCTAAAAATTAGAGCCATTTGACAATGGAGACTGCTGCCTGGGAAGTTCTGTTCTCCTGGCACAGGTTAGGGAGGAGGATGAGTAGCTTGAAGCAGAGACTGTGTGACCACCTGTCAGGGATTTTACTGAGAAAATTCTTATATGATTGGGAGGTCAGAGTAGATGACCTCTAAGATTTAATTACTGCATGAATATAGGACACACGAACATATCATAAAACACAGTGTATATTTACAAAATTATTAGAGTCCTTTGAGATGAAAAGATGGGTCAGAAAGTGTTATCTTTAAAATTACCCTGTGGCATTATGCTAGGATGAGCGGGAAAAGAACAAGGAGAGACAAACCCAGAACGACCTAAAGCTAGAGGACTACCTCAGGACTACTGTTTGTAAATCCTTTGACGATGATCCAAAGAGAAGCCTTGTGCTTCTGGCAACTGCTGCCTCCCGCGGGGGAGGACAACAGGATATATCTACTGGAGCTCACCTGCCTCCCAATTTCATGCTCTCTAAGAGGACGTTGTAACCACAAACCCATGGATAATTTCTGGGAGTTTGTGACCATGGATAGAAAAAAAACCACATCCTTGTTTCAATATACTTGACTTCCTTTGTAATCCTATACATTTAAAAGACATTATTCTGAGAAGGGATTCATAGGCTTCGCCAGACTTCAAAAGGGTCTCATGAAACAAAAAAAGGAATAAGAACCTAAGACACCACTTGGAGGTCATTGTGTATTTCTTGATGCTCCTATAAAATTCTATTTAAATTTACTTTTTGCATGCAGAATTCCATTGCAATTAGCTCCTCTTTCCTCCCTTCCTTAGCTCTCATTCCCAGGAATGGGTAATCTACAAATATTCTTGCTCAGATGTTTTGGGGTAACTAAGATAAAAAAGTGCTGTTCCTAAAACCTTTGGCCTATTTCCCACAAAAGTATCCATGTCATCCAGGGTGTCATTGAGTTACCAGGTCAGTCAATCAATCAATAAACCTTTATTAAGTACCTACTATGCATCAGGCACTGTGCTGAGAATTGGGATTACAAAAAGAGGCAAAAGATAGTACTGTAGGGACAGCTAAGTAGTGCAGTGGATAAAGCACTGGCTCTGGATTCAGGAATACCTGAGTTCAAATCCAGCCTCAGACACTTGACACTTGCTAGCTGTGTGACCCTGGGCAAGTCACTTAACCCTCATTGCCCTGAAAAAAAAGAAAGAAAAAAAGAATAGTACTGTGTCCTCACAGAGATCACAATCTTATGGGGGAGACAAGTAAACCAATCTGCACAGACAAGGTATGTACAGGATATATAGGAAATAATTAACAGAGGGAAGGCACTAGGATAAAGCAGGGTTGGGAAAATCTTCCTGTGGAAAGTAGGATTTTAGTTGGGATTTAAAGGAAGCCAGCAGACAAAGTTGTGGAGAGAGAACATTCCAGACATGGGAGATAGCCAGAGAAAACAGATGGACTTGAGAGATGAAGGGTCTTGTTTGTGGAACAGCAGGGAGGTCAGGGTCACTGGATCAAAGAGAACATGGAAGTGGGGGAGGAGTAGTGGCGGTATAGGGTATAAAAAGACTAGAAAAGTTGAGGTGGGGGACTGGGTTATGGGGCCTTGAATGTGGAACAGAGGGTTGTGTATTTGATCCTAGAGGTGAAAGTGAATCACTGGGGTTTATTGACTAAGGATGGAGGGGACATGGCTGGACTCCTGCTTTAGGAAAATGACTTTGGTGTCTGAATAGAGGATTTATTGGAGTGGGGAGAGACTTAAGGCAGGCAGACTCACCAGCAGGTTATTGAAACAGTCCAGATGTTAGGTGATGAATGCCTGTCTAAATATGGTGGTGGGGAGGAGTGGTATCAGAAGAGAGAAGGTGGGGCTTGGCATATTGGAGAGGAATTGCAAAGGTGGAATTGACAGGCCTTGGCAACAGATTGGATATGGGGAGTGAGAGATGGTAAGGAGTCAAGAATGATTCCTAGATCAGAAGCTGAGGGACTGGGAAGATGGTGTTGCCTCAACAGTTATAGGGAAGTTGGGAGTGGGGATAGTGGAGGATTTAAAGGGGAATGATGATGAGCTCTGTTTTGGATATGTCATCGAGTTTAAGATGTGGACTAGACATGTAGTTCTCAATTTCTGAATGGAATTTGGAGATGTGAGAGGAGGTAGGAATAGGAGCCTAATTAGAGGAAAGAAAGCCATTTGTTCTATTTAGATTTCTGTGAATTCTTTTTAACCCAGCAGAAGAAAGGCGGCTCTGTGCAGATAGGGAAGGTAGCCGGGTGAGACCTTGTGAAAAATAGGCAGGCTCAGCAGTGGTCCTCGGATTCAATCTGAATCAGAGTCCATTTTGAGAGAGTTAGTTTCAGGCCAAGCCAGGAATAAAGGGAGGCTGGTATCTCTCAGTGATGAATGATTGACTTGTGATGATTTACTCTCCACATCAGCTGAGAAGGCTATAGTTGTAGCAGAATTAATGCCATCAATCCACCAAGAAATAGAGATAGTATCTGTGAGCATATCTGGCTGGAAGTTAGGGCTCCATCATTCTGGTTCATCTCAGCACCGTCTGACTCTCCTTTCGAAATCTGTGAAGCCAGCAATGAGAGATTGAGATCACCAGGGTGACTTCTGGAGCCGATGTGCAATCCTCCATTGGGCTGGAGGGATCCTGGCTGCAGCCGGTGCAAGCTGCAATTGGAGATATCAGACTGGAACCACATGGCATTGAATCTTGGGCCAGGAAGAAATGACCTTTGTGTAAAGCTATCCCAGCCCCAGAGAAGACAAAGTTCTGGGAAAGCTTATCACTGGATTCAGTAAAGAATGCCTCCTCTAAGGATATCAGAAGTAGATCCCTAAATCAGACCAATCACTCCTCTAGTCCAAGATTCTGAATCCAATGGAGGCACCAATGATACTTTGCAGGAGGGACACCAGTCCTGTACATGGTGGCCAATAACAAAAAGCCAACAATGGATCCTAAATTTCCGATCTCCTCTTAGTGTCCCATTATGGGTATGACACCTACAAATTTATCTAAGCCCATCTTGAATGCATTTATATTTTCACTCAGTGCCAGTTTTGGAGTTGATGAGGACCATTGGTGAAAGGCAACAGAATGTACCGGAAATAGGACTGACTTGGAAATCAGAAGACCTGGGCTCTGCTCCAGCTCAGCAACTAATTCCACTCCACTCTGCATCTGTGGCTTTGCCTGGTTTCAACTCCACAGAGCAAGATGCCCCTCCAAGGATGAACTCATTATTTCTAATCTCACCACCATGCTGCTAACTCAAACCTTGACTGACACCATCTCCCTCAACCTCTGCTATCTCTGTTTGGAGAGCTGGAGAGTGGGATACCAAACTCCTCCTAATTCTTTCCTTTACAGAGGGCAGAAAATTGACTTTTTGTCTCACTCTATTCTGCATCTGCTGCTGTTTCTAGTTTCAATGCCATAGAACAAGAACTGCCCCCCTCCAGGTAGTCCCCCTTGCTTTTCTGCCTCCTAATGTTGCCCTTCCCCATTAGACTGTAACCTTTGGGAAGGCAGAGTCTGTCTTTATTTTTATTAATTGTATCCCCAGTGCTTAGCACAGTGCCTGGCACATAGTAGACTCTTCATATATGTCTATTGGAATAATTATTGGAGTGAGGGGGGGCAGCTAGGTGATGCAGTGGATAAAGCACCGGCCCTGGATTCAGAAGGACCTGAGTTCAAATTGGCCTCCAACACTTACTAGCTGTGTGACCTTGGGAAAGTCACTTAACTCTCATTACCTCACCCCCCCCTCTGAAAAAAGAAAGATAATTAGTGGGGTGAGCTTGGGCAAGTTGTATAAAGTCATATAATCTTACTGAGCCTCAGTTCACCCATTTGTAAAATGGATGGGTTAGATTGGATCATCTTTATGACTTCTTTTAGCTCAAAAATCCTGTTTTCTTTCTGAAAAGTAAGACCTCCTTTATTCTAAAACTCCCCCTCTCTCCATCCCAAACTCCTAAGAGGCTTCCTCTTTCTACAATTACAGGGTTTGATCAATAATACTATCTCTACCTCATCTATCTCCTTAGTAATTTTATAGAGTTTGATCACATCCCCTTCTCAGGCTTCACCCTTTCAGACTGAAGAAGCTGAGTCTTTTTTATTACATTTACCTAAAGTAGCTCCTTACTGCTCATTTCCTAGATCATTTTAGTATCTCTTCTCTAGACCTTAGCAAACTCCATTTTGTCTTACCCAAAGTACAACAATTAATCAATAACTATTTATTAAGTCCCTTCTATGTGCCTGGGTGTTGTGCTAAACACTGAGGGTACAAAGAAATGTAAATAAATAGTCCCTGCCTTCAAGGAATTCATAATCTAATGGAAGAGACAACATGAAAATAAATATGTGCAAACAAGCTATATACAAGATAAACTTTTAAAAAACCAACAGAGGGAAGACACTAAAATTAAGCAAGACCAGGAAAGGCTTCCCATAAAAGCAGAAGTATCATACACAAGCAACCCCCCAATCCCCAATATAGCCAGAACCAGATTAAAATGTAATTTGGAAATATTTAACAAAATAAATAAAAATACATTAGGACATAAATAATGCCAATATTTGGTTTTCTAAGCTAATATGCAGCCCACATAGGGTTTAGTGGCCCCATTTCTAAGTTTGACATAACTGCTATGGAAGGTAAGATGTTAGTTGGGACTTGAAGGAAGCCAGGGAAACTAGAAGGGGAAGAGGAGGAGAGAGTAGAGCTAAAAGATGGAATCAAGATGATACACATAATTCCAACAAAGGGAGCAATGGAAAGAAGAGTTGATCTGCATGAGCGTAGTACAAAGTTGAAGGCAGCTAGGTGGCACAGTGGATAGTGTGTCAGGCTGGAAGTCAGGAAGACTCGTTTTCCTAAGTTCAAATCTGGTCTCAGAAATTGACTAGCTGTGTGACCTTGGGCAAGTCACTTCAGCCTGTTTGCCACAGTTTCCTCATCTATAAAATGATGTGGAGAAGGAAATGGCAAAGCATTCCAAAATTTTTGCCAAGAAAACCCCAAATGGGGTCACTAAAAATTAGACAAGACTGAACAACAAAAGCTCACTGGAAATAATGGGTGAATTAGAAGTCAAGAAGATCTGTGTTTGAATCATTTCTCTCCTGCTTACTAACTCTGTAACCTTAGGCAAAGTGTTTTACCTTTTGGAGCCTCAATTTCTTCATATGTAATATGATGGTGTTAGTTAGAATGCAAGACTCCTTCCCTTTCTGAACTAAGGATCTTAAGAGATCATTTCTTTTTCTTTTTCAAGGACTTCAGGCATTGGATAAGCCATGGAGCCAAGTCCCTGTGGTTGACTTAAGACTATTCACTTAAGACTATTTCCCAAATTGTGGAATGAAAACATTGAGATGAGCTGCAATTTCATTAGTGTAAGAATCTCCTGATGAATAAATTGCTTCCACTTATGTAGATGATCACCTTCTCTGAAACTTAGGGCCTCACATGGTTGCCTGAGGCAACAAGCACTGAGTTGTCCAAAGTCACACAGAAGAAATGTGTGACTTAAATTCAGGTCTTCTTGACTCCAGTGCTGGCCCTCTATCCACAATTCCTCTCTGACTCTTCAGTCCTATTCACATTTGCTTACTATTATGTTCCCTCATGTCCCTCTCCTCAACATACACATACACATATAACAATCTCTACCTGAGTGCTTAGTATAGTAGAGAGAATGCTGGATTTGGAGGCAGAGAACCAGGATTTGAAAGTCAGTTAACCTCTGTGGACCTCAGTTTCCTCTTCTATAAAAGCCAGGGTTGGGGAGGGAGAAGAGAAGGGCTGATCTCTTAGGTTCCTACTGGCACCAAATTGAGAATCATGTGAAAGAAGAATATAAGTGATAATAATGATAATAATGATAACTCACATTTATGTAGCAGCTTAAAACTTGCAAAATGTTTTACATACATCATCCTCACAATTTAGTGAGATAGGTGTTATTATTGTTCCCATTTTATAGAAGAGGAAAGTGACGCTTAGGGAAATTAGGTCACTGGCCCCAAATCAGGCAGCTAGTAAGTGACTGAGGTAGGATTTGAACACAGGTGTTCTTAGCTGTATGCCAGGCTATCTTACAGAAGAGCAAAGGTATTTGCAGGCAGGAAAATACATATATACATACAAATACATATAGAGTTATGTATATGTATGTTCATTAGCATGTATACAGCACACCCATACACACATGCACATATGTATCCATATATTATATGTATGCATGTGTGTGTGTATGTATGTATGTATGTATGTATGTATAAAATCTAGTACCTCTTCTCTCAGCTACATCTGCCCCTGGAAATCTAGCAGGATGAAAATGGAAGACAATAGAGACCCTCAGACCATCTGTCTCATTTCATTTAGGCCCAACCTGATTTCTTTCAGACCCTCATATAAGAAACCTACACTTGTTTGGTTGCTGTTAGAAACCTTCAAAGTCAGCTTGTGAAGAAATCTCGGCTCCCTCTGCATCTTGGCTCCTACTCATGAGTGTCAGCTGTGATTTCCAGGGGGACTTTCTGCCTTCCTCTAAAACCTGCTCTGCTCTTCTCTTCTCTCCCCTTCCCCCCACCTTCATCAGGATCTTCCTCAAAGAGCACAGATAAATGAAAAATGCTCCACATTCTCAGCACCGTAATTAATGAGAAACTGCCAGATAGATGTGTGGCAATTATAGCCATCTCAGGGACATGGTATTTAATGAAACAATCCAAAGTCCATCCAAGGTGTTTAATCCCTTGGAAGCCATATTACATCTGCTTCATTAGAGGAAGGAGAGGGGAAGGTTTGAGCCCTGGTCTTGCTTTCATTGTTCAGGAAATAGAGCTTATAATGATATCCCATAAAATAAAGGAAGGATTTTTAATATTTTTCCTTAGTTACTCTGCTCTTGCCATAGTGGTACTCCAAACATAAATAATATTCATAGTGGGGAAGTATGGGGGGGTTTATGAGGGAAAGCCTATGCATTTGGCAAATGCCCCTAGGTACAGAATGCGTATTTTAAAAGAAGACCAAAAAATGTACCTTTCCTGTAAGGATGCACAACCCCCAGTGCCCTCCTGTCCCACAGTTTCAGGAAGACCCAAAGTCCTTGCCAGGAGAATAAATCAGACAGGAGGAGACTGAGAAAGTGTCCTACCTAGGAATGACATTTAGCTTTTTTTTTGGGGGGGGGGGTCTGGACCTATGATTTCATCACTGTAGACAACTCTGATGAGGAAACCTTTTCCAACAATCAAAGCAGATGGGCAACTGTTCTTCAGCTTCTATCTTAGAGAGTTGCTCGGGCTGCTGAGAAGTGAAGCGACTTCCCCAGCACAGCCAGTATGTTTCAGGGGCAGGACTAAAACCAATGGCACCTTGACACTGAGACCTCCGACGCCTCTCATCGATCCACTGCCATGCTGCCTCATCATGGATGAGAGCTCAGGGAGTCCAAGCAAATTGTTCACCCTTCTAGGCCTCCATTATAACAAATATTACATAAATGGTAAATGATTCAAGGTCAAAGGGCTTATGTTAAAATACTTGACATGAATTAGAACAATTGAATCCAATCAACAAACAACCTGGCATGTTTTCTGAAGAGAAGGCCTTTTAGGAGGGGGGAGAGGGAAGAGAAAGAGGGTTTATTCTCTTCAATTTCTCCAAAGTGACAAGGAGGACAGATAGGTGGCACAGTGGATAAAGTGCTGGCCCTAGAGTCAGGAAGACCTGAGTTCAAATTCAGACTCAGCACTTGCCAGTTGTGTGACCCTGGGCAAGTCACTTAGCTCTGTTTGCCTCTGTTTCGTCATCTATCAAATGAGCTGGAGAAGGAAATGGCAAACCACTCCTGTATATTTGCCAAGAAAACCCTAAATAGGGTCATAAAGAGTCATACATCAGGGGCAGCTAGGTGTCGCAGTGAATAGAGCACCAGCCCTGCATTCAGGAGGACCTGAGTTCAAATCCGGCCTCAGACACTTAACACTTACTAGCTGTGTGACCCTGGGCAAGTCACTTAACCCCAATTGCCTCACAAAAAAAAAAAAGAGTCATATATGACTCTTTATCAACAAAACAACAGCAACAAAGGGTCCAAGGAAGTACCATCATCACTGTATTTTAAAACCTGGAAGTACGATAGAGTGGGAAAACCATGGGATTTGGAGTCAAAGGACCTGAATTTGATTCCTGGTCCTACCCCTTCTTAGGTGTATTACCTTGGACAAATCACTGAGCCTCTTTTGGTCTCAGTATCCTCTTCTGTAAAATGAGGGGATCAGAACAGATGAGTTCTAAGATTTCCTTTTTTTTTAACTTCCCTATTTCAGGTTCTTATTATTATGTAAAATATTGCAAGAGCATCCTCACAGGTGTCTCTATCCCTATTTCCTTCAAATGTCTATGCATACTGCATGCTTTTACAACTCCGACTATGTCATTTTCCTGCCCTCAAACCCTCAGGTTTCTTCCAGCTATAGATTCTGGGACCTAAATTCTTCAAGGCCCAATTCTAATACAGCCTGCTTTGTGATGCTTTCTCTAGTTCTCTCAAGTCAAAAATGGTCTCTGTTCTCAGATCTCTAGTAGCAAGTTCTCACTTGTCACTCAGGATCCAGCGAATCTCAGTGATTGAGAATACCAGCACAAGTCAGAAGCCTTGGACCTGAGCTCTGTTCTCTGAACATTACCCACAATCCCTCAGCAGACTACCAGAATTCCTTTTCTCCTGGAGAAGGGCATTTTTTTTCATCAGAAATAAATTAATTCTAAACCATCACAGTGAGAAACAATTGTTGTATTTGCTGTGACATCTGCCACATGTAACATTCATCTTAGAAACCCATTTTAACACACCCACAATGAGAAAAATGTTAGAGGAGAAAAAAGCATTTGGTGTACTTTCTCATTGAAGACTCACAGGGTAGCCAAAGACATTGGTGTCCAGGGATATACAGCTAGATAGCAGGGGCCAGTAAAGCCAAATGCTGTAGCATCCTGGATTCAGAGCAGACATCATCTAATATAATCTTTTTTATTTTACAGAACAAAGCAAGCCCATAGAGGCAGCTAGGTGGTATAGCAGGTAAAGCCTTGGACCTGGAATCAGGAAGAATTGAGTTCAAATTTTGCTTTAGACACTTATTGGCTACATGACTCTGGGCAAATCACTTAATCTTTGTTTGCCTCAGTTTTATCATCTGTAAACTGGGAATAGTAATAGCACCTACATCCCAAGGTTGTTATGAGAATAAAATGAAATGGTATTTGTTAAATGCTTTGTAAATCTTAAAGGTGTTGTTGTTAGCTATTATTAGAGACTGGTGCAAGGAATCACAGGGAATAAGTAGTAAAGTTTGGATTTGAACCCAGGTCTGTTTCAAATCTCGTGCTCTTTCCATGGTACCTTCCTAGCTTTGTAGAAATGCTCTTAGAAGAACATGGAGTATTGATTTAAGTAGAGCACTCACTCCTTGAATTCTACCACTCCTCACATAATTCAATAGGAACTCCTACTGCCAGATAGATAAATATGTACTCCTTTCTCTGGGCACCAATTCCCTCTAGGTTTTGTATCCACCTATTAGAATATAAGCTCTTTGAGAGCAGGGACTGTCTCACTTCTGTTGCATCCCTAGTGCTTAGCACAGCCCCTGGGCACATAGAAAATATTGAATAAATGCTTTTTCATTCACTATTATCACCTTCATCATCACAATAGCTCTGGATGTCTGTAAACTGTACATTTTATAAACAAATGTTAGTTACATGACATTCAACAACTGGAGTAATGGCAAAGGAGTGAAACACACTCTAAGGGAGGAATGTTCTTCCTTCATCTCTCTCTCTCTCTCTCTCTCTCTCTCTCTCTCTCTCTCTCTCTCTCTCTCTCTCTCTCTCCCTCTCTCTCTCTCTCCCTATCTATATACTCTATCTACCTGCCTATCTATCTATCCATCCATCCATTTATTTACTTATTCATATATTTATTTATGTATTTATTTATTCATTCACTAATGCATTTGTTTGTTTTAAAGATTGTTTAGAACAACTTGATAGAGTGACTGGATAGAGTACTGGAATTGGAGTCATAAAGATTTGGGTTCAAATCCTACCTCAGACCCTTCCTAGCTGTGGACTCTTGGGTTTCTCACCTACCCTCTCTGGGCTTCAGTTTTCTCTTCTGTAAAATAAGGTGGTTGTGTTTGATTAGCCTCTAATGTGCTTTTCAGCTCTAAATCCATGATCTTGTGATCCAGAGTTACAATACTGCAGCAATGATGAAATTTAGGAGTGAGCAAGGGAAATGTAGCAGGATCACTACGTTATCATAGTTAGCATTTATATAGCACCTACTATATGCTAGGTATTTTACAAATATCTTATTTTATCCTTGTGATTTAGATGCTATAATTATTCCCATTTTGCCCTTGAGGAAACCATAAGACAGAGGTTAAGCATCTTTCCCCAAGGTCACACAGCTACTTTAGTGTTGGAGACTGAATATGAACTTAGGTCTTTCTGATTCTAGGCCCAGAGCTCTATTCACTGAACTACATAGCCACCACACACTCATTATCACTTCCTGCTATATCTACATGGCCCCAGAGTTTGCTTCATACTGCATCCAGCCACCAAGCAACTATAAAACCAGGGACTAACTGGGCATCTTACCATTTGCTGCTTCCTTCCAACCTAGAACAACGAGTGACTCTCCCCACCAGACTTTCAAACACTTCCTCTCTATGCTCCCCTCCATGGGCAGCTAGGAAGTACAGTGGATAGAGCACTGGCCCTGGAGTCAAGAGGATCAGAGTTCAAATCTCACCTTAAACACTTACTAGTTGTGTGACCCTGGGCAATCTCACTCTCTCCTCCAGAGCCATCTGGCTCCAATGGCAAAATGGCTGGAGATGGCCCCCAGACTTTTAAGGCAATTGGGGTTAAGTGACTTTCTCCCTCACTTAAATCCAATTCAGTGCAAGTCATGACATCACCCAGATGTCATGGTCTTCTTCGAAAATCAAGGGAAAACAACAACATACTCCTCTCCATGAGAGAGTTAATCTACTCAGCTTTTCAGGCCCCTCTGGGACTGAGCTATTCTGATCAGTAAGTGGGTTATCAGAGTGAATGAAAACCCACCTAACCGGGGGCAGCTAGATGGAGCAGTGAATAGAGCACTGGTCTTGGAGTCAGGAGTACCTGAGTTCAAATATGGCCTCAGACACTTAACACACTTACTAGCTGTGTGACCCTGGGCAAGTCACTTAACCCCAATTGCCTCACTCTAAAAAACAAAAAACAAACACAAAAAAACCCCAAAACCTCACCTAAGCCACCAGAGCTAGTTGGGTCCAGGCTATGCTTCACATTATATAAAGCAGTCACTCACCAGGTGTGTTTCATCTTGCCATCTGCCCTGCTTTGTCCCTTCCCCCCCATCCTACCATGTACTTCCTAGTGTTTATTGTTCAGTTTTTCAGTCATGTTTGACTCTATATGACCCAATGGATATTGTCCCTGGGCAAAGACACTGGAGTGCTTTGCCATTTCCTTCTTCAGTGTTTCCTGATTTTACAGATGAAGAACTAAAGGCAAATAGGGGTTAACTGACTTGCTAAGGGTCAGTTAGTCAAAAACTAGGCCCTGTGCTCTATCGCCTGGACCACCTCCCTGCCCCTTCCTCTTGGAATAGCAAGCAAATGAATACAACCATTGCTACTTGGAATAGCTGTAACATAGGTGTAACAACTCACTACCCTATAGTTCTACTCTCCACCCCTGGGATTTTCCAGCCTGAAACTCTCTTTCCAGGTTACCATTCTCTATATGTGTATACATACATAAATATATACATTCATACATATGGTACAGTGGATAGAGCACCAGACCTGTAATCAGGAAGACCTCAGTTAAAATCTGGCCCTGGACACTAGCTGTATGACCTTGGGTGAGTCACGTCACCCTGTTTCCTCATCTGTAAAATGAACTGGAAAAGAAAATGGCAAACCACTGCAGTATCTTTGCCAAGAAAACCCCAAATGAGGTCATGAAGTGTTGAATGTGACTGGACAACAAGAAAATTCCCCTATTAGAATATAAACTCCCTAAGGGAAGGGACTATAAGACTTTTGTATTTGTTCTGTACAATCCCTGGCATATAATAGGAGTTTCTTCATTTTTCTGTTATCACAGCTATACAAATATAAATATAGAGCTGTAAGTTTTATATATAAATATTGGGTTGGATGCAAAATGCCATCCTTATAAGAGTCAGGTGATGTAGGTGATACAAGTGTCAGCTTCGTTTTACAGATGAGGAAATTTATCAGAGGCGTGGTTAATTATGTCAAAACTGGGATGTGAATGCAGGTTTCCTGCCTCTAGGTTCAGGGCTCTTTCTACTCTATCATCATGGGGTTGAGTTGCCAGGTCTCTGACCAAGGAAGAATGTCTGACTTCTCTATAATTTGTCCCTTCCACCCTCATCCCATCCTCTGCTTGGTATATTCAATAGAATTGATATAATTTGACCTTTACCTTAAGACATATTTTTAAAATGTCCCGACAGAATGAATAACAATGGGTGGACGTTATAGAAAGAGGCATCCTTTGCCTACATAAACTGGATTGGGAATTGGTAAGTGGGGGGAGGTATATTTGAATTACTAGGTACTAGGTAATCTAGTAAGTAGAGACCTGAGCCTGGAGTTAGGAAGACCTGAGTTTGAATCCCACTTCAGACGTTTACTAGCTTTGATCCTGGGAAAATAATTAATTTTTTAAAAATAATAAACATTTTTATTTAAGGTTTTGAGTTCCAAATTCTATTCTTCCTTCTCTCCACCCTCCCTGAAGAGGTAAGCAATCAGGTAGAGGTTATATATGTGTAATTATGTAAAACATTACCATATTAGCCATTTTGTATAAGAAAAAGTGAATAAAAGAAGAAAATGAAAGAAAGTAAAAATAGTCTACTTCAGTTGTGTTCCATCGATATCAGTTCTTTCTTTGGAGGTGGATAGTATGCTTTATCATTAGTCCTTTGAGCTTTCCTTAAATTATTGTATTGCTGAGAATAGTGAGGTCATCCACAGTTCTTCATCGAACAATATTGCTGTCACTGTGCACAATGTTCTCCTGGTTCTGCTCACTTCACTCTACATTAGTTCATACAAGTCTTTTTCAGGCTGGGCAAATCATTTAACCTCTGCTTGCCACTACTTTCTCAATTGTAAAAGTGGAATGGGCTATCTTGGGAGGTAGCAAGTTCTCCAACATGAGAAGCCTTCAAGCTGAAATTGAGGGACCACTTACTGGTTGGGGACATCTGCTCAGGTCTGGGTTGAATTGAATGACCTCTGAATTTTTTTTCAGCTCTGACAGTCTATGATCCTCTGAAACTATTTTCAATTTAAGGATGACTCAGTTTCATAATTTCTTCTGATAACACTTTGTTCACAAGGGCAATGAACAAAGAAGAGAATGGAAGACAAGAAAGGCCACGTTTCAACAGAGAATCCACAGAAAGCAAGTACATTTAAACAATAGTCTTCTTTTAATACTTTAGGGACTGGGGCAGCTAGGTGGTGCAGTGGATAAAGCACCGGCCCTGGATTCAAGAGGACCTGAGTTCCAATCCGGATTTGGACACTTGATACTTACTAGCTGTGCGACCCTGGGCTAGTCACTTAATCCCCATTGCTCTGCCCCTCCAAAATACTTTAGGGACTGATAAGCATATCCAAGGCCCTAAATCCTAACTTCACCAGCTCTGCCTTATCTAGCTTACCTTCTTCCCCTCCCTGATATCCACTCTGAACCTGCCAAGACTTGGACTCCCACTTCTAAGATAACCCAATCAGTGTCTCAGCTCTAAGTCCTATCCTAGATTGTGAGGGAATTAAGAGAAGAAAGAGAAAAGGTCCCCTTCTGCTTAGGGAGATGACTCACAATAGGGAAACAGAGAACAAAACAGGGGAACAGAGAATAAGACTTTGGGACTCTTGTGGGAAATACTAAAGGAAATTAGAGAAAGGAGATGTTCTGGGTTCTGAAACACACACGCTCTCTCTCTCTATGCATATATATATATGTGTGTGTATATATATATATATGTATGTATATATGTGTACACACATGTGTGTATGGAGATAGAGATAGAGATAGAGATATATCTGTGTCGGGATGTACTGGCACATAAATTCTCCAAGGATTGGAACCTTCAACATAGAACACAATAAAGAATTGCTCAACAAAAGATTTGATGTGGTAGTGTGCTAGAATTTGCTCGTATCAGTTCACAAGAGTCAATTGTTGAATTTTCAGTGTGAGCATTCATACCTTGGAAAGCAGTAAAACCTCTAAATCTGGGCTTGATTTATTGTTGTGTTGGTTATTAGACTTAAAAAGTGGTGGGATAAATATGAATAATGCAGATTAATCTTAAAAGTATGTCAGACATACTTCTATTCCCCCCTCCTCATCCAGAGAGCTGGTTGTTAAACATTTACCAGCACACCAGTGTTCCTTTAGGTGATGCTTGGATGAATATTTGAAACTGTATTAAAATAAATGAGTGTCAGCATGCCTTAGAGGATATAGAAGGCCAGCCTTGGAGTCAGAAAGACCTATGTTTGGAACCTATGCCTCTGACACATACTAGAAATGTTACCTTAGAAGTAAGCAGATTACTTAATTTCTTTGTGCCCCAATCAATCAACAAGCATTTATTAAGCACTTTCTTTGTGCCAAGTACTACGCTAGGTATAGGGAATACTTTAAGCAAAAATCTGAAAGAGAATTGGTTTTCAAGGAGCTCATATTCTATATGAATAGAGAGAATATATAGCTATATAAACAAAGATACACAGAGATATATACAAAATAAATAAAATGTTCTGGGGGCGGGGAGGGAATATAAAAGCAACTGGTGGCAACAGGAAAATCCTCATGCAGGAGAAAGTGATAGAGTCCTGAAGGAGAATAAGATTTCTGAGAGCTAGAAGTAAGGAGGGAAATAAATTCCCTTCCCTGTTGTGTTGTTGTTCAGCCACATTTAGTGTGCATTTCTCTGTGATTGCATTTGGGGTTGTTGTTTTTTGTTTGTTTTGTTCTTGTTTTCGTTTGTTTTGTTTTGGTAAAGGTACAGTTAGAAACACAGCTAACCGCTTGAATAGTGTTGCCCAGTTCAAGTGTTGCTAGCAGCTCACAACTCAAAGAATCCAAGTGGGCAGCAGAGTGTGGGTGAAGGTGTCTTTATTCATCTTCAAAGTTGGGCATTCTTCTGAATGTGCCAGAAAGTGCACTGAAGTGAGGTCCCACACCTTGATTTATACCAACCAAGGGTCCCTCTCGACCAATCACATTACAGTTTCCATTTCCATGCAACATTACAAAAACAGCCAATCACAGCATATAGTATCAATGTCCCATATATGGTAACTGTAAGGACCAATCAGATTATACTAGTCGACCAATCAGACTGCCATGTTAACAACCAATCAGATTGCAACAGTCGACCAATCAAATTGCAACATGAGGCCTTAACTTTATTCTGGGCAAGAATGTCTGTTCTTCACTAGAACAGTGCTGTGTGAACATACATAAACATATATAACTTGTCAAGAAACAAAACTTAAGTTAGGGTTTGAACATTGGGGTCACATGGGAATCACCTCAGGTGCCTCAAGGTGAACTCCCAGCCTAGCTTGGCTCCCACAAAGTGCAGGTCCCGTTCTAGGCCCTGCTTGGACCTAAGTCTCAGGGCTTTGGCTCATCAGAGCCTTGTGTGCCCGGTTGCTCCTTGCTGGGAGGTTCAGGCAACAAAGTTGTGGGGCTTGAAACTAGACTCATTCTCTGTCTTTAAGACTCTGAGAAGAGTCCAAATAGGGCCTTTTCTCTCAGTACTGAAGTGGTTTGCTTTCTCCAGCTCATTTTACAAATGGGGAAACTGAGGCAAACATTTAAGTGACTTGTCCAGGGTCACACAGCTAATAAGTATCTAAGGCCATATTTGAACTCATGGAGATAAGCCTTCCTAACTCCTGGTCAGGTCCTCTATCCTCTGCCCCTCCTCCAAAGAAAGCTTGTTCAGTTTTGTCTGACCCTCCCTGGCCCAGTGGACCATATTGTCCATGGGGTTTTCTTGGTAAAGAATACAGGAGTCCCATTTCCTTCTCAAGTGTATTAAGGCAAACACAAGTGAAGTGGTTAAGAGGCTCAGTCCAGGGTCACACAGCTGGTATCTAAGGTTGAATTTAAGCTCGGGTCTTCCTGACTCCAGGCCTAGCACTCTATTCACTGAGTCATCTAGCTGCACATTGTAGCAGACTATAAGCTCTATTAGAATATAAGCTCCTGAGATGTGCTATAGCTCAGGGAGTGAAAATACCTACCAGGTCTCATGGAGTGCCTGAGCCAAGCCATCACTGCCCCTTCCTGCTGGGACTGTCACAGTTGCTAGTGGCCCTGACCCTTGGCAATTATGTGTGACCACAAGGCTGTAATAAAAAACACAGAGGTGTTGGAGGAGATGCAGCAGGACTCAGTAGAGTGTGCCACCCAGGCCCTGGAGAAGTATAACACAGAGAAGGACATAGCAGCCCATATCAAGAAGGAGTTTGACATAACCCACCCTGGCACTGAATCGTGGGGAGGAACATGGGCAGCTACGGGACACGCAAGACAAAGCACTTCATCTACTTTTACCTGGGCCAGGTTGAAGTTCTCCTCTTCAAGTGTGGTTAGAGCGTGGCCTATGCCTCTTGCAAGGAGAACCATCCAAATCATAAGGACTGTAGTCTAAAGTCCAAATACCAGAGACTGAACTATCTTTGGCATTGCCATGGGAACACCTGGAACTTTAAGCCTTTATTGGGTGGTTATTGTACAGGGCATCCTATGTATTAGTTTGTTGTGGTTATAAAACAATAAGCAAAACACTGCTTACCTTGGTAATTATTTCCTATTCCATACTCTGCTCTTCTCAGCCCCCTCCAGAAAAAAATCCTCTTTTAAAAATAAACCTGTCGGAGATGTGACAAAAAAAGAATATAAGCTCCTTTAAGGATTATTTCATTTTTGAACTTGCCTCCTTGGTCCCTAGGACAATCCATGACACATGGTAGGTACTGAACAGAAGCATTTTCATTCACTGTCTATCATAAGGTGCAGCCTGTCCAAATGCACCCAGACATAAAATGGAACGACAATCATGTGAGAAGGCCTGGTTGGCAGGTCCATAGAGTCTGGGAAGAGGAGTAAAGTATAATAAGACTGGAAAGGTAGGATGGGGCTGGGCTGTGAAGGATTTTAAATGTCAAACAGAGGAGTTTATATTTAATCCTAGAGGTAATAGGAAACCACTGGAATTTATACAGAAGGAGTGAAATGGTCAGATCTGTGCTTCAGGAAAATCAATTTTTAAGGAAATATTTTATTTTTCCCCAATTAAATGTGAAACATTTTTTTTTTAAGTTTTGAGTTCCAAATTCTATCCCTCCCTCTATTCCCTCCACCCTCCCTGAGATAGTAAGCAATCAGATATAGGTTATACATGTACAATCACGTAAAACATTTCCTTATTATTCACTTCATATAAGAAGACTAACAAAAGAAGAAATTATAAAGACTGGAATGACGCCACCTGCTGGAGGCTTACTGTAGGAAAGGTCCAACATGAGGAGAGGGCCTCTGAGGGCAGGACCATGCGCCTTTTCTTTGGCATCAGGAAGGGATGTTTGCTTGTCACTTGACAAGTTTGCTTAAAGAAGGGGGAGCCTGGCGTGCTGGCTCGCTTTCTTTTTGTGTGGACTCTGGTGGAGAGCAGAGCTAGAAACGCACTCTCCTTTTGATAGATAGATTAATTTAGGCCTTTCTCTCTCTCTTTACAAAATTCTTATTCTCCTTAATAAATGCTTAAAAGTCTAACTCTTGCTAAAGTTTATAATTTATTGGAGACCACTCAGATATTTCAGACAGTATAGCTAGAATTTTAGTCCTTACAAAATAAAGTAAAACATAGTATGCTTCAGTCTGCATTTAAACAACATCATTTTTCTCTCCAGAGGTGGATAGTATATTTTATCATGGGTCCTATGGGATGGACTTCTATCATTGTTTTACTGAGAATAGTGAAGTTCTTCAAAGTTCTTCCCTGTACAACATTGCAGTTGTTGTGTACAATGTTCCCTTGGTTCTGCACACTTCACTCTGCATCAGCTCACGTAAGTCTAGGAAAATTATTTTGGATGACTTTATAGAGAATACATTAGAAAAAACAGACAAAGCAGGGAAGTGAATGAGGAAGTTATAAATGGACAGTGATGAATGTCTGGGGTATCTGGAAGGAGTGTTGTGAGAGAAAATGTGTTGATGTATGTGCCAAAGGAAAAGATTTGGCAACTAGTTGGATTTGTAGGATGAATGAGAAAGAGGAGGTAAAGATGACCTGAGGTCGAACATTTGATGATTGGAAGGAAGGATTATGATGCCCTTGAAAAAAATAGGAAAGTGATTTGGAGGGGTGGATTTGGGGCAAAGAAAATTAGTTCTATTTTGGGACATTTAAAGCCCTATAGGAATCCAGTTTGGAATGTCTAGTAGTAGTTGGAGACACAGGACTAGAACTCAAAAGGGAGACCAAGGATGAAGATAGAGCTAGGATTCTTGTACACAAAGATGACACTTAAATCAGTGGGAGCTGATGAGATCAACAAGTGAGAGAGTATAGAGAAGAGAAGGAAGTATAGAGTATAGAAAAGAAAGAGACCCAGAATAGAGCCTGGAGGGACAGATTATTTAGCTGAGGAGGGGTGATCATAAGATAGGAGAAGTTTTTGTTATAAATGAGTTACTGATCTTTATTGATTGAATACATTTCTTTATCAAATACCTGAAGAGATACAGAGAAAGACAGAAACAGATGCAGAGACAGAGAGAAAAGAAATTAATAAGGAGGAGAAGGAATAGGAGGAGGAGGAGAAGGAGAAAAAGGAGTAGGAAATCAAGGAGGAGGAAGAAAAGGTTGGGAATTAGGTACTGAACTTGCCTCCTCCTGTTGCTGGGTTTTTTTCCATCTAGTTATTTCTTTCTGTAAATGTATCTAATTCAAGTTAGAATTTCACTAGATAACAAGCTGGAATCACACTTTTCCTTGAGACTTACATGGAAAAAATATAAGTCAATTCTAAAATACCTGAGCATTTTATCAACATAAGGACTCAGAGACAATTTCAAGAGATAATAGAAAATAAACAGTCATGGTACCCTCATGGTGTTCAACAACTCTATGGTGAATTATATTCAGGAAGAAAGTTCTCTCTTCCCTTGCTTTCCACTCAGCTTAACTCAGAATGAGTACAGACAATTCTAACCCTCTGGCTTTTGGTTCTATAATCAGAAGAGATCTATTCATACACAAAGGTGATGGTGATGATGATGGCTAGGATTTATAGAGTGCTTTACTTTTAATCATAAAAGTATTATATTATTTTTCAGTTACATTTAGATATAGTTTTCAACATTTTTTTCATAAGATTTTTAGTTCCAAATTTTTCTCCCACCCTCCTTTCCCTCCTCCTTCCCCAAGACAGCAATGTGATACAGGTTATATATGTACGATCACATCAAACTTATTTCTGCATTGATTATATTATGAAAGAAGAGTCAGAATACAAGGGGAAAATCTCAAAAAAGAAAAAAAAACAGTCAAAAGGTAGAAACAATATGGTTCAATCTGCATTCAGAATCCACAGTTCTTTTTTCTGGATGTGGAGAACATTTTCCATCATGAGTTCTTTGGAATTGTCTTGGATTATTACACGCTAAGAAGAGCTAAATCTATCACAGTTGAACATCACACAATTGTTGCTGTTACTATGTACAGTATTCTCCTGGTTCTGCTTACTTCACTCAGCATCACTTAAGTCTTTCCAGGTTTTTCTGAAATCTGCCTGTTCATCATTTCTTACAGCACAATAATATTGCATTGCATTCAAATACCACAACTTGTTCAGCAATTTCCCAATTGATGGACATTCCCTCAATTTCCAGTTCTTTGCCACCACAAAGAGAGCTGCTATAAATATTTTTTGTACACGTGGGTCCTTCTCCCTTTTTCATGATCTCTTTGGGATACAGACCTAATAGTAGTACTACTGGGTCAAGGGGTATGTACAGTCCCATAGCCCTTTGGGCATAGTTCCAAATTGCTTTCTAGAATGGTTGGATCAGCTCACAACTTCACCAACAATGCATTAGTATTCCGATATTTCCAGTTTCTCCAACATTTATTATTTTCCTTTTTTGTCATATTAGTCAATCTGATAGGTGTGAGATGGTACCTCAGAGTTGTTTTAATTTGCATTTCTCTAATCAATAGTGATTTAGGAGTGCTTTACATTTTGAAAAGCACTTTACATGTTAATTTCATCCTTATAATGACTCTGTGAGTTAAGTGCTATTATCACCCTAATTTTTCAGATGAGGGAACTGAGGCACAGAGAGTGACTTATCCAGGTCACAAAGCTTAGTAAGCGTCTGAAACAGGATTGAAACACAGGTCTTTCTGAGTCCAAGAATTGTATTTAACCCACAGTGCTTATTTTACCTCAAAGATGCTCATGTGTGTGAAGTCACTTTGCATACTAGAAAACACTAAAGTAAGGTCTCCCAAATGACCATGGCCAAGGAGGAGTCTACTAAAGTTCTCAAGTGATCTCATCAATGTATGGGCTTCCTTAAGAAATGGTAAGTCCCTGCTCTTTAGAGGTCTTCAGGGCTACAGTGTGTCTCTATTCTCCCAGACCAGCTTTTATAGGCTATATCAATATATTTCAAATTCTAAAATGTTCCTGGATGAGATCCATAATTGCAACTCAGACAACTTGAGTATTTTACAGTGTAGTATGTCACAGCAGGGATGCCTTCAAGTGGGTTTTAGTGGGGATTCCATTCATTTGTGTAGGGACTGGATGGAGATACCTCCTGAGATCCCTTCCAACTCTCAGCTTCTGAGACAGATCACAATTCATCATGGGTGACATGTCCATGTCCTCTCACAAATGCTTCACAGTGTCTTCACCCTAAGTGCCAAGGACCTTCTTAGATTTTTCTCAACATCATTAGGAAGCCAGTTAAGTCCACAGATTGTCCCACCATAGCTTTCTAAATAGTCTCCTTGCCTCATGTCTCTTCCCACTCCAATCTATTCTTCACTCATATATCAACATGACTTTTCTAATGCAAATGTCTGTCTATATCATTCCTTTGCTCAAAGAGATACATTGGATCCTTGTTACTTCCAGGACCAAACAGATTTCTTTGTTTGTATTTAAAGTTCTTCAAAAACCTGGTGTCTTCATGCCTTTCCAGTCCTCTTCATCTCTATTTCCCTCCATGGACTCTATAATCTAATAATGATACCCCACTTATAATTTCTCAGACACAGTTGTCCATTTCTCATCTCCACGTCTTTGTGCCACTTATTCCCCATTCTTGGAATGCTCTGACCTCTTTGTTTCCCTTCAAGACTTGGCTCAAATCCAAGATCTTTTGAGTTAATTTGGATCTCACCTAGGACCATTTTAGGATTTGAAATATATTGATATACCCTATAAATACTGGTCTAGAAATATAAAGATAGATGAATTTTGTTGTTGTTCAGTTGGTGTTCAACTCTTTGAGACTCCATGGACCAGTGACTAGAGTCCCGGGGCCTAGAGTCAGGAAAACCTGAGTAAGAATCTGGCTTAGATAATTACTAGTTATGTGACCCTAGGCAAGTCACTTAACCCTGTTTACCTCAGTTTCTTCATCTGTAAAATGAGCTAGAGAAGGAAATGGCAAACTGCACCTGTATCTTTGCCAAGAAAACCCCAAATAGGATTATGAAGAGTTGGACACAACTGAAAACTAACAATCTGAAGCCCAGGGAGATTAAGGTCACAGAGGTTTTACATGTCAGTGGTAGGATTTGAACCCAGGCCCTTTGTCTACAAAGCCAATGCTCATTCAGAAAGGGAGTTGTTTTGGTATCTTATCTTTCCTTCACAGCTCATCTGTGAAGAATGCTAGTGGGACATGGGAAGGTTGGAATCATATTCCACCTTGGTGGTCACTTAAAAATAATACCAAGATAAGGGGGCAGCTCAGTGGCACAGTGGATAAAGCACCAGCCCTGGATTCAGGAGAACCTGAGGGCAAATCCAGCCTCAGAAACTGTGAGCTTAACCCTCATTGCCCCACAAAAATAACAGCAACAACAACAACAACAACAATAACTATAATAATAACAAGATTCTCTTCCAAAATACCTTTAAATTACTGAGAGTCCAAAGGAAGTTGGAAGACATTGGAAATGTTATGTAATGGTCAAGAATAGACCAAACCTGGCATTTGAACCAATAAGAAATATTAATGAAGACATTATACTGTCTTCTAGCCTCTTTCTTCCAAAAAGCTACATGTGTTAATTAGATCTCTCATTAATCCTCTCCACATGCTTGGACAGAAGAAAGGTGAGCAGCAAATAGTATTATCAGATTTTTCCAGATGGGAAAATCTGAGGCACAGAGAAGTTAAGGACTTTGCTCAAGGTCACACAGCAAGGCAGTGGCAGAGCTCAGAGCAAAAACCTTAGGCCTCCCTGTGTGTCTGTCCTCCATATGCCATTCCCTTGATGTGATCGATGGTCTTCTGCTCAAATGAAAACCAAACATCTTTCAAATAAATGAGGCTTCCTGGGGGAAATGTAGTTTTCTAAGCACTATGTGCTAGGTCTCTGTCACACTTAACCTTCTCCTTGAGATGGTACCACTGCCCCTCCAGACAAAGGGAAGGGAAGAGTAGCATACAAGGCATACAGCAGAGAGCAGAAAACTCAAGTCATAAAAAACATGGTGGCACCAATCCCATTTGTTCCCTGAAGGTTGGCCACCATTAGCTCTTAGCTTAGAAACATCTGGGAGATGGTGACAACTTCAAGGACTGAGATTTGTGATGTCTACATGGAGGCAAAGTCTCCACTAGTCTTGTGGGTCCCTCTGCTTGATATCTTCTATACACTGAGTCATACCCATCTTCAATGCCCCTACCACCCCCACAGCACTCTAAATTCTTCAAGGACAAAGGCTTTCTTGTTTCCAAAGTGCCAGGCCCAGTACCTGGCACCATCATAGACATTTAATAAATATTTGTCATATCTAATTAAGTCAATGACTATATGCTTCTGGCATCCAAATTCATGCCTGGACATCTCCAAAGGACTAAAAAACACCATTTGAGTGTTTAGGCACAAATAAAGGGGGTATTAAAGAGCTGACCTCAGCATCAAGAAGATGGGATCATATTCTACTGCTGACATCTACTAACTGTGTCATCTTGGGCAAGTCACTTAACTCTTGGGCATCTTGATCAACTCCCTATAACTTGCTCATATCATAACTGGATTACAATTGGCATTAGCAGAGGAAGCTCCTTATAATGGAATTTCCACATGCTGATCAAAAGTACAGATCCTTTGTGCATTTTTATAAAATAAAGAAAATTATGAGCAGCTAGGAGGCACAGTGGATAGAACACTGGGCTTGGAGTCAGGAAGAAGGCTCATAGGTTCAAATCCAGCCTCAGACACTTTCTAGCTGTGTGTCCCTGGGCAAGTCACTTAACCCTGTTTCCCTCAGTTTCCTCATCTATAAAATGAGTTGGAGAAAGAAATGGCAAAGCACTCCAGTATCTTTGCCAAGAAAACCCCAAATGGGATCATAAAGAGTCAGACACAGCTGAAATGATTAAATAACAATAAAAGGACCTTGGGGGAGGGGGTGTGTGTGTGTGGAGGGTGAGTGTTTAAATGGAAGCCTGCAAAATTACTTGTCTAGTGAAGAAATCCCTATTTATCTTGACTTCTGAGCTACTGTTTCCCATATGAGATACTCACAATAAATAACTGTGGAAGTAGGACTCCTTTATAATAATAAAAATAATACTAATTAAATTACATAGGTTCAAATGGGTCAGCCACTGTGCTTAGTGCTTTATAAATATTATCTCATTTGATCCTCACAACAACCCTGAAAGGCAAGTGCCATTATTGTCCTCATTTTACAGATGAGAAAACTGAGGCAAACAGACTTTAGTTGACATGCCCAAGGTCAGACAGCCAGTTAAGTGTCTAAGGCTAGATCTGAACTCAGGTTTTCCTGACTTCAAGGCTGGTGCTCTATCCACTGTACCACCTAGCTTCCCTAATATATAGTGATAATGGTGATTGGATAGTGGAAAACTCACTTGTATCCTCTTCAGTCCTCTTTCAGTGAGGTCAAAGGGAAATCCTGTTTTCATCTCCCATATGCTTCTAATAAGAAAACACACCTCATCTCCACCTAAAAAAGATTTTTGCATCTCCAACTGAAAATAATAACCTGAATGTCTGACTTTATTCAAAGATGATATGTATGTAAACTTGGTATAAATCACAACTTCATAAACCATATTCTAAATATGTGTGGAGAAGTCAAGCAAGAGGCTCCACTTCCAAGGGCCCTTGTGTAAAGTTAAAAGACCCCTTTTGATTATTGTTGAATTCTCTGGTTCCCTAGATAATGACAAACATTGGTGGATTTTTTTGTTTCCTAGTTTTGTTTTGTTTTAGAAATGTTCAATTCAGCATCAACAGAGCTATGGAGAACTTGGATAATAACCATGTAACTGGTGGGGATGGGAATTTATGAACACTTTTGGGGAAGCCATCATGCCCTTTGAACTAGTCACCCTATTGCTAGTATTTGACCATAAGTATATTATCAAGAGAGAAGAAAAAGGCCTATAGATTTTAAAAAATCATAGAAGCTTTTATCACAATAACAACAACAAAAACTGGAAATAGCCCATATGCCCAACAATTGGGGAATGGTGCTCTACATTGTGCTATAGAAACATAATGGAATACTTGTGCACCATAAGAAATGACAAATATGATAAAATACAAAGAAATATGAGCAGACGTATAAGTGATGTAAAGTAAAGAGAAGAGATTCAGAATAGTGATACACATACAAATTATGACTTGAAAAAAGAAATAAAGAATAGCAACCAACCAAAAAAAGATCAGAAGGAGACATAAAAGCAAACAGAACATTTTATTATTATTTTGTTACAGTTAATACACCCATTTTAATAACAAATTATAAATAATTTGAGTTAAAGGTTTGGCCTTTTTATATTTGTCTATTTGGACTTTTTCTGTATGGTTATTGTTTAACATTTTAAAAAAATTAAACCTTAGAAATTTTATGACTTCCTTGTCAAGAAAAGTATCCCCATGTAAAAACCCCTAGTGAGTGGTCCCCTTGGATGCTCACCCCCTAAAATTCTAATTCACTATGAGGAGGATAGAAGAACCCCAAGTAAGAACCTGCTTTCCTCTTTGTGCATCTTTTTTTCTCTCTTGCTCATTGTTGTCATCTAGTCATTTCAGTACCTGACTCTTTGTGACCCCATTTGGGGTTTTCTTGACAAAGATACTGGAGTGGTTCATCAGTTCCTTCTCTATCTCATTTTACAGATGAAGAAACTGAGGTAAACAGGGTTAAGTGACTTGCCCAGGGTCATATAGCTTAGTAAGAGTCTGAGGCTATATTTGAACTCAGGTCTTCCTGACTCCAGGCCTGGTGTGCTATCCACCGTGCCAACATAAGTGCCCAATACTCCTGCTCCTACCAGCATCCAAATGTAGAACTTCTACCTGTGTCTGGAATCTTTGCCTCAGACCCTCAATGGCTGCCAGGACTGGGCAGAACCTTTTCCATAGTCACACTTACTTCTAAAGATTATTAGAAAGAAATTAGACTAAAAGGACTGGGGTTGGGTGACCTGTGACTCAACAACTGGGACACCCTGCCTTTCTGTCTGATAGCAGAACTAAGATTAGGGGGCTCCCTAACAATCAATAAAAGGTAGGGCACTTCAAAACCCCCTCTTATAATCTGGGGTGAAAATTCTGATTTTTGAAGGGTTCCATTGCTCAAATCAGGGTTCCTTTGCCCTTTATTTTGCTTGGGATGAGTCACTAAAAGCTTTGGGGTTTGGCTGTCCACATGCAGATTCTGTTTCAACAAGGAGAGTTTTCATGGTATAGAATTTCATTCAATACAGCTGGGGGTAGGGAGTGGGCCTGCTTTGTGAGCCTGAATGACAGACCCACAGTGTTCCCAATCATTAACCTCATTGCCTGTGATCTCACTGTAGCAGCCTCATCCCTTCAATAATTAAAAAGTTTATTTTAGGCTCCTAGCTTCCTCTATAAATATACAAATTTCCCTAGAAAGGGTCATATTTAAGCTCAGGACTAATTAGCTAAGACCTCAGGTATCAGAGATCAAAAAATATCACTTTGATCCCAGGGTTGAGGCAAGTCGCCTTCAAGGGAAAAGGTGAAGGGGGAACTGACAGTCTTTGCTGAGGAGATGGGAGGGTGCCGAAGACTTCAATTTGGCTGGAGGCAGGTAGTTAAGTTGCTCCCTATATTTCTCTTTTCCCTGGCCAAGAGAAGTGTCACTTCATGCTTTCCCCAGGCGCTATCAGACTTGGCTTCCTTATCTTCTTTGATAGCTTTTCCTATCTGCAGGTTACAGAGATATAGGCTCAAAATCCCTAAGTAACTGCTATGGCAAATTGAAAAGTTGGATCAGCTTCCCCAGAGTGGTGGGCAGATGACCAATTAATCAGCACCCAGACACCTCAGGACAGGATGGAGGGGCCCAATCATTGTAAAAATAAAATAAGGAGACAGGAGTTGGAATGGCTTCCCACATGACCCAGGAGATCTGTATCTAATTTTGCTTGTTGACATCTCCTTTGTGTAGCAGAAAGAGGACTGGTGTTCGAAATAGAGGCCTTGGGTTGAGGGTGATAGGATTTACAGTTGGAAGGGACTTGAGAGATTATCAAACCCCCTCATTTCCAGAGAGGAAAAATGGCTTGTCTGAGGTCACAAAGAGAGTGAGTGTGGGAGCCGGGATTTGCAATCCACTCTAGTGACACTTAAATCCAGTGTACTTTCCTCAGCTGAGTTGATTGAGCAAGTCACAATTCCTCTGGGATTCAGTTTTTAATAAATCAGAGGAGGGACTGAAGTAGATGCTCCCTGTGGTCCCCTCCAGCTCTAAATATAATGGTCTATAATTTCATTGTTCCTAGAGCAGCGGTACCCTTTGATCCATTTAACTCTTTGTATTTATACAGGCTTTTAGGGCTTGCAAAACTCATTATGTCATTGAATCTTCATGATGATTTCATAATAAGGCAGCTTGGCATGACGAGTAGAGACCTGGTCTTGGACTCGGGTCCTGGCTTCAAATTCTGCCTCAGACACAACATACTGGATAGATGACTGGACAAGTCAATTGACCTCTTAGTGCCACTCCCAGGAAACTCCAAATCTGTGAGGTATAGATCTGCCTTGGTAGAGGGAGTTTATCTGTCAGGAATTCTCTACACTGGACTAGAAAAAAAATCTCGAGGTGGGCAGTGAAGGAACCCTTAACCTCACTTTGCAGATGAGGAAAGCAAGGAAAGTGATGACTCCAATTTCCAAGGTTCAAGGACCCAGGTTTTCTGACTTGGAGATTACGACTCTTCCTACTCTCCCTGCCTCATCTGGTTCTAGTCCAGTTTTTGGTTGAGTTCTTGGGAATATTTTTAGTTCAAATTTGTCATGTCCATTCATAAAGATAGCAAGCTTCTGATGCATTCTAAGAGTTAGGTCATCTCTTTTTGGTATTAAGTAGGTGTTAAATTTTTATAACCTGCTGTGATGTGTTGCATTTTCCCTGCCATTTCCCTGCATGATCCTCATTAATTACGAAGGATGAGCTAATTAAAGAGAACCTTTCTGTGGTTTCTGGTGACAATGATCTGGTCCTGAATCTTCATCATGAAACCCTGTTTCCACAAACAAATTTGCGTGATTTAGACATTTGTTTGATGGTTCTTTATTGTTGGCTGAGAAGACAAATAGGATGTGATCCTTTCATGTAAATAGGATCATTCTGCAATGGAAAGAATGGTAAATCTAAAGCCAGAGATCCTGGATTCTAACACCAATTTTCTTATTATCAATGTGACCTTGGTGAAGTCACTTTCTTTTATGGATCTCAGTTTCTACACCAGAAGAAAATAAAGGGTATTGAACAGAAGACCTTGAAGGTACTGTCCAGTTCTAGCTCCTATGTTCATATGAAGGGTGGAATATACAGCCTTTGATATACTTTGGTAGGAAATAAGGTTGAAGTGTTTGCTTAAAATGAGATTTGAAAATTCTATTTTGTTTCAATTATTCATTTTTTTCCTTCATGACCAGCTAAGACTTGACTGTAAGCAGATATTTGTTTGGGTATAGGGGCTGGACATATATTTTCTAGATTCCATTGTACATGTTTCTATGTTGTTGACTTTAATTGGACAATATGGCATTCAAGTTTTCTACTGTCTGTATTGATGTAATCTCCTGATACATTTTTCTCTGATCTTCAATAACTCTTTCAAGTCCCTTCTTCCATCGTGCTGTTTCACATCTATTCAAAGGATAGATTACTAGATTGGTCTGCCTTTCCTCCCATAGGTCTTATCATGGCAATGACTGTGTAGTTGTGTGTAGGTCCTAAAATGTTTTTACATCTTCTGTCAATACTACAGGAGAATGTGTACCTCTGACGGTTATATCAGATACCATTTTAAAAATTATTTGGTTTTTGTAAAATTGCATGATGATGGTGGTGGTGATGATGGTGATGTCACTACCATGACAATAAGAAAACTTCTTGCATTAACTTCATGGATTTGTGGACTTTGACCATACATCCCTTCAACTTTGATCTTTCTAAAATGGTTCAGTCTCTGCTCACACTCATTCCACTTCTCCCCCACGCCCTTGGCCAATCATCAGTTTTCATTCCATTCCCAGGTCCCATAAAGTAAATCAGAACCGACGAATGATTGAGCAGAAAGATCCCTGAACTGGGAGTCAAGAAACATGGATCTGAGTCCTGGCTCTGCCTCTAAATCACTGTGACCTTGGGTAAATCATTTTCCTTCTTTGTGCTTCATTTTCCTCTTCTAAAATAAGAGAGCTAGGTGACATAATCTCTAAAGCCTCTTTGAGTTCTAAAATGTTCTCTGATACTACTTTCCAGGTTTGATAGGACCAGGATTTCCATTCATTCTCTCTTTAACCAATTGCCAGGGGTCCTATCAGCCAACCCAAGAGTCAATGGTAAAGCTTTTTCCCCTGTGATGCCAATTTATTTGTAGCCTCTATGCATAGGGTTGTTTCTAATGTTCCTGAGATAATTAGCACCAAATAAAAGATTTATGGGAGATAGGGTGAATTTCATCCAAAGGTTTAAAGTTTTATATTAAAAACAAAACAACAAAACAATGACTTACAAACCACTGGCTTCATTTGACTAGATCCATACAGCCTCATTTCCCCCCTGAATTTTCTTTTATAACAGTGAAATAGGATAAAAATAGAAAAGTAATCTCCTATGCAATAGACTAGGCCATACCAAAACTAAACATACCACCAGCCCACACTCTGGAAACCTCTTCCAAGAATAATCAATGGTAGAATCACCCTTACCCCATACCCAACTTCCCTGACTTCAAACAAATTTTTGCTTACAGTTGTAATGATCATGAAGGAAAAGTCTGAATAACTGAAATGAAAAAGGATTTCGAAAGTTCATTTTGGCAAGCAGCCCAGCCCTATTCCCCTTCCCCCACCATTAAAGGTTGAGTTTGTCCTCCTGCTTTTCCTATGAATCATAGGTTTTAGAATTGGATTCAGTGTCTTCTGTTCAATACTCTTCATTTCACTGATATAGACACTAAAATCCAGAAAAGGAAAGTTACTTGACCAATAAGCACCAACAATAAAACGACATGGTACCAGAACCCAGGATCTCTGAATTTAAATCCACTTTTCTGTTCACTGTAAAATGTTGCCTTTTACAGGAAGGTCTTATTTGTCCTTGTGTCTCTCCAAGGAGCTATCATTTGGCCTTCTATGGAGTAGATGCCTTTTGTTTGGTCTAGACCTGATGTTTCCCTAGTATGGGGAACTCCCTCTATCAGGGTAGACCAGAAGCTCTTCTATTACCTAGAATCATAGAGTCAAAGATTTGGAACTGGAGAGAACAGGAAGGCCATTTAGTCTCACCCCCTCATTTTACAGGTGAGGAAACTGAGGTCCAAGGAAGTAAGGTAACTTGCCCAAGATCACAAAGATTAGAAACATCAGTGGAACCCAGATTCTCTGGATCTAAATCCATTGTTCTTCCCATTATTACCATACTGTCTCCTTTATGGTATTAAAGTTTTACCTTCAGGTTTCAAGAAATTAAGTGAGCATTAACAATAATCAACATTAGCACTAACTTCTGGTAACAACTAGTAACCAATAGTTGTACCTTAAATATGTGGCAGAGAGTTGAACTTAGGTCTTCTTGATTACAAAGCTAATCCTCTATTCACTCTGTCATGCTACCCTCTGTAAACTGAAGGCATGAAAATAGCCAAAAGGCTAGGAAGAGAAAAGGGGGGAGCAAAAAGGAAGAAAATGAGAGGAGATAGAAGGTGAGAGGGAGGGAGGGAGGGAGGGAGGGAGGGAGAGAGAGAGAGAGAGAGAGAGAGAGAGAGAGAGAGAGAGAGAGAGAGAGAGAGAGCGCAAGCGCAAGCGACTGGTTTAGCTCCCTAGATAATCCTGAAACTACCAAATATTCTGACCTCTGTAAAGTGTCCCACCCCCTTACTCCATGACATATAAGTAAAGAATACAGAGCTGATTTTACTAGATAACTTCAGTAACTTACCTGTTTTGCTTCAAATTCAACCAACGTTTCTAACACATGCCAAATACTGAGCACCATGTCAGGGACTGGAGAATGTATGTACAGATCCATAAGTCTTGAATGTTATTATTGAAATTTCTTGCTGTAATGACCAGAGAACTACTCCTAAAAAGGGTTATTTTTCTTTCTCCTCTCTCAAGCTTAATTTTTACCCCAAGCTACTCTTTTTTGTTATCTAAAGTAGCTCAGTACAGTTTTTCAGTTGTATCCAACTCTTTGTAAGCCCATTTGAGGTTTTCTTGGCAAAGATACTAGAATGGTTTGCCATTTCCTTCTTCAGCTTATTTTATAGATGAGGAACTGAGGCAAACAGGGTTAAGTGACTGGGCCAGGGTCACACAGCTAGTAAGTATCTGAAGAAAATGGTTAGAAGCACCTAGTCATAGAATGTCAATTCTAGAAAAGTCCATAGTAAGTCGAGTTAGTTTCCCCTCATCCAATTTAAAATAAATCAAGTTAATTCAGCAAACATTTGAAAGCACTTATTTTGAACCACTGTGGTCTGCACTAGGGATAGGAATACACAAAAACAAACATTCCCTTATTTCAAGAAGTTCACATTCTACTGGAAAAAGGTAGGTACATCCATAAGTAAATAAAAGATAACTTGAGAAGGAAAAGAGGGCTAACAAATGGGGGTAATCAAGGAAAGCTTCACAGAGGTGATACCTGATCTGAGTCTTGGAGGAAGACGAGAATTCTTAGAGGAAAAGAGGAAGTGCTCACTCCTTATGCAAAAGCACAGGGAGAGGTGGTAGAAACCAAATTCAGTGAACCTCTAATAGATACTGTAAAATATCTGAAAAAGAGTCATGTTGGGGCAGCTAGGTGGTGTAGTGGATAAAGCACTGGCCCTGGATTCAGGAGGACCTGAGTTCAAATATGGCCTGAAATACTTGACACTTACTAGCTGTGTGACCCTGGGCAAGTCACTTAACCCTCAATGCCCCCCCCAAAAATACTTATTGAAAAAGAGTCATGTGGGGGGCACCTAGGTGACACAGTGGATAGAGCACTGGCCCTGGAGTCAGGAAGACCTGAGTGCAAATCTGGCCTCAGACACTTAACACTTAATAGCTGTGTGACCCTAGGCAAGTCACTTAACCCCAATTGCCTCACAAAAAGAAAGAAAGAAACAAACAAACAAACAAAGGAAGAAAGAAAGAAAGAAAGAAAGAAAGAAAGAAAGAAAGAAAGAAAGAAAGAAAGAAAGAAAGAAAGAAAGAAAGAAAGAAAGAAAGAAAGAAAGAAAGAAAGAAAAAGAAAAAAGAAAAGAAAAAGAGTCGTGTGAAGTAAGGCTGAAAATGTAGGTGGGAAGCAGATTGAGGAGGGCCTTAAATGCCAGGCTGAGCAGTAAACTTTAAAGAGGATTGAGTCAGAAATCTGGCATTTCATGTTTTTGTGCTGTGGTCATCCTGGATCTGAGTTGAAAGGGACCTCAGCTCCTGTAGACCAACAAAAAGCTGAGCTAGAATCCCATCTACAGAATCATTTCAAGTGGTTATGTGGGTTGCTGCACCTTGAAGATTCTCAGGGAGCAGGGACACACTACCTCCAGGGTCAGCTAATTCCATTGTGGGCGAACCCTAATAGCCCAATTGGTGGGGAGAAGAGGGGAGACACTGGAAAGAGATAGGAATGTAAACAAAATAATCAATAAGACATTTAAAAAGAAAAAAAAATGGGGGCAGCTAGGTGGCACAAAGGATAGAGCACTGGCCCTGGATTCAGGAGGACCTGAGTTCAAATCTGGCCTCAGACACTTAACACTTACTAGCTGTATGACCCTAGGACAAGTCACTTAACCCCAATTGCCTCACCAAAAAAAAAAAAAAGAAAAGAAAATAACCAAAATTAATGGTACAATTATATCAATAACTTTAATACAAGGCAATAGGTGGAAATATGTGGCATACTGGATAGTTGTATGAATTTGAAATTTGAAAAACCTGGGTTCAAATCCTGGCTCAAATACTTAATACCAGCGTAACTCTGGGCAAATCTCTTAGCCTCTCTCATCTTTAGTTTCCTCTCTTGTAAAATAGGGATAATAGGGAGCAGCTAGGTGGTGCAGTGGATGGAGCACTGACCCTGGATTCAGAAAGACCTGAGTTCAAATCCAGCCTCAGATACTTGGTACTTACTGTCTGTGTGACACTGGGCAAATCACTTAACCCCCATTGTCCCGAAAAAAAAAAAGGGATAATAATAACACCTGTCAGGTTTATTGTGAGATCAAATGAGATAAAATATGTAAGCACTTAACAAACATTAACATTCTATATATCAATATCAAATATCTCTGTCTCTATCATCTATCTCTATCTCTACAACTATACACACATATATACATTTTACCCTGCTCTACATTTGTATGTATATGTACATATATGTATATTGCACATGTATATATACACATATATGTATGTTCACATTCTCAGAACACAATGTTGATGGTAGGCAAAGGAGTAGGAAATCACTTGGCTGGGGAGACATCAGGAAAGGCTGCCTGGAGGAGGTAGCATTTTAATTGGACCTTGAAGGATGGAAAGCATTTGACTGTACCTTAGAAAATTATCAAGCACAAAAGAGACCATACTCTCTTTACATGAGAGATTATTTCGTCCTCTACTCTTTTATTGTTCTGAATCTTTCAAAGGCCTACCCAGAGCACGGCAGTTAAAGTATGATCAGATCATGGCTACCCAGGGAGACATTGGGCATTTTTAGTATAGATAAAAATGACTTTTTTTCCCTCTCCTGGAGCAGCCACTTCTCTTGTGCCTTTCCAATATTTCTCTACTTTACAGCTTTGTTAGGATTTTTTTTTCTAGGCTTCAATAATTAAAGAAAAGTAAAACTGCCCATTTGGGAGAGGCTGTTTTCTTAAAACAGAATAATTCCTCTTTAGGATTGAACCGCCTTGGAGGCCATAACCAAGGTGGGGACTTTTTCCTCCTTAGGTTGCTTTTTCCCAGACCTAATTAAATTATTGATTCTCTGGGCTACTCTCCTGTGAAGAGGGGTGGGTTCTTTAGAACTGATTCAGAATTCAGGTCACAGGGATCTCCATCTTCTACCCCTGGTGCTTTTCTTATGTAAACAGCAAACATGCCTTCCCTTCACCTAAGGTCTTAATTAAGCCATCCTAGCCTGCAGTTTTCAGTACATTAGCCCGCCTCAGACGCTCCTAATGGTCTGTATTATGGACTGAGAGACAAACCAAATTAGAACAAGGAAACTCATTCATAAAGTGTTTCTTTAGGACTAAATAGTCACTAGACAATAAACTTCACCATGCCGAGGAAGGGGATTCATGGCCTCATAGATTCTGACAAATGGAAAGGACTTTTAGATCCCAGCATACCAAAGCTGGAAGAAACTTGAGAATTAAGAATGCCAGAGTTGTAAGGAACCTCGTGGATCATTTCATACAAATTCCTCATTTTATAGAGATGGAAATTGAGGCTCTTGGAGGGGACATAACTGACCCAAAGGCACAGAGCAAGTTAGTGGCAGAGGGATAACCAAAAGCCAAGTCTCCTGACTTTTGGTTCATGGCTCCTTAAATCCCAGAGCTGGGCCTGGAGTCAGGAAGACTCATCTTCCTGAGTTCAAAGCCTTAGATATTTACTATCTGTGTGACCCTGGACAAGTCACTTAACCCTTGTTTGCCTGAGTTTCTTCAACTGCAAAATGAGCTGGAGAAGGAAATGACAAACCACTCAAGTATCTCTGCCAAAAGGAATCCAAATGGGGCAGCTTGGTGGTGCAGTGGATAGAGCACCGGACCTGGAGTCAGGAGGACCTGAGTTCAAATCCAGCCTCAGACACTTAACACTCACTAGCTGTGTTACCCTGGGCAAGTCACTTAACCCCAATTGCCTCATCAAAAAACCAAAATCCAAAAACAAAAAACAAAAGGAACCCAAATGAGGTCATAAAGAGTCAGACATGACTGAAAACAATAGAATTACAACAAAACTACTTGTACATTGTAGATGCTTAATGAAAGTTTGTTGGTTGAGTGATCAATTACTGTTGAATCTTCTCCCCACTATCTGCTTTCCCCCTTTTGCCTTAAGACAAAGGATCTTAACTTGGGCATGTGAAGTTGTTTTTAAAAGATTTGATAATTACCTTTCAACATAATTGATTTTCTTTGTCATTCCACATATTTTATTTTGATTGCTAAAAGGTTTTATGAAAAGAGCTTCACCAGACTGTCAAGAGGGATCCATCTCACACACACACACACACACACACACACACACACACACACACACACACACAAAAGGGTTAAGAACTCTTGCCTAAGAGAATGAGTAGGATATTCAGCCTTCACCTTTATATATATATCTCAATTGTCTGAGTAGAAAGAGAATATCACATTCTGGCCCCAAAATTTTCTGTAGAGACCTGTGGGGAATGAGAGAGGTGGTAGTTTGTATTTAGAGACTGATCCAAACAGGCCTCTCAACTGACTGAGTAAGGAGTTGTCTATCCTGTCTCACTACTTAGTAATAAACAAGGCCCGAAAATCGAACTCATTTATCACCCTGCCCCAGCAGAAATGGGGTGGGGATTCAGGGTCTCATACATCTTTTCCAGCACTAATATTCATGATAGATCACACATTTATACATTTAATAACAATGTTCCCCCTGCCTTTCACAAAGGGAAAATTAATTTAGATTGATATTCCCTTAACTGCAGAGTAAAACTCTGTGCGCGCGCGTGTGTGCACACACACGCACGTGCACACACACACACACACACACACACACACACACACACAAGATAAATAACAGTGCCCTCCACTGTCTTATGCAGATCTAAAGGCACTTATATTAGATAAGGAGCTCAGACAGTGGACAGTCAGTATACATCTCATCATCCCATATTGTATTTCTACTGTGCTCCCCAAACCTGACCTATAGCCTGTCTCAGTAAAAAGATTAGCGGTAATCAAACTACACAGATAAATTTGTATCTTCTACTCATCACTTTATTCCCAAAGTACAAGGGCCAGAAGGAAACAATGAGGCAGAAAATATCCAGGGGATTCTTGCTCACACCCTCGGCATATCAGCAGTGGTTGAAATTCTAGAGGCATTCGAAGCCCTGGGCTTTAAGCACTTCTCTCTGGTCTCGTCTTTTATTTATCTTTCTAGGTATTTACTTTGTGTGCTATGGTGAGAACTCACACACGAACAATCAAGGTAATTCATTTTAATTAATCAGTAAGCACTTATTATGCACTTACTAATTACCAGTCACTAGAGTACCAGGCTTCCATTTGGCACCTAGAAATGGCATCTTTCTGCATTCTAGACCTGTTCCTAAGAACAGCATCTTACAGTAAGAAAGAATACTGACTCTAGAGTCAAAGGTCCTGGATTAAAATCCTGCCAATGACCCCGTGGGATAAATTGACAAAGGCCTTCCCTCCCTGATATGAACTCCAAGGCACATTGTCTTTAGCTATTTTGCTAGAAGTACGCTTGAAGAACACAGCTGGTTATGATATGGCTATCTCCTTTGGTGTCTCATTTTTACCTTTTATCAGAATCAAAAGACTTAGCTACTGAAGGTGGAGGACGCCAGTATCCTGGGAAAGTCCTCCCTGTCTGGTCCAGTGGGCAGATTTCTTTGATTTCAGTGAGACCATCTATATTCAGATGATAAACCCCATTATCTATCCTTTATAGTTCAGAATACACATTTTTTCCAACAAGTATAATATTCTTTTTGTACCACCATTTCTGTTTTATGAAGTCACCTTTCTTTTCTTTGTTTCACACAATTTTGCTCTGAATGTTTAGCTTATGAATGCTGCCCTAAAAACCTATATATAAGGAGACTCATAATATACAGTCATGGTAGATTGCCCTCCATCTTGCAATCTGCCCCAGCGGGCTGAAATATGCAGCTATTTGCTTTACTCTTAATTGATTACTTACTGTTATTATGCAACCTTAACCTCAAGAACCCAGATTCATGAGTGATGGATCTCTTAGGTCCCCCCAAAAGTCCACTACAATACTTACCAACCTTTGCATTGGGCTTACAAAGTGAAAAAGGGAAGTCCCTAGCCTCAAGGAGTTTACATTTAATCCTGCTCTAATTCAACAATTACTGGTGCTACTATGTGTGAGGACCCCTTCTAGGTTCTAGGGAGAAAGATAAGCAAGAACTAGTCGCTGCCCTCCTAATACTGTCTAGTAAAAGAGACAGGTGTATAAACAAACAATTAGAATACAAATTATAATCTAAATGCATTCAAAAGAGGCATTTACATGATGATAACAGCTAACATTTGTATAGGAGTTTATGTTGGCAAAGCACTTTACATATGAGAGGGACATAGGGATATGACCCTCCACTGAGATGGAAAGTGCCCCCCCCCTTTGGCCTAGTGATCTGATCTCAAAGTCTTAAAGCCCCTTAGAGCCCCCTATTTCTCTCTCTCTGTTTTTTTTTCTCTAGAGAGAGGCAATAATGGGAAGCTACTATCCCCCTTTCTAAATATAGGCATATCAACTTAAAAATTGCTTCATAGGGTCTGCACCAAGATATTATGTAGATATGATAGATTGTTGCTGAAACAGGAAATTTTGCAAAATAACCTATGACTGAACCCCTGAGGATGGGGCACTCTGACCCAGGAGAGAGACTTATCACTGAACAACCCAGGAGAGAGACTTATTGCTGAACATCCCAGGAGAAAGATTTATTGCTGAACATATAGTATTAACCCAGTTACCGCATTTTGTTCAAATTAGATGTCTGTAAAGAGTATAAAAACTGCTTGGTTTCCTAATCTCGGTGTGTCACACCTCCTGGTTGTCCCAGTGAGTGTGGTAGACCTTTCTTTTGAAAGAAATAAAGTCAGTGCTTTGGCCTCCTTTCTCCTCGAGTCTCTATTACAGGGGTCAGTGGGTGTACTTCCCATCCCACTCACATATATTATCTCATTTGAACATAACTCTGTGAAAGAGGTGTTATTATGCTCCCCACTTCATAGATGAAGAAACTGAGACCATGGAAGTTTAAATGACTTTCAGAGTCACATAGCTAGTAAATATCAGATGAGGGATTTCAACTCAGGTCTTTTAAATATCTAAGTCCAGTTCTCTATCAACTATACCACCTGAGTGTATTGATGCATGTGGAAGCATGTAGACATGTAATGCTGTTCTCTGTACTCTAAGCTGATGTTACTAACTCATTTCCAGTGACTTACAGGATCATAGAATTTTAGTACATGAAGGGTCCTTAGAGGTAATCTCCAGTTATTTTCCCATATCCACACTCCCTCACCTGGTACCCCTTGAAACCAACGACATTAATTTGAAGATGAATGATCTGGGTTAGCAATCACTTCATAGCTAAGGGTCAATTGTGGCTAACCTTAGAGTACCAGCTAGGCAACCACCCACAGGCAATAGTGTAAAAAAAAAATGTATTTGGTGAAAAAGTAAAGTAGAATTTTTTTAAGGGGATTTACTGATAAAGAAATAGCTTTGCTGAACTCTAGACAAGCTATATCTACATATAAAGTAGCCAAAAAAGGGAAATAATAGAGCCTCACAGTAATCCAGTGGAAAAGCCACCATAGTAGGTACTATTCTCCCATTTTTATAGCTGTGGAAAGTGAGGCTCAGGGAAGATAAGTGATTTTCAAGAGATCATGTAACTAGTAAATATGAGGTGGGTTTCCACCCCTGTTCTACCAAGTTCAGCATTATATCATTTAAGCCAGTGGTGTCAAACTCAAATAGAATTAGATCCCTGTGGGCTGCATGTTGACTTAGAAAATCACAAAATAGCATTATCTTTTTTTACTCTGTTGCTGTTGTTATTCAGTCGTGTCAGCCATGTCCCACTTTTTGTGACCCCATTTGTAATTTTCTTCTTCCTTCTTCCTCTTCCTTCTTCCTCCTCTTCCTCCTTCTTCTTCTTGTGGGGCAATGAGAAGCCAGATTTGAACTCAGGTCTTCCTGAATCCAAGGACGGTGCTTTATCCACTGTGCCACCTAGCTGCCCCCCATTTGTAATTTTCTTGGCAGAGATCCTGGAGTAGTTTGACAGCTCCTTCTCCAGATCATTTTACAGATGAGGAAACTGAGGCAAACAGGGTTAAGTGACTTTCCCAGAGTCACAAAGCTAGCAAGTATCTAAGGTCAAATTTGAATTTGGGAAGTCTTCTTGACTCCAGGCCTAATGCTCTATCCACTGTGCCACCTACGATTTTTATTGTATTTTAATTTTTTTGTTGTTGTTAAACAATGTTAAACATTTCCCAATTAATTTTGCGTGTGTGGTTTTGTTTTTTGTTTTTTGGTGAGCCAATTGGGGTTAAGTGACTTGCCCAGGGTCACACAGCTAGTAAGTGTATAAAGTGTCTGAGGCCAGATTTGAACTCAGGTCCTCCTGAATCCAGGGCCAGTGCTCTATCCACTGTGCCACCTAGCTGCCCCCCAATTAATTAAAAATTTTTTTTTCTGATAAAAAGTATTTTATTGTTTTTTCCAGTTACATGTAAAGATAGTTCTCGGCATTTGTTTATATAAGCTTTCCAATTTCAGATTTTTCTCCCTCCTTCCCTCCCTTCCTTCCCCTAGACAGCCGGTAATCTGAAATAGGTTATATCTGAAATAGGTTAAATTTCTGCTTTATGGCCATGATGTTAGATCTAGGGAGTAGTGAGTAGTAGGGGAGAACAGAGTTGGAGAGTCAGAGAAGAGAAAGTTTGCCTTAGATATTATGAGTCTCTTTTGGAGTCCAGAAATGCCTTCTTTCTGCCTGCTAGCCCTGTTGTAAAAATTACCGTATGAAGAGTAGCCAGGTGACATAGTGGGTAGAGCACTGGACCAGGAGTTCAAATCCAGCATCAGACACTTACTAGCTGTGTGACCCTGGACAAATTATTTCACTTCCCATGACCTCAATTTTCACATTTGCAAAATGAAGGGGGTTGGACTAGATGGTCTTTGAAGTCCCTTAGAGCTTTACACTATATTTAGAAACCTCTTTGGGTTCCCTAGAGTACAATGCATAATTTATTAAACTGAGCCTCCCACTTCATTCCCATCTCCTATGAAGGTTCCACTGTAGAAAAAAATGTAAGTTGGGCCCTTGAGAATTAGAAAGTCATGACTTTGTTACTTGGCAAAAGTCATGGCTAATTGTGAGGGCTGATCTGCTCAAGTGAATTCTATGGCTGATTGTTACAGAGATTGTTATGGAGCTGCCAACCAATCACACATGCCAACAACCCCATTCTTTATCCCCACCCTCCTACACAAGGAACACTGAAGTTGCAAAGGGAAGAAAACCTCAGCACAAGACATTTGGAAGATTGCTGAAATTGTCTAAAGGATATCCCAGAGCCAATGGAAGAAATATTCCAAAATGTCAGTAAAAGGAAATCCATAGCTATGTGTCCATGAAAGCACTTTCACGTTTTATCCAGTGTAGAATCTCAACCAAAGAACACCCACAGGAATGGAGCTGAGTAATGTGTCTGTCTAGGAGTCCAAGCATGCTTCACAGCCTGACCTATAAAGAATGCTTGATGATGAGTTATTTCCCTTAGGAAAAAATTCTGAACACACCTCAGCACTAAAGGCCTTCCATAAGATAGCCCAAATCTACCTCTCTTTCTGTCCCATTGCTCACTGCTCTCCAATTGTAGACTTCACTCCATCTGAACTCCAGTTCCCTCAACATACCATGCTCATTCCAACCTCTGACTCTTTGCTCATGCCATTTCCCTTGTCTAGAGTGCCCTTTATCTTCTCTTAGAAGGTGTCTACATAATAGATACATAATACATGATTACTGAATTGAATTGAAGCATCATAATAGTTTTTGTCACAATTTTTTTTATTTAGGGAGTACATCTGTCCCATTCTTCAAAGAGCCAGAACAGCTACATTTTCCCCTTAGGACTCCAAGGATGCCACTGAGGGGTCTCTCTAACCCTTCTTACTGATCAGCACTTCTATTCCATTAACCATTTCATATTAATTAGCTTTTAGAAAGGAGTAGTTAAGGGGGGCAGCTAGGTGGTGTAGTGGATAAAGCACCAGCCCTGGATTCAGGAGGACATGAGTTCAAATCCAACCTAAGACACTTGACACTTACTTAACTGTGTGGCCTTGGGCAAGTCACTTAAGCCTTATTGCCCCGCAAAAAAAATAAAAAATAAAAAAAACAATTTAAAAAGGAGAAGCAGTAGTTACTTCAAAGATATAGGGGGAACAAAACTATAAATATCCCCCTCAATTATCTCAGTCTCTGAGGAGAGTAGACTCAGACTTAATATAGTTTCTACATGGCATTGGATGCAAAAAAATTCACATATATTGCAACATGACTGATATTTAAGTGCTCATCTTGGATAGCACTGAGCTGTTCCTGAAGGCCATTCCTTTTTCCTTTGAACATACATATCAGTTTGGATGAAAAACTATCAAGTTTTGGAAATTATGGGAATTGAGTGAACCACACTGACTTCATCTTGTGACTCAATTCCGAATCTAGCTCAGTTCCCTTTCTATTCAATTATGGGTCTAGACCAATTTCTCTTTTGTGAGAAAACTTCATTAAATTATGGGAATTGTGAGAAAAGTTTAGTGCATTGTTTGAACCTAGCCCTGCATGGCCGGGAAACCGAACCACCTCTATCTGTTACTTAAAGACCCTTATCTAAGGACCTACATTATGACGAACAGACATTCAGTCAGATCCAAAGACTGATGCAAGGAATTTTCTTACAATTATAAATCTCAAGAAACCCATATGTCTTATCTGAAAACTGGCTCCAACCTGGTCAATCAGTTACTGTTCCATATTCCTTTGATTGAATATAGACACTTAAGAGGAGTAGGAAATCTCTGTTTTTGTGCCTGTTTGTCCTACCCCAATCTCAACTCTCAAAACTGACATCCCCCTCCCACCTTGTAAAGCCCCCATTCTTTCCTCCAATTAGAAATCAGATTACCTAATTATATATCCTATTTTGGGTCCCTCTTATTGTTATCTTTTAATATATAAAAATCTGTCTCCCCCTGTGTATAGGGTCCTGTGTCAAGCTGAGGAGATCTGGTTGTGATTTGTTATGCAATTGGCATGCATTCCTTAAGAAATTGATATGTTCGGAAGCTCAAACTTTTGTTTCCTCAGATATTTTAGTAGTTTGAATGGTATGGCACTGAATAAGTAAATTAATTTAGGTAGAATTGTCATTTTTATTATATTAGTATAGCCTACCCATGAGCAACTGATATTTTTCCATTTGGTTAAATCTGACTTTATTTGTGTGAAAAGTGTTTTGTAACTGTGTTCATATAGTTCCTGCGTTTGCCTTGGCAGGTAGACTGCCAAATATTTTATATTGTCTACAGTTATTTTAAATGGAATTTCTCTATCTGTTGCTGCTGGACTTTGTTGGTCAGGTATAGAAATACTGATGATTTATTTGGGTTTATTTTATATTCTGCAACTTTGCTAAAGTTAATTGTTTCAAGTAGTTTTTATGGGGCAGCTAGGTGTCGCAGTGGATAAAGCACTGAACCTGGATTCAGGAGGACCTGAGTTCAAATCTGAATTCTGTGGAAATTTATTTTGATTTGGGGACCCTACCTTTGAGCTGAGATTAGAAAGCCTTGGGCCCTCAGGGTTTTTTCTGTATGGGAGGGGCTAGTGCCCCTCCACCTCTGCTTCAGCTGAGCCAAAAAGCCCTAGATTTGTGGTCAGACAGCTGGGGGAAAAAGCCCCAGCTCCCTCCACCGTGAGAGGATCTATCCCAGAGATCCCGAGCTCATCCAGGCCGGGCTCTGGCGTAGTCCATGTTGAGTTCCCAGGTGTGTAGCGGGGAGCATGGGCCCCTTGGTGTGGTTGAGCCTCCCCAGCTGCAGCCCTGGTGCAGCCAGTAGATTAGTTTGGCATGTGCGGGGGCGCACGGAGCCCCGAGATTTGAGTAGTTAAAAGGAAGATATTTACCGGGGAGTTAGACAGTAAGGGGCAGTGGACTGATGGAGCAGACAGACAGACATAATAGGAGACAGTACAAGAGGTTGGAGAAAGGGGGGGGGGGCGCCACGCTGGAGCACTAGGAGAACGCTAGAAGAAGGTCTATTGGTATGCAGGAGGAGGCTAAAAAGTTCCAGGCACTGCGGGTGGAAAGAGACGTACTGGAAAGCAATCAGGTTGTACATTTTATTTCCCTGTATTTTTATGTTTAAATTGTATCTCAAAAATAAACTCTGCTTTGATTATTTAGTAATCTTTTGCTTATCAATTTGGGAGCAGTGTGGAAAAATTTTTAAATGGCCCATACTAAGTTAATAGCAGTCAGATAGCTAGTGAGTCAAAAGGCCACAGATTAGTCCTCCAGTCAGATTAGTCCCTCCAGTTTAGGCCAGCAAGTTAATAAAATATTTTTACAATTCAAACACTTGACACTTACTACTTGTGTGACCCTGGGTAAGTCATTTAACCCTCATTGCCCCACCAAAAAAATAAAAAAAATAAAAAATAAAATCAAGTAGTTTTTTACTTGAATCTCTAGGATTCTCTAAGTAAACTTCCACAGTTATTTTAGATTTCACCCTCTTAATATTGACTCTCATTTTCCTACTCCTGAATTAATAGAGGCTCATTCTTGTGAATTTTCAAACTTCATAAGGGTAGAGCCTTCAGATCAATTTCCTTTACCCCAAAGAAAGGAACAAATGTCAAGATGAAAGACAGAAGCCCATTTTCACAGGACCACATACTGTCCTAAGAAGAAGAGTACCCAAGGCCTCTCCCCTTACATTACTATTTCTTAGTGTATGCTGTTGGCAAAGCACTCATTCCAAGAGCAAAGATCAACAAAAAAAATGTTGGCAGCTTGATGCCCTTTAGAAAGCCTCCCCAATCAAAGAGCCTCTCGTTCACCAAGTAGTTAGCTAATCAGAACCAGATACAGAATGTCCGTTTAAGCTCTTACTCTGAGGTACTATGAAGTCAACAAGCATTTATTAAGAACCTACCATTTGCTAGGCATTGTGCTAAGCAAGTTCTGGGGGTATTAAAAAAGGTTAAAATAGAATCCCTCTCAGAGTTCAAATTCTAATGGGAGAGAGAGTATGCAAACAATTATGTACATACAAGTTATAGACAGGATTCATTGTAGATAATCTCAGAGGAAAGGAACTAGCATTAAAAGTGGGGGAGGAAAAAATAAAATTAAAAAAGTGGAGGAGGGTAAAAGGTGAGATTTTAGCAAGGATCTGAAAGAAGCCAGGGAAACCAAAAGGTAGAAAAGAGAGAACATTCCAGGCATGGTAAAAAATGCACAAGGCTGAGAAATGGAGCATCTTATTTGAGGAACAGCAAGGAGGCCAGTGTCACTGAATCAGAGTAATGGAGGGGAGTAAGGTGTAAGAAGACTTGAAAGGTAGGAGGGGGCTGGCTTATCAAAAAGCTTTAAAAGTCAAAAAGAGGATTTTGACATCTGGATTGCTGGGAAAACAGTGTAGAGAAGAATGTACTTAATGGGTCAGTATGTAGCACTCAAGTAGGTGAAGTTTAGTCGAGGTAATAAGAGCCAGGAGAGTTTATTGAATGGGAGGGGGATTGAAGGAGGGGAGGTCGACATGGTCAGGCTTTCATTTCAGGAAGACCACTTTGATAGCCAAGTAGGGAATGCCTTGAAATGGAGAAAGACTTGATGCAGGGAGATCAATGAGAAGGAAGGAAGGAAGGAAGGAAGGGGTGATGGGAACTTGCACGAAGGTGGTAGCAGAATCAGAGTAATGGACATTCCACTTCATCTCAACTCTCCCAGGAGCAGGTTTTCCTGTCTCTTCCTCCTGGAAAATTTCTATCAGAGATACTCTGCTCATGTACCAGTACCCTCTTACCTAGGATGTAGAAATTACCTAGTCTAATTCTCCTCTTCCAATTATCTTTATAGATGAGGAAAATGAGGCCTAGAGTTTAATTGACCTTTATTTTTTGGATGGGCAATGAGGGTCAAGTGACTTTCCCAGGGTCACATAGCTAGTAAGTCAAGTGTCTGAGGTTTGGACTCAGGTCCTCCTGAATCCAGAGCCAGTGCTTTATCCACTATGCCACCTAGCTGTCCTAATTGACCTTTCATCATAGATTTCATCATAGATGGACTATCTGAGCCAGAAGATACCTTAGAGGTCATTTACTACAATCTTCTTATTTTACAGATAAGGAAACTAAAGCCCAGAGTTGGAATGTGATTTTCCCAAGCTTAAGTAGAAGATCTGGGATTCAAACTCAAGCCTTTTGAGTCTAAGGCTACAATTCTTTCTGTTATGATCACACTGAGGCAGCTGATGGTGCCGTGGATAGAGCACTTGGCCTGGAATCAGGAAAACTCATTTTCCTGAGTTCAAATCTGGCCTCAGGCATTTACTAGCTGTGCAACCCTGAGCAAGTCACTTAAACAGTGTTTATTTCAACTTCCCTAATTGTAAAATGGGTATAATAATATACCCACCTCAGCTGGTTGTCGTGAGGATCAAATAAGATGGTATTTGTAAAAGTGCTTAGCACAGTGCTTGGCACACAGGACATACTTAATAAATGCTTCCTTCCTTTCTTCAACTGAACTTCACCTACTTGAGTGCTACATACTGACCCATTAAGTACATTCTTCTCTACACTATTTTCCCAGCAATCCAGATGTCAATAAGCTTTTCCTTCTATTTGCACATTCTGTTTCTACCATTCATTTTTCAGTGGACAGAATTCCAAAGCTTGAAAGAACCTCAAAGATCATTGGGGTCCAACATGGTGCAAAACTATAATCCCTTCAACAACATATTTAGCCTCTGCTTGAAAAACTTGGGTGAAAGGGATACCATGACTTCTGATCACAGCCACCCTGCTTTGGGAAGCTCTGATTGTCCTGACAATATGTTTACCTGAATTGGCCTCTTTGTAATTTCCACTCACTGCTATCCTCTTGGACCAAGAAGAACAAGCCTAATTTCTAAGTTTCAAGAACTTGAAGAAATGTATCCTATTCTGCTAAAATGCTCTCTTTTTTTAATATTAAACATCGAGGCACCTAGGTGGCACACTGGACAAACCAATAGCCTTGGATTCAAGCAGGACCTGAGTTCAAATGTGACCTCAGACGCTTGACACTTACTAGCTGTGTGACCCCGGGCAAGTCACTTAACCCCCATTGCCCCACCAAAAAACCCCAAACAAACATGAATAAACATCCCTTCCTAACATCTTCCTTCAGCTAATCTTAATAGAAAGGATCTTAAAGCCCTTTTGTATCCCAGTCATTCTGGTTGCTCTCCAATTTGACAATGACTTTTGCTAAAATATGGCATCTAGAACTACAATCGATGTTCTTGGGTTCGTCTGATAGGGACAGCTGCCACCTTCTTATGCCTCTGTGCTTTTGTTAACAGCACAAGATTACATTTGTTTTCTTGACAGCTCTATTATACTGTTGACCCATATTGACTTGTAGTCTACTACAACCCCTAGATGATTTTCAAATAAACGGTTTCCTAGGCACACCTCACCCATTTTATATTCATGAATTTCATTTTTCAAAACCAAATGTAGGACTCTAAATTTCATCTTATTTTAAATTTAAATTTTATCTTGGATTTTGCCCAGTGTTCTGGCTTGTCAAGATCTTTGGGGACTCTGACTCTGTCATGAAATGTGTTAGTTATCCTTCCAACTCTGTGTCATTTTCAGTTTGATAAGGATGAGATCTATGCCTTTATCAAAGCCTTTCATAAAAAGTTTAAATAGAATACAGCAAAGAACATATCCCTGGGACGCTACTGGAGACATCCTTTCAGATTGACCTTGTATAACCTATTTTCATACATATATATATATCTATATATATATCTATCTGTATCTGCATATATGCATATATATCTGATGCTTGCATATATACATATATACATGTGTATTTTTTGTAGACCCACACAGAGACAAATACAATGACTGACAACAAAAATCAATCTAGGTCCTGATTAGAGTGAATAATGAATCCCATGAAGTGGTCACATTATTCAAATTGACATTATTCAAAGTTATAATTATATATAAAATATTGTAATTGATTTTGGCCCAGTGGAAATATGCAATGTGATTTCAGAGAATATTTCCACTTCATGGGATTCATTATCTGTACTAATTGGGACCTACCTGTAATTCAAGTAGTCAAATAACATATAAAACAAGAGGTATTTGTTGTTCTTCCTTCATTCTCAAAGAGAACCATGCTATCAGGGTGATGTCATGACTTGCAGTGAATTGGATTTAAGTGAGGGGGGTGCTGTGCAAAGTCACCAACCTCACTCTTTCCTCCAGAACCATCTGGGTTCAGTGGCAAGATATATATCACAATGTTTAAGGCAATTAGGATTAAGTGACTTGCCCAGGGTCACACAGCTAATAAGTGTCTGGGGTGACATTTGAACCCAGGTCCTTTCAACTTCAGGTCCAGTGCTCTATCCACTGCACCACCTTACTGCCCACAAAACAAGAGGCCCAATCTTAACCCAAATCCCAGTCTTTAACAAAGTAGAAACAAATGATTAAACAACTAACCAGGAAGAAAAGAAAATATCTTTGTCCTCTGTCTTCTTCTGGGCCTACCATCTTTGGCCCTATTTTATGTTCTTTTAAAAAAGTATAATTATATATATATATGCATGTATATATGTGTATATATGCATGTATATGTATATATATGTGTATATATGTATATGTGTGTATTTATATATACATACATACATACACACACAGTTCTGAATCTACTGATTTCTCTAAATTACCTCATCAATCTTTCCCCACTTCACTCTGAGCTTCATAATTACCATTGTTAGAGCACTGTAATATTTGAGTATATCAGTATATTATAATATATTCAGCCATTCTCTAAATATTATACTTCTAGGTTGTTTGTAATGTTTGTTATTATGAATATTATATCTATTAATATTTTTATATGGCTAGATTTCTTTTTCCTTTTGATGACTTTTTTAAGGAACTTCAAGCTAGGACTTGCTGGGTTAAAAAAAATTTTTAGTTTGTGACTCATCACCTGCTGATTTCTAAAATGCTCCACCAGTCTAAAAGGCCCACTAAAACATATGAGTACCTTTTTCCTTCCATTAACTGCCAACAATAGAATGTATCTTGAAAAAAAATTTTTTTTACTGTTTTTGCAAGTCTAAAAGGTTTAAGGTGATACTCTAAAGTTGTTTTGATTTGTACATTTCTACCATTCCATTTGAACAAATATTCATATGTATTTTCTCATCCAAACTTACCTATTGAGATTCTCTAACCATTACTTTACTGAGGATGCCATATTTTTAGTTTTACAGACATTTGTAATTTCCTTATAGATTTATTATGGGATTTTATTTTATCTATTCTTAAAAATCTATGAGGTTTTCCATTTGGGATACACAACATGATACATATGCACGCATTTTATAAAGAACTTTTTTAACATATGTAACAATACAAAATTGATTTCCTATGGTCCCAGAGGAAATGGGTTATTTACTTTACCCCTCTAAAGTGGCTCTCTGCTCTTGACTCATTCAAGAGAACAGGATTGAATCTTGGAGAATTCTAGACTCTTAAGAGAAAAGCAAGGCTCTTTTCTCTCCTATTACACAAATAGAATATCCTTTTCTATCTTTTTTAGTGGAGAGGCATAACATGGTAGCAGTTAAAAAACCAACCTCAAAAGTAGGAAGACCTAGTTTCAAGTCCTGCCTTGGACACTGTCTTTGTGATATTGGACAAGTTACTAGAACTCTTCAGTGCCACAAGAAACTCTACAAGTGTCAGAAAATTTTCTGATTAACTAATTTCCTCACCTAAAGTTTCCTATATCAAAGATATCAGAGATCAGGGGGCAGCTAGGTGGCACAGTGGATAGAGCACTGGCCCTGGAATCAGGAGTATCTGAGTTCAAATCCAGCCTCAGACACTTAACACTTAACTAGCTGTGTGACCCTGGGTCACTTAACCCCAATTGCCTCACTAAAAAAAATAAAAAAATAAAAAAATAATAAAAAGGAATTTGGGGCAGCTAGGTGGTGAAGTGGATAGAGCACCAGTCCTGGAGTCAGGAGGACCTGAGTTCAGGTCTGGCTTCAGACACTTAACACTTACTAGCTGTGTGACCCTGGGCAAGTCACTTAACTCCAATTGCCTCATCAAAAAAAAAAAAAAAACACCAAACCAACAAACAAAAAAAAAGATATCAGAGATCATAATCAACCAGAAAAAGAAACCAGAATCTTTAAATACTTTTTCAAATATGACTAGGATCATTTATGTTTTTCATAAGTTAGCAGCAATATTATTAAAATTAATTCATATGCATACAGAGCCTTTAAGTTTACCAAGTTCTGTCCAAATAACAATCCTCTAAGGAAAGCATTACAATCATCAACCCCATCTCACAGAATAGGAAATTTTAAAAAAATGTTATGATATGCAAAATGTCACATTTTGTTAAAGTGTCTAAAGGAAGATTCAATAGGTGGCAAATTTTACATCAACGTTTCATTTTGAAACTAAATATTTTTGGATTATGTATATTTCTTGCAACAGTATTTGATTCTTCTTTTCAATCTATACTATAATTCTCTTCCATTTTATTTGGGAGTTTGGAGTATTTTTTGTGTTGTGTATTATAACTTGTCTTTTCCCAGACATCCTATTGCAAGGGAATATGAAGTTTTTATTCTTATTTTTCTATTATATATTTAAAATTAGCTTAACTAAAAAAAGTTTAAAAAATTAACTTAACTACTCTTTTTTTAAAAATTACTTTCAATGAATCAACCAATCAACAAATATAGTATATCCCATTTACCATGATTGGCAGGGGTAATACAAATATAATGAATGAAACAATTCCTCCTTGCAATAAGCTTACATTCTAAGAGAGGAAACAAATACAAAAGAATAAATAAAAAGAGAATAAATAAAACATATTAATGGCTAGGTAGGTTATTTTAAACTGGATTTCCCTATTCTCAAAGATAAGAGTTTCCCTGTTGGATTGTCCTGCCTCCTTCCTCCTTTCTCCTCTTCCATTCATTTTCTTCTCTTTCTTTTTCTGAAATAAAATTTTGTATCCTTTAGTGATTTACCAAGTGAAATTCTCTTAGGGCTCCCACAACTTATTTTATTATGATTGCTCTAAGGGCTTACTTTTTGGCTGGAAGGATTGTTTGTTGTTGAAGTTTTCTTTGAAGTGGCTATACTTTCTAAAATTGTCAAAATCCTCTTGCTTCACAAAGATCCATCTTCCATCTTCATAAAATATGCAGAGTTTTTCTGGGCAGGTAATTTTGAGTTCATGACATACTTTTAAATTTTGTAAATGCATAGTGTTATCCAAATTTCTACAGTCCTCACATTCTCTTTCAAGAGTCCACTATGACCTTTATATTTTTTTCATGATATGTGATCTCTTTATTTCTCATGGACCTTGTTATCTTTGTAATTCTGGAGTTTAATGATGCATCTAGGCAGGTTAAATTGTGGGTGTTTCCTTGCTGGAGTCCTGTGGATTTTGTCTTATTTGTATTTTGCTATGATTTTTTTTCTTTTACAATTGGAGGGTTTTCTTTGAAAATTTCCTGAAATATAACATGTAAATTTTCTCCCCAACACCCCCACCCCCACCCAAGTTTTCTGTATGTAGATTTTCCTGATTTTTTTTTTTTTAGTGAGGCAATTGGGGTTAAGTGACTTGCCCAGGGTCACACAGCTAGTAAGTGTTAAGTGTCTGAGGCCTGATTTGAACTCAGGTACTCCTGACTCCAGGGCCAGTCCTCTATCCACTGTGCCATCTAGCTGCCCCGATTTTCCTGATATTTTCACATTGGGTTCTATTACGTAGATGGGCCTGGGAGGGTTGTGATTGAAAGATACAATAATCCTTTTAGGCTGCATTTCAACCTACCTTTTGTTGTGTATAATTCCATTTTCCACCATCATGAATTTATTATTTGTTTTTGTTTTGTTTTGTTTTGCAGGGCAATGGGGCTTAAGTGACTTGCCCAGGGTCACACAGCTAGTTAAGTGTCAAGTGTCTGAAGCTGGATTTGAACTCAGGTCCTCCTAAATCTAGGGCTGGTGCTTTATCCACTGCACCACCTAGCTGCCCCTTGTTTGCTATTTTTAGTAATGTTTGAGGTTATTATTGCATTACCCATTTTATTGGTGGACTCTCATTCTTTTTAGATATAATTTAGTTATCACTTCATTTATCCATGCTTTTTCCCACATTGTTTAAATTCTTTAATTTTTCTTGCGATTTTCTTAGCAATCCCAATTTCCTCCCTAATTTTATTAAATAAATCATTTATCCACTGGAGAATATCTCTTGGAATCTAGGAGGATCTTAGATTTCAGGGGTGGAGAGAATCTTAGAAGGTATAGTATCTTTTTCTACCTCTGTTTCTCCTAATGAATCAGTGAATTTGTAATGAAACAGTTGTTCATATTTTAACATTGTAACCCCATTCTGTGTTCTCTTAAAAAAATAATTTTTGGTTGATTGCTAATTGCCTTTATTGTGGGTGGGGATAATTGTTTATCTTTGTTATTAATTTGGGAGAGATGATACAAACCCAACCTCCCTTTCTTTAATCTCACTAATCAATCTTTGATTGGTCTTGCATGTTTTGTTCTGATGAAGCCATGTCATATTTTGGGCATTATTGATACCTTTGTTCATATTCATTTACCATTCCTTTAATAACACATTCAAGAATTTTGCCAAGAATGAGTCAAATTAGGGGGCAGAGCCAAGATGTCAGAGGAACGACATTAAATGCACAGAGCTCCTGACACAATTACCCCCAAAACAGCAATAAAGCAAGCCCTGGAGCTGAAAAAAAAAACACAAAAAGATGGGCTGAGATTGTTTTCCAGATTAAAGGGGGCTGTTCTGGGCTGCAAGAAGAGCCCAACCCTGAAATTGTGTGAACATAGGCTGTAGACACACTGTGAAAGAGGAACTTACACCCAAGCCTCTGAATCAGCTACAGCACCAGAATCTTCTGGAGCTAAGCTTATGGTCAGGTGAGAGGGCTGAACAGCTGGCCGGGGTGGGGGTGGGGGAATACAGGGGTTTCTGCAAGACCTAAGGAGGAATTCGGCTATCCCACCCCAGCAGGGAACCAGGAAGAAATCCTGAGAGGTAGGAGGCCCAGATGGGGGAGGGGCACAGGCTCAAAGCTAAAAACCACAGTACATATAGTTCTCCTGGCTGGTTAATTAGCAAGTTGGCTTGAGGTTATCTTCAGATGAGAAAATAGGCCAGGTATGAGAAAAACCTGCCCTCCCTCAAACCAAAACACTTGGGACCCTCTAAAGCTTGGGACAGTGTAGCTTGGAAGTGGGGCCCCACTGTAAGAGGGAGTTAAAAGTCAAATGAAAGACAGCAAGATGAGCAAGCAAAGAAAGCTGAGAACTATTGAAAGTTTCTTTAGTGACAAGGAAGATTGAGGTGCACCCTCAGAAGAGGAAAGCAACCTCAGTGCCCCTACATCCAAAGCTTCCAAGAAAAATATAACTTGGTCTCAGGCCATGGGCGTGCTCAAAAGGGACTTTGAAGATAAAGTAGGAGAGAAAGAAGGAAGGTTTAGAGTGGTGGAGGAAAGAATGGAAAGAGAAATGAGAGCAATGAAGGAGAATCATGAGAAAAAAGTCAACAGCTTGAAAAGCCAAATGGAAAAGGAGACAAAATCTCTTGGGAGAAAATTATTGCTAAAGAATTTGTATTGAACAATTGGAAGCTAGTGAATTCATGAGAAACCAAGACACAGTAAAGGAAATCGAAATAAATAAAAAAATAGAGGTCAATATGAAATATCTCCTTGGAAAAACAGCTTATCTGGAAAATAGATCCAGGAGAGGTAATTTGAAAATCATTGGACTACATGAAAACCATGACCAAAATAAGAGTTTAGACAGCATCTTCCAAGAGATTGTCAGGGAAAATTGCCCTGATATTCTAGAAGCAGAAGGCAAAATAGAAATCAAAAGAATCCACCAATCACCTCCTGAAAGAGATCCCAAAAGGAAAACCTCCAGGAATATTATAGCCAAATTCCAGAGCTCCCAGGTCAAGGAGAAAATATTGCAAACAGCTAGAAAAAAGGAATTGAAATACTGTGGAGCTAAAATAAAGATAAAAAAGATCTAGCAGCATCTACATTAAAGGATCAGAGGGCATGGAATATGATATTCCAGAGGGCAAAGGAACTGGGACTACAGGCAAGAATCATGTACCCAGCAAAACTGACTATAATCTTTCGGAGGAAAAAATGGGACTTCAATGAAGAAGAGGACTTTCAGGCATTTGTGATGAAAAGACCTGAACAGAATAGAAAATTTGACTTTCAAATATAAGACCTCAGAGAAGCATAAAAAGGTAAAGAGGAAAAAGGCTTCATGAGGGATATTAAAAGATCAAACTTTTTGCATTCCTACCTGGTAAGATAATACTTCTAACTCATAAGAACTCTCTTAGTATTAGGATAACTGAAAGGAATACACTTAGAGGACACAGGTCTGAGCTGAATATGAAGGGATGACATTTGTAAAGCATTTATTTTTCATTTATCCTTGTTCTTTGTGGGGCAGGCAGGGTGAGGTGGCTTATTTCTGGGGCCAGATTTGGGCTCAGGGCCTCCTGGGTCCAGGGCTGGTGTTTTGTCGACTATGCCATCTAGCTAATCCATGATGACATCTTTAAAATAGGGTTGAGAGATAGGAGGAATGCACTGAGGGAGGGGGAAAGGGAGAGATAGTTCACAGGAAGGAAACAGGAAAAAAGTTTATGGAGGGGAGGGGAAAAGGGGGAAGGAGTGAGGGAATGAGTGAACCTTAATACCATCAGAATTGGCTAAAAGAGGGAATAACATAATATTCAATTGGGTATTGTAATATATCTTTGCCCTGAGGGAAAGTTGGGGGAGAAGGAAATAAGAAGGGGAAGAAGAGGGAAAGGAGGGAAGGCCAGATTGGTTGAGGGGAGCATTATAAGCCAAACATTTTCGAGGAAGGTGAAGATGTTTTGCATAGCTGCACATGTATGACTTATATTGAATTGTTTGATTTCATAGGGTTGAGGAGGGAGGGAAGAAGAAAAATTTAGAACACAGAATTATCTCAAAGACCTTAATCTCATCAGAGTGGGTTCAAGGACAGAATCACATTCATACCAAACTGGGAGGAGTAATATATTTAACCCTACGGGAAAGCAGGAGGGGAAGAGGATAAGGAGGGAAGGGTGAAAGAAGGGAGGGCAGAGCAGGGGAGGGGGCTGTCAGAAGTAAAACACTCTTGAGGAGAAATAGGGTAAAAGAAGATAGAAAATCGAGTAAATATCATGGAAAGGGAATAGGATGGAGGGGAATAGTTATGATGATTGACTATAATGTCAAAATGTATGGCACCCACTTGGCCAGGCTATAGGGAAGAAAAAATTCTTTGTCAAGTTAAAGGTACTATATAAAAGTTATGATGAACAGGATGCTATCACAAAAACCTGGAAAGACCTACATGAACTGAAGCAGAGTGAAATGTACTGTATACAAAATAACAGCAATAGTGTAAGATGATCTGCTGGGAAGCATATAGTTATTTTCAGCAAGGCAATTATCCAGTATAACTCTGAAGGACTTATAAAAATTGAAATCCATCTAAAGAGAAAGAACTGATGGTATCTGAAAACAGATTGGAACACATTTTTTTTTGACAATTGCTTAATCTGAAGTTTTGTTTTTAATCTGTTTTCTCTCACAGTCTAGCTAATGTGGGGATGTTTTCCATGACTACTCATGTATAACTTATTTTTATTTGCTTGAGTTTTGGGGGGTGGGGAGTGGGAAGGGAGGGAGGAAGAGAAGTTGAAACACAAAGTTTTTTTTAAATTGATGTCAAAATTTGTTTTTACATGTATTTTGGAAAATAAAATTCTAAACAGAAAAAAAAGAGGGAGTCAAATTTATTGGCTTAAACTTTGCAGTCTATATCTTTCTGTCTCTGTCTCTCTGAGTCTCTCTCTCTCTCTCTCTCTCTCTCTCTCTCTCTCTCTCTCTCTCTCTCTCTCTCTCTCTCTCTCTCCCTCCCTCCCTCTCTCCCTCCCTCTCTCTCTCTCATTTGCCATCTTTGCCCTACAGGATGAATTACACAATCATTCAAAGACACCTGACAGGGGCTTAGAAATCATATGTGCAAGTACCTCTAACATGTAGGAGGCATTTCACCTAACCCTGGTGTTTAAGTAGGCAGTTGTTTACTGCTGCCCAACCTTACATATCAATTCCTGATTAACAATCTTCTATGCATTATTCAATTCCAAAAATCATTCTCTTTGTTAGGGGAAAATAGAAGCAAAATAATAATCAAACAAATCCATCTTTTCTCAGTGAACTCCATCACTTTGCAAAAATTTCCCTCATACATAGAAAGTACTTTCTTGTTGCCTCTATCTTTGAGAATCCCTGTTTTCTCAAGGTTGGGCTCATCTATATATGGGAAGTTCATATGGGAAACCTTTCTTGATCCCTTCATTGTTGTTGGGTTTTGTGTGCATTTTGTTCTTCGATTATATTCATTCCTGTACATATTTTTCTCCTCTCACCTACTCAAGAAGCTTTCCTTCACGACAAAAATTACAAAAACAAAAAAACTTTTCAGCTAAAAGAATTAACATAGCAGTTGCTTTGACAACATATAATGTATTCCACATTCACAGTCACCTGCTTCTGTATTGAAAGAAGGAAAGTACATTTAATCAACTCTAGTTCAGAGCCAAGCTTGACCATTATAATTGGATAATATTCAATTGATTTTATTGTTCTTTCTATTTATATTGTTGTAGCCATGGTGCATACTGTTTTTTCTGGATTTGCTCATTACACTCTGCATTAACTCATTTAAGTCATCTTCTCTGAATTCTTCATAGTCAACATATTTACAGTAAAGTAATACTTCATTACATTCATGTATCATGATTTACTTAGCCCCATAAGTTGATACCCATTTAGTTTCCAATTCTCTGCTAATACAAAAAGTACTACTATGAATATTTAAGTATAGGTGGGAACTTTATCTTTGAGCTCCTGGAGGTAGGTCCATAGTATTGGAACATCCAGTTCAAAAGGTAAGACTGTTTTAGTCAATTCTTAGTATAATTCCAAATTAATTTATAAAATTGTTAGACCAACTCACAATTTCATCAGTAATGCATTTGTTGTACCTATTTTTCTGTAGCCCCTCTGACACTGACTCCATCTTTCTAAATTTGCTGTTTGTGGTGAAAATATCAGGCATTTTAATCTGCATTTGTCTTTTTTTTTTGTGACTTGGAGCAATATTTCTTATGGGTATTTTTTATTTAAAATCTTCTTTTGGAGAATTATTTATTGATATTGTTGACCATTTATGCATTTTGAAATGATTTTTGGGTTCATGAGTCTAAATTAATCCTCTCTAAATCTTGAATATCAGGTATGTATCAGAAAATTTTAATGCAAATAATGTTTTGCAATAAATAGTGTTGCTTATCCTTTTTTTGTGGGGCAATGAGGGTTAAGTGACATGCTCAGGGTCACACAGCTAGTAACTGTCAAGTGTCTGAGGCCAGATTTGAACTCAGGTCCTCCCTAATCCAAGGCTGGCACTTTGTGCACTGAGCTACCTAGCTGCCCCAACTTATCCTTTTTATACTGATTTTGTTTATGTAAAACTTTTCAATTTAATATAATCAAAATTATCTATTTTATCTTTTGTCAATTCCCTATCCTTTGTTTAGTTAAAAATTTTCCATAGTCCTTTAAAAGTTTATCTAGGTAGAGGCAAGATGGCAGAGAGAAGCTAGGAACATTCCTGAGCTTTCCCATATTTCCCTCAAAAACAACATTAAATCAAGCCTCTAAACAGATTCTGGAACTACAGAACCTACAAAAAGAGAGACAAAATCCTGCTATGTGAGAAAATTTAGAAGACTTCAGAAAAGGTCTGTCTCACCTGGGGTAAAAGGGGAGGGTGGCTCACCTCAATAAAGCTTGGCTTAGTGTGGCTTAGCACCACTCATCTCAGCTGGCAGATCACCTCAGCAAATCTCAGCTCAGTGGCAGCTCAACACTGTTGCAACTTGACACAGCTGAGAGTGGGGTAAGAAGCTTGCAACCATGAACCCTGTGCCCCAGGAGCAGACTTCAACTTGATAAGTTTAAAAATAACCTGCAACATGAGCAAGAAACAAAAAAGGACCCTTACCATTGATAACTTCTATGGTGAAAGGGAAGACCAAAATTCAAACACAGATGAGTTAGTCAAAATGCCCACAAGTGAAGACTCAAGAGGGAAGATGATCTTGTCTCAAGACCAAAAAGCCAACTGTGAAGAGCTCAAAAAGGCTTTTAAAAATAAAATAAGAGAGGTAGAAGAAAAATGGAAAAAGAAATAAGAGAAATGAAAATTATACTGCAAAAAGAAGCACAAAAAATGACAGGAAAATAATTCCTTAAAAAATACAATTGGCCAAATGAGAGAAAAAATTAGCCAAACAGAAAAAGAAGTGCAAAAGCTTACTGTGGAAAATAAGGCCTTAAAAAGTAAAATTGAGCAGATGGAAGCTGATAACTCCATGAGACAACAAGAATCTAACGAGCAGAATCAAAAGACTGAAAATATAGAAGAAAATGTGAAATACCTCATTGGAAAAACAACTGACCTGGAAAACAGGTCTAGGAGAGATAATCTGAGAATTATTGGACTACCTGAAAGCCATGATCAAGAAAAGAGTCTAGACACCATATTCCAGGAAATTATTATGGATAACTGCCCTGAAATTGTAGAATCAGAGGATAAAATCATCATTGAAAGAATCCACCGAGCACCTCCTGAAAGAGACCCCAAAAGGAACACTTCAAGGAATATAGTAGCCAAACTCCAGAATTATCAGGTGAAGGAGAAAATACTCCAAGCAGCCAGAAAGAAACCATTTAAATCCCATGGAGCCACAGTCAGGATTGCACAGGACCTGGTAGCTTCAAAATTAAATGATTGCAGGGCTTGGAATATTATATACAGGAAGTCAAAGGAGCTTGGATTGCAACCCAGGATCAACTACTCAGTAAAACTGATCATTCTCTTTCAGAGGAAAAGATGGACATTAAATGAACTAGAAGACTTCCAAGGCTTCCTGAGAAAAAGACCAGAAATGAACAGAAAATTTGATCTCCAAATACAAGACTCTAGAGAAAGATAAAGAGGTAAACAAGGGGGAGAAAGGGGTTGTTCAATGATTTTAAATTGCTTGAGTCTATATGAGGGAGGATAATACTTTTAACTCTTGAGATCTGTATCTCTGTAAAGGTATTGTTATTAAATCAACTTTGATGTGATGATATAAAGAAACTTAAGCAACAGAATAAAAGAAGACTAGGGGGAGGATAGGAAGGGAGAGGTGGAATGGGGTTAATTATATCAAAGGAAGAGGCACAGAAAGAACCCATTACAACAGAGGGAAAGAAGGGAGGGGTGGGCATTGTTGCAACCTTACTTTCATTAGACTTGGTTGAGGGAGGGAATAAAATACACTCCCATTTGTATAAAGAAACTTATCTTACTCTTTAAGGAAAAAAAGGGGAAGGGGGAAAAGGGTGGTATTGATAGAAGGGAGGGCACAAGTGGAGGAAAAAGGGGCAAGAAAAAGAAGGGCAGGTGATAAAAGGGAGGGCAGATTGAAGGAGGCAGTGGTCAGAAGCAAAATAATGGTCAAGTGGAATAGGGGGAAAGAAGGGGAAAAAAGAGTACAAAGGGGAAAAGAATATGGAGGGAAATAAACAGTTAATTTTAACTGTGAATGTGAATGGGATGAACTCTCCTATAAAATGGAAGAGAATTGCAGAGTGAATTAAAAACCAGAATCCTACAATATGCTGTTTACAAGAAACACATTTGAAACAGAGAGATATACACAGAGTAAAGGTAAAAGGCTGGAACAGAATATATTATGCATCAGCTAAAGTCAAAAAACCAGGCATAGCAATCCTTATCTCAGACAAAGAACAGGCAAAAATAGATCTCATTAAAAGAGATAAAGAAGGAAACTACATCTTGCTAAAAGGTACTATAGATAATGAAGTAATATCAATATTAAACATGTATGCACCAAGTGGTATAGCATCCAAATTCTTAGAGGAGAAGTTAAATGAGTTACAAGAGGAAATAGACAGTAACACTATACTAGTGGGGGATCTGAATCTTCCCCTCTCAGAATTAGAGAATCTAGCCACAAAATAAATAAGGAAGAACTGAAAGAGGTGAATAGATTACTAGAAAAGTTAGACATGATAGATGTCTGGAGAAAATTGAATGGGGATAGAAAGGAATATACCTTTTTCTCAGCAGTACATGGCACATTTTCAAAAATTGACCATGTATTAGGGCACAAAAACATCATAGTCAAATGCAGAAAGGCAGAAATAATAGCTGCATCCTTCTCAGATCATGATGCGATAAAAATTACATGTAATAAAGAGCCATGGAAAGGTAGACGGAAAATCAATTGGAAACTAAAGAATGAGTGGGTCAAACAACAAATCATAGAAACAATAACTTTATCCGAGAGAATGACAACAATGAGACAACATACCAAAATCTATGGTATGCAGGCAAAGCAGTGCTTAGGGGAAATTTTATAGGTTTATCTGCTTACATGAATAAAAAAGAGAAAGAGGAGATCAATGAATTGGGAATGCAACTTAAAAAGCTAGAAAAAGAACAAATTAGAAATCCCCAATTAAATACTAATTTAGAAGTCCTGAAAATTAAAGGAGAAATTAATAAAATTGAAAGCAAGAAAACTATAGAATTAATCAATAAAACTAAGTGCTGGTTTTATGAAAAAACCAATAAAATAGATAAACCACTGGTTAATTTGATTAAAAAAGAAAGAATAAAACCAAATTACCAGTATCAAAATTAAAAAGGGTGATGTTACCACCAATGAAGTGGAAATTAAATCAATAATTAGGAACTATTTTGCCCAACTGTATGCCAATAAATTTAACACTCTAAATGAAATGGATAAATATTTACAAAAATACAAACTGCCCAGGTTAGCTGAAGAAGAAATAAAATCCTTAAATAAACCCATATTAGAAAAAAGAAATTGAACAAGCCATTAGTGAACTCCCTAAGAAAAAATCCCCAGGGCCAGATGGGTTTACAGGTGAATTTTACCAAACATTTAAAGAACAATTAATTCCAATATTATACAAATTATTTGGAAAAATAGGTGAAGAAGGAGTCCTACCAAATTCGTTTTATGACACAAATATGGTGGTGATACCACAACCAGGCAGAGCCAAAAGAGAGAAAGAAAATTATAGACCAATTTCCCTAATGAATATTGATGCTAAAATCTTAAATAAGATATTAGCAAGGAGATTAAAACAAGTGATCACCAGGATAATACACTATGACTGGGTGGGATATACCAGGAATGCAGAGCTGGTTCAACATTAGGAAACTATCAACATAATAAACCATATCAATAAGAAAACTGACCAAAATCATATGATTATCTCAATGGATGCAGAGAAAGCTTTTGACAAAATACAGCACCCATTTCTAATAAAACCACTAGAGAGCTTAGGAATAGTTGGGGCTTTCCTTAAAATAATAAGCAGTATCTACCTAAAACAATCAGCAAGCATTATATGTAATGGAGATAAATTAGAGGCTTTCTCAATAAGATCAGGGGTGAAACAGGGATGTCCATTATCACCCCTATTATTTAATATCGTACTAGAAATGTTAGCTTTAGCAATCAGAGAAGAAAAAGGAATTAAAGGAATTAGAATAGGCAAGGAGGAAACAAAACTATCACTTTTTGCAGATGATATGATGGTATACATAGAGAATCCTCGAGAATCAACTCAAAAATTACTTGAAACAATTAACTTTAGCAAAGTAGCAGGATATAAAATAAACCCACATAAATCATTAGCATTTCTATACATGACCAACAAAGTCCAGCAGCAAGAAATAGAAAGATAAATTCCATTTAAAGTAACGGTAGATAATATAAAATACTTGGGAGTCTACTTGCCAAGACAAACCCAGGAACTCTATGAACACAATTACCAAATGCTTTTCAAACAAATCAAATCAGATCTAAAAAAGTTGGAAAGATATCAATTGCTCATGGATAGGCTGAGCTAATATAATAAAAATGACAATTCTACCTAAATCAATGTACTTATTCAGTGCTATACCAATCAGACTACCTAAAAATTATTTTATAGAGCTAGAAAAAATAATAACAAAATTCATCTGGAAAAACAAAAAGTCAAGAATATCAAGGGAAATAATGAAAAAAGGACAGGAAGGTGGGTTAGCTGTACCAAATCTGGAGCTCTACTATAAAGTGGCAGTCATCAAACCATCTGGTTCTGGCTAAGAAATAGAGTGGAGGACCAATGGAATAGGCTAGGCACAGGAGACACAGTAGTAAATGACATTAGTAATGTACTGTTTGATAAACCCAAAGACCCCAGCTTCTGGGATAGGAATTCAGTATTTGCCAAAAAATTGCTGGGAAAACTGGAAGATAGTATGGCAGAAATTAGGCATAGACCAACATCTGACACCTTATACTAAAATAAGGTCAAAATGGGTACATGATTTAGACATAAGAGGCAATACCATAGGAAAATTAGGAGAAAAAGAATAGTCTACCTTTCAGATCTTTGGAAAGGAGAGCAGTTTATGACCAAACAAGAGATAGAGAATATTATGAAATGCAAAATGGATGACTTTGATTACATTAAATTAAAAAGGGTTTGTACAAACAGAAGCAATGCATCCAAAATTAGAAGGGATGCAGATAGCTGGGAAACGATCTTTATGGCTAGTACCTCTGATAAAGGCTTCATTTCTAAAATATATAGGGAAATAAATCAAATTTATATGAATACAAGTCATTCCCCAATTGAGAAATGGTCAAAGGATATGAACAGGCAGTTTTCTGATGAAGAAATCAAAGCTATCTATTCCCATATGAAAAAATGCTCTAAATCACTATTGATTAGAGAGATGCAAATTAAAACAACTCTAATGTACCACCTGACACCTATCAGATTGGCTAATTTGACAAAAAAGGAAAATAATAAATGTTGGAGAATCTGTGGGAAAATTGGAACACTAATGCATTGTTGGTGGAGCTGTGAACTGATCCAACCATTCTGGAGAGCACTTTGGAATTATGCGCAAAGGGCTATAAAGCTGTGCATACCCTTTGACCCAGCAATACCACTTTTGGGTCTTTTTCCCCAAAGAGATCATAAAAAAGGGAAAAGGACCCACATGTACAAAAATATTTATAGCTGCTCTTTTATGGTGGCAAGGAATTGGAAATCGAGGGGATGTCCATCAATTGGGGAATGGCTGAACAAGTTGTGGTATATGAATGTAATGGAATTCTATTGTGCTATAAGAAATGATAAGCATGTGGAGTTCAGAGAAACCCGGAAGGACTTGCATGAACTGATGATGAGTGAGATGGGCAGAACCAGAAGAACATTATACACAGTATCATCAACATTATGTGTTGATCGACTGGGATAGATTAGATTCTTCTCACCAATCCAATGAAACAAGAATGTTCCAAAGGACTCATGATGGAAAAGGCTCTCCAAATCCAGGGGTAAAAAAGGAACTGTGGAATATGGATGCTAATTGGACCATACTATTTCTTTTGTTTTTGATGCTGTTGGTTTTCTGATTTCAGGTTTTTCCTTTGTGCTCTGATCCTTCTCATATAACATGACTAATGCAGAAACATATTTAATGTTATTATGTATATATAACCTGTATCAGATTGCCTGCAATCTAGGGAAGGGGGGGGGAGGGAGTGGAGGGAGGGAGAAAAATTAAAATTTAAAAAAAAATGAAAAAAAATGAAAAAAAATCCATAACTATGAGAAATAATGCCATTAATTTTCCTTCTATTGATTTTTTTCATTTATATTAAAATTGTCTCAATTTATAATTTATCATGTAATATAGTGTTAAATGATATTCTAAACCTATATATTACCAAAATACTTTCTCAATAGTTCTTGTTAAATATAGATCTCCTTCAGTTAGTTTATATGTGTTGGTTTATTCAACACTTGGCTATTCAATGTGTATGTGTTCTTTAGGCTAATTATTTTACATTTAAATATATATGAATTATCTTCATAATAACTATTTTAAATTACAATTTAATATCTGGAAATATTATCCCTACTTAATTTCTACTTTTTTTTCATTATTTCCCTTGATATTCCAGAACCTTTGGTCCTTCAAATGAATTTTGTTATTTTGTCTGGCTCTATAGAGAATTCTTTTTGTAGATTGATTGGTATAGCAGAAAGTCTACAAATTAATTTAGGTGGTGTTGTCATTTAAAAATATTTTGGCATAACCCAATCAAATACAATGACTATCTATTTCAGTCTTCATTTCTTTAAAAATTGTTTTGAATTTTTATTTCTATAATCCTTGAATATCCCAAATATTTTAAATATTTTGTAATTACTTAAAATGAGATTTTTTCCTCCTGTTTTTTCTTATTCTGATTATTTAAGTGTACTTTAAACCTTTAGCCCTACAAAACATTTCTGTCCGTCAATGTTTTTTTCTTTCTCTTTGATTTCATTGTTTTTAGAAAAAAAATACTGTAAAAATGAGAGAATTATTTCATTCCTCAGTCTTTTCTTGATCATTGCATTTATTTATCCTTCATGTGTTTCTTTTCTATGAAGTATTCACATGTTGGATATTCTATTTGGCTCATTTCTTTTTCTTTCTTTTAGTTATACGAGTGTTTCAAATGCCTCTTTTTTGGTTCAATGTCTACCATGTTTCAATGATTAATCAGCTCAAGTTTGAAAATATTTTGTATTGTATTTCAGCTTTATCTCCATTGCCTGTTGGAATATCCTATTCTCTCCTTTCATAACTGGAAATATTCCCCTTGGCTGAATGCAAAATATGTAATTTGTTATTGGAATTATGAAATTTAACTTCTACATGCCTTGTATTTTAATCAATAATTTTTCCCCTGACAGCAATGTCTAGATTTTATTGTTTTGGCCTTCCTCCTTAGTTTTTGGTCCTTCTTCCTTTTGTTATTGCATAAGCCCCCTGAATAGATGTCTTCTATTTTCTTGTGCTTTAAGGACTTATAGAGACGGCGCAGCTTACTGAGTACAGTAAACTCCACAAAGAGCTGATTGACCCAAGATGGATTTCTCATCTTCTTTCACTTCAGTATGGAAACACTTTTGTATTTAACACTCTAATATTGATCCTTCTATCCTCTTTCTCTTCCAGTTGCTCTCCTTTTCTTTCATCTGCCTGAGAAGGATCAGTGTCTATCATATTTTGTGAGATGAAGGCTCAGTCATTTTTTTTTCTGATGGTACTAGGCAGGGAACCCCACAGCTAGGACCTGAAGCACAAATCTGAGAAGCTGCTTATGCTGGCTGGATCTAGCACATGGCATGGTTTGTAGGTATTGACACTGAATAGGAACAGTATATGTGACTCCTTGAGGATTTTACCATGTATGTTTCTGTCTTCTTATTTTATAGATTCAGCTTTATGATATGGCTTATACCTAATTCTTTTTTGCGATGTTTTTGTATTGAAGAGGTCTGAGAAAAAGAACTATTCTGTCCCCTTACTGTTCATATGATCTCAGCCTTTTAAAAAATCAAATTCAGTTGATGAGTTCCCTATATGTCTACATTGTTTTCTTTAAACATTGCCTTTTTCTCCTCAGCAGAATTGCTTCTCTTTGAGTCTTCAGAACTTCAGAAATCTTGAAGGCATTACTCTGTAGCAGACATCCTCAGTGGGATTTTAGGCCATGATATCTTAACAGTCTTTTCTCTAAAACCTTTGAAATCTCTTCTCCTAAAATTTACGGTGCATATCAGGCTGTGCCTAGCTTTCCTCATTTCTCTCACAAATTATAACATATACGAGTGACTTCTTCCCAGCATTCTCATCATTTTCATTTTAGTATACCAGTTCCTATTTATTAGTGAAATTAAATTTAGAAAAAGAGTTCTCTTGTTAGTTCCTTCAACTTTTGAAGCATGAAATTATCATTAGGACAAATCAAGTCTTATTAGCTCCTCTACTTTTGGCAGAGAGAGGTCTGGCAGATGTATAGATAATTGAAATTCGCTTTCTCTACAATACATATAATCAGTTTCCCAAATTCCTTTATCTATTCCCTCTTAGTAGTTAGTGATGTGATAAGGAGGGCAAAGGAAGAGAGGAGAGGAGAGGAGAAATCTATGCATATTCACAATATATCTGAAAATCATCAACTTCATCAAGATAAATGAACCTACAGTAGTTGATGAGACCACCAAGAGAGATGCTTTTGAGGGGGAAAAAAAGCCCAAGCAGTGAGCTTCGAGGAATACCCATAGTAAAGTATTTTCTGAGTAGTCACTTGGGTAATGATCTAGCCAAAAGAAAAAAGGGGCGGGGGGGGAGCACCACCATCAACAACGACAAAATGGAGTAGTAAAGCAGGTAGAAGAAGAACCCAGAGAAAAGAGTGTCACAAAAATCTAAGGAGGAAACAACGTTCACCACCCTCTGCCCTCCCCCACCCAATCCCCATTCCCCTCTTTACTATTCTATTCCTTTGGAATAAAATATACCCTTTCATTGGCAAATTCCAATCACAGTTCTTATCCTCACAATTCTCAATGCTATCTATAAATTAAAATCTGTACCCTTCCATGAGAATCACTAGTTCACCTTGTTTATCACCCAAGCTTTTTGTATTTGTGTATACATATGACATATATCAATCAACCAACAAGTATTTATTAAGCACTTACTATATTCCAGGCACTGTGCTCAGTGCTGGGGATACAAAGAATAGCAAAAACAGGATCACTTCCCTCAAGGACCTCACATTCTACTGAGGGTGACAAGACATAATAATTAAGTACATATAGGAGCAGAGTACATGAAAGATAACCTCAGAGGGGAAGGCTTGTGCATCTAGGTGGGTGCTGGTGGAATAAGACAAGGAAAAGTCTCCTGCAGAAGATGATATTTGAGCTGAGAATGGTATTAATATTTTTCTTTGATATTATGCTTATTATATAGTATACATGTATATATGTGTATATATATCCTAACATACATGTATACATATATTATACAAATATACCTTATATCCCCAGTTAAATTGTAAGAAAGTAGAAGTCAGACGAGGTAGTTAAGTGGCACAGTGGATAGAGTACGGGGCCTGAAGTCAGAAGACCCATCTTCCTGAATTCAAATCTGGCCTCAAACACTTACTAGCTGGGTGATGCTGGGCAAGTCACTTAACCCTGTTTGCCTCAGATTCATCATCTGTAGAATGAGCTGGAGAAGGAAATGGGAAACTACTCCAGTATCTTTGCCAAGAAAATCCTAAACAGGGTCACAAAGGATCGGAGATGACTGAAAACAACAACAACAATAACAAGTAATTAGATACCATATCTTACACTTGTTTGTATCTCAAGTTCTTTGTCTATGGACCATGGGAACTCAGTGAAGGATTTTGAGCAAGGCATGGGAGAATGTGCTATATGTGCAAGGTTTTCACAACATTCTTAGCATAGGACAATGAAGGTCTAGGGTAGAGTGGTATTCCTTGCTTTGTAATAATTTGTAAGCATAGTACCATGACCACATTGGATGCTTAAGAAAAATTCTCTAATGATTAGAAGGAATGTCAGGGAGACTGAAAGGAAGCAGAATCATCCTTAAGGTTTTAAGGAACTGGTGTCATAGGGGTATATTCAACTCCTCCTTCAATTTTCTCTTTGATGCTTTTGATGCAATACCATCCTGGGCTGATGGGACCAAAGGATTGACACAGAGGGCAGGATTTTTTGCTTTTCTGATGCTGAATAGTTTGTCAAGTTTCATTTTCTTTTCATAAAGCAAAGGGTCCTTGAAGAGAAAGGGTATTAGATCAACAAACCAATAGAGGCAAAGACTAGGCATTCCACTTTTACATGATAAATTCAATTATCACTTCCCATTCCTTTGTATAAGGAAACTGATACCTACCACTTGCCGTGGATTGCTTTGTCATCTTGAAATAGCAAATTCACCTCCAGCATGAAATCTCTGCAAGAAAAGCACAATATTAGGCAAGGGAGTGAATTTAAATCAAATCTAAATCAGCTTTGCCCCCTGCACCATTCTTTTCTATTGAAGTGAATAGACAATAAGAAAATGCAGCCAACCAAGTGATCAAAACTATAGCTTCCTCCCCAGTCATCTCAAAAGCTCAAGACAAAGTTTCAGCACCATGAACAAGAATTATATCCTTCTGCATTCTGACAGAGGGGAATAGCATTACTTATCTGGTATCTGTGCACTTAAGAGAATACAACTCCCTAAAAGATAGCTACTCAAAAGATAAGAATAAACAGTTCTCAAAAGACTAATTGCCCAATATTAATGACCATATAAAAGACTAGCAACATTAGTAAGATAAGTGCAAATAAAAATAATTGTGAGGTTTTTACCTCATTCTCAACAAATTGGCAAAGATGAAAAAAGATGAGAATAGACAATATTGAAATGACTATAGAAAGACACACTGGCATAGCTGTGAATTAGTCAAATCACTGCTGGAAACAATTTTGAATTTTGCCTTGTAAAAAGTGACTAAATTGTCCATACTCTTGGACCAAACAGATCCAAGTGCTAATCATATATCCCAAGGAGATTAAAGAAAGGTTCCATCTATTCAAAAATATTCCCACTGTTTGTGGGAGCAAATGACCATAGTATAAATAAATGCCCATCAGTTGAAGAATAGCTAAACATTTTACATTTTTAAAATGTAATATTATTGTGCCATAAGAAATGATCAATTTAAGAAATTCAGAGAAGACACAAACTGATGCAGAGTAGAGTAAGTAGAATCAGGAAAACGATATGCACGGTAACTACTACATCTAAACATTAAGGGGAAAAAAGAAAGAAACTGAATGCAGTATAATTATAATGACTGGCCCCCAAAATGATATATGAGAATGTACCTCTCTCCCTCCTTTGCAGCAAAGGGGAATTATGGGTATGGCACATTAAATACACTGTCAAACAGTTGAAGTAGCAATTAATTTTGCTAAACTATTTTTTTCTCTTTCTTGTTTATTTTATGACAAGGGATTGTTCATTAACTGGGGAAGGAATTTTTCTAGAAAGGAAGCATATATAAAAACAATATCAAATCTGATAATCCAATAAGCATTTATTAAGTGCCTACAACATGCTTTGCACTGTGCTAAGCACTACAAATGCAATTAATAAAAAGAAAGAGTCCCTGTCCTCAATGAATTTACAATTTAAGTGGGGTTACAGTATTCAAAAGGAAACAGGAAAGCAAAGGGGAGAAAGGGGCAAGAGAAAGGAAGGAATAGGACACCAGAGTGTATCTTGTTCCATAGAGTTGAAACCAAGCAGGGCAGCAGATGGAAAATAGAGTGATCTGAGTCCAGTTTCTGTCCTCTATAAAGGAAGGCATTGGGAGGAGTTTGGCACTCTACTCTCCAGCCCTCCAAATAGCCCAGAGGAGTCTGAGGGGGTTAGAATAAATCAAGATTTGTGTCAGCAACATGGGGTGAGTTTAGAAGTTCTGAGTCTGGGAGGGGCATCTTGTTTCAGGGACTTGAAACCAGACAAGTTTCAAAGACAAGATTCAAAGGCAAGATTCAAAGATATTTAAAATATAGCAACAATCTTTAAAAAGGGAGAACACATATGTAAAGCATAGTATCAAAAAGTTTACCCCAAGGGGCACATTAAATAACGTTTTAAAAAATCAGCTCTGCATTAGTCAGGTCAGACCCTTTCTGAGGGGCTCTATAGTTTCTGAGCTTCACAATTCAAAGAAGAGAATCAACTTTCGGACTCAGAAAAAAAGAGCTGACCTGATTAAAAGACAGTAAAATGGGGTTTACAAAGAAAACCAATAGCAAAACGATATCCTATGCCCAAATACAACCTGCTCTTTTTCTAAGGTAGTCTGGTTGCAGCAAAGGCTACACCCAAGAGAAAAGGCAGGTGAATTCTTTCAAGGTCAAGGGGAGAAAGCAGATAGTTCAGTGACAGAATGGGTTGCCTGGTAGAATTTTATTTCCCATTTTCCCAACAAAGATCTCTCGAAGGCAACTGTTTTTGAGATTTTTAGTAGTTGAAATGTGGGGTCTTCCTACTGTACTGTCAAATGAGAGCAACTCTTCAATAAGCCTTAGTGAAATTGTACAGAGATGCCTCATGTGCGTTCTGCCTTTATCTGTTCATTAACTTTTATTACCAGGATGATTGTGGCAATAGCCTTGGAGTTTTAACACAGGGGACAGCCCATAAATTTCTCAAGTCTTTTGACTTGCTGTCTGGTAGAGGGGACTGTCCTTGCTAGAAGTGCACTAGTCATGGTCTCTGGTCACATCACCATCCAATTCCTCAGCTGGAACAGGAGCCCCATAGGCAGCCAGCTCAGTGGAAAGAGGGCTTCTGAGCCCCATTAGAAGTGGTGACTTCTAGCTCAATCTAGGACCACATGCAGATTCCAGGTCAAGCAGAAAGAACATCCTTTTGCTTCACTCCTTGATGCCCACATGGGGTGGAAAGAGCAAAGAGACCCTTGCAATATTTTGGCTGGCCACCTAGAATATCAGTGAAACAGAAGCAATCTATGTTGGGAGGGAGTTTCAAAGGATCATAATGGCAAAAGAATTAATATAAATCTTGGCTCTGCTGTTACTACCTGTGTGACCTTGGGAGAGACAATTCCCTTCTCTGAGCCTCAGTTTCCCAATCTATCAAACTAGAGGCTTATAAATGATCACCGAGCTTACCTATAATTCTAAGACTCTGTTGAATGCAAAGTGTTAAGTTTCTACAGCTCCTCAGGAAGTCTGACTCCAGCCCACCTCTCATTGTCAAGGACAATATTTAATTTGTTCAGAGTAGATAAATGAGGTGGAAATGCATCAGAACAGGCTTTGTTTATTATTTTTTTCGATAATAATATAATGCAATAAGATGGTAACTCTGTGTGCTCTCTGGCTGGGAATAAAATGTGGGCATCATTTGTCATTTCCACATGTCAGATTTGCAAGACATTTTTCAGTCCATGAAGTTCAGCAAAATTCAACTCAACCCTGAGGCTGAGGGTGATGGGTAGTGTTTTTATTCAGTGCACAGAAGTCCTAATGCAACAGAAATCTTAATTCTTTTCCCCCCTGCATCTGCTCATCGAAACATGAGGAGTGTTGCTAGCTATACAACTGCCAGACACCATCAAATGCATAATCTTGAGAATGCCATTTGTTTCAAGAGCTTTCTACATCTGTGGGGCTATACCTTTAATCTGAGTAGGTAGAACCTCATTATATGAAATAATACAATCTCCACTGGCTATTCCTTACTTATGAGGTAAAATCCAAACTCCTCAACCCAGTTTTTTAACTTTAGTTAAAATGGAATACTTTAGTATTCCATTAGTATATATATATATATATATATATATATATATATATATATATATATATATATATATACACACACACATTTGGATTTTACAAACTGCTTTCCTCAACCATCCTTTTGTACAATGGATAAAGCCAATACTATCCCATTTTACAGAAGGGGAAACCGAGGTTCAGTAATGGTGACTTGCTCAAGGTGAAAGGTCTAGTAAGTAGCAGATTGAGGATTCAAATTCAGGTCTTCTGATTCCAAGTCTAGAGCTCTTTCGACTAACTCTGCCATGCTGCATATAACCTAGACCCTACCTACCTCTTTATCTTCCATTATCCCTACATAAACCCATTGTTCCAAAATGACTGAGATACATGCTTTTCCCTGAATGCATCTGATGCATTTCTGCCTCTGAATCTTTGCTCTCAATGATTTCCCCTGCCTGAACTACCTTTTTACTTCCTTTGAACCTGCCCCCCCCAACCATCTTTCTGTCCCTATTTTCAAGTTCTATTTCCTCCTTCTCTGAGTCCTTCCCTGACCTCAGTGGTCCACTGCCATCTTCTTAGTCCACAGAGATCTCCCCTTTCTGGCATACCTTATACTTCTGCATATCTGTACCACTCATCTATCACTTTTCTTGTATTGCATGGTATACTTTGCATGAGAAGCAGCATAGTATAATGAAAACAGGGTTAGCCTTAGAATCAGGAAGACCTGGATTCAAGTTCTCCCTTTGATATATATTAACTATATAGCTATAGAAATGTAAATAATCTTCAGTTCTCCTGGCAGCTCTCAAAGGCTATAATTTAATTAAGTTACTTACTTGCATCTGGAGTTTCTACACACGGAGTTTCCCACTCCAATGAAATCTCAGGTTTGGATCAAATAAAAGAAAACAACAAAAGTTGCATGTGTGTCTTATCTCTCACTGATACTATAAACTTCTTAGTCAGAAGGTAGAAACCACACTTGAAATATTTTTGTATATCCGTATCCATCCCCTTCCTTTCTCCCCAGAGAAGAGCTAGGTATGTACATAAACCATTGACAGTTGATGCAATTGAGTTTAATAATATTAGCTAGCATTTCACTGGTACTTTAAGTTTTTAAAGTGCTTTAGTAGCATCTCATTTTCTCTTCATGTGGAAGCAGGAGCTATTATTATGATTCACATTTTACAGATGAGGAGACTGAGGCACAGAGAGGTTAAATCACTTGCCTATGGTCAAACAGCTAGTGCGTGTCTAAGGTCAGATTTGAATGACTGATTCCAGGCCTAGCTGCTCTACTCACCCCACCATCTTGCTGCCTAGTTTGAAGGGGACATAACTCATAACTTCCCCCTTCCTGGTGCCCTTCCCGGTTCTTGACACCCTCAATGGAAGGTTTGCTATCTCTTTCATTACTTTGGGAAATATAAGGTTAATAGGTAAAGACAAAATTCATGGTGGAGTCTGTGGATTTAAGAAACTATAATGTGCCTGCTTTCAGTGCTACTTAGTAATGCAGCCCTGGGCCCTGCAATACATGGCCTATTAAAGAAAGCACTGATGTTGATGCTTTGATTTTAAAGGAACCTCATTTTTCCTTTTCGTGTGTTACTATGGTACTGGATTCCATTTGCTGTACTAATATATCACTTCACCTCCAATAAAAAGAATCAACTTTTGTCCCTTAAATAATCCTCTTGTGGTGGCAAGGGCTCCTAAGCCCTTCATTAGCAGTCATGTGCATTTCCTGTCCTTAAAATAAAGGGCCTTTTGACCACACATATTATTACTGATCTGCTATTAGTAAATCCACATGCTAGAGGTTCTTTTCTGAACAAGGCTTCACAAGGAACAAAATGCATGAGGTAGACGGGATTGTCAAGCTTTAGCTGAGGCACTCAGATTGGTCTGACTGAAGCACCAGCTAGAATTAGAACAGTTCATAGCTATGTCAGATGCTCACAAGGGAGGAACCTTTCCTTCCTGTTTATAGTTGACATGAAAGGAGGCATTTCATGTTGGATTCTTCTCACTACTCACAAATATTCCCTCCAAGAAGCTTACCACTATGCAGCATTTCATAGGATTTAGAACTCTAAGAGAGCTTAGAGGTCACCTAGTCCAACCCCTCTTTTTGACAGAGGGATGAACTGATAAACAGGGAGGAGGTCTCATTCAGCAACATTAAGATGGCTAAGCAATGATGGGTCCAGGATCTGAACCCAGGTATTCTGACTCAGCCTCCAGGGTTCTTTCTAGTACAACGAATCACCAACTTCTTGCCAGCTTATATCACAATTCATAAATTTAGAGAATGTTTGAGCTGGAAGGGACCTTAGTGATCACCAAATCAAAGCCCTTCACCTTATAGATGAGAAAACTGAGTCACAGAGATGAAATTATTTTCTCAAGGTCACACAGATAATTCAAATGAGGTATATATATATATATATATATATATATATATATATATATATACACGTGCATATGTGTGTTCACACAGAAAAAAACCACCTCACATGTATATCTCACATTATACTTTACAAAGCACTTTCATGTGACTCCTCTAAACTTCACAATAATTCCATAAGATAGGTATGTCCCATTATTATTATGCCCATTTTCCAGATGGGAAAATGTATACAAATGAAGATGGTGTTTCTCCAGGTCATTAAGGGAATTAAAGGAAGAGCCAAGATGGAATCTTGATTTCCTTACTCCTGGACCAGTGTTCTTGTCTATGCCATGTTGCCAGAGAACAAAAGTATGTGTGTGGGGGTGTTCATATTGATATAAAAGTATGTGTAATCTTGTCATTCCTCATTCAAGAATCTTCAATGACTCCCTTTTGCCTCCTGAGTAGTACTTAAACTCCCCTGCCTGGTTATTTAAAGACTTCTATGATGTGGTGTTACTTTTTCTCCTCCAGGTTTACTTCATATTTTTCCCTTCCATTCCTTCCTCCAGCCAAACTGAAACACTCTGTTTGGCTCCCAAGTAGACCCTGGAGTTTTCTGACTTGAAGGTTTTTCTCATGCTGTTTCCTATGCTCGGAGGTGTTTTTTCCCTCTCTTCACCTGTCAAATTCTAAATAATCCATAAAAGCTGAACTCAAATGACCTCTCTTCAATCAACCTTCTCTAATCCCCTAGCTAGTTATGGGATTCCCTCTTGTATCTTATGTAGCATATTTTAATATTTTCTAACATACTTATTATGTGAAATGGCGTTTTTATGGTTATCTGTGCTTGTCTTATTCTACCACTAGATTATGAATTCCTTGAAGGTAGGAGTATGTCTCATTTTTTCTCTTTACCAGAACTTCACGTTTTGCTCTATACAATGTAGTTCCTTAAATGATTAATGGATGGATAGATGGCATTAAGCTTATGAGAATAACTATTATAATGGCAGTGAGAATAAATGCAGGCCACTAGGAAGTCACTTAAACATAGTTGGTTATTAAATCAGAAGTCTGAAATAATGGAAAGCCAAAGGTCAAAAAGTGACAATGTAATATGTAATTAGGACAGCTAGGTGGTAAAGTGGATCAAGCACTGTGATTGGAATCATAAAGACCTATCTTTATGAGTTCAAATCCCATCTCAGGCATTCACTACCTGTGTGACACTGGACAAATCACTTAACCCTGTTTGCTTCAGTTTCCTCATCTGTAAAGTAAGCTGGAGAAGGAAATGGCAAAGCCCTCCAGTATCTTCACCAAGAAAACCTCAAAATGGGATCACAGAAGGGTAGACATGACTGAAACAACTGAACAACATCATGTAATCAACCTCCAAACCCTCTGCTTCAAGCCAAATCAATCTCTTTCCTGTTCCCTGACACTATGGTCATTTCACCTTTGATCATTCTTCTACCTAGAATATCCTCCATCTATCCCCTCACTCCCTCCAAGACTCACCCACTCTTTTTTATTCTGTTTAAACCCCACTTCTTTCATGAACAGAGTAGACTCTAAGCCCAAGAAATCTAGATTAGAATCTGTATGCTGTCACTTACTATGTGACTGCTGAATCACCAAAGTGTTAAACTAAGATTTTCAGAAACAATGAAACACTTAATCACATTGATTTCATTAAAACATTGTTAGTATTATTTAATGAGGGCAAAAATACCATTACGTAAGTGGTGATTTGAAATATTTTATTTGTCACCTTCATGTCATTAATTTCTATACTTCCCATGTTTTATGATGTAAAACATATTAGTATCTTTATGAAGAAAACTCCAAGGACAGAATTGGTCCATTAGGTTATGAAGAGCCAGACATGACTGAATGACTTAACAACAACAATATCAGTACATTATGTCATTTATAAACTAGCATGCATATTTAAGATTGTATACAAAAAATAGTAATAGGATTTCATGATCACAGAAGTTTGGAAACCACTACTTTACACCATGCTGCCCTAAAATCCTGTGATCCTATTGGCCTCTTCCTCCTCTGAAATCCCACAGCACTTCATCATCCATACTGCTCAGTTGAACATTAAAGTGTATGGTATCTTACACAGTGGCTGGGTTCTTCTCTCCCAAACTAGACCACAAGCTCTAATTTTCCTTATTTGTCTGTCTGTAGGTGAGTTCCCTTAATCTCTCTCAACCTCAGTTTCCTTATCTTTAAAATGGAAATAATCACGCACAACCTCATAAGATTACAGTGAGAAGTGTATTTTGTAAAACTAGGTAGCCCAGTAGTACCAGTGCATACTGGATTTGGGGTAAGGAAGATGAGTTTTTTTTAAAAAAAAATCTCCCTTTGCCTCAGTTTCCTCATCTGTTGAAATGGGGATTATAATAGTACCTACCTCTAAGACTTCTTGTAAGGATTAAATTGAGACAACATATGTGAAACATTTTGCAAATCTTAAAGCACTATATAAGTATATAAGTTCTAGCTAATATTATTAGGTAGCAAGGTGGCTTAATAGATAGAGTGATTGGTCTGGAGTCAGGAAGACCTGATTTCAAATCTGGCCTCAGATACTTACGAGCTATATGACCCTATATTAGTCATTTAATTCCTGTTTTCTTTAATCTACTGGAGAAGGAAATAGTAAAACCACTCTAAAATCTTTGCTGTGAATCAGACATGACTAAACGACTGAACAACAACAAAATCTTATTATTATCAATATAGTTAACATAGAATGCAAGTTATAATAATCCCAACATAATATATAATCCTATCTTATAATACATACATGTATATATGTATACACATATGTAATACACATATACATATATGATGATATATAATAATATAATTATTCATTGTTCATACACTGATAGTCTGTTCACACCTAACATGTAGCTCTCTATTTCATCTCTACACCAAAAGTCATATAAAGGATGTCATGAAAGAGATGAATGATGGCAAGAGAAGGTGGACCAGGCATGTAGCAAGAAGAAGGAATGTCTAAGAGCTTGCGTGCACCATTGGTGCTGATGTGACATCAAGAGACCTAGAAAAAGGCAGCCAGGATTTGGTTAACCATCGTTCCTCCTCCCTACCCCAGCCCAGGAGGATTTGAACAAGGACATGAATGAGACTCACACCTGATGAGAGGGCAGAGATGGTTTGTTATCTATATATACTCCTGGAGAAAATACTAATATCAATGAGATCACAGAACCAGCGACGTATCAGTCATAATATTACAATCATCATGATGATTACTCTCATTAGACCATGATTCAGAAGACAGGTGACATGGCATAGTAGGGAATGAGAAAGACTTGGATTCATGTCCTGCCTCTGACACACACTGGCCATGCGATGCTGCACTAATAACTTAGCTTCTCAATCGTTCCTCTAAGACTCCAAGTTAAATAGCAGCTGCTGATCTGACCTACACTGTTTCTTTTGCCAATGGGAAGAATTTTTTTGTTCAGTAACTTTTAGTTGCGTCCTAATCTCTGTAATCCCATTTGGGGTTTTCTTGGCAAAGATACTAGGGTGATTTGCTATTTCTTTCTCCAGCCAATATAACAGATAAGGAAACTGAGGCATACAGAGGTTAAGTGACTTGCCTAGGGTCACACAGCTAGGAAGTCTCTGAGGCCAGATTCGAACTCAGAAAGATGAGTCTTCCTGACTTTAGGCTTTGGCACTCTATTCAGCGTGCCACCTAGCTACCTCACAATAAAAAAATAGATCTTGTGAAATAATCACCAATTAACTAAAAATAATGGGAAGCAGTTGAAGAATTCTAGAATTGGGAGACTGGATATGATGTTCAGAAGTTATCACATCCCAATAAGACATTGTCGTCATTGTCATCATCATCAATAGCTAACATCAGGGCAGCTAGGTGGCACAGTGGATAAAGCACCGGCTCTGGATTCAGGAGGACCTGAGTTCAAATCCAGCCTCAGACACTTAACACTTACTAGCTGTGTGACCCTGGGCAAGTCACTTAACCCTCATTACCCTGGAAAAAATAGCTAACATCTATAGAGCATTTACTATGTGCCAGACCCTATGCTAAGTACTTTATAATTTGATCCCATTTGACCCTCACAACTGCTCTGGGAGGTAGGTGCTCTCAGTATCTTCATTTAACCACTTATTTAACTCAGCAATCCCATCTCATTTTATAAATGAGAAAATTGAGGCAAAAAGAGGTTAAGTGACTTGTCCAAGGAAACATAGCTGGCAAGTGTCTGATGTCAGATTTGAACTCAAGTCTTCCTGTCTCCAGGCCTAGTGCTTTATCCACTGTACCACCTACTTCCACTCTAGCTGGCATTTCATCAACTGATGATCTCAATTCAAATAATTCTTGGACCTCTTTTCAGTTTCGATTCGAGTCATAACTAGCAAAGGAGGCCTTTGCTTCTAGGATGAGATTAAGCGTCTCAACCAAGGACCAAGGGTGCTTCCTCCATGGGAGGGTATGCTTCCACGTCATGGCAACCACTATCCCCGTGCTTCATCTTATCCTCCCAGAACCTGTGACTCCATATAGCCCAACCACCCTCAGTGACTATCCCCCTGGTTCCCTCACTATGGTGCTTATCTCCTGTTTTGACTCCTGCCCCAACTCCTGTTGGGGTGAGAATCAGGCCTTCTTCTCTTGGCTCAAACCTTTCTTCAGTCATGCTCTCCTTTGTACTGCCACCTGACGTCTATCAGGCAGTCTTCCCCACCATTGCTGCTCACCGTCCAACTAGGGAAAAAATATTCCTTGTTATGCCTCTGGTTTGCCCCATTTGAACAAGAAAAGAGGCTCTACACGTTACATCTATCTGCTTGCAACTGCCCCCAAATGAAGATAATAAAGAGGTGACTGGTTCTGCCTATCATAAATAAATTACTAATCTATACCAAAGTCAACTTCATCAACTCTGATTCTATAAGGAGAAGAGAGAACAGGAAAGGACACAAGTCAGAAATATCTGTGACCTCAAGCTTGTAGCTTAGCACATTATCTAACTTGGAGAACTAGATAATTTCCTGTTTGGTTGATCATAAAACAATTTGAGTCAATTTATTTTTTAAAAAATGTGTTTACAGGAAGTTAACTGTTAATGCATTGATGTAGCTGAATATTGAATGCTGCTTTGGAGTTTCTAAAGCTTATTACAGTAAGCTCTTTAAATACTTCCCAAATATATAAATATTCTCATGTGGGTTCTGCCCGGGGTCTTTCTTCTGTTATGATTTAGCCTTTGTACAACATTTTCTTTGCGAAGTGTTTCATAGTTGCTTATTCATTCATTAGTTACAGCCTTTCCTAGAACTAGCTCTCTAGTCTAACACTTCAAATATAGCTGATGTCTTCATAGGAGACGCACTTTCCTGCCAAAAGCAATTTCAGAGAAATGGTTTAATGAGAAATATAAGGGGAAATTATTTTCTTTGTTCTCTGACTAGAGTAGGCATTCTATAGATCTAGATTCAGAGAGGAAATTGTATGTGCACAGTATGGCCAAAGGTGCTACTTTGTTGGAAGAAGGATATTCTCATTTCCTTCTAAAACCTGTGAGCCATCGATGGAAGATTCTAGAATCATAGACTGTAAGAGCTATGGGAAAAGATAAAAAGATATTGTTGGTAGGGCTATGGAAAGACAAGAATAATAATATATCATTTTTGGTCACACTACAAATTGGTTTAACCTTTCTGGAAAATAATTAGAAATCATTCCAGGCATTACAAAATTATATGTGCCTCTTACTTAACTCAGCAATCATCCCATTTCTGGGACAACATTCTAAAGAGGGGGGGGGGGGAAGACGCATGTGTAACAGAATAACCATAGCAGACTTATTTTGATAATTAAAAACAAGGGGAAATGGGTGTACAATGGTAGCAAAATGGGTGAAAAAACTCTAATATCAATATTATAATTCTAACATAGGATGTTACTAGGTTTAAGGAATGGTCAATATGAAGAATTTAGAGAAATAAGGAAGAAAGCCAGGTGAGGAAGCTAGGTGGCACAGTGGATAGTACACCAGACCTGGAGTCAAGAAGACTTGAATTCAAAATGGACTTAGATACTTACTACCTGTGTGACCCCAGGCAAATAACTTAACCTCTGTTTGCCTCAATTTTCTCATCTGTAAAATGGGGTGAATAATAGCATAATGAGCTTCAAATAAGGTAATATTTGTAAAGTGCTTATCACAGTGCCTGGCACATAGTAAGTGATATATAAACATTAGCTATTGTGGTGGTGGTGGCGGCGGCGGCTGTGGCGATGATGATGGTGATGACACACAGTGAAGAAACCAGAAGCAAGTATCTGTATGTATATTGATAGCGACATAAGTATAGTGATTATACCAATGTAAATGAAGACAACACTGAGTTACTAAAACTTGGGTCATATAGCAAAGCCAGTGTTGGTTCCTTCCTATCAAAGTTAACAAAGTCGGTTCCTTCCTTTCTGTTAACAACTGAGATAGACTACAGAGGTGGGAAGTGACATGTCCAAGTAGTCCTGATCACTCTCTTAAGGCAGTTTTCTTTAACTGTTTTCAGGGAATGTGTTTATTGGGAGGTATCTGTTGTGTAGAAACAAAATGTACAGGTTAGAGAACCAGAATATCAGAGCTAGAAAGAAACTCATAGATCTCTGTGTCTGTCCACTCCCCCATGTAACAAATAGGGAAAGTGAGGTCCTAACAGGGGAACTGACTTGTGAAGGATTACTTAGAAGTATAAGTAGTGTTCTTTTCACATTAATTCAATGAATATTTATTGAGCACCTCTTAGCATGTGCTGTGCTAGGCACAGCTTGTGGAAAGTTCTGAATAAATTCAAGGGAAGTTCGAGCTTAAAGAAACCCTGTTTAAAAGAATCCTTCAGGAGAGCAAGAATCCTTTGTGATGTGAATTTATTTGTTTTGAAAAATCAAAGTTATAACATAAGAGATATTCTTTAAGCACAGCACACCTATTACTCTCCAGAAGACTATGACATCCAAGAAAATCTATCTTGTGTGTGCAATGTTATGGTGAGTTAACCAAAACTGGAGGGAGGATTTGGAGGATGGAGATTCAAATCTCCTGGCTTCTCACATTATGTAATGGGAATTTCCTTTGAGCACTGAGAATCTTAGGACTTCCTTGTGCTAAGAAACCAAGGTAATCATATGGATAATCCTCTCTTCCATGAGCAGATGGGTATGAGAGGGGGTTTAATGTACCCAAGAAAGACATGTAGCCTGAAAAGGTTAGAACTGGTGTAGGCATGTCCCAGAATCTAAGCCATCTTTAGTCAATTGGCATTTTTAAGTATCTACTATTTAACAGGGTCAGTACTAAGTACTGGAGATACAAAGAAAGGCAAAAATATAGTCCCTGATTTCAAGGAATTTAGAGTCTAATTCCAATCCTAAATAAAGGTAGCTTTTGGTATTCTTTCTAGGATCTGTACATTCAGTTCTGTAGAATTATTTGGTGGGGAAAGTTATACAAATACTCAACAGCAATTAACCAATGAGCATTTATTAAATACCTTCTATTACCAGGCACTGTGATAGGTACTGGGGACTAAAAGACAAAAATGAAACAGTCCTTGCCCTCAAGGAATTTACATTCTGCTCTTCCTGTAAATCCACCCAAAATGATGATCATGAATATGTATGTATATTCCTTAGGAGAGAATAAAATTGAAACTGAATTATTTGAGGGATAAGTCAAAGAGAGAAATCTGGTGATGAAGCAAAAAGAAGAATCTATTACAATTGTATTTATTGAATGTCTTCTGGGTACCTGAAGGGTACTAGGGTGCTAGGGTGCTAGGCTCTGGGTATAGGTGGGAGAGGGGGATACAAAGATGGCTAAGCCATGGTGCCCATTCTCCTGGAACAAGACTATAAAATCCAGTTGGAAGGACTGACACACAAACATAAATCAATTTGAGGACAAGCCAGTATACAAGAAGGTGCTAATTGCATTGTAGACAGAAAGTGCAATAGAAGTTAGATAAGGAAGAGATTAATGTGAACTCTCAGCAAAGACTTCAAGAAGAAGGCGGATCTTACCCTGATGATTAGGTGAGAAGCAGTCATGTTAAGAAGACATTCTCACTACAATCAATGAGCCGCTCAGCTGCAAAAACACTCTCGCCCAAATCCAGACTTCATCCTGATTCCTAAGGGGATAGAGATGCCTTCAGATAAGGAAATCTGATTTTAACTATGAGGTTGAAAGAAGGGCCAGCCAGCAGATAGTAACTGAATGATTCACCGTGCACTGCGATGTCAGGTAATTCAAATTAATATAGAGATTCTTTCCCACCTCCTATACCACGGATATGGTTTGATTAAGGCCCTGAGCCAAATACCACAAAAGATATCATCATGGTCAGTGAATATGAACACAGAGCCCACATTTAGCACTTCAGTGAAAGTGATGTTCAGCTAGGAATTGACAAAGGATGTGGTTGTAAAAATGTGGGTTTGGCGGACAATGGTACAGGATTTCATTTCTTCAGAAGCTATGCTAATGCTTTAGGTCGTCTTAAGGCAAAATAATAATTACAATAATTAGAGTGAAATTCCTAACATTTTTAACCTCCCAGTCACTTGGGCTGACACCCTGGGATTCATCCTCTACTTTTCACTATCTCTTATCCCCCAAGTCCAATCTGTTGCCCAGACCTGTTGATTTCACCTTTGTGACATCTACTGAACAAGTCCCCTTCTCTCCTCTGACACTGCCATCACTTTGGTGCAGCCCCTCATCACCTCATACCTGGATGATTGCAGCAGCCTTTTGGAGGGTCGGCCTGCTTCAAATCTCTCTTCACTCCAATCTGCCCTCCATTTAGCCACCAAAATGATCTTCCTAAAGCCGAAGTCCAGCCATGTCACATCCCTACTCCCTATTGGCTCCCTGCTGTCTCCAGGATCAAATAAAAATGCTCTCTTTAACATTTTTTTTTGTTTTTTTGTTTTTAAGTGAGGCAATTGGGGTTAAGTGACTTGCCCAGGGTCACACAGCTAGTAACTGTTGTGTCTGAGGCCGGATTTGAACTCAGGTACTCCTGACTCCAGGGCCGGTGCTCTATCCACTGTGCCACCTAGCCGCCCCTCTCTTTAACATTTGAAGCCCTTCATAACCTGGCCCCCTCTTACCTTTCCTGTCCCACCTTATTCTCTGCCATATACACTTCAATCCAGTGACACTAGCCTCCTGGCTGTTCCATGAACAAGACACTCTTATCTTTCAACTCTAAGCATTTTCTCTGGATATTCCCCTTTCCTGGAATGCTCTCCCTCCTCGATATTATTATTATCCACCCATTATTAAGTATAAAATGTAGTTCTCTCTCTCTCTCTCTCTCTCTCTCTCTCTTCCTCTCTCTCTCTCTCTCTCTCTCTCTATATATATATATATATATGGGGGGTGGATATGTGTGTATGTATGTATGTATGTATGTATGTATGTATGTGTGTATGTATGTATTGAATAGTCTCCCTCATTAGATTGTGAGCTCCTTGCGAGCAGGGATGGTCTTTTGCCTCTTCTTGTATCCCCAGTGCTCAGAATGCAGTAGGCACTTAATAAATGTTTATTGATTGACTTATTATGTAGCACTTTAAGGTTTGCAAAGCACTGTACCTGTTACCTCATTTGACTCATTTGCCACGTAGCAAGTAGCTATGTGTCTGGGATGGGGTAGGGGACTCAGCCTGACAAATCTCCCTGAAATAGATGGTTATCTTTTGATTCTCCAGCACCCTCACAAAATGGTCTCAATTCCATCCAGTTCAATATAGTAACAGGTCCTAAATGATGGACATTGTGATGCACAGCCAAAAGAGTGCAGAATTTGGAGTAATAGGCCATGGCTTTGAATCCTTGCTCTGCCACTTACTATCTGTGTGACCCTTCACAAATCTCTCTTGACCTTGGTTTCCTCATCTATAAAATAAAGGGGGTAGACTAGATTTCTAAGCTTCCTTCCAGCTAGAAATCTATGATTCTATGATCATAAACTCCAGGCAGGTTATAGGGGTAGGGGAAGCTAAAGAAAACACTAATATGGACAAAAGAAACAACAAAACTAATTAGTAGCTTCATCAGAGCTAGTCAGAAAAAACAACAACAATAACAATAACAAGATTATAAAGAAAAACTTTGTTTTTAAGGCTTAAAAGACAGGCAGAAGATCAGGAAAGCCAGACCTTCAAACTAAAAAGAACTAGCAAAGCAGGGAGCACATTAAAGCATGGGTTCTTGAAAAGGAAATGAACATTTGCAAACATTCCTATCCATTGTTAAAAGCAGAATAATGAATCCCTGTTTAAACTCCAACAACAGTCCTCATACATAGTAATTGGGAATATTTTCCCAAGGATAAAAAGCATGAAAGTGTAAAAATCGAAGAGCTTTGAAAAGGAGGAGCATCCTTGATTAAAAAGCCAATCTTAAAATGCAATATTTTATTCAATTTCAAGTCATTTCACTCTAATTCTCTGCCCCTCACTTCATAAAATGTGATCCTATGATTTTCACACTTTGATTATTCATGCTGACACAAAGCTAAAATGTCTTTTACCTTGAGTAGGGCGGCAGGAGAGGGGAACCAGGAAGAAAGGCAAGGTTGAGAGGAACCTCAACTCCATTTGCCATTTTGTGTTAAGACCATTGGGATGGCTCCTGTCCTTTGTGTCAGGGAACCTGGGTTCAGATTCCACTTTTGATGTTTTTTTGCCTGTGTGAACGTGGGCAAGCCATTAACCCTCCCATGACCTTGGTTTCCTCATCAATGCCATGAGGGTTAGACTAGATCTTCTTTACAATTCTTTTGGGCTTTGGAATTATGATCTGATGATACTATGACTAAAGTCAGTAACTGAAGCAGGGCCAGTGGGAAAGATTAAGAAACCTCCTATTTCCCCCATAACTGCACGCTGGGCTCTTGAAAAAAAAAGAGGTCAGAAAAAGCATTTAAGAGGCCAGAAGGTTAATTATATGAGCAGGCATAAGAATTTCAACAATTGCCTTTTTGTTAAATTCATGCATAATTCAATTAAACTCCCTATAAGTTATCCATCCTGTAACATCATAGCTGCAAATAACTTTCCATGTTGATTGAGTGTGACAAGATCCATGTCGAATGGAGAAAAATTAAAGAAAGAAAAAAGAAATACCCTGGGATTTAATTGGATATACTATATCCAATGGCAGCAACAACAAAAAGTATATTTTTCTTTGGGTCCAGCATATTGCAACCTTTTAAAATAAAAATAACCCATTAAAATTATACTCATTATCAAAATATACACATTGAAAAATCAACATATGCCTCAAATCACATGATCATTGGCTCATAGGGTCATAGACTTAGAGACTTCAACATTCTTACCAATGCATCTTTTGGGGGGGTGGGGGAATGAGGGTTAAGTGACTTGCCCAGGTTCATAAAGCTAGTAAGTGTCAAGTGTCTGAGGCTGGATTTGAACTCATGTCCTTCTTTATCCAGGGCCAGTGCTTTATCCACTGCTCCATCAAGCTGCCCCTTACCAATGCATCATTGTGCCTCCCTGTTGGCCTAGGGTTTGGGAACTGACTGGCATGTTTGCTAACTACCAATCTGGGACATAGAGCAAGTCTTCTCTCTCTAAATTCAACATCCTTTCAACCAAAGATAGAAATTCTACAAGGGAAGTCAGAACATAGTGAATGAGAAGCTCTCAAAAAAGAAATCCTGAGAATGATTCTAAAGATGAGGGAAAAGTGTGTGGGGGGGGGGGAGGGAGCAAGAGTGGAGAGAGCTGTCTAAAGAGACAATTGTGGTTGTATAGGGAACAAAATAGTCAACTTTAAAAGGTTTGTACAACTTGTATAGAAGATTGAGGAAAGAGCAGTTAGCCAAGAATGAAAATAAAGCAAGTTTCAGTAAGAGCTCTGTAAGAATATTCAGGAGGGCTAAGGCTCAGAAAGGACAACAAAAATATTTTGTCATTTTTGAAATTCTGTTGGACAAAGCAGATGGATGAGAGAAGAGATAGCACTATTGCTGGTATATCGAGTTGTGATTTTGTTTTTCCTTTTTGTACTGAAAAAGAATAATTTGAGACCAGAAAGGATAGCGCAGAAATGGTTAATAGGGAGCTGAAATCCAAGATGAGGAGGGAGACACTGAGAGCACTTAGGCATCCTTGATGAGTTCAGTTTGTGAGACCCAAATGAATTATATCCTGGAGTCCCAACAGACAGGCCTGACAGTGAGGCAGCTAGATGGTGTATTGGATAGAGTCAGAAGTCAGAAGGAAAGACCTGATTTCAAATCCTACCTCAGACATTTAATATCTGTGTGACCCAGGATGATTCTCTTAACATCTCTCTAAAATGAGAATGACCAGAGCACTCCTCTCCCAGGGTTATTGTGGGATGAAATGAGATAATGTGTGTAAAGTGCTTTGCCAATCTTAAAGTGCTATATAAATGTTCACTCTTATTAGCTCTCCCTGGGGGAAAGACAGGAAGTAGCATGTGACAGGCAAGCTAAGCCACTGCCACCATCTCAATCACCACCACCACCACCATCTCCAGACTGATGGAGACAGTCAAAGACACTGAACTTTGGGAATAGCTATTCTCCCCTCCCCCAGCCCCCCCACCCCCACACCAAGAAAACAAAAAGCAAAAACAACTAGATGTGCTTCCAGGCCATTTACTTCTGAGGGCAGAAATCACTGTAGATCAGGGGTCCATCTTCCTCACTGCCATCAGCAACAACTTCTCACTAACTGCCAGAAAGAGACAGATAAGAACGAGAGCCCGCTTACAGCCCAGTCACCATACCCATCCCCCAAGGAAACAATTCTTGTGGATAAGAAGCCAGCCATCCCCACAAACTGTTGCTTATGGAGCAGCCGAGCCACCTTGGCTAAAGTACCAAGGTACCTTGAAGGAGATACGGGAGGCAGTAGGTGCCAGACAAGTCCCTCGGATCCCAATAGAGGTTGCCCAGGCCCTTTAACCCAATAGTCTTGGGAAAAACAATGTTTCCATAACACTATTCATAATTAGCATCTTGGCAAACAATCTTTGTGAAGATGCAGCCTTGGAAACTGTTCCTGAAGGTGCTATAGCAATAGCACTAAAGTCATTGGCACTGTCAAATGGTTCAACACCCAAAGCTAATATGATCCTTTCCATGGAAAGGACGTTAAAGAGGGTGCATTCCCATGTGTTTTGCTGCTACACCCTGAGGACCATGGGGACTTTCCATCTGACTTGCTTTGAAAACCTTCTACATGTGGTATTTCCCCCATTAAAATTTGAGCTTCTTGAGAGCAGGGACTGTCTTACTTCTCTGTTAATGCCTCCAGTCCTTAGCAAAGGGTTTTGTACATAGTAAGCATTTAATAAATACTTTATTTATTCATACATTCATGACTATAGTGTTGCTGATTGACATCAGAGATTCTCAAAAGATCATGGCTAGAGTCAAGATGTCACAGATACCTAGACTCTGGGTAAAATACCATTGGTCCTCATTGCTCAATCCTCGATTCACAGAGGACCCGCTCATAGTACGTGATCATCCCCTCCCAGGTTTGCAATTCCTGGACAGTACCTAAATGTCTCTGGAATTGCTTGCCTAGTGTACAATTCATTCTTTTGGAAATTTATCTTGCAGACTTGTCATACTGAAAAGGATCTTATCATATATGAATGAGTGACAGTAGCTTTATGAAATTCTACCTCAACTTAGAGGGAATTTGTATTTCTGTTAAGAGACAATGTTTTGCCCCAAAGGAACGAATCCATAGTAAAGACAGAGTGAAAAGATTGTTTGCCTGAGAGTGAAGGGACCGGAGTCCTAGCCTCAGATCTTTCAATAATTAGAAGATCATCTTATCTTTGTCTATTGATCAATCAATATTTAATAAGCACTTTTAGTCTCTACTATGTGTCAAACCTTGTGATTATTGATAGAAATAGGTAAGTTCCTTCTTCCAAGGAACTGACATTCTAATGGTGATGAGTACATATATAAATAAAGAGAATAACTATAAAGGGAATAAATGCAAAGTAGCTAAAGCCAAGGTTGGTTGGGAGGGAGGGCAATAGAACCTGGAGGGAATCATAAAAGGTATCATGTAGCAAGGTGATACTTAAGCATTCCAGGCATGGGGGCTGTCTTGTACAATGGTACAGAGATGGAAGATGGAGCATAGCCCAGCATCTACCGACACTTAATTGTCTACTGAATTAAATAGAATTCATTTTGTAACTTTGAGAATACTACTTCTCCTATCTGGCCCTGGTTTTCTTTATCTACAACATAAAGGAGTTGGGTTAGACAATAAGTAAATTATCTTCTAACCTGTCTATATTTGTGACCATTGTTCTAATTTTAAGGCTAGCTGTTTTCAGTTGACTAAGAATGGTGTCTTTTAGAACATAAAATGAAACTGACTAGCTGTGAGTTCAAATCCTACAGAGGAATGGAGCAGCAGAAGTGGGGGAAAGGAAGATACCTGAATTCCATTTTTAAAGCAATCTCAGGGGCAGCTAGGTGGTGCAGTGGATAAAGCACCAGTCCTGGATTCAGGATTACCTGAGTTCAAATCCAGCCTCAGGTACATGACACTTACTATCTGCGTGACCTTGGGCAAGTCACTTAATCCTCATTGCCCCACAAAAACAAACAAAAACAAACAAAAAAACCAATCTCTATTAGTGAAATAGTCTAGATATTCTCTACATGAGTCCATCCTTCCATCCAACAAAAATGCATTTAGCTGCAAGCATTCTAGGGCTTGCATGAGATACAGAGAAGTATAGCACAATGCTTACAATCAAGAGGCTTACAATTTCATTTGGGTTATGATAAGGCCTGCACACAAATAACTATTATATAAAGGAGAACATCAGATGCACATATAACCATCTTGAAGCACTGGAGTACTAATATTAAGTCAATTTAGAAATACAACACAAGACATTTTAAAAATTCAATGATTATTTTGGCACAAAGTACTCTATTTAGGTCAAAACAAATATTTTCTTCCTGCTCCACACAATCCTTTGGCTCGTATTTTCACACTTGCAGTTAGATCCGTCAATGAAACTCATCATTCATTCATCCAAGAAACATTAGCATCATATGTTTCTATGGTCCCTTTTATCACTTAGAGGGGCTAAAGGAGTAGCTGTACTTCCCATACTATAATCAAAATTGTTAGATGCCAGGAAATGGTGAGAGCCCTTCATAGCTATATGGGTTTCAGTGGTGGGAGTTTTTCCCCTTTTCTTTACCCTTTAAAATATGTCTTGGTCCATGCACAGTGAGTACAGCAAGCTACCTTAGTGAACATTCTAACACTTTGGGATTCAGTTTGAGAGCCCATTGTTTGAAATTGCTTCTCTGGCCCAAGGTTCAATCTGCCCAGGCTTTCCTCCAATGTTTCTCCTGCTTCACTTTGGGATGGTACAACCCCTTCTACAAAGAGGTTACAGACAACAGACTCATCCTTATTTCTTTCCACATGTTATGGGAGGCAGGCTTTGCATGGTTTTCCATATTTTTTTTTCAGGGCAATGGGGGTTAAGTGATTTACCCGGGGTCACACAGCTAGTAAGTGTCAAGTGTCTGAGGCTGGATTTGAAATCAGGTCCTCCTGAATCCAGGCCTAGTGCTTTATCCACTGTGCCACCTAGCTGCTCCAGTTTTCCATACTCTTAAGGAAGGCGACATAAACCAAATTGGATTGTTTATATTGCAGAGTCCACACAAAGAACCCCACCTGTAACCATATCCATTTCAAGTTAATTCACCTACTCTGTGTTTGGTATTATGCTCCATGCTGAGAGAAAAACAAAGTTGAGATAAGACCCTATACTCAACTTACTTTGTCTAGTAAGTGCTTCAGAATATAATAAATCTATCTCGAAATAGAATTCTTCCTTTGGAGGATGGAAATTTCTGGAAATGTGGTTTGAACAGGATAGGAGCTTCTAGGTAAAGCACTCCAGGATAGATTGCCTCCCCTTTCTTACTTATTCTGGTCTCCTCCCCTTTCTTACTTATGCTGGTCTCCTCCCCTTTCCTTCAGCAGCCTTAGACTTATGGGAAGTTGTAGATTTTGCAAAGCATCATGAATGTTTAGCCCCCTAAGACAGAAAAGTGATCCATGCAAAAACAGTGGATTCAAATTGATATTGATTCCCCAAACTCCCTTTCAGTTCTTCTACTCACAAAGAACAGCTTAATTTGGTCTCTTAAAAGCAAAAAAATATCTCTGGTTATAGAAATGTTAATAATCCTCACCTATGACAAATTTCTGACTCAGGTCTCCACTCCTTCATTCAGCTGCCAAATTTTTACTAATGTGCTGACCATGTCATACTCCTGTTCAACAAACTCCAGTGTCTCCTTATCACTTTCAGGATCGAATTTAAAATCCACTGTTTGGCTTTTAAATCCTTCATAACCTGACCCCCTCCTACCTTTCCACTCTTCTTATACATTACTTGTATTCACTTATTCTGAAATTCAATGACCCTCGCCTCCTTACAGTTCCTCATACAAGACAGTCCATCTCCTCACTCCCGGCATTTTCACTGGCTTATCCCTCTTCCTGTAATTCTCTCCCTCCTTGTCTCCTTGCCCTGGCTTTCTTCAAGTCCCAACTAACATGCCACCTTCTATAAGAAGCCTTTCCAAATCCTTTTCAATGCTAGTACCCTTCCTCTCTTGGTTATTTCCAATTTCTCCTGTACATAGTTGGTTTGTATATAGATGCTTGTATGTTGTGTCCCCCATTAGACTGTGAGCTCCTTGAGGGCAGAGATTCTTTTTGTATTTCTTGGTATGCCCAGTGCTTAGCACAGGGTCTGGCACTATAGGGACTTAATAAATGCTTCTTAACTGGTTTATAGAATGGTTTTCATAATAATGAATAGCACCTTTCTTCTCTGCCCCCCACCCCCCAACCGCCTCCACCCTCTCCTTGCAGAGGATGCTTTCTATCAATAACCATTTCTTGGAGAGTCTAGATGCTACTTTATTGGAACTCCCCTAGATGCCTGTGAAGTTTGAAACACATAAATTTAAAAATTCTCATCTCTAACATCCTCTGCAAGAAGAGTATGGATGTGGGAGGGGTGGGAATGAATAGGGGGAAGAAATGTTAATAATCCCCACCTATGACAAATCCTTGACTGAAGTCCCCACTCCAGTACACCCTTTAGTTAGCTGTCAAATTCCTATTCAAAAAACTCCAGTGTTGTTGTTCAGTCATTTTAATTGTGTCCAACTCTTTGTGATCTTATTTGGAGTTTTCCTGGCAAAAATACTGGAGTGTTTTGCCATTTCCTTCTCCAGATCATTTACAGATGAGGAAAGTGAGGCAAACAGTATTAAGTGACTTGTCCAGGGTCACAAAGTAGTAAGTTTCTGTGGCCATATTTGAACTCAGGAAAGTTAGTCTTCCTGACTCTAGTCCTGACACTCTATCCAGTGCATGTAAACAATAGCAAAATAACTGTGGTTACTCTGTAGCACCAAGGCTGAGATTTCTGGAGAAAGCTTTACACTCACAATCATCTCTTCAGCCCCAATGAAGATGGATTATTAAATACTTCACTTTTTTTGGTGGGGGGGGGGGACAATGAGGGTTAAGTGACTTGCCCAGGGTCACATAGCTAGTAAGTGGGAAGTATCTGAGGCAGGATGAACTCAGGTCTTCCTGAATCCATGGCTGGTGCTTTATCCCCTGCACCACCTATCTGACCCAGTTATTAAACTCATAGCAGCATTCCAATATAGGAAAGAGACTCTATGCCTGATCCTCAGGGGCAATGGAAGGAATCTGTCCCCATCCCCTCAGTCAGTGAAAATTGTATTTCCAAGAGGCTCTTTGCATTTCTTTCTTTCTCTCTCTCTCTCTCTCTCTCTCTCTCTCTCTCTCTCTCTCTCTCTCTCTCTGCCATAAGCATGTAAAGTCCTTCCTGTTATGTAAATATGGATATTTGCATAATGCATGGTCTATGGCAAAGGGAGGCTTTTAAAAGAAAGACTCATACACATGCCACCAAACAATAGCTCTCCAAATTGTCACAGACAGACAAATCCTGCTAGAGGGCAAGTGACACTAGACTGGGAGCCAGGAGGCCTGGGTTTTACTAACCCCAGCCTCTAGTTTATTCACTGTGTTATCCATCAGCTCCCTGTGCAACCCCTGGGCAAGTCAAATATCTTCATGAGTTCCATTCACCGCATCTAGGTATTCATTTATTGACCCTCACAGGGCACTCTGGTACTTGGATCCTTTGGTAAATCTGAGACCACACTGGTGTGGATGCTCCCTTCCCCAGTACAAATGAAAACCTGTTCCCAGCTTGGACGGTAGAAGAAGCACTGTCTCAACAGTCAGAAAACCTTCCTTTAAAGCTTATTTCTGAACTTTTTTTAACCTGTGGGATACAAGACAAGTGCTGGGTTAACTTTGATCTCAGGTCCTCATCTATAAAAGTAAATAATAAGATGATTGTGGAGCTGCCTTCTAAATCTAAGTCTATGACCTTCTTGAATTTCTCTTTTGCCCTTGAGGAAGAGTTAGTCTCTGGACAAGTGAGCTCTTCAAGAAGGTGTGAAATGAGAACCAAGAGAATATTGTATACAGTAACAACAATAGTGTTTTGAAGAGCAATTTATCAAGTAAGTCATTTTGACTATCATAAATATCCAAATTAACTACAAAGGATCTATGAAAGAAGATGTTACATGCATCAAAGAAAGAATTGATAAAGAGAATTTTATATAGAATAGTTTCATACATACATATGTAGATATATAATAGAAATAACATACATTTACATATCTAAAACATACACACATATGTATACATACATATTTGTGTCTAATGGTAAACATCTCTAGGGTGGGGGCAAGGAAGGAAAGAAAAAGAAGAGTTACATGATAATTTTGTTACATATATTTTAAAGGAATAGCAAGTTGTACATAATAGATTTGCAGTTTTGTGTATGATTATCTTTTTTTCTATTCTATTATGTTATGGAAATGCTTGTTTTATACACACACACACACACACACACACACACATGTATGAATTTTCATGGACCTGAGAAGCAATTCCTCTTGCTCCCTGTGAGGGCCAAATTTAATAAATGGAGAGTTAATTGAGTGGCTCACCATAATATTGGGGTCCCGGAAATAATGAGGGACTTCTAAGTCCAAAGCTCCCTCCCCTCTGAACTGCCTTTTTAGATATTTCTCCCAGGTCAATAAGGAGCCTAACAGCCTCTTTTCCACAAATGAATCAGGTTTTATTAATGGGAATGAAATAAACAGCAAAGGTGAAATGAATAAAATCAAAGACAAGTGAATAGGGAAAAAGAAATACAGATAATCCTCCTAACTCTAACCTAAGTCTATATAATCCCCAAACTCGCTTCCAGTTCAGCTAATTCAAAAGAGCAGGGCTTGTATGTTAACTCACCACCTGAGGTCCGTAGCTTCAAAGGAAAACCAGCTTTGCATCCAGGTCCTGCAGGACTCATCTGCTCCTGCTGCTCACACCAACGGAAGAGAGAATGACTTCAGAAGAGACTAAGCTCCCCTCAGCCTCCGTTTACTCTTCTTCTCCCAAAAGGGAGGTCCTTCAAAACTGCCTGTGGAGAGTGGTTTCTCCTGCTGACATCAGCAGCACACATCACTCAGGACAGGCCAGGTGTGACTCATCCCAATCGGTGTGCCAAATTCCAATAATCTTACCACACTCCCTTAACATAAAATAAAAATGGGTGATTTATAGGTCATGCACTTTGACTCTATCCTTAAGCTTGTCCTTAAAAAAGAAAAGCAAATATAGAACAAGAGAGAACAAGAAACTTGGTCTTAGTTTCCTAGAGGTAAAACCTAAACATCTGAAAAAACCTTCTGGGTAATTATTTGGCCCTTGAAATGGCAATGAATGAAGAACAAATACAGAGAGCAGTGTGGAATTCTCAAGCCAAACTGGGAGCTAAGAACCGAGAATCAGCAGGGGATAGAGCCACAATGTGGAGAAGTAAACCCCACTTTAATGATTCATTTGTCCTGTAAATTATGTGGACCTATGCAAGTCTAGGGTTGGAGGGGGAAGGAGTTGTCTCTCTAGACATCTTGAGGGCTTTCTTCTAGCAGGCTGATCTCAACCCTAGGATAGGTTTTTAATTCTTTTTTTTTTTTAAACATTTTTGTTTGTTTGTTTTTGGTGAGGCAATTGGGGTTAAGTGTTTTGCCCAGGGTTACACAGCTAATAAGTGTCAAGTGTCTGAGGCTGGATTTGAACTCGGGTACTCCTGACTCCAGGGCCGGTGCTTTATCCACTGTGCCACCTAGCTGCCCCGAGGTTTATAATTCTAAAGAGCTATTTAGGCCCTTAGAGGAGGTGGGCCTCACTGGAAGGTTGGGCTGCTAAATTTTCCAGCAACCCTGAGTGTTTTCCCTTTTCAGTATCTGAGATAAAGTTTTGGAGGGCAGTACTATAAATCTGGAGAAGCTACCCCCTTCCCCCCATTCCCACCCCAAGAGTGAACATTGTCTTTGCATAAACATGTATAATTTTTGTCCATGTCCTTCTCCTAGTCAATACAACTCAACTCATGAAGGCCTTCTTCTCTTTTCACATCATCTTTAACTCAGATTAAACATCCATATCTTCAAAAGGTCTTGACAGAGCTTATTTAGGGATACATGCATGGGACTAGTCTTTTAAATATTTACTAATGGTCAAGATATAGCTAGAAAGTTGAAGGCTATAGGAGCCCTTAGAACCTCTGGCACAGGTTTCATGGGTATATATTGGTTGGAAGGAAATTATAAAGGGAATCATAAAAGGACAATCCTCATTAGAATAAAAAAGCCTGCAATTAAGACTGTCTTACCTGGAATCACATCTCTACTTTTTAGAACCTGTGTAACCTTGGGGAAGTCACTGGTCCTTTCTGGACCTCTGTAAAGTTAGAATGATGGATCTCTAAGATCACTTCCACCTCAAATTCTTAAGGCCCTATGTTAGTATTACCCTCCCCTTATCCCTGCCTGCCCTTGTTTTGGTAGAAGGACACACACAGACACACACACACACCCTGATATAGATATCCAGGACTCCCAGAGGATGAACAATGATACCTATTCTAGGTAATGTTTCACTAGAAAAGAATACATTGTTATATTTGAATGGATGGCTTGTAAATTAACTCCAGGGCCCTCAGTTTTCCTGCCTTAAAAAGTGGGCTCAGCTCTTTAATTGAAGGGAAAGTTCATGCCTTCAGCCCTTGGGAAGCAAAAACCAAGGAAAGCTGGGCTTTATGAATACAAATGGTAATGCTAATTAGTCTCCACCTAGGGAGTCTTTAAACTGAAGGAAGCTTAAAGCAGCAGCAGCTCCAATTACCTTTAATTCCCTTTGGCAAGGAGGGGGTATCAGCACAAGGCTGATGAGGCAGTCTATAGACCTAAATACAAGAGAGACACTCTCCTCTATTCATTAAATTGAACACCTGACAATCTGGGGAGGAAATATGGGATATAGAGAAGAGCTTAGGACTGGAAATAGCAGATCTGGATTTGAAGTTTCAGCTCATCCACTCACTGACTGAGGAATCTTAGGTAAATGCTTTACCCTTTCTGGCTTCAATTTTCTCTTCTGTAAAATAAGATAGATGGACTAGGTATTCTTAAATGTTCCTTCTAGGGTTAGAATTCTATGATTCTATAAAACACAATCATCTTCATCCAGTCTTGCACATACTAGGTACTTAATGCATATTTGTTTAATCAAATAAACCAGCCTAAGGAAGAAGAGAGGGGTAGGTAGATGGCACAGTGAATAAAGCATGGGGCCTGGAAGTCAGGAAACACAGAGTTCAAATGCAGCCTCAGAAACTTACTAGCTGTGTGACCCTGGGCAAGTCACTTAATTGATTGCCTCAGTTTCCTCATCTGTAAAATGAGCTGGAGAAGGAAATAGCTCCACTATCTTTACCAAGAAAACTCCAAATGGAGGTCATGAAAAGTTGGGCATGACTGACAAAAGGGGGTAAAGGAGAGCTGGAGGGTTTAGAGGGAAAGATAGAGTTTTATTTTGGACATAATGAGTTTAAGATGGCTATTGGAATCCAGTTTGAGACATCTGAAAGGCAGTTGGAGATGCAAGCTTGGATATCAGTGAGAGGTTCAAGAGGGATGATAGGGAGAGTTGTGAATTATCAGCAGAGAGATGTTAATTAAATCCATGTGATGAGATCATCAAATGAAGTAGTATGGAGAGAGAAGAGAAAAGGGCCCGGGACAGAGCCTTGGGGGACATCTATTGTAAAAGCCTGTGATCTTGATGAAGATCTAGGGAAGGAAGCTAAGAAGGGGTCAGTTAGGTAGGAGCAGAGAATGGTGTTCCAAAAACCTAGAGAAAAGAGCAAATTAAGCAAGAGACAGTGATCAACAGTGTCAAAGGCTAAAGAGAAGTCAAGGAGAAAAGGCCATTAGATATGGCAACTAAGAGATTACTGGTAATTCTGGAGAGAGAAGTTTTAATGGACTGATGTGGATTATAAAAGGTTAACAGAGTGAGAGGAGAGAAAGTGGAGGTGCCTATTGTATACAGCCCTTTTGAGGAGTTTAGCTACAAAGGGGCAGAAGAGAAAGGATCATAGTAGGTACTAAAGGATCAGTTAAAGCTCCCCCTTCCCAGGTTGGGGGAGATATGGGCATGCTTGTAGGTAGTAGGGAATGAGCCAGTAGATAGGGAGAGTGTAAAACAGTGAAAGAGTAGGGATAACAGAGGAGGCAATCAGTCAGAGGAGACACATAGAATGAGATTGCTTGTTCAGGTAGTGGTTTTAGCCTCGGTAGGGAATAAGATAACTTTATTACATGAGATAAGAGTGAAGGAGGTGGCAAGAAGGTATCTGAGGGATAGTAGTGGTGGTCACAGTAAGGACTAAGAACCAGGTTTTCTATAAAAAGGTGGAAGAGATGAAAAGATTATGGTCAGATAAGGGGATTTTGTAATTCTTGATCATGGAAGTGGTACATTTGTGGGTAATGACAAGATCAAGGGTAGGCTACTTTTGTATGTGCCCAAGGTGAAATAGAGGAGTGGCTCATGGGAAGTGAGTAGGTTGAGGAATTTAGTGGTAAGGGTGTTAGAGGAAGGGTCAATACATATGTTGAAGTCCCCTAGTATGAGAGCAGGAGTTGGGGAAGAGAGAAGAATAGTGAACTAGTTTCATTCTTTGGGGAAAGAAGGGGAGTGACCTGGAAGTATGTAGGCAATAGCTACCAGGATTTTGATTGGGTGGTAGATATGAACGACTTGAACTTCAAAGGAAGAGCGATTTACTAAGTGACAGAGGTGGGGGAGCACCTGGAAGGGGCAATGGGGAGCAAAGAGTATTCCAACGCCCCCCTCTTGAGCAGTAAGCCAAGGAAAATGAGGGAGGGTAAAGCCAACATATCTCATGTGGGTCCTCCATGCCCCCCTTCCTCCACCATCATCACTTAGTATTCTACCAGGCAATTTCTCCTCAGAAGCAGTGTGCTCAGAGAATGCAAATCTGTGTCAATATCATGCTAATCCTTTAACAAGTATTTCTGAAGTGCCCCCTATGTGCCAGGTATTATACTGGGTGTTGAGGATACAAGTACAAAGAATGAAACAATCTCTACCCTCCAGGAGTTTACATGATCAGGGAAGTAAACTTCCTGGGGAGTAGGAGTCCGGAGATTGATAGAATTCATTAGAAATAGAAATGATTTGGGGATTTGCTACTTTTGGTGTTAGCCAAGCTTCTGATCCTCTTCGTTGACCTGCCAGTCTGATAACCTTCTCTAAACCACAGGCCTTCTTAGAATTAGCACCACTCCTTCATGGGACAGTGGGGCCCCCAGATCTCAGAGGTCAACTCCCTTGGAAATCCTCCTGGCCCCAGCCAGTGAGTTCAGAAAGCTGATCCAGACCTCTACACACCTGCCAGAGTCAACCAGTCTTACTAGGCAAGATGCATAAACATGCTGAAGGAAGAGTCATTAACTCCATAAAGTGTCTGTCATAAGGGGCTGATGAATGAGTTTCTATGCTGGCCTCTCAGGATGCACTGTTTCAATGGGCTGCCTTCTCATTTTTTAATTACTGACCGGGAGCAGGTCGACCTTGAGCAGCCACTTACTTATTGGCTCTGGAGTTCACAGAGGTAGACTTTGCTTGCCACTGTGCTGTCTGTCAGAGGGAAGAATTTACAACTCCTGTGGTGGGCAGTGGGGCTCGGAGATGGTGGTGGGGCACTCAGACAGATTAATGAAAGACTAGATTTTAGAGCATTTGGGCTAGTCTCCTTGTTAAATTACTAGGATACTCTTTGATTCATTCACATGGGGGCTAGAGACCCCTGTTACTGGGTCCCATCTGCCACAGCCTTGTAGTCTTCCTCCATAACCGTCCATGACTCAGAGGTCTGAACAAATGGCAAAGGCTACTGGGAAGTCACAAAAATAAACATCATGAATTCCCCTTCATGGGGGAGGCATCATCCTGGGCTCATAGGTTTGCAGAGATCAAGGTCAACCTTCAGACTGACCTAAAGTCTGGCCATTCTGTGTCTTATAAATCTTCACTTGTTCTTGAAAACATCCTATGCACACTTAGTGCCGAATAAAAAACATGATAAATCACATTCATGCATGGAAGGCAAATCCAGTGATGTAGATTATTGAATACCCAAAGAGTAGTTTCTGATGGAAAAGTGTCATAAATAAGAGGACGGCAGACTTGTTTACTTAGAACCTATTCAAAAATTATAGACTGAGGGGGTTCTGTGTTAAATTGGAAATTCATGGTGAATTGGTCCCAAGGCTTTTTCATTCCATACCTAGGTTGACCTCATCTACCAAAACACACACTGAAATTCAAAGAGAGACCATCTCTCACCTCCAGGTCACCTGATTTACCAAAGACAGACTCCCTGTGATTTGCACATGGTCCCATTAGAGTCGCTAAAGAACCAACAGTTTTTATAATCAAGACAACAAAGGGAAACCTTTCGACTGTTAAACATTTCATTAACTTCACAGATGTGTAACCACTGATTACAAGTTCAAGTTTGACTCATCCCATTTTCCTTCATGTTCCATAAATTTTTCAAGAAGACACTTTCATAAATCCTCCTATGGAGATTAGCGTGGATATTAAAGTTTAGTGCAGGGCCCTTAAAGAAATAAGAGGAAATAAATACCTTATTGACAAGCGGGCAAAATGTGAAATTAGGACGACTGGCAAAGCTGTTAACGTGATAAATTCAGGATATGTGTCATTTTATGTTCTATTGCTGTGACCTATTTCAAGTGTTCTTCAAATACCCTCTTCTAATTTGCTTCTGTGGTTTAGATTTGATTTTGGAACAAGGCCATATACTTTTTTTTTTATGAAGCAATTTTCTGATCCTCTGCATTTATTACAGCTGCCGTCCTGACAGTTTATACCTGACCTTGATAACCATCTGATATTCATACACTACTAATGGAATCTTCCCCACAGTACAGACACAACAATCACACATACATTGCTTAATTCCACATTGAGTCTGCTTCAGAATACCCTGAGATGAGTGTATGCCTTGAGAAGCAGAGAGAAAATTAGGGAGAGAGCAGAGGAATTACCTTAAGCAAATAGGGGAACGGGGAGGGGCAGATAGGAGAGGTCAGTAAATTCAAATTGAAGACAAAATCCTTAGCCTTCTAGCAAATAGAGAGAGTTGGATACTTAAAGGAACCAGCTGAACATGAGTTAATGACCAGGTTGGAGTCAGGCAAGTAAACTGAGAGGAAGATGCCCTAAAATATAGGAGTGTAGAATTGAAGATGAAGATGGATGCCTGGAGATCACATTATGAAATCAGAACCCTTGAACATTTATTTTATTGTGCCCGAAACAAGGCAGGGTAAAAGATTCAGAGAGGCCAGGAAGAAGTGAGCTTATTTTCACTTCTGATTCAAATTAGCTGTGTGAAAAACAAAAACAAAACAAAACAAAACAAAATTGGGCAGCTAGGTGGCACAGTGGATAGAGCACCGGCCCTGGATTCAGGAGTACCTGAGTTCAAATCCGGCCTCAGACACTTAACACTTACTAGCTGTGTGACCCTGGGCAAGTCACTTAACCCCAATTGCCTTACCGGAAAAAAAAACAAAAACAAAAAACAAAAAACAAAACAAAACAAAAAAAATTAGCTGTGTGATCCTGGCTGAGTCATTTGACTTCTGAGTATTTCAGACAACTCTCTAAACCTATATATTGCAGAAGAACTGATCACCACTGATAGAGTGAGTTTCTTCATCCTGGAATTCCCTACACTAATTGATCAACACAGATCCATTCCTATCCCTATCCTTTCTTGAGGGATTGACATCACTGCTTGTGGGTAGGCAAGAGACTGCTAATATGACAAGACTCTAGGGAATTGATTCCTATTTCTAAAAGAGAAGAATGCTTAAACATATAGTAAAGCAAAGTATTTGTACTTATTCCTAAAATGTTCTGATCACAACTGTCACTGAGTCCTGCTAGTCATATTTTTTTAGGGCAATGAGGGTTAAGTGACTTGCCCAGGGTCACACAGCTAGTAAGTGTCAAGTGTCTGAGGCCAGATTTGAACTCAGTCGTCCTGAATCCTGGGCTGGTGCTTTATCCCCTATGCCACCTAGTTGCCCCCAGTCATATATATATATATATATATATATATTTAGTGAGGCAATTGGGGTTAAGTGACTTGCCCAGGGTCACACAGCTAGTAAGTGTTAAGTGTCTGAAGCCGGATTTGAACTCAGGTACTCCTGACTCCAGGGCTGGTGCTTTATCCCCTATGCCACCTAGTTGCCCCCAGTCATATATATATATATTTGCATATATATATATTTATATATATTTGCATATATATATATATTTAGTGAGGCAATTGGGGTTAAGTGACTTGCCCAGGGTCACACAGCTAGTAAGTGTTAAGTGTCTGAGGCCGGATTTGAACTCAGGTACTCCTGACTCCAGGGCCGGTGCTCTATCCACTGCACCACCTAGCCGCCTCCCAGTCATATATTTTTTAAAATAAACATATAAAAACATAAGCCTCAATCTCCTAACTTTGTATTCCCTCTCCCAGCATTATACTATCCTCCCCCTATTCATCTTTCAACTCAGTGCCATCCACAACTTATTCTTTGTCAACTGTAATTGGCTAGCCAGATTCCACTTGAATGGAGAGTATAGCTATGAGTGAAACCTGTTTGTGGATTAATAATTTGATTCTCCCCTCATGTTCCCAAGTAACAAACATGCTTTGCTTAAGGTAGAAAATGCAAAGTAATGAATTCATGCAAAGGGAAGTGACTCTACCAAAGTCAGACAGGTAGTAAGTAGCAATCAGAACACATGGTCTTCCAGCAATCTTGAGCAACTGTGGGGTGGAGAGGGATCAATGAAAAGTAACATCATCTACTTTATATTCTAAATTCTAAAATGCTCTTATAAAATTATGCCTTGTTGTGACAATAAGTTGGATTTGGCAACATATGCTAACGAAATATCCAGAGAGATGTATGCAAGAGAAGGGCCAAAGAAACCACCCCACTTGCCAGTTACTCCCTGCTCCCCATAAATGTCTAGAAGACATCTTAAACTCATCATGTCCAAAGCTGAACTCATTATCTTTCCTCCACTACAGTGTTTTTTGTTCTTATGGTCTCAGAAATGCAATATGGCAGCTGCAGTGAACTTCAGGATAAGCAAAGAACACCACCAGTCAAATGGCCACACTGATGAAGGTGAACTGTGGCTGCTCCCTTCGGGAATTGTAGAAAGTCTTATGAGGAGCCAGGGGCTTATGAAGTACCATGCCAGAAGCCAAACTTGCTAAGTTTGTCAGGAGATTATTCAGTGAAATGATAAATTATACCGAGGGTATGAATGTAAGCAACTGACACTAGACAGGCCTCAGAGAAAGGTTTGGTATTATTATTTTCCAAAGGTGTAATGTAAGCCCTGTTCATTTTGCTTGGCCTATAAATAAATCCATTCCTTTAAAAAATAAAGCATAACTTTAAACTTTTTTCTCATAATACATTAGAAGCTGGCTACTTGGGGCAATCATTATGTGAAAGAAGGCCCTTTAATCTATAAGCAAGTCATGATCCAGTAGATATAATAATATTCAACAACACCCCAATGGGTACAAGGAAAACCCAAGAAATCGAATATGTAGAAAAAGAAAGTATGGTAAAATAAAGACATTCATAGGGAAAATATTGAAAAGTAGAGTTAAAAAGTTTATAACCTATTTTAAGCTACCCAGGATCTTTAAATGCCTTATTGGAAGTTAGATGGATGAGGACCAAGGATTAAACACACCGGATGCTCTAAGATACACAAACATAGCTAGGCCAATTGTCGAGGTCAAAGGGACTCCTGCAAGAGGTACAGGGTGGGGAGGGAAAGGTTTCTTTCAAAAGAGCAAAAGGAAAATCCATCAAATGTAACTGCTCAGGTATAAATTACTTTAATAATTCAAAAGATTGTTGATTTCATCACTCTAGGTGTCCCCACCACCTAGGAGATCAAGGCCCTTCCATACTTTCCTAGGTAGTTTCATGGTTTTGTTGTAGCCAAGTAAATTCATTAGCTGGTGTCCAACCTTCTGCTAACAAGCCCTTCTTTCCACTTAGCTAGTCTGGTCCTTGGATGGTAAAAGTGCAGTCTGTCACTGGGGCTTTGTTTGAAGTCTTTCATGTTTCCTTGGACCTGCCAGAGATAATTTTCCTCAAGCACCGCTTCATGAAGGTAGTTCCATCTCTATGCCACAGTGAGATATTGTAGGGATGCTTAAGTGAATAAAAGTGAGGAGCACCTCGCAAGGGATTTAAAATGCAAAAATCTAAAAATAGAAGCTCTTCAAATAATAATGATGATGATAACAAAATAATAATTTATTTCAAATTTTATAGTTATAATTACTTTTAAATATTTTGCCTCATTTTATCTTGATGATACTCCAAAGTAGGTATGCCCTCTCAGTTACTAAGTCCATCAAAGGAAGGAAGCCAGCATTAAAAAAATAAATGTCACAAATACAAAATAGAGGAGCACTAGGTAAGTAGCAGTTTGTCCAAAAATGATCTACAAATGGACTACAAAATCACTATGATTTGGCAGCCAAAACTAAGGTAATATTAGGTTCAGGGAGGGAGACATAGTTTTAGTATCTAGAGAAGTGACATCTCTGCCCTGGTCAGACTACGTCTAGAGTATTGTGTTTCACTGTGGGTACCACATTTTAAGAGGACACGTTGCCTGAAGGAGCAAAAACGACATTAAAGATGCAAAGAGCAGTTGGATGAGACCTACCATAAACAGAGAAGTTCCATGTTGGAAGTGACACAATTTTAAAGGCTTTGACAAGGGACTGATTCTCAAGTCATCTGAAAGAATAGAAGGATACTTGGGGGGAGTGGGCCTTACAATTAGCTATACTCCTCATCCAAAAGAGATCCAAAAACCCCAAAATAACTACTAATACTTTTCCATCTGTACAAAATCTTGGTGAGGCTAATGCATGCATGCATCAAGGGGAATAATTTTTTTTAATTAAAAAAAAAGTTTTAAATTGTTCTTGCAGAGCAATGAGGGTTAATTAATTTGCCCAGGGTCACACAGCTAGTAAGTGTCAAGTGTCTGAGGCTGGATTTGAACTCAGGTCCTCCTGAATCCAGGGCTGGTGCTTTATCCACTGTGCCATCTAGCTGCCCCCAAGGGGAATCTTGATGAAGATATGAGAAGGTCGGTCGCAGGAAGGCTTTCACAAGTTATGTTCTATAGCTTATTACGCTTTAAAAGCACATAATTAACTGAAATATACAGAAAACACAAGTTCTACTGTGCTTATTATAGTGATTTACTATAAAAATGAATTTGATTTAATAGAGCAAACTGCCTTAAAGGCTCTCTCCCAACAAGGTGTCTCATATACATATATCAAAATCATTCAATATTCCCTGAAAAGTAACATTGCATGTAATTTTGTTGGACAATATCTTGATTATTAATATTAATCAATACATAAAATAAGAAGATTTAAAATGGTCACAAAAGGAGTTGTCTAGTGTTTTGGAAGACGTCCAGTGATGAGTCTAAATAGAATAGGAATTCCTAATAAAGGATGACATCTTCCAAATGCTCCTGTTTATTGAAGACATTGTGCTAATTAGATAAAACTCTGAAATCCTGCAAAGCCTCCTAAAAGAATTTCATAATCATTCCAAAAAGTTCAACATAACTTTGCACACAGAAAACAAAATGGAAGAAGAATGTATATTGTCCAGATTGTGATAAAGAGTTGGACTGATGACCCATATTGTTTACCCATCAGTAAGTATATCTTAGACATACAATGCAAATGAACAATGAGTTAAGCCAAGAATTCAACAGGAGGGAGGAAATAGGACTGGACTGCTTTGGGGAAACTTTATATATACATACATACATACATATACACATATATTTAATGACAGAAAGGTTTTCCATTAAACAAAGGCCCAACTATACACCACAATTTTTAAAAATTATGGCATTAAAAATTTGTAAGGGGTTTTAAATGTATGATCTCACTTGAACCTCACAACAACCCTGAAAAGTCAGTACTAAAGATATCACCATCTTCATTTTTAAAAGCATAAAACAAATTTCTGCGTAAATAAAATGATTGTAACGAGGATAAGAAGGGAAACTCAATTAGTTAAAAAATCTTTAAATTAAATATCTCTGGTAAAGGTCTAATATTGAAAATGTATATGAAACAGAAATATATGACAGATATGCATATATACATGTATGTGCATATATAAATATACACATACATGTATAAATTTGTATATACACATATGTATATATATACATATAACAAATATATAAGATCAAGAGACATTACATAATGGATAACTGTTAAAGGATATGAATGAACAGTTCTCAAAGAAATGCAAATTATTTATAACCACATAAAACATTACTCCAACTCATAAATAAGAGAACTACAGATCAAAACAACTCTGAGGTCTTACCTAATGCAAACAAATTTTGATGGGAAACAAAAGAAAAAAATAGGTTTGGAGACAGTGAGAAGAAAAAAGACCAATACATTGAGTTTTTTTGTTTTTTTTTTGTTTTTAGTGAGGCAATTGGGGTTAAGTGACTTGCCCAGGATCACACAGCTAGTAAGTATTAAGTGTCTGAGGCCGGATTTGAACTCAGGTACTCCTGACTCCAGGGCCGGTGCTCTATCCACTGTGCCATCTAGCTGCCCCAAGACCAATACATTGTTAATGGAGCTGTGAATTGATTCAATCATTCTGGAAAGCAATGTGTAATTATAAAAAGTAAGTGACTGAGCTTCTCTTACCCCTTGATCTAGAGATCTCTTTATTTGGAACATAGCACATGGAGGTCAAAGGTAGGAAGAAAGGTCCAGGTAAAGGCAATTGGGTGATGTAGTGGATGGAGAACTAAATTTGGAGTCAGAAAGACCTGAGTTCAAATACTGTCTCAGACAATTTGCTAATTATGTGGCAATGGACAAGGCACTTAGCACTATGTCTCAGTTTTTTCATTTGTAAAATTAGGGAATTTGACTTGATGGCCTCTAAGGTTTCTTCGAGGTAAATCTATGACTAAATAGTACCATACATACCAAAATATGGTTGTATCTTTTGTAGTAACAACAACAATAAAAAATAATACCTGGGGCAGCAAAACTCACAGAAGAATGTGCTGAAATCACCTTCTAACCAAGAACGGCTTGGAAGGTCAGAAGGAGGGAGCTGCTGTGCTGATACAGGAGTCGGGCCCAACCCCACAGTCACCCTGACACAGATCCAGTCCCAGGAAGGCCTCACCAGAGAAGGAGACCCCCCCCCCCCCAGAGCTTCTGAATCAGCTGAAGTGCCAGTGTTGTCTGGAACTAAGCTCACAGTCTGGTGAGAGGGCTGAGCCTTGGGCAGGGGGGAAACTACAGGGGTCTATGCTGGTGCTGAGGCAGAAATTGGGTTTTTCACCCCTGCTGGGAACCAGGAGGTAGGCTTGAGTAGCAGTGGCCCAGGTGGGGGAGGGGCACAGGCTCATCGGAGTTAACCACCACAACACACAAAGCTGGTTGATTAGCAAGTTGGTCTGGGGTCATCTAAGACCAGGGAACATGCCAGGCAAGTGAAGAACCTGATCCTCCTTAAATCATACCACCTGGAACTTCTTAAGCTTGGGATACTGCAGGCTGGAAACAGTGCCCCACTTTAAGGAGCTAAAAGTCAAGTAAAAGAAAGGCAAGGTGAGCAGACAGAGAAAGGTGAGGACCATAGAAAGTTTCTTCAGTAACAAGGAAGATCGAGGTGCACCTTCAGAGGAAGATGTCAACTTCAGTGCCCCTATATCTAAAGCTTACAAGAAAAATATGAATTGATCTCAGGCCATAGAGGTGCTCAAAAAGGACTTTGGGGGCAGCTAGATGGCACAGTGGATAGAGCACCGGCCCTGGATTCAGAAGTACCTGAGTTCAAATCTGGCCTCAGAAACTTAACACTTACTAGCTGTCTGACCCTGGGCAAGTCACTTAACCCCAATTGCCTCACTAAAAAAAAAAAAAAAAAAAAAAGGACTTTGAAGATAAAGTTAGAGAGGTAGAAGAAAAAATGGAAAGAAAAAAAAATAATACCTGGAAACAAAGTAGGTAACTATTCACTGGAGAATGGCTAAACACATTGTGATAGTCTGCTTTCCAAAATGGTCAGTGATCTCTCTCTCTCTCTCTCAAATAAGTTTTTGAATGTCTTTAAAAATCATTTTAGTCTTCTTCAGGCAACTAGGTGGTACAGTGGATAGAGAATTGGACCTAGAGTCAAGAAGTTCCATGTTCCTGAGTTCAAATATGGGTTCAGACACTTACTGGCTGTGTAACCCTGGACAAGTCACTTAACCCTGTTTGCCTCAGTTTTCTCAAGTGTAAAATGAGCTGGAGAAGGAAAAGGCAAACTACTCCTGTATCTTTGCCAAGAAAACCCTAAATGGGATCATGAATAGTAGGACACGACTGAACAACAGCAAAACAGCATAGTCTTCTTTCCCCCTCTTCCTCCCAGAGAGGCATCCCATATAGAAAAAAAAAAATTAACAAAAAAAATACAGAAAATAAAAAGGATAGAAAAAGATAGCATAACTAATCAATACATTGGAAAAGCATGAAAATATGTGCAACATACAATTCTTGTGGACCTCTTACCTCTGAAAATGGGTGAGGTCATTTTCTCATATCTCTTCTTTCAAGCCATAATTGTTCTTTATAATTTTGCAAAGCTCACTTTTTTCTTTTGTCATTGTTCTTTCCATTTACATTGTTGTAGCCATTGTGTATATTGTTTTCTTGGTACTACTTGCTTCACTCTGCATCATTCATGCAGATATTTCTATGGTTCTCTGTATTCATCACATTCGTCATTTCTTATACTACAATAACTTTCCATTACATTTTTGTACCACAATTTTTCTGGCAATTCCAAAACTGATGGTCATTAACTTTTTTCTAGTTCTTTGCTATCACAAAAAGTGCTACTACAAATATCTTAGTGTATGTTGGGATTTTCTTCTAATTAATGGTCTCTTTAAAGGTAAAAGCCCAGTAACTGAATCACTGGATGAAAAGGTATGAACATTTTAGACATGTTAGTCAGAATTACAAATTGCTTTCCAAAATAATGGTACTGATTCACAGCTCCACCAACAATGTGTAAATGTTCCACAACCTCTACAACATTGACTATTCCCATCTTTTTCTATCATTGCCAATTTGTAGGGTATAGGGTGAAACCTCAGGGTTCTTTTGATGTATATTTCTCTTATGGTTAGTCACTTGGAGAATTCTTTTACATGATTGCTAATAATTTGTGATTCATCTTTTGAGAAGTGTTTCTTCATATCCTTTGACTACTTATCTTTTGTCAATGAATTCTGGTGATATAGAGATAGATATATAGATATATGGAAAACGCACACATATATGCATAAATATATATATATATATATATAACTATTTTAATTATTTCTATTTTTGGATAACAAATAATTATCAGAATAAAAAAGGTTTCATTGTTACAGGATGACAAAAAGACTTATTTAGTCAATTGAATAGATGCAAAAATATGTGTTTATATGCATGTGAACATGTGTGTATATATGTATATATCTGTGTACATATATATTTATATGCAAATTTGTGCAGAAACTTTTCAGTTCCATGTAATCAATACTATCTGTTTTATCTTTTGAATTAACCTCTATGATTTTGTTAAAAGTAGAGTCTCCTCAGGGCAGCTAGGTGGTGCAGTGGATAAAGCACTGGCCCTGGATTCAGGAGGACCTGAGTTCAAATCCATGTAACGATTGGAATAACGCCACCTGCTGGATACTTACTGTAGAGGAGTTCTGCCCATGAAGCGAAGGTCTTTGAGGGCAAGACCAGGCATCAGGAAGTGACGCGGACGAGTGGGAGGAGGAAGGAAGAGACTGGCGCTCGGTCTCACTTTTTTTCCTGAGGACGCTGGCGGAGAAGGGAGCTAGAAATGTGCTCTCCCTTTAATAGATAGGAATCTAGGCCTTTCTCTCTCTCTTTACCAAACTCTTATTCTCCTTAATAAATGCTTAAAAGTCTAACTCTTGCTAAAGCTTATAATTTATTGGCGACCACTCATTAGATATTTTAGACAGACTAGCTAGAATTTTAGCCCTTAACATCCAGCATTGACACTTGACACTTACTAGCAGTGTGACCCTGGTCAAGTCACTTAACCCTCATTGCCCCACAAAAAACAAAGAAACAAACAACAAAAAAGTGAGTCTCCTATCCACAGCAATGAAAGCAATGAAGTATATGATCTATCTAAAAAAAAAAATTAGTATTAAATCATGTAACCATTTAGAATGTGTTGTGAAATATAGTATAAGGTATTGATCTAAACCTAATTTCTAACCAACTGCTTTCCAATTTTCCTGTTAAGTTTTAATCCCTTTTCCATGTAATTGATGTTTTCTGTTTTATTGAATACCAGGTTATTGATTTCCATTGTTTCTGATTCTCCCGTGTCTAGTCTGCTACATTGGTCTACCTCTCTATTTTTAACCAATACTAGATAAATTTGATGACTGATACCTTATAATATAGTTTGAGATTTGGAAATTATATTCCTTTTTCATCTCTACCTCTTTTCATAATTTCCCTTGATATTCTAAATTTTTAGTTTTTAAATGAATTTTATTATTATTTTATCAAATTCTATGAAGTATTCCTTTGATAATTTGATTAGTATAGCATTAAAACTAAATTCACTTTGGAAATATTGTCATTTTAAAAAATATTGGGGCAGCTAGGTTGCACAGTGGATAGAGCACCAGCCCCAAAGTCAAGAGGACATGAGTTCAAATTCAGCCTCAGACACTTAACGCTTACTGGCTGTGTGACCCTGGGCAGGTCACTTAACCCCAATTTCCTCACCAAAAAAAAATTTTTTTTTAAATATTGGCATGTCCTAACCATGAACACTGCATATCCCCTAGTTATTTAAATATTTCTTTAGGGAGCTCTTTGTTATACACACACACACACACACACACACACACACACACACATATACATGTATGTATATAATTAAATTACTATATTATGCATTGCATTAAATATATTTTATATATTGAGCATGGAATATCTTCAATTAAAAAGATATAGATATATAAACATACCTATATGTTGTATGTGTAAATATTTTGCATGCTTTAACAGATTAATCCCCAGAAACCTTATATATTTTGTAGTTATTGGAAAGGGGCTTTACTTTATACTATTGCTTCTTGGGTTTTATTAATATATCAATTAATATAGACAATTAATATGTTTCTATTATGTATGATATATTATACAAATATTATATAATTATTATACACATATAATATATTATAGAAATATATAATACCATATGTTTATACAACATATAAATATAATTTCCATATAAATATTATATATGCACACATACTGTTGATTTTTGAGGGTTTAGTTTGTAGCCTGCATTTCTGCTGTAGCTTTTGTCTCAATAGCTCTGTTGATTCTCTCAGGTTTTCCAGATAAATTATCATAATGTCTGGACACAAGGATACTTTTGTCTTCTCAATATTCTTTATACTTTTAATTCTTTCTTTCATTGTTATTACTAGCATTTCTAGAAGCCAATAAAATAATAGGGAGAAAAGTAGGCATTTTTTTTGCTCCTGTATTTAACACAATGTGGATGATGCTTGCTTTTGCCTTTAAATAGATAATTTTATGATATTAAAAAATATCTCTGTGCCTATACTTTGTAAGGTTTTTAGCACAAATGAGTGCTGCCCTTTGTCAAATGCTTTTTCTGCATGTGGTTTTGATTTTTTAAAAATATGATTATTTGTGTTATTTTCCTCATGTTGAGTCTTTCTCGAACCCCTGATATAAATTTAATTTGGTCCTAGAGAATGATTTATTAGATGAATCTCAATAGACTATTCGACAGGATTTTATTTAATATTTTAAAATTTTACATCAATTAATAATATTAGTCTATAGTTATTTTTCTATGGTTTATCCTTGCTTGGCTTAGATATTAGCATTTCATTTGTTTCACAAAAGGAATCTGATAGAGTGCTTTATCAGTTTTTGAGAATAATTTGTACAGTATTGGTACAATTTTTCCTTTAAAAGTTTGATGGATTTCCCCTGTAAATTCATCAGGACCAAGAGGTTCCTGTCCCCTCTCCCATCTTTGGTAGTTCATTTACAGTTAGTTGTATTTCTTTTTCAGAAAATGAAGTTATTTAAATCTCTTTTTGGTATCTTGTGTGTCTGGGTATTTCATATTTTCAAAAGCATTTCTCTATTTCTTCTGTGTTCTCAGTTTTGTTATAATTGTGCAGAATAAGTTCTAAGAATTCTTTTTATTTATTCTAATTTTGCTGTGACTTTATCTTGCTCCTTTTCTAAATTTTGAATCTATTTCCTTCCCTCTTTTAAATCAAATTGACTAAAAATTTATCAATTTTGTTAGATTTTTCAAGCAAACAGCATTTAGTTTTATTTATCATTTTTTGTTTGTTTCCAGTTTATTTCTCCTCTAGTTTTTAAATGTCTCTCCTCTTTTGTTCTCATTTTTGGTTTGTTTATTTGATAATTTTCCATTTTTTAAATTCCATATTTAGTTTTCTAATCGACTCCTTTTCTATTTTATTAATTTATGTTTATTGGGATATAATTTCCCCCCTGAGGACTGCTTTAGTTGCAACACAAATTTTGACATACCATTTCATTATAATAATTTTCTTTCACATAACTATTAATTTTTCTTTGATTTGTTTTTTGGCCAGCCCTTTATTAGTATTTCATTATTAAGCCTCCATTTGGATCTACCTCTTTTGTTTGTACTTCCTGAACTGATTATAATTTTTATTGCATTATAGTCTGTAGAGGATGTCTACTGTTTCTTTTTATTATTATTATTTGTAGTATCTTTGTGAACTGATAGTTGGGCAATTATCCTTAAAAGTTTCACAAGATGCTAAGAAATACATATATTCTTTAGCAGTCACATTGAGAAGGCACCATACTTTTTTAGTTCTAGTTTCTCCAACAATTTGTTGAGTTCTTCATTTCCCTGCCCTAAAAAAAGAAAAAAAAAAGACCCTTTTGTTAGACACAACTAAGATGGAGAGAGGGAAATTGAAATTGTCTGCCATTATTGTATTACTATCTATGCTTAACTTTTCCCTTATGAATTTAGATGCTAAGGTATTTGGATCGCACAAGTTTAATATTCATATTGGCTTGTTGACTTTAAGTTCCTTTTAGCATGATGGAGTTTTCTTGTTTATTCCTTTTCATATTTTGAGTATTGCTTTTTGCCTGGTCTGATAAACTGCAGCTCCTGCTTTTGGGGATTTACCACTTGCAAAGTAAGTTGTTGTTCCCCCTTCCCTCAGTTCCTTGTGTACGTTTCTGCTTGTTTGTTTTTTAATATATTTCTTTTGAGCAACAGATTGTGGGATTTGTCTTCTTATTTAATCTATGACTCTGTTTTATTCTGAGTTGTTTAGTCTATTTGCATTCAAAGTTATGAGTTACCTTTAAGTTTCCCTCTATTTGTCTTTAATATTTTTTCCAAAAGTAGGATTCTTTTCTCTTCCTCTGTAAACAAAATACTATATTTCTTTTTTGTTTGTTTGAGGATTTTAATATTAGTATTTTTTTTAAAAGCCTCTTACTTCAGGGGGATGGAGAGGAAGTTGTAGAAGGCACAAATAGGGCTAACTGGGGTACAAAAGAGAGTACTCTCTTTTAGTCAGTATGCTTAGTCTTTTAAAGTGACTTTGTTCTGACTGGTTCTCTTCCCTTTACCCTCAACGCCCCTCCCATTTATTTCCCCTTTCCCTAGTTTTGAAAATCTGCTTAACATAATTACTTGTTATTTCTTGTTTTTATCTAATTATTTTTTCTCCTCTTTTTTTTCCTTCTTAAGTAGGCAAATGAAATCTCCCTTCCTTTCCTCCCTTTCAAATTATTTTGCATATTAATTTCTTAAATTTCATTTTTATAAAGGATTTCTTCCCTTCCTTTCTATACTAGACTTTTATTTTTTTATTCATTGACTTTATATTTATTTAGTCCTTCAATATTCTCTTTATACCTCATGGAATTAGAGTTTAAGGTACCTATTTGGGCTCCCCCACTTCTAAATAGTTTTTATGTTATTGCTTTGTATATCTTGCCTCTTGGACCCCCTTTTTCAGTTGTGCTTCACTCTTAGAAATATCAATTCCTCCAGCTGATAGAGATGATATTACGGTCAGATATTATGGTCAGAATTTTCCTACATCCTATTGTTCCTGTTGTGGAGTTCATTATTAACTTTCCTCCTCTTTGTGGTAATTTTTCCCCATGTGACTTGACTTTCTCTCCCTAGGTTCATGCCCTCCTATTCTTCCAGAGGAAGGGTTCTGCAGAAACCCTTATTTTCCTTCTTCTAAGACCAGATGAATGGTCCCCCTAAGTACCAAATCTGTGCAGACCATACCCACTGTAAGGACGCAATCACCCTTTGTAGAATATATTTCTTCTCCCATGGGAGCATTTCTTCAGTTCCATTCAGTAGTGTGTGACTAGAAGTGGGGAATAAGATGTGGGGGTGGGGAGGGGAGAAAATACATATTTATATTGTGCCTTCTATGTACCAGGCATTGTGCTAAGCACTTTGCAAATATTTCATTTGATCCTCACAATAACCCTCACAATTACAGGAGCTGTTTTTACCCTCATTTTATAGTTGAGGAAACTGAGTCAAACAGAGGTTAAAATTACTTACCCAGGGTCACCCAACTAGTAAGTATCTGGGGTCAGAACTCAGTTCTTCCTGCCTCAGTGACCAGTGTTTTATCCACTGCATCTCCTAGTTACCTTGATGGTGATAATAATGCAAGGATGTTGATTGATTGATAAATGCCATGTAATAAGACTGTTCCATAATAAACAATGAATATGGAGAATGCAGAGAAGCATGGTAAGACATTGACTATATACAATGACTTTGGCAATTTAACTTAAAGAAAATTAAAACAGAAATATATATATATATATAATCACTAAATTTGTCCCTTAAGAAGAGTTGAAAAAATGCATTTCATTGTAGTAGTGGAGAACTATGGGTACAGAGTATTGCATAAACCATCAGACATGGGGAGAGATTATCTGGCTTTGATGAGCTGCTTTTCTCCTTTATATCATTCTTTTTAAATCTTTGTTACAAGGGGTTATTTAATGGGCAGGGGTATAGTTTTTGAAAGGAATATAGTGTGAAAACAAAAATATAGTAATAAAAACAAAATTAATGTTGTTTTTTAAAAAAGAACTTATGAAGCCACTTGGTTATTGCCTAAAAGAGGTTTTTAGGGATGAAAAGGAGATGACAAAGTGCAGGAAAGATGTATTTGTATCATGTCTAGGGAAATGGAGCCAGAAATCATAGAATCATCAATAGGCAAACTTTTAATTGCTATTGTAGTTCTGTCACTGCCATGGACGGGCAACATATAATCAGGACATTTAAGGATGAAGAAAGGTGGCAATGCTGGTGGAACATTAGGTCCACAGTCATTTCCTGAGTGAGATTCAGTCAGTTAAATGTCCAAGGCTTGGGAAAGGTATTGCCACATTGCCTGTTTTTCTCTATTAGACTTCCTGGCCATGTCTCAATGTGCTTTCCCTGATATGCTAACCCACAGGGAAGGCAGCTGGAGAGCAATGTGTTACCCTCCTCTGGGTATGTTGCGTGCTCTGGCTACATATGGTACTTCTATTAGACAAGGTGGTCAGTTTCCAACACAGATGATTCTGTGATTATAATATCATTCAGATGCAGTCCAGGCTGTATTTCTGGACAGTGTACCTGTAGGTAGGTTTTGAGAGCTCTAGATCTAAAAGGAGAACAAGGGGGTGAGTGAGGTAAATCCTTTCTATTCCAAGTCTCTCTCTTATTTACCCCTCCTATTTCTATCTCCTACCTCCCCTTTTGCCCTCAGTGTCTCTTCTTTCTTTCTTTTTCCTTTCTTTGTTTTGGATGCCTTTCTCCTTCTTCTTTTCTCCTAAACATTTTCCCCTCCCATCCTCTAAGCTGTTTCTCTCTCCTTTAATGGGCTAGAATATGAAAGAACATTTAGAAAATTATCTATTGAATAAAGGTTAATATCTTGCTTCCTAATTTTAAAAGTGAGCTGAAACCTCTCAAAAAGAAAAAAGAAAATTAATTATTAGGGGAGGGAGGCAGGGGATGTTTTTGAGACCCACAGGAAGTCAATAGTCTTTTAAATCATTTCAGGCTTTAAGTCTATTCATACTTGTAGGTGGAGTTAGATTGATTTTTTTCTCTCCAAATGGGTCATTGGCCCTTGATAGAAAAAAGTCTCTTCATCTCTGATTTATAGCATAAAGTATTTGCAGTAATTGTGCATGAGATATTTCTGTCAAATGAAAAAGAGGAGGGGAATGGGAGAGAGGGGTTCTATTAATCACAGCTCTAAAGAAAAACACCAAGCTAAGGTAGGAGGACTTTCACGGAGACACAAGAACAGAAATATGTAGAGTAGTGCATACTAATGCTTTGCCTTTGGTAGTTTGGGGCTTTAATTCTCACTCAGTCTTCCTTGGTCAATGAACAGGGACAACTTGCTTTCAGTTCTATGACTCATCTTTCTCATAAAAAAAGATCCTATTCAGGTGGCAGAAAAGCTTTGAATTATGGTCTCTTTCTCCCTGTCTCTTGGTTAACAGTAAATGGGAGGAAAATGTCTCTTTGGAACATTTCACAAAGGCTGCATCATTCCCCTCCAATTCTTTGCAACATGCCTTGGAGTAGATATTTCATCAATATTTAACAAATGGATAAATAAAGGAGGTCCTATTGTGTTAGAGGTGTCTGAGGAATGATCTAGGATTGCAATAGAAAAAGACAGATATTAAAAGGCGTTCCCAGAATCAATATTAGCACTCACCACAGAGGGAATTCTAATACTCTTGTCGGAAAGCAGGTGTCGGCCTCATTACAGGTCACCTCTGCAGTGAAACGTCTAATGTCTTGGTTTTATAAGAGGTTTAACAGAGAGTACAAAGTTGCACAGCTCCAAAGGGCACAGAAAAGAAGGACCCCTCTAAGGTCCTTACTGTTACATCTGTATTCCCTGATAGCTGCCTCTGTTTAGCTTCATGTACTATGCTCCACTCTACCACCCAGCACAACCCAGGGTCTCTAAGTCCTAAACATTTCTCTGTTCCCACTCCTGCAATCCCTGATTGGTTGGGGATGGAGAGGGGAGGGAGGCTTGGACATAATTTCCTTTGTCCCATCTCTGTCATGCTTCCTTTTTCAGGTCCACAGAGAGTAAGCTAAATGTCTCAGTGAATCCTCAGAAAGCTGCCTGCTTTGGGGGGAGGGAGGAAGGGAGAAGAGAGTCAGAGAACATAAAATCAGAGAAATAGAGAGTCTGAAGGGATCTCAGAGGTCAGCTAGTCCAAACCCCCTTTTTGTACAAATGAGGAAACTGAGGACCGGAGAAGTAATAAGTGACAGAGGTGGATGTTGAACCCACATCTTCTGATTCCAAACCCAGTGCCTTGTCCACTAGAATATGTTGTCTCTCCACAATCCTGTCCTACAGGGAGCACCATTAGGGCTATTTAGAACTGAGGAAGTATTTGTCTACTTTGGAAGAAGGCCGCTAACAGCATAAATTAAGACAATCAAAATAAAGAAAATGTCCATTACATCAGAAGGAACTTTTCAGCTTTGATAATTTTGCTATGATGAGCTCAAGTTAGAGTTAATGGCCCTAATAAGAATGTATCAACATTCATATATAATATACACAATTCAGTTAAAGGAAACTGACATCCTACCACTAGTGCAGTGAAAAGAATTGCTATGAAATATTAATAAAAAAATAAAAGGATGTCATTGCTTAAGTTTCCTCACAAAAACTAATAAAAATGAACAATTCACATGACCAATAAGGCATCAAGAAGGAAGGATAACAGATAATACCTAGTATTCTCTAGTATATAGTGCCTGGCACTCGGTTGTTGTTATTCAGTCGTTTCAGTTATATCCAGTTCATTTTCCACCTCATTTTACAGATAAAGAAACTGAGGTAAATAGGGTTAAGTAACTTGCCCAGGGTCACACAACTAATAAGTGTCTGAGACTGGATTTGATTACAGGCCTGGTCCTCTATTCACTGTGCCACCTAGCTGCCCTCTGGCACTCAGTTCATACTTAACAAATGCCTTGTTAACCCCAAGACATTAAAAAACCTAAAGAAATGCCTATAGCCTACTGGGTAGACTTTTTAAAGGAGGATTTATGGGAGGACCTTGACACAAGTTTCTTCCTCCCACCCACAACATGGGGAAGCTTTATTTAAAGCTGCCCCCTGGGACCTGACTGGCCCCAGCTTTCCTGGCATGGCCTCCTGGTCATCTAAGGGCATAAAATATCCCATACACATGGAGTCTAGGCCTCTCGGGCCTGATGAATTTCTGAAGTCCAAATGAGTCACCTTTCTCAACTGATAACCATTCACATTTCCTTATGGAGATTGGGGTGGGGGGGCTCGGGGCCAGAAGCACATCCAGAGGAGCTAAGTGCCACTGTATCCTTTTTGCATATCCTTGCTGAGGGTAGTGCAAAACAGAGTTCCTTTTGTCGATTGTTCAATGACTTGTAAATGCCTGAATGAAGAGTGTTTTCCTTAGAGCCATGCACCTAACAACAAAGAAACAACCTCATGAGGCAGGTGGTAAAGTATATCTTCTATGTGAATGGCAGTTATTGTAAATATTATTACAGTTAAAGTAGCAGAAGCTAAGAGACAGTAAGGCGTGGGTCTAGGCCCACACAGCCAGTAGGCCTTAGAATATACTTGTTGGACTGGAGCACCACATATCTCATATTTCATTCCAAGAAAGACCTTTGGTCCAATCCAATCAACCTCATTACTCACACCTCATCAGTGCCTTCTGCCCCTCTGATTTGAAAGTAAAGCTTACTCCATTTAAAGAAAAGGGACCAGGGGCAGCTAGGTGGTGCAGTGGATAGAGCACCGGCCCTGGAGTCAGGAGGACCTGAGTTCAAATCCGGCCTTAGACACTTTACACTTACTAGCTGTGTGACCCTGGGCAAGTCACTTAACCCCAATTGCCTCACTAAAAAAAAAAAAAAAAGGAAAAGGGACAGGACAGACTCTCTACAGGTATCTCTTCATCTTCCACTCTACAGGCACTCATGTTGGACTTCTTTGACTTCACCATGACTCTGGCCAGGTATCTTCTCCCTCCTCCACCTCCCTTACCTTTTCAGCATGCTTCTGTGTACTGTTTTGTGTATCTATTAGATTGTAAGCTCCTTGAGGGCAGGGACTGCCTTTCTTTTTATTTGTATTTCTATTCCCTTAGTAAAGTGCCTGGCATATAGTAAGTGCTTAATAAATGTTTATTTACTATTGAACATAGGGGTCGAATCCTAGCTCTGCCATGTCCTATCTCTAAAGCTTTAAGTATGCCATTTCTCCTTTCTGGGTCTCAGTTCCCTCATCTATAGAATGACAGGAATGGACTAGATGATCTTTATGGTATCCTGCTCTAAATCTATAAACCTATAGAAAACGAAAAGGTATTTGGGTACAGTAGAGCCTCATAAATTAGCACTCTGAACCTGGCATTTCATTGTGATCTTCCTTTCTTCATATACCCAATAATATTCCTGTATCTCATGGGAACTCGCTAATCCAATGTGTCCTCAGGTGTTGTGTGGACATGCTTCATGCTTCCCTTTGATGCTGAACACATTCTCTACCCCCCTCATCTCAGCAGGCCAACAAGGGGTCCTAGTGGAGGATATTAAGTGGGTAACAGCACATGGCATCATTTTCCTTTTTGCCCTGATGGAGTTGTACTCAGAGACCTGGGAGAGCCTTCCCTCCTCTTTCCATCAGACAGAATAATGAGAGTCTCACAGGTTGCAAGACTTAAGTGCATCTGATTCTGCTCATCTGTGACTAACATTGCCTGCAGGAGTCAGAGTTAGAGGTAAGGTCCTAGAGAAAGCCAGAGCCAGCAAGATTTGAAAGATGGGAAGAGGGAGGCTTTTTATAGATTTGAGGATGGAAAGACTGACTGAAATAACTTTAGACTGTGTGATTTCTTTAATTTTAAGATTTGAAGAGTACTGAATTAATGGTGCCTGCACTTTCTCACTTGTGTAGCAATGGCTTTGAAACTAAACTCCTTCTAGACTACCAACCCCTTCCCCATCATGACACCTGCCAAAGGTGAAATCATAGAACCATTAGACTTTTGATTTGGAGGGGGCCTAAGTGTTCATCTCATCCAACTCATACCCAAGAGAAATGCCCACTGTAATATCCCCAATAAGTTGTCATACTCTCCTAAAAGACCTCTTGAGGCAGCCCATTCATTCCACTTTTAGAGAGCTCTAATTGTGAGGAAGTATGTTTGTTTGTTTCTTGAATGAAGCCTAAAACTTCCCTCTTGGAAACTCATCCTGTTGTTCCTGGTTCTGCCCTCTGGGATCAAACACAAGTCTAATTTCTCTTCCTTGTGCCAATCCTTTGAAGAGTTGAAGATAGTAATCACATCCTCCTCCTTTAGTCTTTTTTTTCTATAAGCCAACTATCCCTAGTTCCTTCAACCTATCTTTAGAGATTATACATTGGAGGAATCACCAAGCTTTCCTTATAGATTTCAAGAAAATGTGTTCCTCAGTTGAAAGAGCAATCACTGGAGGCAAACAGATGTTGCTGTCTTTCTTCAGGCCCTAATTCCCTGCATGGGAATCAGGAGACCCCCCACTCTTTGGCCTCTCCATCACAAGAAACAAGAAAGTCTCTGGAGGTGCTATAAACTTTCCACAGTGACCTCTAATATTCTCTTCCAAATTTCTAAATTTGTTTTGAGGGAGCTAAGCCCACCAATCAACTTGTTCTTCAGTTCCAAGCAAATAGGGTAAACCCCATTGAATTTTTGCCCTGTTAGACCCATAGTCATCCTCTCCTTTTTTATGCTACAGTGGTTGCACTTTCTATAGAATATCCCTTCTTGAAGGGGATGACCAGTCAACGCTAACAATTTTTGGTACTTGGGACAAGGAACTGAAAATGTACTTTGAAAAAGCATCATTAAGCACAATCTCACACTGACTTTTAAAGACAAAGGCAGTTGAGTGAATAATGGGTTCAAGGAAGGGGAATCCTAGGATAATGAAAAGGGAAATTGGGTGGAGGTAGGCCAGTATAGCCACTAGAGGAACCTAGTTTCCTATTTTAACTAAGTTTATTAGTTAACTGTGTGCTAAAGTCAGTTGTTTCTATACTCTGAAAGGAGTTCCAGTGCTTTTTTTTATTACCCTTTAAATTGTGGTGCCCTGGAGTGAAGCTGTTTGCCCCACCCTGATTACAGATCCAATGTTCACTTCTTATAGGTTCAAAAATAATTCAGACAAATCTTTTCACTCTGTGGTCAGTCATTTATGTCTCAATGATGAGAAGAGCTGATAAACATAGCTCTAAGGTAGAAACAAAACTCCAAGCTCTTCAAAGAATATAATAAAAATGCATGTATCTGTTTGCACACACACACACATATCCCCAAATTTAGGATGTACCTTAAAGCAACACATTATTATTCTATCCACCACTGTGAATTGTTTACTAACATCTTTCTTTGAATAACATTAACAGCTTGTGTCAAAGTGTCAAAAGTAATTTAATTCAAAGCTAACTCATATCCATGTGCATTTGTCCCCTACCCGGCTGTCTCGAATTTACAGCAGGATTTTCCAAATTAGCTTTACTTTTTTTTCCTTGCCTGTGTCAGCTCCCCTTACTGTAATGTCATTTACAAGAATTATCCAGATGCTAGCTCTTTTCTGGGTCTGCAAAAACTTGGTTTCTGGTGATGTATTTGGAACACCAGAAGATTGTCTTGAAGCAGTTTTCATTTGCTATGAGAAGTAGTCAGCAAGAGTTGGCAGGCCAAGCTACAGTCCACATACTTGCAGGATTGAATTCTTTCCTCCATTTTTCTTTCCTTCCTTCCCTCTCTCTCTCCTTCCTTCTTTCCTCCTTCCCATTATCCCTCCCTCCCTTTCTCTTCTTCATACTTCCTTCCTCTCTTCCTCCCTACCTCTTTCCCATCCTCCTTCCCTTCCTTCCTCCCTTCTTTTTTTCCTTCCTTTACTCCTTCCTTTCTTCCTTCCCTCCTTCCTATCCCTCTATCACTTCCTCCTTTCTTTCCCTCATGCATATATTCAACAAACATTAAATGGCCAATATGCCACACTCAGTACGAGAACGATTCTTCTGCTATGTCTGCTGTGGATTCTCTAAAATCACGGATGAATCATTGACAACTGTGTTTCAGTAGCATAGGCTTCATGTTGTCATTATTGCTGCTGCTGCTGCTATTGTTCAGGCATTTATTTCAGTCATGTCTGACTCTCTGTGACCCCATACTAGAGTTATTTGCTAATTCCTTCTCCAGCTCCTTTGCCAGATGAGGAAATTGAGGCAAACAGGGTTAAGTGATTTGCCCAGGGTCGCCCAGCTAATATGGTCTGATGCCAGATTTGAACTCAGGAAGATGAGTCTTCCTGACTTCAGGCCTGGTGCTGTGCCCCCTAGCAGCTCCTCATTGCTTCCATAGTCTCAGTTTAATGAACTGGGCATATTACTCAACTAGCATTCTTTAAATCCCAACTGTGTTTGGTAACTGAAAATGGAATAACTAAGGCCTGGGGGTTAGGTAGTACAATCTTACTGCATGCCTGAGAGGTATGCAGTCCAGTTATCTATGTAGCAGGAAGAAAAATGGAAATGGAGATGCTTATAGCCTAGTTGAGCAGACAGGACACAGACTGAAAAATTAATACAGGCTGAATCAAAAAATCTGTTAGTACCTACTATAGAATTAAAATTTCATGGAAACTTTGAACTGGAAAAAAACAAAACAAAACCTTAGTGAAAATCTAATTAAATCCCTTCATTTTTTAGAGGAAAAAACTGAGACCCAAAGGGTGAAACAACTTGCCTGATAGCAGTGATGATGATGATATTGTCCATAACTAGCATTTATGTCATGCTTTAAGGTTTGCAAAATCCTTCACAAGTCTCATTGGATTCTCACAGCAGCCCTCAGAGGGAGGAAGGTGATATCATTATATCCATTTTATAGACAAGGAAATTGAGGCAAACAGAGGTTTAAGTGACTTGGCTAGGGTCACACAGTTAGTATGTGAGGCTGGATTTTAACTTGGATATTCCTAAGTCCAGGCCCAGTGCTTTATCTACTATGCCAGGGAGCTAGATTTGATGATTTAGTTCAGCGAGGCCAACATTAGAACTCAGGTATCCTCTGACTTTTAGGCCATTGTTCCCTCCCCTGCACCACATGCACATGCATATACATATGCATATATGTTCACATATATATATATATATATATATATATATATATATATATATATATATATATATATATATATATATATATATATATATACACACATGTATACACATACACACCCATACTTCAACGTGAAGAGACTTAAGGCTTTACAAGGGGCACAAATATTCCTCCACTAAAAAGAACCTTTGGTAGATCAAGGCAAAATGGTGCCTTTATTTGATTCTCAATTCCTAAGAGCTGCATTTTAAAAATTTAGTATTTTATTGTCCCCCAATTACATGTAAAAATAATTTATATATGTATGTATGTGAGAATATGTGTGTATATACATATACATTTACATGTACATATACATATACACACACACACTCCTTCTAACTGCCCTAATATGGATTTTACATTCTTTCCCCTGAAGGATTATACTCAATTTTGGGGGGATAGGTGATTCTTGGTTGTAATCTCAGTTATTTTGCCCTCCAGAATACCCTATTCCAAGCCTTCTGATCATTTAATATAGAAGCTGCTAAATCTTGTGTTATCCTGACTGTGGCTCCACAATACTTGAATTGTTTCTTTCTAGCTGCTTGAAATATATTCTCATTGACTTGAGAACTCTAGGATTTGGCTATAATATCCAAGGGGGTTTTCATTTTGAGATCTTTCCCAAGGTGGTGGGTGGATTTTTTCGATTTATATTTTAACCTCTGGTTCTAGAATATCAGGACAGTTTTTCCTGATAATTTCTTGAAAGATAATATCTAGGATGTTTCCTTGATCATGATTTTCAGGAAATCAAATAATTTTTAAATAATCTCTCCTGAATCTACTTTCTAGGTCAGTTATTTTTCCAATGAGATAATTCTATTTTTTTTCATTTTTTATTGTTTCTTGATGTTTCATAGTATCATTAGCTTATTCCAATAGGTTAATTCTAATTTTTAAGAGATTATTTTCTTCAATGAAGTTTTATACCTCCTTTTCCATTTGGCCAATTTTGCTTTCCAAGGCATTCTTCTTATTGGACTTTTGTACCTCTTTTACCATTTGGCCTATTCTGTTTTTTAAAGATGTTATTTGGGGCAGCTAGGTGGCGCAGTGGATAGAGCACCAGCCCTGGATTCAGGAGGACCTGAGTTCAAATCCGGCCTCAGGCACTTTATACACTTACTAGCTATGTGACCCTGGGTAAGTCACTTAACCCCAAGTGCCTCATAAAAAAAAAAGAAGAAGAAGAAGAAGAAAGATATTGTTTTCTTCAGAATTTTTTGTGCCGCCTTTACAAAGCTGTTGACTCTTTTTATATGATTTTCCTGTATCACTCTTGTTTCTCTTCCCAATTTTCCTTTACCTGTTTTACTTGATTTAAAAAAAAAAATTGAGGTCTTCCATGGCCTGAGACCAATTTATATTTTTCTTGGAGGCTTTGGATATAGTAACTCTGACTTTGTTATCTTCTTCTGAGTGTTTTTTTTAAACCTTCCTTGTTACCACAGTAACTTTCTAGTCATAAATTGTCTGTTGTTTGCTCACTTCCCAATTGACTTTTAACTCTTTCTTAAAGTGGGGCTCTGCTTCCAGTGTGTAGGGAGCACAGTCCCAAGCTTCAGGGGGTGTATGCAGCTGTTTTCAGACATACTTCTTAGGGACCTGTAAGTTCTCAGTTATTTCAGGTGGTATGATCCAAGTAGAGGTTTGTTTACTATTCTCCTGGCCTGCGCTCTGGTCCTTGAGCAACCACAAGCCCTCTTTTCTATCCTAGAACTGTGATGAGGGTCCCTGCTCCACTGTGGCCATAAGCTCTGGTGTGCTAGTGCTCCTCCTTGCCCTAAGACTGCAACCTGGATTCAAGTATGGACAAAGCAACAGAGTCCCACCCCCAGTGCCAGAAACAAGACACCTGTAATCTCCTTGTGACCAGTTGTTCAACCCCCTTACCATCTGTGGGCTGAGAGCTCTAGAAGTAGCCACTGCCACTGCCACTGCCACTGCTGATTCAGTCACTCACAAGGCCTGCTCCTGTTTTACTAGCACCAGGACTGTTCTGGAGCAGCCTGTGCTGGACAGTGTTCCACTTTTACCCAGGTGGGAAAGACCTTTCCTGTCGACCTTCTAAGTTGCTTTGGGCTGGAAAATTATTTCACCCCAACCTTTCATGGTTATGCCACTCTAGAATTTGTTTTAGGGTATTATTTCAAGGTCTTTGGAGGGCTTTGAGGGAAAGTTCAGGTGAGTCCCATCTTTTCTCAGCCATCTTGGCTCCACCCTTCAAGAGCAGCATTTAAAAAAAATTACAGTCTCTGTAAAGAATGATGAATATGAAGAATTATGAGAGACAAGGAAAGACTCATATCACCTGCAAGCAGAATGAGGAGTGACAATAACATTGTACAATGAAACAAAACAAAAAGCTAAAAATCACCAAAAGAAAGAGGAACTGAATAATTATAATGATTGATGTTAGTCCTAGAAAACATGATGAAATACACTTTCCACCTATTGGTAGAGAGGTGAGGACTATAGGTATGGAATAATGCTTACATTTCCATATGCATTCACTCTGTCAATTGATTTGTTTAACCATTATTCATTGTTACAAGGAAGAATCAATGGATAGGTATAACAATTTGGGGAAAAAACATCTATTAAAATTAAAAATAGTAAAATCTATTGGTTTTTAAAACTAAACAAATAAACTTCAAAAAGCAAATAATATAGAAGTCATAAGAAATCAAATATAATAAACAACAATATCTGGAAGCTCATTTCAACAGAAAGAGGATTCACTCTCTGATCTATTTAGGCTTTTTTGGATGAGAAGGAACTGAGAACTTGGTAATAGTCCAAGGCCTGGTAATAGGCCTTATTTTTATTTCCAGAAATGTTTATCTACTCCTAGTGGTTTAATGAATCTTTAACGAAAACCATGTCTCCCAGCCAAGGTCTACAGGGTATATACATTCCCTGTGTGTAGGAGTACAGAGCAACATTTTTACTTAAAGCATTGAATCTAGATGCCCTCAACAAGATTTGAGATCACAAATCTCCAACCAGGGGAACTATATTAAATCTCCTTTCCTACCTAAGAATGAGTGTTTACAAGGGATGTCCATAAACCTTGTCAGTGCTTACAAACAGTGCTCAGGGCCAGGTGTAATTTAGCAGAGTTAGAGAGATCATTAATACTTGGGGACAATAAACCAGGTAGTTTAGAGGGCAAGCATAAATCAAATTAGTTCAAACCCATGAGGTGCATATTGTATCTCTGCATAAAGAGCTAATCTAATGTTAAATGTGTCTCAGATACAGTCCAATTATACTACTTTCTCTTATTTTTGCAGGATATTACCCTGTAGGCAGCATAGCATAGTGACTCAGAGTCAAGAAGACCTGGGTTCAAGTCCTATCTCTAACATAAACTGACTGTGTGACCCTGAGCTTGGCCTAGTTGCTAAACCTATAGAGCCCTAGGCTTCTCTTTTAAAATTATAAATGACAAAGCAGGTACCCATCTGGCCTGGTGGTCCTTTCCTCAGAGAGCATTCCCTAATGAGATTACAGGTTGGGATTTAAAAGCAATTTCTCCTCCCAGCCCCACCACTCCACCTGATCCATTTAACTTACAGGTTAAGTTCTATCACAAAAAGCCCTTTCAAATGAAAATTTCTATATAGAAGAAAGTTTTTAAAACGCCAATCACTAGTCCCTATTTCCAAGAAGATTCAAAATAACAGAGTGCCAGTATATAAAAACAAAGATTATTGCTTGATACTTATAAAAGTTTATTTGTTTTTTTACCTGAATATAACAAATCCAGTAGTGGAAAGAACACTGGGCTTGGAATAAGAGAAATTAGATTTGAAAAACTAATTAGCTATTTATTATCTTGGTGGCCTTGACACAAGTCATTAGGATAATGATTAGGAATTCTGGTCCTGGGGGCAAATTCTGTTAAGCTAAAGGGAAGGGACACTAGTGCTGTATATAGATAAGGTAGAATGGAGAACAAAGCTATAGGAGTTGAAAAACCTGGCAGGCCAGAGTATTTGAAGGCATCAGGAGTCAGGTAGAGAAGACAGAAAAACAGGTACTTGACTAATTGGGGAAGAGGGAAACTGATTTAGACATCAATAGACAGGAGTAGGTAAGATGGGAAAGAATGTGAGAGAACTATTGAGGATAATAAATGACCCCAAAGACGATAATAGTAAATTAGAAGTGACCTTAGAGGTCATGCTCCACTACCAGTCCCCTCCCTTTCTCATGGAATAGGGATATGCGTCTTTGCCACTGTATCAGAGTTGCTAATAGCTGGCACCTCTGGCCACCAGATTTTCTCCTTTCTCTCTGGTGCTTATAGAACTTCATTTAGGATTCAACTAGGTTCAGGATAACTTGCATTGTCTGACTCTAATAAACAGAGAAAATGACTGGACTTGTAAAGGCATGAAAAATGTTTATTATTGGCCTCACTCAAAAAGATTTAAAGATGTTGACCACATGTAGGGGCATACTGCTTGCACCCTGAAGTAGGGTAAAGACGAAGAGAATATGATTACCTTGACACACCTAGAAAACATGGTCAGTGATCATTACTAGAAAAAAGGTGAATCAAGAGAGGTCTTCATAGTTACCTGAGTCACTCTTTTGTAAGCCAGCTGGGTGAGGCTATGAACATGACAATCAAAAGAGCTAGAAATGTGCTAAGTAGTCCAGAGGAATACTGACCTTGTCTATCTCATTCTAAGATCTGTCAAACTTTCCTAAAAAAGAGACAGCAGATAGGCAAAGCAGAGGCCAGGTAGATTGGCAGCAATGGAGCAACACAGAGTTCCTGGATCACTGGAAGGAGTCATTAAGTCAAGTCAGGAGCTACATGAATACACATCATCAAGGGAAAGAGAAAACAAGAGTTCCTGGATCCCATTAAAGACAATAAGGGCAAGAGAGATTATGTAGAGGATCAAACCTAGACATACATTAGTACTATGAGTTATATGGACTATGTAGGTCCATGGCAAAAGGAATGATTGTCTAGTTGGACCCCAGTGCTCCGAAATCCAAAATGAAGATGATAAATCCAGCTACTTAATTTATCCCTGGACCAGAGTCCACCTTAAAAAGCACAAGCCATTTTTATTTTACTATTTTAGTGTTAAGTGTATAACAATTCTTTTAAGACTGATAATCCATATGTAACACTTATGGCAAAACTCTTAGTTAACTGCGTATATCAAGTTTTCCAGAACTCTGTATTTCCCAGTTATCTTAAATAAATGAGTCTATTCTACAAATAAATATAATAGAGTTTTAATAAGTGCCTGCTTGTACTTTTTTTTTCCTGTGACATATTCAAGCCTTTAAGTCTTATTTCCATTATTGTTAAAATTTGTCTTTTCCTTTTTAGGATTTTTTTTGGTAGCTAGTCTCTCTCTCTTTCCTTTGCTCTCTGTCTGTCTCTGTCTCTGTCTCTCTTTCTCTGTTGACTCTTCCGTATTATTGTCCTTAAATCCAAAATATTAGTGCATGGAGGCTGTGGGGTCCAAATGAGTGAAAGTTAAGTAGACACCACTTAAAAAGGACAGGCATGGCCCTTTAAATGACTGCCACTGAGGCATTCACAGGTCCAGCTTGGATGCTTCCTATCAAGTCCCTATCCTGACTGGAAGTAAGCAGAACCTGGAGTTAATAATTGACTTCTCCTTGTATGAGCTGCTAGTACTGAATAAGTCCCTTGGTAGAACAGGCATGGGCTATAATCAAATGCTTGAATTTGCAGGTGTTGACTTTGCAGATCCCCTTTCTGACTGATGTCATGATCTGACAGGTGTCCAGGGGTACAAACTTTGACTTTTCTCTGAACAACTTTGATTGGTCAGTTTGGTGATTTAATCCATACCAGTCCCTTCTGTAGCACTCAGTCTTAATCAAATGAACTACAAAACCAGAGAATAATATGCCTTTCCAGTACTTTACCCTGAAAAGCATTTCCTTCCTTTTCTACTAAAATTAAAGTTATCTGAGACAATGGTTAATGGATAGATCTGTTATTATACTACTCATCTATATATAGTGGTAGCATAGTGTGGTGGACAGAGCATAGGATCTGAAGTTAGGACACTAAAGGCTCAAATTCTGTCCATTACTGTGTGACCCCAAGCAAGTCACAACCTCTCTAAACCACTGTTTCTTCACCTATAAAAGGGAATTAATGATAGCACCTACTTCACAGTGTTGTGAAGATGAAGTGAGATAATGTACATAAAGACCTCTGTAAATCTTATAGCCTATATAAATGTAGGCTATTGTTATTATTATTGTTGTTATTAATTATTATTATACTTCCCAGCAAAACCCACTGTTGAAGGCATCACCTGGAGAGTTCCCTTGCCTGGAGGATATCAGATTGCTGTCTTTATATCTCTTTCAAAGGTCACTAAAAAGCTTTTTCAAGGATCTGTGCTGCATATGTAATTGATATCAAACTGGTAGTCTCAAGGAGTGGGGAGGAGGGATGAGAATTTAAAACTCAAGATTTTTAAAAAATGAATATTAAATTATTAAAAAATGTAATTGAGAAAAAACCAAGAGGAAAAAAATCTGTGCTGGTGATAAGGGTGTCCTCTGTTTGCCAGCAACCAAACAAGAAATGACTCATTATCTGGGCCTTAAAGGCCTCCTTCCAACAACACACACTTGTTGGATTGATCTGGATGTTATTACTATTTCAGCAGGAGGGCTGGGGTGACCACAAATCATAGCAAAGGATTAAGCAGATACCAAGAGTGAACATGAGAATTCAGAAATCTGGAGAATTTCACTAATAAAAATTATATTTCAGCTCTTTGCAAATATGAAGTGCTGGATAAATGATGAGCAATAATGATTTTTTAAAATCCTGATGTAATGACTTGTGTATGACTTGCAAAGGCAGTAGAGCTAGCTGAACAACAGAAAGATGTGACCCTTAGCTAAGAACAGGAAAGTCAAAACATACTTTGTCTAGTAAAATTATTAACTACATTCATTTAAAAACCAAGCTGCTTCCCCTTAGTGAAACTCAGAAACCAGGCAAAGTAACTACAGGGGAATGAGACTTCGCATTTCTGCTAAAACTAGCCAGTCACATACCCAGGAATTTGATGGAAAGGAAAAAAGGAAACCTTAGCACTGAGCTGTACTCCTAAAAGCAACAAATTTGTACAAATAAGGATTAGAGACCAATAATGTAGAGAAAACTTTGACCTTAGCAGTCTACTCTTACAAAAACTCAAGGGAGAGTTGACCTTTCCTTCCAACTCCTATAATGGAATGGTGGGAAGACCTACCAATATCCTGCATGGAAATCCCATTGAAAGCACTGTTATTATTTTTCCTTATTTTTCAAAGAGGACCAATGACATCACAGGTGACTTGCACACAAATTGGATTTAAGTGAGGCAAAGTTGCCCCAAATCATCATCCTCATTCTGTCTTCCAGAGTCATCAAAGTCCAGTGGCAAGAAAAAAGTGAGGATGGCCAGTGATAACCCAGGATGCATGCAGTGGATGGTATGGTAAAATAATGGAATTTGGCAGACGCATAGGGGTCTCTCCTGAATGACCTAGTAGTGTTTGGAAAACCGGCTAGGGATGATTGGAGATGGTCCACACCTGGCCTGACCTGAGTGACGTATGCTGCTGATGTCAGCAGGGGAACTACTCTTCACATGCAGTTTGAAGGACCTCCCTTTTTGGGGGAGGGAGAGTAAACATTCACTGAGGGTAACTCTGTCCTTTCCAGTTGGCGAGCTTCCAGGAGTGGACGAGAGAGAGAGAGAGGTTTTTCCTGGCGGTTTTGTCTTGTGGTCCTTGGCTGCACAGTTGTCTCCCATTGAAACTACGGACCCCAGGTGGTGAGTTAATAAAACAAGCCTGGATCTTTGAATTAGCTGAGTTGGAAGCGAGTTTGGGGATTGTATAGGCTTTTGTTGGAGTTAGGGGTGGTTATCCATTTTTCTTTTTGCTCTATTCCCTTGTCCTTGACTTTATTAATTTCAGCTTTGCTGTGTATTTTATTCCCATTAATAAAACCTGATTCATTTGTGGAAAAGAGGCTGTTAAGCTCCTTTCTTATTGGCCTGGGAGAAATATCTAAAAAGGCAGTTCAGAGGGGAGGAAGTTTTGGATCTAGAGGTCCCTCATTATTTTCTGAACCCCAGTATTATGGCGAGCCACCCAATTAACTCTCCAAATATTAAATTTGGCCGCTACAATGACCTTGGTGCTTTTCATGTGTGAGCAAGCTCTAAACACTCCAGAGAGCCTGCTTAAGCTGCATGTATGGCTGTTGTAACAAATTATTATCATTTGTCCATTCTGAAGGAAGATGTCTTCACATGCTTGGGGTAGACATCTCTCTAACTCACCAATAAGTTTGAGGCATTACCCTCAACCTGGGTTAGCCCATCTGCCAAGATGGTTCACTGGGGTGAGGATGCTGAACATGCTAGAGCTTCTTGGAGCCATGGGGCAAGAGTGGGGTGTCAGGTAGACAAAAGATGAATGAGTAGCCATGAAAAGGTTTATGTGGTATTCAGGGAGGACTATCACCTCCAGTGTGAGAACTTGCTGAGCCCTTTTCAGGGTTGCTTATTCAAGGAATGCAAATACATTATTTGTTGAGGGAGAAGAGGCAAAGGGCTAGCAACTGGAGGGATCAGGTGAATTTCTGTTTAGAGAACCTCAATTTACAACTTAGAATGAAATTAAACTCCCTTTAAAATATTTTCAAATACTTAACTTTTAATGACTATGATCACACCTCCTTTTCATTTCATATTCTTATGTCTAGGAGAGATTATAACAAAAACAAATAAAAATTTTCTTCCATCTCAGATGTTTCCATAATTTGTTAATTCTTTTACCATGCCATTTGGCAAATGTGCCTGACAGCCTTAATTGTTGCTTTATTACAGGCAAGTGGCATGTCACTGAGGGTACATAGTATTCCTTGTTCCTGAAGTAGTTTGCTTTGTAATTATTTGAAGATGCTCTTATAGTTCAACCTTCTGGATTTTATCTCATTGATTTTCCTGTAACCAATATATTTGGCTGTAGTTCATAAAATCTATGAGAATTTTGTGGGAAAATTAGATGCCTATCTAGTCTACATTCATTCACATGCCTAACTATTGGGAACTGTGGCAACATGTTGTGATTATCCTGGAAACTTTAGCAATGAATGCTAACTCCTTTCCCCAATGAGTGATGTATGGAAACATGAGGGACTGGAATCTGGATCCATTTATTCTTCCAGAGGACTTTGTTCTCTCCTCTCTTTCTCTCCCTCCTCCCTCTCTTCTTACCATTCCTCTCTTTTCCTTCTCTCTCCTCTGCCCTTTTCTCTCTCCCTCCCTTTTTTTCATAGCCTCACGAGCTGGTTGTTAATGTTGCTGTTTGCCCTTCATTCTCAAAGAGGACCATTAGGGTTATGTCACAACTTGCATTTAATTGGATTTAAGTGAGGGAGGGCTATGCAAAGTCACCAACATCATTCTCTCCTCCAGAGACATCTGGGTCCAATGGCAATATAGATATCAGGATGACTGGAGATGGCCCCAGATGTTTAAGGCAATTGGGGTTTAGTGACTTGACCAGGGTCACATAGCTAGTAAATATCTGAGGTGAGATTTGAAAACAAGTCTTCCCAATTTGAAGGCCAGTACTCTATCTATTGTACCACATGGGCTGATAGTGAAAGGAGGAAGAGGTTGTAAGTCTCTGGTAAACAAAGAATTTGATGACCAGTGCTGATAATCTCACTGCATTAGCAAAACATTCTTTATGGGGCCCCAAATATCCCAAAAATTTAGATGCTGCTGCTGATAATGATGCTAAAACAATACTACTAATAATAATAACTAGCATTTATACTTTAGGATTTGCAAAGAGCTTTACATATGCTATATCATTTGATCCTCACAACAATTTTGTAAAGTAGATGGGGTGATTGTCTTTATTTTACACTTAAAGAAAATGAAGGGGGAATGCTTAAGTGACTTGCCTAGGGCCACACAGCTATTAAGTGTCTAAGGAAGGATCTGAACTCAGGTCTTTCTGATTCCAAATCCAACGCTCTGTCCAATATGCCATGCTACCTCACAAATAAATAATTATTTTCTACTCTTTGTACTTCACTGTCTAGGAAAGGCTTAGTTAAATTGCCATGGGATAGACTATGCATACTGTCTATACTTATGCACTTTAGAGACATCTTCAGTCCAAATGTCCAGATGGACTATTTGTGACTGACCTGGGGTAAAACCTTCCGAGATAATATTAGTCGGTCACAGCTAGATATACTGTACCTTCACCCCAACATAGTGTTGTCATTTTCATCCTCTTCCAGTAAGAAAGATAACAACCATTTCTACTCGTCCACAAAGATCTTTGCATCTCCAGAATTCAGTACAGTGCCTGGCATCTAGTAGGTACTTAATAAATACTAATTGACACAATTTTTCAGAACATCAATCAATATTTATTGATTAACAAATAGTTGAAGGTATGGCTACTATCTAAATAGCTCCTGAATCAATCAACAAGCATTTATTAATACCTTGCTATACATGTAGGCACTGTGCTAAGCAATCAAGACACAAAGAAAGGTTAAAATAGTCCTTATTTTGGAGTACTTTTTCCACAAGGAGCTTAGATTCTAATTTAGCCAGTTAGTAAAACTTTTTAAGTGCCTACTATGTGCCAGGCATTGTGTTAATCATTGGTGATACAAAGAAAGTCAAAAGATGGTTCCTGCTCTAGCATATAAATAAGTAGGTATATACAAGAGAGATACAAAATGGAAGAAAGGTAATCTTAGAATAGAGTCAGCTAGGTGGCTCAGTGGATAGAGCACTGTGTTTGGAGTCAGAAAGACCTGAGTTCAAATGTGGCCTCAAACACTTAAAGCAGCTGAGTGGCCCTTAGCAAGTCACTTAACCTCTGTTTGCCTTAATCCATTGGAGAAGGAAATAGTAATCCTTACCAAGAAAACTCCATGGACAGTACCAGTGTGCTATGGTCCATGGGGTCATAAAGAATCAGACACAACTTAACAATAACAAATATTGGAATGAAAAGTCATGGTACCTTGGGAGACTGGGAAAAGACTTCTACAGAAGATTGGACTTTGAGCTGTCTTGAAGGAACCAATGATTCCTTTTTTTCTGTTTAGAATTTTATTTTCCAAATTACATGTAAAAACAAATTTTGACATCAGTTTTTAAAACTTTGTGTTCCAACTTCTCTTCCTCCCTCCCTTCCCGCCCCCCCCCCAAGAACTCAAGCGATTCAATATAAGTTATGCATGAGTAGTCATGGAAAACATCATTAGCTAGGTTGTGAGAGAAAACAGATAAAAACAAAACTTCAGATTAAGGAACTTTCAAAAAATGTTTTTTTACTGTTTTCAGATACCATAAATTCTTTCTCTGTAGAAGCATTGCAATTTTCATAAGTCCTTCAGAGTTATATTGGATCGTTGCATTTCTGAAAATAACCACATCCTTCCCAACAGATCATCTTACATTATTGCTGTTATTTTGTATACAGTACATTTCACTCTGCTTCAAGGAACCAATGACTTCTGAGAAAGAAATAAAGGTGAGGACAGAGAATAGCCTAGACATTGGAAGATTAGAGAAAGAAGTTTACATATCTTATATGAGAAACCACAGCAAGTATTCTAATGTGACTGGTTTGTAGAAGTGCATGCATAGGAGTAAAGTGTAAGAAGACTGCAAAGGTGGAAAGGAGCCAGCTTATAAAGAACTCTAAAGGCCAGATGATCTTATTTGATTCTTGAAATAACAGTGGAGGACAGTGACATAGTTGTACAGGTGCTTTAGGAAAATCACTTTGGTAGCTGTGAAGGATGATCTAGTCCTAATCTTTCTCCTGAGCTAGTCACATATCAAGTGCTTCTTGATCATCTCAGACAACATATCCTATAGAAATCTCAAATTCAATATGTTCAAAACAGGACTTGTTATCCTTACAAAACCCTCCCTCCTTCCCAACTTCCCTATCACTCTTTTTTTTTAGGGGGGGGCAGGGCAATGAGGGTTAAGTGACTTGCCCAGGATCACACAGCTAGTAAGTGGCAAGTGTCTGAGGTCAGATTTGAACTCAGGTCCTCCTGAATCCAGGGCTGGTTCTTTACTGCACCACTTAGCTGCCCCCTTCCCTATCATTCTTGATGGTCCCACCAACTTCCCAGTCACACAAGTTTCTAAACCCTGGCATTCTCAACTCTTCATTCTAATTCACCATACATATCCAATCCATTGCCAAATTTTGTTTCTACTCGTGTGTGTGTGTGTGTGTGTGTGTGTATTCTCTTCTCATTCAGTCACAACCATAGTTCAGATCTTTACCAAGGCTTGCCTAAAATACTGCAATAGTATTCTAACTAGTCTTCCTCCCTTTAATTTCTACCTACTCCCATGTGTTCCCAAGGTGATTTTTCTAAAGTATAGGTTTGCCTATGTCACCCCCTTCCACCACCATTCCCTGCTCACAGCTCAGTGTAACTCCTTATTATATCCAGAATCAAATACACAATTTTCTTTTTAAAGTTACTAGAACCTGGACTCTCCTACTTTTCTACTCTTATATTTATTTCCTTCCAAATACTCTCCACTCTAGCTGCCAACTCCTACTGGTATTTTTTGCATATGGCATTCCATCCCTTAGCTCTATGACTTATCATTGGCTGTCCTCTGTGCCTGTAATGCTCTGTCCTCTCACCTCCTGCCTCTTGTCTTCCTTTAAGACTCAGCTCAAAGCTCACCTTCTTCAAGTTTTTCCTGTTACCCCCAGCTGCTAATGTCTTCCCTATTCATATTTTTTTTTTTTTAGTGAGGCAATTGGGATTAAGTGACTTGCCCAGGGTCACACGGCTAGTACATGTTAAGTGTCTGAGGTCGGATTTGAACTCAGGTACTCCTGACTCCAGGGCCGGTGCTCTATCCACTGCACCACCTAGCTGCCCCTTCCCTATTCATATTACTGGGGCAGAAGTGGATAGAGTTCCAGGCCTGGCATAGGTCCTTTGTGGTTGATTCTAGTATTTATAATACTTAGAATGATTTAGTTGTTTATAATTATTCTTCAAACAGTATTGTTGTTACTCTATCCAACCTTCTCTTGGTTTTGCTCATTTCACTTTTCATTATTTCATGCAAGTCTTTCTGTTTTTTCTACAATCTACCAACTCATCTTTCCTTACAGAACAGTAAAATTATATTACATTTCTCTCTCATCTTTGAAAAAACAGGTACATTTGTCTGATAAAGACCTCATTTATCAAACCTTTAGAGAACTGAGTCAAATTTATTAAAATAAGAGCCATTCCCCAATTGATAAATGATCAAAATATATGATATGAACAGTTTCAAATGAAATAAAGCTATTTATAAACATGTAAAAATGCTCTCACTATTGATTAGAAAGATGCAAGTCAAAACAATTCTGGGGTTCTACCTCATACCTAGCAAACTAGATACTAGGACAACAGAGGAAAATTACAAATGTTGTAGGGGATATGGGGAAAAAGAAACATTAATGCACTGTTGGTGGAATCATAAACTGATTCAACCATTCTGTAGAGCAATTTGTAACTATGGCCAAAGGGCTATAAAATCATTCATATTCTTTGACTTAGCAATACCACTACTAGGTCAGTATCCAGAAAGAGATTTTTAAAAACCCAAAAATTTAAAAAGCCTATATGTGCAAAAAATATTTATAGTAACTCTTTTCTGGTGGCAAAGAATTTGAAATTGAGGGGATGCCCATTAATTGGGGAATGGCTGAACAAATTGTGGTATGCGATAATGATAGAACACTATTGTGCTATAACAAATGATGGACAGAGCATTTGACAAAATACAACACTCATTCCTATTAAAAACACTAGAGATCATAGGAATAGGTGGAACTTTCCTTAAAATAATAAGCAGTATCTACCTAAAACCATCAGCAAACATATGTAACAGGGATAAGTTAGAGGCATTCCCAATAAGATCAGGGGTGAAACAGGGATGTCCATTATCACCTCTATTATTTAATATTGTATTACACATGTTAGCTTTAGCAATAAGAGAATAAAAAGGAATTAGAGGAATTAGAATAAGCAAGGAGGAAACAAAACTATCACTCTTTGCAGATGATATGATGGTGTACTTAGAGAATCCTAGAGAATCAACTAAAAAACTACTTGAAACAATTAACAACTTTAGCAAAGTAGCAGGATATAAAATAAATCCACATAAATCATCAGCATTTCTATACATGACCAACAAAGCCCAGCAGCAAAAGATAGAAAGAGAAATTCCATTTAAAGTAACAGTAGATAATATAAAATACTTGGGAGTCTACTTGCGAAGACAAACCCAGGAACTATATGAACCCAATTACAAAACACTTTTCACACAAATATAATAAGATCTATGTAATTGGAAATATATCAGCTGCTCATGGATAGGCCAAGCTAATATAATAAAAATGACAATTCTACCTAAATTAATTTACTTATTCAGTTCCATACCAATTAGACTACCTAAAAATTATTTTATAGAGCTAGAAAAAATAATAACAAAATTCATCTGGAAGAACAAAAGGTCAAGAATATGAAGCGAACTAATGAAAAAAAAATGCACAGGAAGGTGGGCTAGCGGTACCAAATCTGAAGCTTTACTATAAAGCTGCAGTCATCAAAACTATATCAATGGAATAGGTTAGGCACAGGAGACACAGTAGTAAATGACTATAGTAATATACTGTTTGATAAACCCAAAGATTCCGGCTTCTGGGATAGGAACTCAATATTTGACAAAAACTGCCGGGAAAACTGGAAGATAGTATGACAGAGACTAGGCATAGACCAACATCTTACACCTTATACTAAAATAAGGTCAAAATGGGTACATAATTTAGACATAAAAGGTGATACCATAGGTAAATTAGAAGAGGAAGGAATAGTTTATCTTTCAGATTTATGGAAAGGAGAAGAGTTTATGACCAAACAAGAGATAGAGAATATTAAAAAATACAAAATGAATGATTTTGATTACATTAAATTAAAATTTTTTTTGTACAAACATAAGCAATGCATCCAAAGTTAGAAAGGAGGCAGAAAGCTTGGAAACAATTTTTATAGCCAATATTTCTGACAAAGGCCTCATTTCTAAAATATATCAGGAACTAAATCAAATTTACAAGAATGTAAGTCATTCCCCAATTGAAAAATAGTCAAAGGATATGAACAGGCAGTTTTCAGATGAAGAAATCAAAGCTATCTGTTCCCATATGAAAAAATTCTCTAAATCACTTGATTAGAGAAATGCAAATTAAAACAACTCTGAAGTACCACCTGACACCTATCAGATTGGATAATATGACAAAAAAGGAAAATAATAAATGCTGGAGAAGCTGTGGAAAAATCAGAACACTAATGCATTGTTGGTAGAGCTGTGAACTAATCCAAGCATTCTGAAGAACAATTTGGAATTATGCCCAAAGGGCTATAAAGTTGTGCATATCCTTTGACTCAGCAATACCACCAATACACCTATAGGTCTTTTTCCCAAAGAGATCAAAAAAAGGGAAAAGGGCCCACATGTAAAAAAAATATTTATAGCTGCTCTTTTTGTGGTGGAAAGGAATTGTAAATTAAGGGGATGCCCATCAATTGAGGAATGGCTAAACAAGTTGTAGTATATGAATGTAATGGAATACTATTGTGCTGTATGAAATGATGAGCAGCTGATTCTTCTCTCATTACATAACTAATGCAGAAATATGTTTAATGTGATTGTACATATATAACCTATGTCAGATTACTTGCTGTCTTGGGGAGGGGGGAGGGAGGGTAAGGATGGAGAAAAAATTGAAACTAGAAATCTTATAAAAACAAATGTTGAAAATTATCTCTAAATGTAACTGGAAAATAATAAAATATTTATATGGGGGGGGGGGAAGAAATGATGAGCAGGCAGATTTCAGAGAAACCTGGAAGGACTTACATGAACTGATGCTGAGTGAGATGAGCAGAACCAGGATAACATTGTACACAGTATCAACAACATTGTGTGTTGATCAACTGTGATAGACTCGATTCTTCTCAGCAACACAATGGTCCAGATAGTTTCAAAGGACTCATGATGGAAAATGCTCTTCAAATCCAGAAAAAGAGAACTGTAGAATCTAGATATAGATTGAACCATACTATTTCTACTGAAATTTCTTTTTTATGACTTCATGATTCAGGGATATAGAAAAGAAACACACAGCTTTTTAGCCACAGGCAACCTGCACTTCCCAAAAGTTCTTCACATTATTCATTCAGAAAGTAGCATTCTGAAGGTTTCAAAGACTTAATGAAGTTAATCCCAGCTTTAAGTCATGTGCCTCTAAGCAAATCAATGAATTTTAATATGCATCATAGGCGTCTTTTGGCTTGTTCCAAGCCTGAGCCTTTAGCATGCATAGAAAGAAAGTATATTCCCATTAATTTGGGAATGGTTACACAAGTTGTAGTACATGAATGTAATGAAATATTGCCATTCTCTAAGAAAAGTTGGATACAACAATGTAAATGGAAAGAACGATACCAAAATGATTCAAATACTTGATATAAGCTTCCTCTTCTTATTTTCTCTTCCTTTCCAAATGTTTTTACATAGTCTTCCCTCACTCTTCATTTCCCCCAATCCCCAGTGGAGAGATGACCCTTTTCTAATTAAGATCAACCCCTCCATATATTCAACTGATCCCATCCTCTCAGGTCTCCTCTAGCAACTCCCTACTTCAAACATGTCCAAGTTTTTCATCTTTAAAAAATCTTCAGTAGACCCTTCCATTCTTCCTTTATTTTCAGGAAAACTTGAAAAAGTTTTCCACTTCCTTTCTTCTCACTCCTCACCAGGGTTTACAAAAGGGTTTCTGATTTCATCACTCAATTGAAACCAATTTCTCCAAAGTTATTGATGACTGATCGAATGAGCTTTTCTCAGTTTTCAGGTTTTTTTAACCTATCTGCCACAATTGACACTTTGACCACCCTACCTTCCTGGTACTATTTCCTAGTGGTCCATTAGACCACTCCTCAATATTGTTGGCTGGATCATTATTCACATTCTTAAATGTAGATATTCCCCAAGGTTCTATCTTGGGTCCTCTTGAGTCAGCTAGATAGTACAGTAGAGGGTTGGGCCTGGAGTCAGGCAGACCTGATTTCAAATCTGGTATTTGACACTTTACTAGATGTGTAACCTTGGGAAGGTGACTTAGACTCTGTCTGCCTCAGTTTTCTTGACTGTAAAATGGTGGTAACAATAGCAGCTTTCTTACAGAACTGTTATGAGGATGAAATGAGATATTTGTAAAGCACTTAGCAATATTCCTGGCACATAGTAGGCACTTAATAAATATTTGTTTCCTTCCTTAAGGATTAGAAAGCACTTTTGGAAACAGAATATAGGTTTCATCTGGGCTAGCTGAGAGAGGATGTGCTGGATGAAACCCTAAAGAATATACTCCCCTCTCTCAAAAATCTCAGACTCAACCATCGTGGTTGGGATATGTGTCAGTAAATGGCAACCATGCTGCATGATATCCTAACATCCTTTATTCCAGCCAAATAAACATGGATTTGAGTATGCTTGTAATAGCTAATATTTCTATAGTGCTCACTATGTGCCAGACACTGTGCCAATTGCTTTATAAATATTATCTCATTTGATCCTCACAACAACCCTGGGATATAGGAGCAATTATTATTACCATTTTGCATATGAGGAAACTGAGGCAGAGATTATGTGATTTACTCAGTTTCACACAGATAGTAAGTGTCTGAAGCCGGATTTTAAATCAGATCTTCCTTTTCCAAGGCCTGGCACTCTATCCACTGTACCACCTAGTTGCACATATAAATATTTGCACTCTACTGAAATTTCTTTTTTATGCCTTCATGACTTGGGGATATAGAAAAGAAACACACAGCTTTTTAGCCACAGGCAACCTGGACTTCCCAAAAGTTCCTCACATTATTCATTCAGAAAGTAGCATTCTGAAGGTTTCAAAGACAAAAGGCTCATGCTCTGAACAAACCACAGGACCCCTATGATGCATATTAAAATTCATTGATTTTCTTAGAGGCACATGACTTAAAGCTGGGATTAACTTCATTAAGTCAGAGCATCACTAATCTCTAGTCAGAAATGCTCATCCAAAATGATTCCAATTCTTCAGTCCTGATTCTGCCATCTCTGCCTAGGCTCTGAACATTAAGTGCCACCCAAGACAACTTTCTGAAAATGTTGACCAATTAAGCCTATTGACAACTCATCCTCCTTGACATTTTCTAATTTGGCAGATCTTTCCCAAGTCTGCCAAAATCCATACCAGGCAGTGAGGATGGGTGCCCTTAGCATATGGGCTGGCACTCACAACTCCGGGACCAACACTGGGTTCAACTGCTGGATATTCCTTCAGTTTCAAGCACCATCACCAGCCTGTCAGATTTTCAAGCAAAAATCCATTTCTTCAGGTAACCAAAATGTGATTCCCCCAAAGCCCCCTCCCCTGCTGCCCCCAAACCAAAATAGCTCTTAGAGAAGATGAAGTCATTTCACAGACAATTCCATACCTTCCTTAAGTACTCTAGCTCTCCGTAATGTACTGTGAATCATTCACTAATGGCCTCATTGGAAGCTCTCAGACCACTGAATCGAACCAGACCCACCCATTCTCAGAAACAGTTAGCCACAGCCTGGCCTTCACCCTAGACAGAACCTCTCACTGAAGTGCACAAAACCAAGGAAGGTGGTAAAGAAGCCACAAACACTTTTCTTCTCCGGGGACCTGACAGTTCCAGAATAGCTCATTTAAAATTACTTTGGTTCCCAATCCCAACTCCACCCATGCCCCCATCCACAATTTAAAGTCTGTTTCCCTCATTCCACACATAACATTCTATTAATCATGTTACTGTGTTCAATTAAGACTTAGAAATTACAATCCTTTTTTTTTTCCTTTTCACCATGATGATTTCCTCCTTGGAAACTCTAGAGAGAAATGAAACAATCATTATGAACATCAGTAATAACTGACATAGGTAACACTTTAAGTTTTATAAATTGATGTGTATGTGTACATATGCACATATTATATGTATGTCTGCATATATGTAAATATGATCACATTTGATAGATAACACAAGTGCTATCAATAGCATCATGCCAATTTTACATGTGAGGAAACAGAGGCTCAGAAGTTACCTGACTTACCAAGGTCCCACTGCTACAATGTCATCAGTGATAAGGTTATAAATACAAAGCAGAAAGAGATTATGAAAACCAGACTAAAAAGTCTGGGTTTTATTCATTAGGCAAAAGGGAGGAACTGAAGGTTTTTGCCCTTTTTTAGAGAAGAGGAAAATCATGACATGCAAATAGTGCTGCTGCGGCATTAAAAATGCAGGCAAAGGTACAAAATGGAAAACCATGCACATGCACTGTAACCATCCATAAAGTCCCTACTATGGGCCAAACACTTTGATAAGGACACAAAGATAAAAATCTTTTTAAAAAGTCTCTACCCTCAGAGAGCTTATACTCTATGAGGAGAAAAGAGGATCAGATATAAGTAAACATAAAAGATGCTATTGTTTGTCCTTCATTTTCTTTTCTTTTCTTTTTTTTTTTTTTGTGGGGTAATGAGGGTTAAGTGATTTGCCCAGGGTGATGCAGCTAGTAAGTGTCAAATGTCTGGGGCCAGATCTGAACTCAGGTCCTCCTGAATTCAGAGCCAGTGCTTCATCCCCTGTGCCACTTAGCTGTCCCCTGTCCTTTGTTTTCAAAGATGACCAATGGCATCATGGAGCGATGTCTTGAGTTATGCATGAATTGGATGTAAATGAGGCAGACTTACACAAAGTCATCAGCTTTACTCCCTCTAACAGAGTCATCAAAGTCTAATGTCGGGACAAAAATCAGGATGACTGGCCAGGGATGCTGTGGCTGACCTTGGCATCTTCAATGTCTGACTAAGTTCTAAGTACCCCATAGCAACTTCTTTAGTTTCCTTCATGGCTGTTGGAACAAATTATTCTTATCCATCTACTTTTCTGGGGAAAGTCTTTACATGATTGTAGCAGACACCTCCCCTAACTCACTGATGGGTTGGTTACCTTCAACCTGGTCTATCTCATCTGCCAAGACAGTTTTTCCAGAATATGGCTGCTGCACATGTTATAGGCAAAAGTTGGATCCACATGTGAGAGCTGAGTGCCAGGTAGATACCAAAGGTGGATGAGTCGCCCTTAAAAGGGCGTGGCAAACCCTCCAACAAGAGGTGCTAGTCCTCCTTGAACACTCTATACCCTCCAACATAAAAGATGCACAAAGATAATGAAAATTCAGCCCTAGTTGAGAGGGCACTAGACACTGGGAGGCTCAGGGTAGGTAGGCCTCGTCTAGGAAGTGACCACTTAGCTGAGCTTTGAAGAAAGCTGGGGATTCTAAGAGGCAGAAACAAGGAGGGAAAGTGTTCTAGGCCATGGGGTCTGCCTATGCAGAGGCATATTTAGGGAGGCTGATTGATTGAGTCTCCCTAGAATCTTCTATTTACTTCTAAATGTCAATAAGACTAAGTTCCTTCCCTGGGATATCTGCTATGTCCAGCTTAAGAAGTAGCACCAGAAAGAAGGATTCCCAGCACCACGTGCTACACAGTCATAATACACTCTTGGTGACTTGCAGACTCTCTCTTGATCCCTGTTACCTTGCTTCTGGCTACCTGACCCTGGAGTCACACTAATCGATTGAAATCCAAGTCTCTTTAATTAAACTTCCCTCTTACTGGAATTACCCTGAAGGTCCTCTCTGTCCTGTATTGTCCCCTCACATGTAGGTAATTAAGTGTAAAACTGTCCAAGATAGCATGGCCCTTCAAGGTTATAAATAACCACCACCTTAAGTCTCTTTTCCCAAGGGTTAATTTGCAGAACTAGCCAGACTCGCAGGATTCAGCCATCTTAACCACAGAACAAGTGCTTTTCACTGCCAACTCCTGTTTCTGAAATCTCCTTGGAGAGAATGAGCAAGGACAATAGGACAGATGACACAGAGGTAGCCCATTGTAGTTAGAATATGAAATGTTGAGTAAGAATAGTTAGATTGGATTCCCAGCTTTGCTATTTACTAGTCAAGAGAAAATGGATAAATCCCATCAATCTATCTATATTTATTAAGTGCCTACTATGTGCCAGGCTCTGTGCTAAGCACTGGGAAAGCAAAAAGAGGCAAAAGATAATCCATGCCACCAAAGAGTTTACAATCTAATGTAAATCCCTTAAATTCCTTGAGTCTGTTTCCCCTTTTCTTTTTTCCTTTTTCTTTTCTTTTCTTTTCTTTTTTTTTTTAGTGAGGCAACTGGGGTTAAGTGACTTGCCCAGGGTCACACAGCTAGTAAGTGTTAAGTGTCTGAGGCTGGATTTGAACTCAGGTACTCCTGACTCCAGGGCTGGTGCTCTATCCACTGTGCCACTTGGCTGCCCCAGTTTCCCCTTTTCTAAAAGGGTTATTCACATTTGTGCCATATATCTTATGTGGTTTCTATAGCTTAAGAGACTGTAAATTTATGAGGGGAGGAAGTGTGTCACATCTAAACTTTGTATCTCTTTGTATACAGTAGGTATTTAGTAATTATTTGTTATATGTATGAATAAAAGCTCTGAGCTGTGAAATATTATAAAAGTATAAACTATTTCTACTACAATCAATGCCATCCATTTAGGAATAAGCAAAGTATAGTAAAATGAGTAATAGATGTGGAATAAAAAGATTTGGGTTGTAATCCCAGATCTTCAATTTATGACCAAAGAGAGTCACTTTGTTGTTGTTCAGTCATTCTAGTTATGTCCAACTCTTCATGACCCCATTCAGAATTTTCTTGACAAAGATACTGGAGTGGTTTGACATTTCCTTCTCCAGTTCATTTTACAGACAAAAAAACTGAGCTCATTTTACAGATGAAGAAACTGTGGCAAACAGGGTTAAGTGACTTGCCCAGGGTAATTCATGTCTCCCTAATTCCAGGTCTAGTTGTTCTATCCACTGTGCCGTCTACATGCCCAGATAAGTCACAATGTTCTTCTGATTCTGCTCACTTCACTATATATCAGTTCATCCAAATCTTTCCAGGCCTCTCTGAAATCATCCTGCCACAAATATCTATTAATGCTCACTGGTACAGCACCAAGTATCAGACACTGTGCTAAGCTTCGGAGATACCCAAGAAAAGGTAAAAAGAACCACTGCTCTAAAAGTGCTTACATTCTTTTTATTTATTATTTCTTTTTATTTTTTGGTGGGGCAATGAGAGTTAAGTGACTTGACCAGGGTCACACAGCTAGTAAGTGTCAAGTGTCTGAGGCCATATTTGAACTCAGGTCCTCCTGAATTCAAGACCAGTGCTTTATCTACTGCACTACCTAGCTGACCCTAAAGATCTTACATTCTAATAGGGGAGACAACATATATGAATCTGAACATAAAATAAATACAGAAGAGATGGAAAGTAAACTTCAGAACATACATTCTTAACCTTTTTTTTGCAGATGTCATTGACCCCTTTGATAGTCTGGTGAAGCCCAAGAACTTCTCAGAATTATGTTTGTTGCTTACATTCCTAATGGAAGGAAATGTTCAATTTCAATTAGTTAGTGAAAATAAGATGTAATTTTTCCCTGTCTAAGGTTACAGACTTCCTAGACTCTATCCATAGACTAGACTCCAAGTTATGAAGTCCTGCTTTAAAGAGAATGGAATTAGCAGCTGGAGGGATGAGGAAAGGCCTCCTGGAAGAGATGGTCTTTGAGTTAAGTCTTAAAAGTAAGCCAATGAAAAAAAAAAGTAAGCAAATGCCTGAAAAGACATGTATGAACTGATGTATTGTGAAGTGAGCAGAACCAAGAGAACATTGTGCACAGAGACAACACTATTGTTTGATAAAGAACTGTGAAAGACTTGACTATTCTCAACAGTACGATGGTACAAGAAAATCCCAAAGGACTAATGATGAAACATATTATCCACCTCCAAAGAAAGAACTGATATTGATGGAACACAGACTGAAGCATGCTATTTTTCACTTTCTTTCATTTTTTTTCTTATAATCAAGTTTTCTTGTACAAAATAACAAATATGGTAATGTTTTACATAATCTTACATGTATGACCCATATCTGATTGCTTGCTGCCTCAGGGAGGGGGAGGAGAAGGAGGGAAGGAGTCATAAAAATTGGAACCCAAAACTATAAATAAAAATGTTTATTACATTAAAAAAGAGAGATAAAAAAGAAATAGCTTGTAATTAAAGTGACAGAACAGTAAAAAAGTAAGCCAATGATTCTAAGAGTCAGAGACTGAAAGGAAATACATTCCAGGCATGGTGAATAGCCAGTGCAAAGACTCAGAGATGAAAGACAGAATGCTATGTATAGGGAACAGCAAGTAAGTCAAGATGGGCCCCATTTAATACATCAAAAAGTTCAACTGAGTTTTCCTTTTGTTAAGGGCTAAAATTCTGGCTATATTGTCTAAAATATCTAATGAGTGGTCACCAATAAATTATAAGCTTTAGCAAGAGTTAGGCTTTTAAGCATTTATTAAGGAGAATAAGAATGTGGTAAAGAGAGAGAGAAAGCCTACATTCTTCTATCTATTAAAGGGAGAGCACATTTCTAGCTCCCCTCTCCACCAGAGTCCACAGGAAAGAGCGAGTCAGAGCGCCCGGCTCCCCCTTCTTCCTCCCACAAGCAAACATCACTTCCTGATGCCAAAGAAAAGACACATGGTTTTGCTCTCAAAGATCTTCACCTCATGGGGGAGCTTTTCTACACTTTCCAATGTCTTTCTGTATCTATTTCTTTCTTTCCCTATCCATCCCAGCCCAAAGTGCCATCTCCTTCAAGAAGCCTTTCCTGATTCCCCTGAGTTATCAACACCTCCCCTAATCCTCATGTATTTTGTATGTCACCTATATTTACTAATCTTTCAATATATTATCTCTTTCAGGGAGAATAGAAACTCCTAAAAAAAAATTTAAAAACAAAAGCAACCAAAAAAAAAGAAAGAAAGAAAAAGAAACTCCTGAAGGTAGAAACTCTCTCAGTTTTGTACTTGTATCTTCAGCACATAGTAGGCACTTAATAAGTGTTTACTGATTATTTGTTTAGGCCCTCAGTCCCATTGCACCTGGATTATTATGGCCATGTTCTAAATAACCTCCTTCATTTGGCCCCTCCCAAATACTCCCTGTATACTCCCACCTCCCTTCCATCCTACACACATTTCCCAAATCATTTGCCCCAAATACTCCTCAGTCAGGTTCCCTGCTATCTGCTTGGTTTCTTTTAGAGGCAGAAGATCTAGCAGCCTTCGACAGGTAGTCCTTCCATCAAACTGTAGTGTCTGCAATAATCCAATGTGTGACACAGGCCATTTTCTGAAGAGTAAGTCTGAACGAAAGGTAATTCCCCTTTATTTCTAACTTTATTCACCCTGATTTGTGGTCATGCATTATGGTTCTATGGCTAACACCTAAATCGGGTTTCTGTGCTCCACTCTACAGCTGTAGGCCTAATAGAGAAGGGCCCCAATCTGCTAAGCAGTGAATTTAAAATTAGAGTTATCTCTCACCTTCATGGTTTTCTTCAAGTACTCAATTTTTCCCAATTTTACAATAATATAAAGAGAGACAAAAAGCAGTATAGGTGTGGGGGGCGGAGCGGGGGGAAGGGAAAAATCCTTCAAAACCCTGCTACCCTCACTGTTAGAAGCATTTCTGAGTGACCTTTGTGGTGGAAGGTGTCCCCCAGGAGAGAAGGCATTCTGTTCAAGGAGGATTTGAGCACTAGGAATATGGACTTTCCATCATCATCTGACTTCTCTCAGCTCACTTTTAGGGCATTCCTTCTTGCCATGAACTCCAGTGTTTGGAGAGGTCAAAGTTTGGAGAAGTCTTCATCCAGTGGACCCACTGTGAGATACAGATAGGCCAAGTCTACTTAGGGTCTCTCTGACAAACTCAAACCCAATCCAATAAATATTTATTAGGCCCCTACTACAGGCCAGGTAAGAAGCTTACAATCTAAAGGATGAAACAACACATAAAAGGAGGCAGGAAATGTGGGGCAAGGGGGAAAAGGATACCAGAGGGTATCTTGTTCATTGAGATGAACCTAGGCAGGGCAGCAGATGCAAAATGGAATACATAGTACGTAGTAGTAGGCCTCCACCAGTCACCAAAGACCATGGATCAGAGCCTTGAAGAGCCACAGGCCACAGTATAGCTGTGCAGTCCGATATGGGAGCCACAGCTTCTGAGTGACTTATAACCAGTAACTGCCGTATCCCGTGTTGTATCTATCCCATGAGGAGTAGCTGGAGTGTCCTCTCCAGGGCACTGGCCTGGGCAGATCAATTGGAAAACAAGCTGTTGCCCATGCAGCAGGTTTTCCCTCTCAGCGACATTGGTAGATCCAAAGGAGAGGTAGAGCCAATACAGTTTGGCACCAGTGCCACCGCAGGAGTTGCCAGAGGGATGTGATGTCCAACATCCAAATGCCTAAGGGACTCTGACTCCTGATTTTTCCTCGGGGTTAACTCCTGAAGCCTTTCCTTTGTCAGAAGCTATTTGAAACACACACTATTGGAGCATTTTATAGAGAGTGGGAGCTTATCCCCACTCCCACCCCAGCATGACAAACCTTTGGAACCAATGGAGTAAAAAGTTCTTATAATGTACTGGTTTCTGGAAGCTGGGGTCTGGGGTGGGAGGTAGACTTGGGAAAAACAAAAAAAGTAGAATTTAGGTGAAGGATTATAAAAGTTAACTCATTTACATTACTCTGTCCTCTAACAAATGGTAGCAAGATTTGGTGTAAAGAGCACTGATCCCAGAGTCTAGAGGCCTGGATTCTAGTCCAGTTTCCATCATCAAAAAGGGATAATAAGGGGCAGCTAGGTGGTGCAGTGGATAGAGCATGGGCCCTGGAGTCAGGAGGACCTGAGTTCAAATCCGTCCTCAGACACTTAACACTCACTAGCTATGTGACCCTGCGAAAGTCACTTAACCCCAATTGCCTCACCAAAAAAAAAAAAAAAGGATAATAATAGAATAATAATTAGCATTTCTGCTTACAAATTGCTTTGCACATTTTACCTTATTCTTTCTTCATATCCCCTTTTAACAGTGTGTCTGGCACATTGTAAGCATTTAATAAATGCTTATTGACTGACAAGCATTAACAACAATTCAACAACAAACATCTATTAAGTACCACTCTATGAATGGAACTTAACTAGGCAGCTGGGATTACAAAGATAAAAAAGAAACCATTTCTGCCTTAAGAAGCCTGTATTCTGCAGGTCAATATAACACACACTTAATCATTTTCCAACTGGCTGAACTATTCAGTGGATTTTTTTGATTTCTCAATCAGGTCCCAACACCAGGTAGCCCTCCCACACACTCCCATAGCTTTTAAGCTTTCTTTTGTGAGTTATCATCACCCATTAGATTGTAAACTCCCTGAGGGCAAAAACTGGCTTTCTTTTTCCATATTTGTATCCCCAGAGGCTTAGTACAGAGTCTAGAACATAATCAGAGCTCAAATATGTTTGTTGACTTTTTTTATTATTATTATTATTACAGGGCAATGAGGGTTAAGTGACTTGCCTAAGGTCACACAGCTAGTGAATGTAAAGTGTCTGAGGCTGGATTTGAACTCAGGTACTCCTGAATCCAGGGCCAGTGCTCTATCCACTGAGCCACATAGCTGCCCCCGACTATTTATTATTGACTAGTGAGACACAGGGGCAAGCTAGGTGGCATAGTATATATAGAGAGGCTGGAGTCAGGAACACCAGAGTTCAAAACTGGTCTCAGACACTTAGTAGCTGTGGGACCCTGGGCAAGTCACTTAATGTGGTTTGCCTCAGTTTTACTTATCTATAAAATGAACAGGAGAAGGAAATGGAAAAGCACTCTAGTATCTTTGCCAAGAAAACCCCAAATGGGCTCATGATGAATCCAACAGCACTAAAATGACTGAACAACAATAACAAGTAAGACACAAAGTAATTTTAAAAGGGGCAGAATACTAACAATGAGAGAGGAAAGTGTCAAAGGGGACACACCTACTTGGAAGAAGAAAGGCTTCATGGAGTTACCACTTGACCTGTGCTTTGAAAGAAGCTATGGATCCTAAGAAATTGAGGTGAAAGTGTTCATTACAGATATGGGGTGTTAGCTATGTAAGGGCATGGAGATAGGAAATAGAATATCAATTATAGGCAATAGCAAGTTGGCAGTTTTAGCTGAAAATGTAATGTGTGAGGCAGAGTAATAGAGGTTTGTAGGAACTAGATTGTGGGGCTTTAAAAGCCAGGCTGAGGATTTTATATTTTAACCTAGAGGCAATATAGAGCCACTAAAGGTTTTTGAATAAACAAGTGTCATGGTCAGATCTGTGTTTTAGGAACATTGATTTGGTTGCTTATGTGGGGGATAGATTAGAAATGGAAGGAAAGAAGGAAGGGAGGGAGGAAGGAAGGAAGGAAGGAAGGAAGGAAGGAAGGAAGGAAGGAAGGAAGGAAGGAAGGAAGGAAGGAAGGAAGGAAGGAAGGAAGGAAGGAAGAATGTGAAAAGGAAGAGGTAGAGCAAAGGGAGGGAAAAGGAAAGAAGGAAAGTGTTATGGGCTCATAGTGATGTAGGAGGCAAAAGGGGGCTAATAGAAAAATCTAAGATCCAAGCTTTAATTCAGATATGAGCTCCAAAAGGGAGTTAGACCCCAGTTAATGGATAACTTGTGCTAGGTTCTTGTACCCACAGAAATCAGTGCCCATAACGGAACAAAGGGAGAGACGCCATGATGACCTTAGATGAAATGACAAGGCTATAGAAATTCTAATGAAAAATGATTATATTTTGAAACTAGCCATGGGAATCAGAAAGAGACGTGCAGAAAAGGCCAAATTTGTCCCCAGATTCACTTATGAGTGTAAACCCCCAAAACACACCTCCACTGAAAAAGGTACCCATCTCAGGGGTTGGCTTAGGACCCCAGGAACTCCAAATTAGGATAAGCCCTCCCCTGTAACACCCCTAGGTGGAGAACATTATAATGAGGACAGGCCCTCCCCTGTACCTCCCCAAGGTGGAGATTATTATAATGAGACTGATAATCAATTTATCCATACTATAAATATAGCTGTCTTTTCTTTCCTTATTGGAGTGATACTTTTCCAATATTCTGGTTCTCTCCCTGTGGTCATCACAGTATTGCAATAAAACTTGGGAAACTGAGTGACTGAGTCTGTAATTCTTTTGGGACAATCAATCTGACCCCAAGTTCCATCCCACATCAATAGCACCCCAGAAGTTCTCTGGGGTACATCAAAGAACCTTCTCCTTGAGAAACTAAAGCAAAGGACAGACACACCTAAAGAGATAAGTGGAACCAGATCTGACTGAACTAGCTCCAGGACACCTACCTTTCATTCAAGTCTCCTCCACCCCTGGGGAGATAAGATTAGGTGTGGCTGCTGCCTTTGTGGCAGGAGGAGGAGAGAGAGATGGCTTGAGATCTGCAGCCACCCCTCAACCAACTCCTCCAGCCACTACCAGAGTGGGGTGGTCCTCCCTCAATAGGGGAACTTTCCACAGTCAGATGATCACCTCATTGGACCACCATCAGTCATCTATAAAAGTGTCTGCCTGTCTCCTGCTCGAAGAGATTGGTATTTCAGAGCCACGCTCTGTGCCATGCTTTTCTCCCCATGAGAAGAAGTCCTAGGATTTCTCTCTTGGTTTCCCTTCCCTTCCCCAGCCCCTAATAAACTACTATCTTATTCTAATTGCTTTTGTGTGCAAGAGGGTATAATTCTTTTTTTTTTTTAATTTTTTTTTTAGGGCAATGGGGCTTAAGTGACTTGCCCAAGGTCACACAGCTAGTAAGTGTCAAGTGTCTGAGGCCGGATTTGAACTCAGGAACTCCTGAATCCAGGGCCGGTGCTTTATCCACTGTGCCACCTAGCTGCCCCAGGTGTAATTCTTTAAAGAGGAATTCCTTGGGCAGCTAGGTGGAGCAGTGGATAGAGCACAGGTCCTGGAGTCAGGAGTACCTGAATTCAAATCCAGCCTCAGACACTTAACACGTACTAGCTGTGTGACCCTGGGCAAGTCACTTAACCCCAATTGCCTCACTAAAAAAAAAAAAAAAAGAGGAATTCCTAAGAACCCCAAACCCCTAACCCCTATCCCAAACCCCTTACCCTATTTTCCCCATATCAGAAAGGAAGAAAATGAACATTTATTAAATGACTACTATGTCCTAGACACCATGTTAAATGCTTTACAAATATTATCTCATTTGTTTGTAACAACAACCCTGGGAGACTGGTGATAGTATTATTCCCCATTTTATAGTTGAGGAAAACTAAGGCATACAGAGATTAAGTGACTTGTCCAGGGTCACATAGCTAATAAATGTCTGAGTCTGGAATTGAAGTCAGCTCTTTTGACTCTAGGCCTAGCACTTTACCCATTGCACCACCCAGCTTTCTAGAGACTGAAGAAAGGAGAACAATTAGGAGGCTATTACAATAATCAAGGAAAGAGGAGATATGAACCTGAACTAGTGCAATGGCTGTATAGAGATCTGACAAATTGCTGAAGTAGGGTGAACAAAGCATAGCAATGGACTGGAGGACAGTGAAGGAGAAAGACAAGGAGGTGGTTTTTTTTTCTTTGTTTTATGGGTTTTTTTAATGAATTAATTTTTATTCTGAAATTAAACACTAAATCAAATTGTGACTAGAAGGATGATAGCATCTTCAACAAAAATAGGGAAGCTTAGGGGAGAGACAGGTTTCAGTATAAATAAAATCATCTCTGGACAGATTGAGTTGGAGGTCAGTGAGTCAGTAAACATTCATTAAGCTTACTATGTGCCAGGCACTGTGGTAAGAACTGGGGATGGAAAGAAAAGCAAAAGACCATCCCTGCCCTTTAGGAGCTCATGATCTAAAGGAGGAGACCATATGCAAATATCTGGGTGTTGTAACGATTGGAATGACGCCACCTGCTGGAGACTTACTGTAGAATAATTCCGCCCATGAAACAAAGGTCTTTGAGGGCAAGACCAGGAGTCTTTTCTTTGGTGTCAGGAAGTGACACGGGCTAGTGGGAGGAGGACGGAAGAGACTGGCACTCGGTCTTGCTCTTTTTCCTCAGGACGCTGGTGGAGAGGGGAGCTAGAAATGTGCTCTCCCTTTAATAGATAGGAATCTAGGCCTTTCTCTCTCTCTTTATCAAATTCTTATTCTCCTTAATAAATGCTTAAAAGTCTAACTTTTGCTAAAGCTTATAATTTATTGGCGCCCACTCATTAAATAGTTTAGACAGTTTAGCTAGAATTTTAGCCCTTAACAGTGTGAAAGGCTTGATATAGGATAAATAGGAAATCATCAACAGAGAGAAGGCAGTAGAATAAGGGGGAATCTGGAAAGGCTTCCTGTAGAAGGTGGGTTTCAGCAAGGATGTGAAGGAAGGCAGGGAATACAGAAGGCAGAGATAAGGAGGGAGAGTGGTGCACACTGTGGGGGCAGCCAGTAAAGATTCCCTGGGGGTGGAGTTGGAATATCTTGTTCAAAGAATAGCAAAGAGGCTGGGGTTATTGAATCAAGGAGTACATGGCACAGGGGATATAAAGACTAAGACTGGAAAGGGTGGAGGAAGGCAGATTACAGGGTGCCTTGAACACCAAACAAAATATTTTTTTATTTGGTCATAGAGGTAAAAGGGAGCCATTGGAATTTATTGAGTGTAAAGTATTAATTGTTATTTGAGGTTTTTATGCCTCCACTCACACTGGCCTGGGGCTCCGAAAACTGCATGGTGCTCCATCCACTGGTTGTGGATCATCACCACTTGCCAAAGCCTACATGGGCCTGGCAAAATTATAATGATTGGAAGCCTAGTGAGGGCAGTCATGTGACTGTCAGAGCAGCCATCCCATTGGCTGGGGCTGTGTGGGGTTTCTAGGTTTGGGGGAGGAGAATTGGGCATTCTAGGTGGAAGCTGGAAAGCGACAGGCGGTCTGCTGCATATTTTCAGCTGATTCCTGGGCGGTGGTATTTTTTTCAGGTATTATAATTTCCCTTTTCCCATTTTATTTTTTTTCCCTTGATCCTACTGATCCTATTTGTGTTTTTTTTTTTTTTAAGTTCGTTCTTGTTAAAATAAATCTTGTTCTGTTTTGAGGGAAGCTGCCGGTCTCCTTCCTTGCCCCAATATTGCGGCGAGCCACTTAGCTAGCACTCCCCAATTAAAAATTGGTCCCCACATGAGTAAAGGTGTGACATGGTCAGAAGCCTAAAAGACATCTGGCCAAAGATGTCTGGCAGGTAGTTGGTAGTATGAGACTAGAATTTAGGAAGTAGAATATGTTTGTGTAGGTATATGTAAATATATGTGACCTATATTATATATAATATGCACACATATACATATATATGTGTATGTATACATATACACATATATGTAGATTTGAAAGACTTCTGTATAGAGATCATAGGTGAATCCATAGAAGTTGATGGAGGGCTCACAAAGGTAGAGGATGTGCAAATAGAAGCAGACAGGCCAGAGCCTTAGGGGAAGTCTACATTTAGTGGGCAGTAACAGGATGATCAACCAGAGAAGGAAAAGTCAGGCAACTGGGAAGGGGGGCAAAAACCAAGAGAAAACTGTTAACAAAAACTCAGAGACTAAGACTATCCATGAAAGGGAAGCATGGTCAACAGCGTTAACAGCTACATGAGAGATAAATGGCAGAATGAAACCAGGAAGCTGTCTGAGCTCTCCCAAATTTCCCTCAGAAACAATGTTAAATTAAGCCTCTCGACAGATTCTGGAGCTATAGGGGCAGCTAGGTGGTAGAGTGGATAAAGTACTATCCCCGGATTCAGGAGTATCTGAGTTCAAATCCGGCCTCAGACACTTGACACTTACTAGCTGTGTGACCCTGGGCAAGTCACTTAACCCTCATTGCCTTGTAAAAGAAAGAAAGAGAGAGAGAGAGAGAGAGAGACAGAGACAGAGACAGAGAAAGAAAGAAAGAAAGAAAGAAAGAAAGAAAGAAAGAAAGAAAGAAAGAAAGAAAGAAAGAAAGAAAGAAAGAAAGAAAAGAAAGAAAGAAAGAAAGAAAGAAAAAAGAAAAAAGAAAGAAAAAGAAAAATGCCACTGGGTAACAAATTCTGGAGCTATAAAACCTGAAAAAAAAAAAAAAGTGAAACAATCTTCTTTCTGACTTAAGATAACCTAGAAGATTTTCAAGAAAGGTCTGTTTCATCTGGGTAAAAGGGAAGCACAGTTCAGTGCAGGTGTCTGGACAAGCCAGCAAAAAGCTCTTAGTCATAGCACAGATCAGCATCTGAGGACCCACAGTCCTAGCACAGCAAGGTAGTGACACAGCAGGCCAGTTGTGAGGCCTCCAAACCCAATACAGAAGGCAATCTGCAAGCTGGGGTATCTGCTACCAAATAAGCCCAACTATAAACCAAATAAAAGAGGTAGAAGAAAAATTTGGAAAAGAAATGAGACTTATGCAAGAGAAAGTCAATAGCTTTGAAAAAGAAAATATCGCCTTATAAAATACAACTGGAAAATTGGAAAAGGAGAATAATTCCTTAAGAATCCAAATGGGGGGGTGGGGGGGCAGCCAGGTGGCTCAGTGGATAAAGCACTGGTCCTGGATTCAGGAGGACCTGAGTTTAAATCTGTCCTCACACACTTGACACTTACTAGCTGTATGACCCTGGGCAAGTCACTTAACCCTCATTGTTCCACAAAAAAAGAAAGAAAGAAAGAAAAAGAATCAGAATTGAGCATATGGAAATTAATGACTCAGTGAGGCAACAGGAAGAAGTAAAGTAGAATCAAAAGAATATAAAAGTAGTTTTCTGGGGCAGAGCCAAGATGACGGAGGAAAGGCAGTAAGCTCTTGGGACTCATGACATGTTCGCTCCAAAAAAACCTCCAAATAATGCCATAGGACAATTCCTTGAGCAGCAAAACCCACAAAAGAATGAGCTCAGATTATTTTCCAGCCAAAGACCATTTAGAAGGTTGGCAGGATGGGGCTGCTGTGGCAGGGCAAGAGTCGAACCCAACCCCGCAGTCACACTCACACAGATCCAGGCCAAGCCAGAGAAAGAGACCCCTGGAGCCTTTGAGTCAGCTGCAGCACCAGTGTCATCTAGAAAAAAGTTCATCGTCTGGTGAGAGGGCTGAGCAGTTGGCAGGAGGGAGATTACAGAAATCTCTGCTGGTGCTGAAGTGGAACTTAGGTTTTTCATCCCTGCTGGGAACTAGGAAGTAGACTTGAGTAGCAGTGGCCCAGGTGGGGGAGAGCCACAGGGTCATCCAAGCTAACAACCACAGCACACAAAGTTTTGCTGTCTGGTTAATTAGTTAGCCTGGGGTAATCCACAGATCAGGGAATAGGCCAGGCAAGTGAAGAACCTGCCCTTCCTTAAACCGAAACACCTGGGACCCTCTAAAGCTGGGACAGTGTAGCTTAAAAGTAGGTCCCCACTGTCAGAGAGAGTTAAAAGGCAAGTAAAAGGCAAGATGAGCAAGCAGAGAAAGTTGAGAACCATAGAAAGTTTCTTTAGCAACAAGGAAGATTGAGGTACACCCCCAGAAGAGGATAGCAACATGAGGGCTCATACCTCCAAAGCTTCCAAGAAAAATATGAATTGGTCTCAGGCCACGGAAGCACTCAAAAGGGACTTTGAAGACAAAGTAAGAGAAGTAGAGGAAAAAACAGAAAGAGAAATGAGAGTGAGGCAGGAAAGTCATGAGAAAAAAGTCAGCAGCTTGAAAAGCCAAATGGAAGAAAATAATTACCTAAGAATTAGGACTGAACAAATGGAAGCTCGTGACTTTATGAGAAACCAAGACAAAATAAAACAAATTCAAATGAATACAAAAATAGAGGGCAATGTGAAATATCTCCTTGTAAAAACAGCTAACCTGGAAAATAGGTCCAGGAGAAATAATTTGAAAATTCTTGGACTATCTGAAAAACATGATCAAGGAAAGAGCTTAGACATCATCTTCCAGGAAATTGTCAAGGAAAATTGCCCTGATATTCTAGAAGCAGAAGGTAAAGTAGAAATTAAAAGAATCCACCAATCACCTCCTGAAAGAGATCACAAAAGGAAATCTCCCAGGAATGTTAGAGCCAAATTTCAGAGCTCCCAGATCAAGGCTCCACAGTATTCAAATACTGTGGAGCCACCATAAGGACAATACAAAATCTAGCAGCTTATACATTTGTGGAAAAAAGTGAAAGTTTTTTAACAGTCGGTTAGTGATAACTGAAAGACGCCAGTTTTTTGAAGGACCACCCCTTCGGGGAGGAGACCATGATGAGCTGCCAGTACATCTGCTAAACACTCCGCTTCTGGGGTGCGAACTTAAAGGCAAGGAGAGAATGGAAGTGAGGTCTCTTTTTTTCGCTCTCCTTGCCCACTGGCTTGCTCTGCACACACAGACGCTGACTCAGGTTCAACTTGGCTTGGTCCTCCATAACAGCACGTGCTTGACGCGATTCTCAACCTCAGAGGAGGCCTTGGGTTTTTGGTGAGTTCTATATGGAATAATAGACTAAGCTTAGATCTAAGACTACTTATTTGTATTTCTACTTTCCTATCTCTCTAATCAACATCACCTTGTAATTCCCAAACAATAAAAGCCCTAACTAAAGATCAGAGGCTTCTTCCACTTACTGGTCTGGGAGTTTAATGCTCTTGTATCCAATTTTAAATCTCACACATTGAAGGACTGGAGGGCATGGAATATGATATTCCAGAAGGCAAAGGAATTGGGATTACAACCAAGAATTACCTATCCAGCAAAACTGATTATAATCTTTCAGGGTGAAAAATGGGACTTCAATGAAAAAGAGGACTTTCAAATTTTCATGATGAAAAGACCTGATCTGAGTAGAAAATTTGACTTTCAAATACAAGACCCTAGAGAAGCATAAAAAGGTAAACAGGAAAAAGAAATCAAGAGGGATGTTAAAAGGTTAAACCTCATATTCCTACCTGGGAAGATGTTGGTCTAACTCATAAGAACTTTCTTAGTGTTAGGGCAGATCATAGAAATAAATTTAGACAGAGGGCACAGCTAGGAATTGATTATGAAGGGATGATATCTTCAAAGTATCTATTTTTTGTTTATCTTTTTTTGTGGAGTGGTTAGAGTTGGGTGATATGCCTGGGGTCAGGCAGTGAGTGAGTGTCTTGTGTCTGAGACTGTATTTGGGCTTGGATCCTCCTGGGTTCAGGGTGGGTGCTTTGTCCACTGTGTCACCTAGATGCCCCATGATGACATCTTTAGGGTAAAATTGAGGAGTGAGATGACTGCACTGGTGGAGGGGGAAGGGGAGAGGTAGAATGGAGTGAAATCCCACATGAAACAAATAAGAAAGGGCTTATGGAGTAGGAGGAGAGATGGAGGAGGAGGAGGGGACAAGGGCACTAAATGAACCTTACACACATCAGAATAGTCTCAAAGACCTTAATCTCATCATAGGTGGATCAAGGAGGGATTAACATACACACCAAACTGGGTGGAGTAATCTATCTAAGATTGACAGTGAATGAGCCTTATAATCATCAGAATTGGCTCAAAGACCTTAATCTCATCAGAGTTTGCTCAGGGACACAATAACATATACACTCAATTGGGTGGAGTAATCTATCTCACCCTGTAGGAAAGTAGGAGGGAAAGGGGATAAGGAGGGAGGGGTAAAAGAAAGAAGGGCAGATTGGGGGAGGGGAAAGTCAGAAGCAAATCCTTTTTGAGGAGGGATAGGGTGAAAGAACATAGAAAATATAGTAAATATCATGGGGAAGGGAATAGGATGGAGATAAGAGATAAAGAAGGAAACTACATCTTGATAAAAGGTACCATAGATAATGGAAATAATATTAATACTAAATATGCATACACCAAGTGGTACAATATCAAATTCTTAGAGAAGTTAAGTGAATTATGGTAAGAAATAGATAGCAAAACTACATTAGTGGGGGACCTCAACCTCCCCCTCTAAGAACTAGATAAATCTAACCACAAAAAAAATAAGAAAGAATTTAAGGAGGTGAATAGAAGTTTAGAAAAATTAAATATGATATGATTAAATATGAGAAAACTAAATGGTGATAGAAAAGAATATACCTTTTTCTCAGTGGTACATGGCACATGACCAAAAATTGACCATGTATTAGAGTATAAAAACCTCACAGTCAGATGCAGAAAGGCTGAAATAGTAAATGTGTACTTTTCAGATCATTTGTGATAAAAAAAAATCATGCATAATAAAGGGCCATAGAAAGATAGACCAAAAATTGATTGGAAACTAAATAATCTCACCTTAAAGAATGAGTGGGTCAAACAACAAATCATAGAAAAAATCATTAACTTCATCCAAGAGAATGACAATAATGAGACAACATACCAGAATTTATGGGATGCAGCCAAAGCATTTCTTAGGGGAAATTTTATATCTCTAAATGCCTACACGAATAAAATAGAGAAAGATGAGGTCAATTAATTGAGCCTGCAACTAAAAAAGCTAGAAAAAGAACACATTAAAAAGTCCAATTAAACACCAATTAGAAATTCTGAAAATTAAAGGAGAGATTAATAAAAATTGAATGTAAGAAAACTACAGAATTTATAAATAAAACTAAGAGCTGGTTCTATAAAAAAAAACAATAAAATAGCTAAACCTTTGGTTAATTTGATTTTTAAAAAAAGAAAGAAGAAAACTAAACTACCAGTATCAAAAATGAAAAAGGGTGAACTCACCACCAATAAAAAGGAAATTAAAGAAATAATTGGGAGCTATTTGCCCAGCTATTTGCCAATAAATCTGATAATCTAAATGAAATGAATGAATGTTTACAAAAATATAAACTGTCCAGATTAACAGAAGAGGAAGTAAAACCTTTAAATAAGCCCATTTTAGAAAAAGAAATTGAACAAGCCATCAATGAACTCCCTTTGAAAAATTCTCCAGTTCCAGATGGATTTACACATGAATTCAACCAAACATTTAAAGAATAATTAATTCCAATACTGTAGAAATTATTTGGAAATATAAGTTAAGGAATACTACCAAATTCCTTCTATGAGACACATATAGTGCTGATACCTAAACCAGGAAGAACAAAAGAAGAGAAAGAAAAGTATAGACCAATCTCCCTAATGAATATTGATGCAAAAATTTTAAATAGAATATTAGCAAAGAGATGACAGCAATTTATCACCAGGATAATACACTGTGACCAGGTGGGATTTATACCAGGAATGCAGGGCTGGTTCAATATTAGGAAAACTATCAACATAATTGACTAAATCAAAAAACACAACTAACCAAAATCATATGATTATCTTAATAGATGCAGAGAAAATTTTTGAATTTTAGAGTTTTTAAATTTTTTCCCCAAATTACATGTAAAAACAAATTTTAACATTGATTTTTAAAACATGGTATTGAAATTTTTCTTCCTCCCTCCCCACTCCCCCTTAAGAACTCAAGCAATTCAATATAATATTCAATAATTCAATATAATATAGGTGAGGTAGTGTAGCAAGCTTGAGAAAGGAAGAAAATGTTTGAAAAAGACTCTGTAGTGACAGAAAGTTTACTAGAGAGAAATAAAAGAATTTCCATGTAACAGTGAAGACCCAGTTAAAATTAAATAACATAAACCACTTGCCAAAGTTACATCACTCCCTCTCTCTTCATTCAGGAACATTTCTCTGAGGAAAAGCAGAAAAGGTAGACGGTGGGGGTAAGACAGGGTTTGGGTTTAATAAGATGGGATGGTCTATAAGAAAAGGAACAAAGGAATCAAGGGAAGAGAGTAGTGTGCCTTTGAGCTGGTCAACTATGAGTTTAAAAGGTGAAGGAATAAAAGCAAAGCCTGAAGAGGAGTGAAACAGTAGGGGAATAAAATAGAGGTGCTTAGATTCACAGAAAGGAAACAGAATGATATCTAGGGTGGAAGACAGGGAAAGCTAGAAGATGACAGATGAAGATTGAAATTTTAGAGTTTATGATCATGGAGGTAGGATAGTTATGAGGGATGATTAAGAGAGAATGCAGGGGTGTAGCTAGGTGGTGCAGTGGATAAAGCACCAGCCCTGCATTCAGAAGTACCTGAGTTCAAATCTGGCCTCAGACACTTGACACTTACTAGCTGTGTGACCCTGGGCAAGTTACTTAACCCCCATTGCCCCGCAAAAGAGAGAGAGAGAGAGAGAGAGAGAGAGAGAGAGAGAGAGAGAGAGAGAGAGAGAATGCAAAGTCATTTGACTTCCTTAAAGTACCATCCATGGTGTCTCAAAATTCTCAGGGCAATTTTAAGCTACTTATGATTTTAAAGCTTAAAACTGCCCAGAGTCTTGGGACACTTTGTATATATAACTATTACCTATTATTGGTATACAGTTCCTTCTACATTGCGACTTTCCCCATTGCAGTTTTGATATTTGGTGGGTTGGCATAAGAAATTAAATGAGAAATTTTTGACAGTCTTGTGGAAGCCACAGTTGACTTGCACAAAGGCCAGCAGATGAATCAGAGCCTATGATCAAATGCTTAACTCAAATTTTATGAAAAAGGTACTGTAAACATTCCATAAAAGAAAAAGAAAAAAAAAATTCAGACTTCTTTTCTGGTACAAAGGGAGGGCCAAGAAATTTATGGAGATTTTTCCAGATCATAGGGGTGCCACATCCCTAACCCCAACAATGTGAAAGAGATAATTATATTAGATGAGGAGTATGACCATCCTTGTGAGCACCTAAGGTTGACAAAAGGTTGAGAAATCAAAGATGAGGTTCACGAACTGGGAGGCCAGGGCATTTAAAGGATCATTAACATGCATATTGAAGTCTCCAACCTTGAAGGTAATGGGTGGAAAGGGGAGGCAGATTGTTAACCAGGAAATGAATGTGTAAAGAAAAAAGGAGCAATGGCCTGGAAACAGGCAGAAGACAGAAACAGGGATTTGGACTGGGTGATAAAAGATGAATGGAGTGAGACAAAAGGAAGAGAGGTTACTGAATGGTGGTGGAAAAGGACTGCCTGGGAGTTAGGAGCAGGGAGTATGTCTTGTTTCCTTATTGAATTGTCATGGGGGACATGATTTCAATATTGGAGAGGTCGTAGTAGGGTGTGATATCCTTTGGGGCAGGCAGGTTAGGTTTCCTTTAGCACAAGAAGATAGTAAGAATGAAAAGTCACAAAATTCAGACTAGGATTTATACCCATAGGATGGGGGATTTTAGAGTTTCATAGACTCATAGATCTAGAATTGAAAAGAACTTCAGAGGTCCACCCAGTTCAACCCCCTCATTTTACAGTTGAGGAAACTGAGGCGAGTGGTGGTAAAGTGATTTGCTTCAGATAACACAGGCACTGTGAATCAGAGAGAAGAGGATGTGAACTTTCAACGGGTAGGGTTGAAGTAGCTAGATATGAAAGGACAGGGAGACATCAGAAGAGGTGGAGATTTTCTGCTCAGCAACCAGAGGAACAAAGTGAGCAGGGCTTGGAATTCATTGGTTACTAGGAGAAATGTTTTAGAATTCTGAAACTTGGGGTTCAGTCAAGGTAGAAGCAAAGGAAGAATAAAGCCATGAGGGATGAGGAACACCCAGAAAGAATACTGCCTGTGGAGCAGATCTCAGTCCCTAGGGCAGTGAAAACAACTGCAGTCAACCCTGGGCCTAGGCCCAGTCATACCTTGGTCCACTGAAGCTATGGTTCTGAGATGGCTTTCCTTCCCCTAAAGTGTGGACCCTCCACTGCCCCTGATACTTCATCATTCTAATGATCTCATCCAGAAGGGGCCAGTCCAAACATGCTTTCTTTCATGTGGTAGAGGATCTGGGATGGAATTTTAGCAAGTGTGAAGCTTTGTTGGCCTGTTATATAGTACTGTCTACTACATTTATTTTTTCAAGAGAGTGCATCTGTGAAATAAAGAGTATTAGTTTCTTGAAACATAATCAATAGCTTCCCAACAAATGTAATTGCCTATTATGAGTAGTTAAGCATTTTTTATCCTTTCTAAATATTGTTTAGAATGTAATTTAACTATAGCAAGACAAGAATAATTTACCATTTCAGATACTTCTAATTCCAAAAGTGCACACTGAATGTGGGTGCATGCACCCTCTCTCACCCCCAGCAAACACATTGTCCAAAGACTATGTCGAAATCTCCCCACAAAACTTGGAGACAATCACCTCCCTCTGAGCCAGCTTAGTGCTAAAGTTGAAAATGTCCTTGTAATAAACACACAGAATCACTTGTCTTCCTTATTCCCATTGCCAAATCCTATCAATCCTTCAAGAAAAAACCCTTTCTCCTCCATGAAGCTTGCCTTGCCCCCACACATGAATGTGCTCTCCCTTCTCTAAACATTTATAGCTCAAGTTGTATAATGTCTTTGACAACTGATTATACATAGCCTTGTGACACCACTTTTACTGCTGTCCTAAGCTGATGCTTATTTTTTAATATAGTATTTTATTTTCCTCCAATTCCAAGTTAAAACAATTTTTTTAAAAATTTAAAAAAAAGTTTTGAGTTCCAAATTCTCTCTCTCCCTCTCTCTTTCCACTCCCCCTTCCCTGAGATGGTAAGCAATCTGATATAGTTTATACATGTGCAATCTTGTAAAATATTTCCATATTAGCAATTTCATACAAGAAGACAAATAAAAAAGAATGAAAGAGAGAAAGAAAGGAAAGAAGGAAGGAAGGAAGGAAGGAAGGAAGGAAGGAAGGAAGGAAGGAAGGAAGGAAGGAAAGGAGGGAGGTAGGGAGGGAAAGAAAAAGAGAAAAATAACACTCTTCAGTCTGTATTCAAACAGTATCAGTTCTTTCTCTGAAGGCAGATAACATGCTTCATCATGAGTCCCTTGAGATTGCCTTGGATCATTGCATTGCTGAGAATAGCTAAGTCATTAACAATTCTTCAAGGAACAATATTGCTTTTACTATATACAATGTTCTCCTGGTTCTGGTCAATTCACTTTACATCAGTTCATGTAAGTCTTTACAGGTTTTTCTGAGAGCATCCTGCTTGTCTTTAAGCTGATATTTAAATCATTTATTTGCTTTTATTTTCTCACATTCACATATTTTATCTCTAAATTAAATGAAATAACATGCATAAAGCATTTTGTAGACCTTAAATTCCTGTATACATGCTAGCTAGTTTTGTTATTAGATAACTAGACCAAGAGAGGAGACTCTAGCTTCTTCTAAATCTCTTAAAATGGGTCTTGTGGGGCAGCTAGGTGGCGCAGTGGATAGAGCACTGGCCCTGGAGTCAGGAATACCTGAGTTCAAATCTGGCCTCAGACACTTAACACTTAATAGCTGTGTGACCCTGGGCAAGTCACTTAACCCCAATTGCCTCATTTAAAAAAAAAAATGGGTCTTGCTACAGAGAAGGTGTTTGTCCTTCCCCTGCCTTTCTCCTGTCACTCCCCTGTCTACTAAAACTCCAACTAAGGGAAAGCTTGCAACTGTGTTGCTAAGACCCAAATTCACATGATTCTTCGGTTTTTCCCTTATGATGTACTTCTGGTAGAATATTGTTTATAACAGTAATGATAATAATTATAACTAATATTTATGTACCATCTATGTGTGCTATGTCTATCACTGTACTTAGCGCTTTGTAAATATTACGTCATTTGATTCTCAAGCCAACCCTGTGCTGTTCTTATCCTCATTTTACAGATCAGGAAATTGAGACTGATAAAGATTAAATGACTTGCTCAGGATCACATAGTGTCTGAAACTGGATTTAAATTTAAATCTTCCAGACTCCTGTTCTAGTACTCTCTCTATTGTACCAGTTAGCTAACACACCTAACTGTATTTCTCTCTTACTCTTCTACCAGACTATTTTCTTATATAGAACTCAGCACAGAATACCATAGGATTGTAGAATCATAGATTTGGGGTTGGAAGGAACTTTAGAGGTCACCTAATCCAACTTCCTCTTTCTGAGGCATAGGCAGGTGAACTCACTCACCCAAGGTCACAGAGGTAGAGAGAAGCTGAAATGGGATTCCACTCTACCAAATGAATGAGTTAATGAATATTTATTCAGCCATGAACCTCTTTGTTTTGCACACAAATCCAAGAGCCTTTCCCTTCTTCCCAACTTCCCATCTGCAGTCATCATCTATTCAAAACCATGCTTAGAGGCCCTACTCATACATCTCTTTGCTAGGCAAAGGGCTTGTGAATGATAAAGCAAAAAAAAAAAAAAAAGACTGAATTAAAGCAGGATAGGAAGGGCTATAACAATGAATTGAATCAGGTGGTAAATGTTCTCTGCACTTATACATCAAATGACTGCCCCCCTCAGGAGTCCTGGGGAATGGAGAGTAACTTTTCCCTTACTCCTGCTCCTCCCACTATTGCAAGGCCCTATAGGATACTTCTCCAACATTTCTTTTTCTTTCTTTCTTTCTTTCTTCCTTCCTTCCTTTCTTTCTTTTTTGTGGGGCAATGAGGTTTAAGTGCCTAGGGTCACACAGCTGGTAAGTGTCAAGTGTCTAAGAAGGGATTTGAACTCAGGTCCTTCTGAATCCTGGGCTAATGCTTTATCCACTGCGCCACCTAGCTGCCTCAGAACATAATCAGTTTTCACTCACTCATCTTACCACAGTATTGAAGATTAGGACCTAAAGCCACCTTCCTCTTAAGGTTTTATTCCTTCTGGTCTCAGTAGAGCAGGCTAGAGAAACCCTGATGCCTTGGGGCTGAATTATCCCTGAAAACTCTTCTGTGGCTATAACTAGAAGGTTTGGTATGTTATTGCCCTCACTTCCCAGTGGCTCCCAAAGTCTTATTGGCTTCTCCTATCTACTCACACCTATGGTTGTATAGGTCTTCAGCTCTAAGTCTCTTCACTACTTGCTTCTCCATATAGCTGCTAAATTCTCAAGTCCAGACCACCTACTCTTGTTCTATTAAATTGCTTTCTCCTCAGTTCCACCTTTATACCCCTCTACCCACCCCCATGAAATTTCATGTCCAGATACAAGATATTAAGAGGGAGAGGCAGTTCCCTGTGTGGAGTTGTCTTGGAACTTTCTGAGTGACAGCCTTGTCTATTGTGGAAAAACTGAAGCTTCATCAAAAAGTGTATATTTAGGGAATTGGCAGTCTCCTCCTATATGTTGGTCATTCAGACTTGGAATCAGGAAGATCTGAGTTCAGATTCTGCCTTAGACATTCACTAGGTGTGTGACCCTAGGCAAGTCACTTACTTCTATTTGCCTCACCTTTCTTATCTCTAAAAATGGGGAAAATAATAGCACCTACCTTTCAGAGTTCTTGTGAGGATCAAATGAGATAATAAAATATTTTGAAAACTTCATAGGACTATATAAATGTTATCTATGAATTGGCTGATGGAAATGATGATGATATAAGAATCTGCAGTTTGGCCTTCCTGGTCAACCATGTCAACAACTTCCCAAGATCTGAATTCTATAAAACTGAAATTAAGTTCCAAATGCCTAAAACAAATGGATATAGTTATTGCTAAGCAATAATTCTTTGCTGAGCTCCTACTATCATGAAGACTTCATTTGATACTAAATAATGATAAATATCCCTATCCTCCCAAAAAAGTAAAACTAAATAAAAACAGAGCATCTAGTTACCCTTGATGAATTCAAGTCACCTGGTCCAGATGAACTATATCCTGAGGTACAGAAGGAACCAACAGATGTGATTGCCAAACTACCATCAGTGACATTTGAAATATCATGGAGAATGGGAAAAGTACTGCAAGACTGAAGTTGATGTTCCAATTTTTAAAGAAGGAAAGAAAACATAGTATGCAAACTGCAAGTTATTGAGCCTATCTTTCTCTGAGAAAAATCTAGAACACATCATTCAAGATCTTAATATTACTGAATATCTAGAAAAGAGAAACAGAGATTTCCAAGGGCCAGGATAACTTTGCCAAGAACAGATCATGATAGAGTAATTCTATTTATTTATTGTGATGGGGTTATTAAAAGGGGTAAATTAAGGGAAATGCTGTAAGTAGTTTATTTTGTTGTTCTTGAGTTATTTCAATCCTGCCTAATGCTCTGTGATCCCATTTGGGGTTTTCTTGGCAAAGATATTGGAGTGAATTGACCTTTCCTTCTCTAGCTAATTTTACAGTTTATCTAAATTTCAGCAATTCATTTTCTAGCCTCTCATACTATTATCACAGAGAAGATCCAATTAGGAGGATTTAGAACTGGTTGATTGGCTAGACTCAAAGAGTAATCTTTAATTGTTCAATGTTGACTTGGCAGGAGGTCTCCAGAGGGGTGCCCCAGGGATCTGTGTTTGACTTATGCTCTTTAAGATTTTTTTCAATGATTTGGATAAAGATATAAGGGGCATGCTCACTAAATGAGGACAACAGAAAACCTGGTGAAATAGCTTGATAGAACTCTATGACAAGTTGTAATACAAAAAGATACTGATCTGCCAGAGCACTGAAATAAACATAAAAAGATGAACTGCAGTTGGGATAAATGGAAAGTCTTAGACTTGGATTCAGAAAATCAATTTCATAAGTGCAGGATAGGAGAAGCATGATGAGACAACAGTTTATCTGCAAATATGAACAGGTGGTTTGCATATATGTGATATGGCAAATTCCCTTCCTTTTTCCCCACCCTAAAAACATAAAAAATATAGAAAAACTAATGCGATTTTGGGGTCTATTTAAAAGAGGCATAAAGAATAAGGAGATGACACTCTTGCTGCACTATTTATACACTGGTAAAATAACGTTTGCAGTAATTATGTTCAGTTCTGGGCACCACAGTTTAAGAAACCACACTGAGGGGGAGGCTAGGTGGCGCAGTGGATAGAGCACCAGCCCTGGATTCAGGAGGACCTGAGTTCAAATCTGGCCTCAGACAATTGACACTTACTAGCTGTGTGACCCTGGGCAAGTCACTTAACCCCCATTGCCCCTCAAAAAAAAAAAAGAAAAAGAAAAAGAAAAAAAAACACACTGAGAGGGAGAGGGCTTTCCAGAGGAGGGTAGCCAGGATGGTGAGGGGTCTTGAGTCCATGTCATATGAAAAGTAGTTGAAGGAACTGGGAATGTTTAGCTTCCTGAGAAGGTACATGACTGCTATTTTCAAGTATTTGAAGGGCTGCCACATGGGAGGATTAAATTTGTTCCCTTTAGCCAGAGGGCATAACTAACAAAAATGGGTAGTCATTTCAATGAGGCTCAATTGTCAGGAAAAGCTTTGTAACATTTAATGCTGTCCAAAAGTGAAACTGATTGCTGTTGGTAGTAGTGACATCCCCTTTCCTTGGGGGAGTCTTCATCCAGAGGCAGTATGACTACTTGCTGGGTGTAGTATAGTGGGAATTCAAGTCAAAGTGGCAGAGTAGGAGGAAGGATTACAGCTCAATTTCCCCTCACGGCTACTTCACAAAGATCTAGAAAACATACCAGACCAAGTCCTAATTGGGAAATTCAAGAATAAAACCATAAGTCATTTTTCCAGCCAAGTTCTGTGGAGAGATAGATAGCTCTATGGACACTGGGGTAGGTCTATCCAGGAGTATGCTCTGTGGCTTAGGGACTGAAAGAAGGTCTGTAGTTATGCACTAAGGAAAAAAAGGAGTCCTAGATCCAGCGGGGTGTTGGTAAGGGCCTCATCCATGCATGGATGAGGAATAAATGACAACTAGCAGCTCTGTTGCTCATACTCCAGAACTGAGCCTAGGAATAGTTGTTAAAGACAAGGAGTGGTCATGGCCCTAGGACGTCTATCAAGAAAAGAACAGCAAAAGAGGCAATTGACACCTCTGTGGTTTTGACTCCAAGAATGGGGTAGGGTCTCAGATTCAGCCTCTGGCCCAGTCTGAAACCTGCACCAGAATTAAGCATGGCAGGGAATTTAGACCAAAAGGGAGGTTGAAATTCTGTTATTCTGAAACTGCAGAGGTTTCCACTTGGCTTATAGAGGTTGAGTCCAGTAGCAGTCTATTAAAACTCCAACTAAGGGAAAGCTTAGAACTGTGGTACTCAGACCCAAACTCAGGTCAGTATTTGACAGAACTCACAGGAGAATGGAATGATCAGACTTTGCCCTTTGCCCTTTTAGGCATAATGAAAGTATATAGGTCCCCAGCTTGAATTGTCTCTGAGATCTTTAAATAAAACAATATTCAATACCCAGAGAAAGCAAGAGCAGGATATAAAAGCATAAACACACACACACACACACACACACACACACACACACATACACACACCCCAGTATGAAGCATGTCCTAGGCAATCCCTTTAGAGGTGCACTGATTCGTGCCCTAATGCAAAGACTGAAAACTCTCAACACTTAACCTGATTAGTCCTGAGTTTCTTCATCTATAAAATGAGGAATAGGGGATAGATGGGCTCTTAGGACCCTTCCAGCTCTAAATTTGTTCTCTATGTTCCTACTTGATTAAGTTCCATAGAAATGGAAAACAATATAAAAAATATTACAAAGCATTATTTAGTAAGTGAAAAGGGGGACAGAAAATCATTATTAGAGGAGTTGAAAAGGAAGAGTCCATTAAAAGTTAGTCATTGGAGGATGTTTCATAGAGGATATAGGACTTGAATTGGGCCTGGAAGATAGAGAAGAGTGAGTAAATCTTTCCAGGGAAAGGGAAGAGTATGGACAAAAAGCCTGAGTGCAGAAATAGATGAGGAATATCGGAGAAGAGTCAAACGACTAGTTTGTATGGACGATCCAATTGATAAAAAGGAATTAGTAAGAAATCAAATTGAAGAAGTAGTTTTTGGTCAGATTTTCTAAGACCTTGAATGGCAGGCAAAGAAATTTGGATTTTATCCTATAGATAATGAAAAGCCATTGAAAACATTTGAGCCGAGAAATGGTATGATTCAAATGTCACTGAGAAAAGTTGGCTACTGTTGGCTATTTTTAAAGAGGGAACTTCACCTTTGGAAGGACAACTTACCTCCCATTTTATCATCTAGGCACAAAGCTAAGAAAAAAATTGCCTGGGGCAGAAAAACACAGTACTTGTGTCTTAAAGACAAGGTGTCTAAAAAAAGACATTTAATTTAAATATATTTATCATACATATGTTAAACAAATGCAAATGACTCCTGCAAACGTGCTTATTAAGGATTAACTAGTTTGCAATGGCAAGTCTGAACACTGTAAATTAGATGCCCGCTCAGTCATATATCCATATTGTTTATTGATATGCTCAGAAGAAATTGCACTAATGAGTACCTTCATCCACTGAAGTCAAGAAGAATTCCATTTGTTAGCATAACATCATTGAACAGCAAAAGCAAGTGCAGAAAAAATATTTGCTGCTCTCCATAGTAAAGACACACTAAATCTCAAGTGAGTGTTAGCCTATATGAGACATATTAATATAAGAGTGTAGCTAATATTACTAGCCTGCAGGTGAACACATTTTCAAGAGTGGATGAAAGTGATGGAAATGACTAAGTTGTCATGTAAATTATAAAGAGTTACAGAGGGAAGCTGTGCTACCATCTTCCCTTTAGAGGTTTCAGAATGGGCAAAGTTATGCTCTCTCTGAGAAGGTTTAAGTACCTTGTGACCTGGAGGCAGGGATATGAACTAGATGACCTTAAGAGGACACAACTAGTTCAAAGACTCTGAAATAAGTTCTATCCATTCACATTTCTTCCAACACACACACACACACACACACACACGCACACACACACAAACACAGCCCTATAATATCTTTACTTATCTGGAAGCTTTCCCGGAGAAACGCAAATTATAGAATCACAGAACTATATAATATTACAGCTCAAAGGAATCTTAATAATAATAGTTCACTTTTTATAACTCTTTACTGTTGCTAAAAGGCTTTCTTCAATCCTATGAGGAAGGCAGAGAAAACTTTCTTATACTCATGTTATAGATATGGAAACTGAGGCAGAGGGGAAATGACTTGTCATGTTCACCTGGGATAAATCATAAGGCAACAGAATTCAAATCTTGGAGGGACCTTAGAGCTCAAGCCCCTCCTTTTATACCTAAAGATTTATTCTGGCGTAGGCAGCCTACTTGAAGGACCTGAAGGAAATGACTACTCTTAGTCCTTAAGTTACTCCTTAAGGACATAAGTGAGGTTAAAAACATAGAAAATTCTGTGCATCTCAGAGATGAAAGGCTGACCCTGATCTAAAGCATGAATCCCTCATGCTTCAAGGTCAGGAGTGCCTCTAATGAAAAGGCATTCCTCCTTCAAAACCTTCCAAGTCAGGTCATTTAATTTCTGGCCAGTTCTAATGTGTGTGTGTGTGTGTGTGTGTGTGTGTGTGTGTATTATGTATAGTGTGCATATATATGTGCATACACATGTATATATATATCATGTATGTATGTATTGTATGTGTGTATGTATGTAGCTGATATTCAGTCATTTTTCTGTTATGTCTCAGTATTTGTAACCCCAGATGGGGTTTTCTTGGCAAAGATACTGGAGTGATTTGCCATTTCCTTTTGTATGTCTGCACATATATATGTATATGTATATATCTCACAATAAAGTCTAGAGGTAACTAGGTGGCATAGTTGATAGAGTGCTAGTCTTGGAACCAGGAAGACCTGAGCTGAAACCCTAACTTAGATGCTTCCTAGCTGTGTGTTCCTGAGCAAATTACTTAAGCCTTTGGTGTCTCAATTTCCTCTTCTGTAAAGTGGGTTTAATAATGCATCTACTTCATGGGATCAAGTAAACAACCATTTATCAAGCATGAATATTGTGCAGGTCTCTGGGAAAACAAATACAAGTGAAAAGAAAAAGAATCCTTGCCCTTTAAGAGAATACATTCTAATGTGATGAAATAACATGGTAAAGGACAATTCTATATGTAAAGCACTTTGCAAACTTTAAAGGAATACAGAGATACATAAATAAGACCTATGAAAATCTGTCTCCTGATTTCCAGCCATTGTTCTTAGTTCTTTCCTCTGGGGTCAAGCAAAACAATTCCAATCTCTGTTTAACAAGACAACCATCACTTATTGTAGTTGAAGAAGGTAATCACAAATCACTCTAAATGTTCTCTTCTCCACCCCAATTTCACTAATTATGGAATGGTGTTGAGTAACTTCATTATTTTAGTTGCCTTACTTTGGAGGGGCTCCATATGTCAATGCTTTTCCTAAAACATGGTCCCAGATCCAAATACAAAACTTCCAATGTGATCAGACCAGATCAGAATATGATCAAATGATCACCTCCTTATTCTCAATGTGTTACTGTGTTTGTTTTTGAGAGGTAGAGTTCCATATTGGATAGAGAGCTATCTTTGGGTTCAGGAAGACCTGGGTTCCAGTCTTGCCCCTGGTTGTCTGTTACTGGCCAAATCACTTAATTTTTCAGTGCCCCAGAATGCTTGCTAAAAATATGAATGGAAGAAAATATACCAGGCTTCATAAGTAGAAAAAGTTCCTTCCTTTGACCTCCCTATGTCAGAGCTACACTGCTTTTGGATCTTCTTGTCATGCCTTCATGCCACAGGAAACTCATCACTAACAAATCTCAACCTCCTGCAAGATGGGATCAGTCTTGATACTCGCATTTTATCTGTACCCTCTACCCTTTGACTGGAGGACAGAACCTTGAGCTCCAAAACTTCCATTTATGGCTTCTCCTCATTTCCTACCAGCTGCACTGTTTTTGGATTTCTGTAGCCTTCTCCATTGTTCCCTCATACTGTACTTTCTCCCCCCCCCCAATCCCCCCCCTCCTTTTCAGGGTGGGATGTGTGTGTGTTCTTTGCCTATTAGATTGTAAGCTCGTTTAGGGGAAGTACTGTTTTTTCATATATATTTGTATCTTCAGCACTTTGCACAATGCCTGGCACATAGCAGTCACTTAATAAATGCTTGTTAATTATTATTGACTATACCATCAAAAGCATAGGTTTGATCCAATCCCCAAACCCAAACTCTTAAATCACTTCATTAAACCCTTACCAGTTAACATCTTGAATGGAATAATGATAGCTAGCTGAGCACAACACCCTAAGGGGGAATGGAAACTAAGCTTCTTGCTAGAGAAAATATTTCTTTTCTTATTAAAATGGGAAGGCAGAGTTGTATAGTGGAAAACATTTTGAACCTAGAGTCAGTGTTTCAACTAGGATGGGGTGACTAGGGATTAGTCCCAGAGTAGTGAAATTTGGGGGGTACCAACAGTCCCATTTGGGATGTACATCTACCCCTTTGCCAACCCAACAGTTGAACCCCAGGTGAACTCCTACTCATCTGAGTACACTCCCAATCTCCACACCATCCCCCAAGCTACTCCTTTCCACTAACTCTCCTAAGGTGCCAGTTCTTCTATGGCATAGACAACTTCTGATATTCCAAGAATCCCCTTCTTCCCTCAGTAGCCACATCTTCCATGAGTTCTCCCACCTTTTTTGTCCTACATTCTGCAAATCCCTTGCACCAGGAGCTAAAATTTCTAAATATGGCTCTTGCATAGTAGTTAAAGACCTGTTTTAGCATAAAAAGACCTGTGTTCAAGTCTTACCGCTGAAACATATTAGCCTTGTGACCATGGGCAACTCATTTAATATCTAAGTATCCCAAGGCAGCTTTCTATGATGACTTCCACATTGGTGAAGGTACTTTCCATGCTAGAATTTTCCCACAAAGATGAAAAACTCTAGTTCTCAGACCCATTACCAACTCTTCCAATGGCTCTGGTCAGGAGAGTAATGAATTCCAAGGCTGCCCCTCCCAACATGGATTAACTGTGTGGTTCTGAGCAAATTATTGGTAAAATGAGAATAATAATACCTATAAGTACTTACTTTATAGGACTGCAAGTAGGTTCAAATGAGATATTATACATTGAATACTTTGCAAACCTTAAACTTTTATAAAAATAGTAGCTATTAATTATTTTGGAGCTTTAAAATAGTAGAAAGTTAATGAATGTCTATTGAATTAAACAGAATATTTTCATTAGCATTCATTTCTTTTCTTTTCTTTTGTTTTTGTTTTTGTTTTGCAGGGCAATGGGGCTTAAGTGACTTGCCCAAGGTCACACAGCTAGTAAGTGTCAAGTGTCTGAGGCCAGATTTGAACTCAAGAACTCCTGAATCCAGGGCTGGTGCTTTATCCACTGCGCCACCTAGCCGCCCCTAGCATTCATTTCTAAGTAAATTGTGAAATTAGATGCAACTCAGACTATCCTCTTTTCTTTCTAGGAATTTCTCACTTCAAATCTCCACTCCTAAATATTTTCACTTTCCAGCTATCTATTCATGGCCTAAGCAGCATAGCATAGTAGATAGAATAATAAATTTGGAGCCAGAGACCTGTGTTCTAATTCCATTTCAGACACTTACAAGCTGGGTGAACCAGAGCAAGTCACTGAACTACTCTCAACCTCAGTTTCCTCATTTGAAAAATGGGAATAACAATAGCTGGGGCAGCTAGGTAGTACAGTGGATAAAGCATTGGCCCAGGATTCAGGAGGACCTGAGTTCAAATCTGACCTCAGACACTTGACACTTACTAGCCATGTGACCCTAGGCAACTCACTTAACCCTCATTGTCCTGAAAAAAAAAAAAAAGATTGGAAAAACAATAGCATCTACCTCCCATGCCTGTTGTGAGGATCAAATAAGTTAATGTATATAAAGTACAACATAAACCTTAAAGCACTATTATGTTAGCTATTATTATTATGCACACAGCCTATAATAAATAAAACTGGCATTCCAGGACCGCAAAGATCATTCAGCCCTCTCTCTATTCCATAAGCAAATTAATATCACAATAAACTGCCTGGATACTGAAGCCAAAAAGTGGAAGCATTTCTTAGCAATCAGCTCTGTCCCTGACAGATTTGGTTATGATAAGAACACAAGTCAAGTGTGTCTCTCATAGAATTTATTAAGGAAATTCATGTTAAAACAATGCAGGAAACCAGACACCAAAATATGTTTCTAGATACCTCCTGTGATAAAAAGCATTGCATTTTGTTGATTCCCCTCTATGTTTTAGATCCTAAATTGAATTAAGGCATAAAACTACAATGAATTCTGAAGTAGCAAAAAGACTGCATTTCAATGGGATGGGGGAAAATAATACACAGGAAGAAATTCTATTTTGAGTTTGTTAGTTGATGGCGAACATGCTTGATGTAAGGATAGCTGAAAACAGAGGGACCTATGCTGGTTTATTGCCCATAGGGAACCTTCTGCTACCAGTCTGTGGCTATAGCAAACATTCCATTTTAGGCAACTAAAGCTAACCTCATTTAAAGGCACCTTCAAAACATTTCCTTTCATAACCATCAATCTAGATCAAGCCCTCAATCACCTCTTTCACTGACCATTGGGATACCTTCTCCTCACTTTTGTCCATTCTCCTCACAGCCATTAAAGTGATTCTTCCTAAAACTTATATCAAATAATGTCATTCCTCCCCCTCCTCCTTAACCTCCCTCCCCCCACTAATCAATAAACTCCAGGGACTCCTTATTAACTCTAGGATCCTCTGATTGACATTTAATGCTGCTCTTCACAACCTGGCTCCTTCCTACCTTTCCAATCTTCTTATAAAGTAGATCCAGCCACATTGGTCTTCTTTCTTTTCCATCCATGTAATTCACCAACTCCTGTCTCCATGACTTTTTTTTAATTACCTACCCTCTGTGCACTCCCTCCTTACTTGTCTCTCAGGATGTATGCTGTCCTTTAAGATGCAACTCAAATACAATCTTCTACTTAAAGTCTTTGCTCATTCTTTGAACTACTACTACTGTTCCTCCCCACACTACCCCGTTTTCATTTTGCCTCTCTTATTTATATATGTATGGGTATATATATATTGTCTTCCCCTTTAAAATGTAAGATACCAAGGGTAAGTAGTATTTAAATTTTGTCTTTGAATCTCCAACATTTTGCACATCGCCTGGCATATAAGTGTTTGTTTGATGGACTGACTGATTTTTCTTTTTATTGGAACATGCCACAATGGGAGAAGCCATGTGTGGTAAAAAAAAAAAAAACAAAACAAAACATAAGTTTTAGCTGAACCATTTGAGAGTTGAGCGCATGCTACTGAAGCAGTTTTTGAAGGACCTCCCTTTTGGGGAGGAGACCGTGAGGAACAGCCATGCGCCTGCTGCTGCCTGGAGAGTGTGGTCAAGCATGCCATACTTCCAGGATGCCAACTTAAAACTGAGAGTAGAAACGGAAGTTCGCTCTCTGTCTCGTTCACACTAGTGGTGATGGCGCATTTTGGTGATTGGCTCTGGTTCTTGACCTGGCAGGCAGTTTGGGGATTCTGTGAGTTTTATAAAAGAATATAGACTAAGTGCAGATCTAAGACTATTCATTTGTATTTCTACTTTCTTATTTCCCTAATCGGTATCACCTGTTTGTTGTCTAAACAATAAAGGCTAATCCCTCACTGATTAAAGCTCAGAGGCTTCTTTTTGTTAGTGGTCTGGGAGATATATAAGGGAAAAATTAAAAGGGGAGCTTAATGATCTTATATCCAATTTTAAATCTCACACATACACTGTTCTTTCCTCCTTATATCCTTATTAGCTTGTGACTGTGGGCAAGTCATCTCAACTCTCTGAGTCTCAGTTTTCTCATCTATAAAATGAGAATAATGACAAATACCTACATCCCAGGACTGTTGTGAAGATCAAAGACCCCAGGTACATGGGGGCAGCTAGGTGGTGCAGTGGATAAAGCACTGGCCCTGGATTCAGGAGGACCTGAGTTCAAATCCAGCCTCAGGTACTTGACACTTACTAGCTGTGTGACCCTGGGCAAGTCACTTAACCCTCATTGCTCCACAAAAAATTGTAAAAAAAAAAAAAAAGACCTCCAAGTACAATAAGCACTTTGTAAATCTCAAAGTTCTATATTAATATCACCTATTATAAGAGCCAAAACCCAAAAGCTAACTCAGCCCACAACAGGAAAGTGCATTACCAGCTTATCTTGATACTTTAATTCCCAAAGGTAATTTCTTTTAAAAATGCTAGGCTAACAGAGATGCCAGATTAGATAGATCACAGGGAATTCCCAAATGGGCCTTGAATTTGGATCCTGAGTGTGAAATGTAAGATGAATGAAGATGTCACTAGCTAAATGCAAGGAGGATCAGGACCAGAGGGCTGGCCCCAGGTGATTAATCTTTTTAGCCACAGCATCTCAGGAAATACTGCCTAAGGCAAAGAAATGTTACTACAGGCATTGGTACAGGGAGGGCCCATAAGGAGGAAATCATGGATCTTTGAAGTATAGCACTGAAATATTGAAGAAAGGGGCAGGATGCTAGGAGACATTTCCAGAGTTGAAAGAGTTCTTCATTGCAAAGAGCAGCTCTGCCTCCTTTCTCCACGCTCAGTGTGGAGTGAGTTTAGGTCAGCCAATTTGTAAGACACACCACAGCTACTCTGATTAATGCCAACAAGGCTTTTATTTTTAAAATATGTGAGAAATAAATTAGCAATACTTGAAAGTCCTTAGAGCTTCTTAGGAGATTAATGGCTACAAATAACAAAGCCCTGGCATTGTTTTCCTAGTTTTCTCTCCCTCACCCACTCTGTCCCACAATTTTTTTTTTTGTAAAGATCTCAGGCAGTGCCCGCAACCTTTTCTCAGGAAGCTGTTTTGCCCTTATGGAGTTGGATGAGATCCATCACTGACTCCAGCATAAAGTCAGAAAGAAGATGGATAAGACAAACATGATGTATTAGGAAAGGGAACTTATAGTCAAAGTTCAAGGGCACCTAGGTGGTTCAGTGGATAGAGCACCAGGCCTGAAGTCAGGAAGACCTGAGTTCAAATACAGACTCAGATATTTACTAGCTGTGTAACCCTGGCCAAGAAAGACACTTAACCCTGTTTGCCTTAGTTTCCTCATCTATAAAATGAGTTAGAAAAGGAAATGCCAAACCATCCCAGTAGCTTTACCAAGAAAACCCCCAAATGGAGTCATGAAGAGTTGGATACAGCTGAACAACAGCAACAACAGTCAAGGGGCCTGCCTAGGTTTGAATCCTGCTCCTGATACCTCCTAGTGCATTGGACAAACTCCTTAATCTCTCTTGGCTTTCATTTCCTGATGAGTAAAAGAAGGATCTTGTGCTACATGAGCATTAAAGTATCCTTCTAGTTCTAAATCTCTCTAAGTAAGGCTTCTTGGTGGAAAATAGCAGAGATTCCAGACAAGAACAATTCAACCTGGGCAGAAAAACAGGGTACAAAAGATATATCAAAAGGATGGAGGGAGATAATTTGGAACTCAGATTTTTAAGAAATTATCATTAATTTTTACATGTAATTAGGAAATATTTAATGAAATAAAAATGTTAAAAAAAAAAAAACCCTTCTTGCCCTGGTAGTAGGCTTCCATCAGTTGCGGATGACCATGGATCAGCGCCTTGAAGAGCCACAGGCCACAGTGTGGCTGTGCAGTCCCATACGGGAGCCGCAGCTCCTGCTGCAATGAGGACATCGGAAAACTGCACTCTCTGTTGCCCGTCAGTTGCTGCGTCTCATTCGTTTTTCTTCCTCCAGAGCTTGGAGGCCCATCTCAGCTGCAGGCAAGCTGCTCCTGAGTACTGAATTCCATCGGGCGCAGTCCTTGGCCATCTCCTCCCAGCTGCCGGTGTCCATTCCCAGAGCCCTCAAGTCTCACTTGCATACATCTCTGTAGTGAAGCTGGGGGTGGCAGGTCTTTGGCCTGAGGCTAACTCACCATAGAGTAGGTCTTTAGGAATATGCCCGTCTTGCATGCACTGAGCATGACCGAGCCATTGCAGCCATCTTTGTTTCAGTAGTGTGTAGATGCTCGGAAGTTGCGCATGTTGGAGCACTTCTGTGTTGGTGATCCTATCTGACCAAGATATGCCAAGGATGCCCTGAAGGCAGCGCATGTGGAAGCTGTTAAGCTTCTTCTCTTGTCTAGTGTATGTAGTCCATGTTTCACTGCCATGCAGTAATGCAAAACACTGACTGGAGAAGTGTGTGAGCATGCCAAGATAATGAAAAGATAGTAAAGGCAGTAGAACAACATGGAACCTTGAAGAAATCTCTGGGCTAGGAGTCACTCAGTGCATGCATGACCTTGGGTAAGTCATAACCCCACTGGGCATCAGTTTCCTACTATGTACAATGAGAAAAGTAATATCCTTGTTCTGCCATCTTCATGGGGTACTGGGGAAGAATGAATGGGATAAAGGATATAAAGGGCTACAAAATGTTGTGGCATTTCCTGTTATTCTGTGACCTCACTTGGTCTTCATAATAAGCTTTGGGGTAATTACTATAGGTACTATCACCCTCATTTTAAGACAAATGTTACTCAGAAAGGTTAAATGATTGCCCAAGATCCCACGGTTGGTAAGTATCAGAGGCAAAATTCAAATCCAGTTTATACCTTTTCATATCCTAAAAGCAGCATTCTTTCTACCACATCATCAGCATTATTAAAAACTATTAAGTGCTATTCAAAGCTAAGTTGTATTTATTATTTAAATGATAACATATGGTCATAGGTTTAGAGCTAGGGAAAAAACCTTAGAAATCATCTAATTCATTGCTTTTTCTCTTACTTTTCAGATGAGAAAACTGAGATCAAAGAGGTTAAGTGATTGCCAAAGTTCACTTAATTGATAAGAGTAATAACCAAGTTATGGGATCATAGATTTAGAGCTGGAAGGAAAAACATAGCTCATCTAGTCTAAGCCCTTTTTTTACAGATGGGGAAACTGAGGCATAAAGCAGTTAAATAACTTACTTGACCAAGGTCACACAGAGAGTGAGGGGCAGATCCACAAAGGTTTTCTGTCTCCAAATCCAGCACCCTTCTGCTAAACCATACTGATTCTGAAGCCAGGAAGACCTGTGTTCAAATCCTACCTCTGATACATACTTGCTGAATGACTGTGGATAAGTCACTTAACTTCTCAGTGATTGAGGCCAGGGGTGTCAAAGTGCCCAGAATCAAATTTACATTTACTTGGGAAATATTTAACAAAATAAATAAAAATACAACATAACACAGATAACTTCACATTTTAAAACTAAACTGATGTGTGGCCCATAGTGACCCTTATATAGGGATTAATAGTCCCCACTTCTATATGAATTTGAAGCTACTACTCTAGGCAACTCTTCAAGGCTATAAGTTACACAATAGGTGCCAATCTCTTTTGGTAGAGGGAATTTTTTTATCTGGGAGTTTTCTGTACCATTGTAAGCACATGGGCTTAGCCACTTCCTAGCTGTGTGACCCTGGGCAAGTCACTTCATCCTGTTTGTCTCAGTTCCTCATCTGTTAAAGGAGCTGGAGAAGGAAATGGCAAAAAACTCCAGTATCTTTGCTAAGAAAACCCCAAATGGGGTTATGAAGAGTTGGACACAACTGAAATGATTAAACAATACTATCACCCTCTATGCCTTCAAAGCATAAAAAGTTTCCCTCACAATTTTTGAGGTAGGTAGTACAGGTATTATTATTATTTATTTATTTTTTGTTCGTTGTTTTGTTTTGTTTTTTTTTTAGTGAGGCAATTGGGGTTAAGTGACTTGCCCAGGGTCACACAGCTAGTAAGTATTTTTTTCAATTAATAAAGTATTTTTTTTCCCGTTACATGTAAAGATAGTTCTCAACTTTTGTTTATACAAGCTTTACAATTTCAAATTTTTCTCCCTCCCTCCCCTCTCCCCTAGACAGCAGGTAATCTGATATAGGTTATATATATATATATATATATACACATAATAACATTAATCCTATTTCTGCATTAGTCATGTTATAAGAGAAAAAATCAGAGCAATGATGAAAAACCTCAAAATAGAAAAAACCAACAGCACCCAAAACAAAAGAAATAGTATGGTTCATTCAGCATCTATACTCCACAGCTCTTTTTTTTTTTTTTCTGGGATTTGGAGATCCTCTTCTATCATGAGTTCCCTGGAACTCTTCTGTACCATTGCATTGGTGAGAAGAATATAGTCCATCACAGTAGATCAACACTCAATGTTGATGATACTGTGTACAATGTTCTTCTGGTTCTGCTCATCTCACTCATCATCAGCCCACTCAAGACCCTCCAGGTTTCTCTGAACTCCTCCTGCTCATCATTTCTTACAGCACAATAGTATTCCATTGTATTCATATACCACAACTTGTCCAGCCATTCCCCAATTGATGGGCACCCCCCTCAACTTCCAATTCCTTGCCACCACATAAAGAGCAGCTATAAATATTTTTGTACATGTGGGTCCCTTTCCCCTTTCCATGATTTCTTTGGGAAAAAGACTCAAAAGTGGTATTTCTGGGTCAAAGGGTATGGACAGCTTTATCGCCCTTTGGGCATAATTCCAAATTGCTCTCCAGAATGGTTGGATCAGTTCACAGCTCCACCAACAATGCATTAGTGTTCCAATTTTCCCACAGCTTCTCCAACATTGATTATTTTCCTTTTTTGTCATTTTAGCCAATTTGATAGGTGTCAGGTGGTACCTCAGAGTTGTTTTAATTTGCATCTCTCTAATCATTAGAGATTTAGTGCATTTTTTAAATGGGAATAGATAACTTTGGTTTTTTCATCAGAAAACTGCCTGTTCATATCCTTTGACCATTTCTCAATTGGGGAATAATTTGGATTCTTATAAATTTGATTTAGTTCCCTATATATTTTAGAGATGAGGCCTTTATCAGAAGTACTGGCCACAAAAATTGTTTCTCAGCTTTCTGCCTCCCTTCTAATTTTGGATGCATTGCTTCTATTTGTACAAAATTTTTTTAATTTAATGTAATCAAAATCATCCATTTTGCATTTTATAATATACTCTATCTCTTGTTTGGTCATAAACTGTTTTCCTTTCCAAAGATCTGATAGGTAGACTATTCCTTTCTCTCCTAATTTACCTATGGTATCTCCTTTTATGTCTAAATCATGCATCCATTTTGACCTTATTTTAGTATAAGGTGTAAGATGTTGGTCTATACAGCTAGTAAGTATTAAGTGTCTGAGGCCGGATTTGAACTCAGGTACTCCTGACTCCAGGGCTGGTGCTCTATCCACTGTGTCACCTAGCTGCCCCGGTAGTACAGGTATTATTAAAAACATTTTATAGCTGATAGAAGTAAGACTAGGAAAATTTAAATTACATACCCAAAGACACAAGTCATTGCCCAAGCTGGGATATAAACTGAGATTTCCTTACTCCAGTACCAGCAATCTTTTCATTACACTATCCACCTCTTATCTGTAACACCTACCAAATGGCCACTCTGTCCCAGGAACCATAACAAACACCAAGGCCATTTGCTACCTGAATATTAGGAAGAAACTCCATTTCAAAACAAATGATCATTAATTTAGTCACTGAAAACATTCACAATGTCTTCTCTACTTCGAGAGTGTAACCCCACTGGTATCCCATCATCTCCTCACTCCTACCTGTTGGATTGCTCTACAGCACTTTTTTTTGGCTGGGGGGGGGGGAGGCGGCAATGAGGGTTAAGTGACTTGTCCAGGGTCACACAGTTGGTAAGTGTCAAGAGTCTGATGCTGGATTTGAACTCAGGTCCTCCTGACTCCAGGGCCAGTGCTTTATCCACTGTACCACCTAGCTGTCCCATCTACAGAACTTTTATACTCCCACAGGATCTTACCTATCTACAGAGCATAAAGCAGGGGGAAGATCTACTTAAGAGTAGGAACAGAGGACACCACTCATGAATGGAAGAAATATGCACTTCTCCCTCAGAGAAGAGAAGTTCAGAATAAAGAATTTCCCTCCATCTCATTTGAGAGAAAAGAGAACAGGGAGAATGGAAAGAAAAGAAGGGAGAAGAGAGGAAGGTTAGGGAGGAGAAAGGAGAGGGGAAGAGAGAGGGGAGCATAAAGAAGAGAGGGAGAAAAGAAAGAAAAGGAATAGAGGAGAGGGAAAAGAAGGAGAAAAATGAGAGGAGAGAGAAGAGGAAAGAGGAGACAGATAACAAAATAGAAAAAAAAAGAAGAGATATAAAGAAGAAAATGGATTAGAGAGAAGGGAGAGAGGGAGGAAGGAAGGAAGAAGAGAAGGAAGAAAGGAAATAGAGAGAGCAAGAGAGAGAGAGAAAGAGAGAGAGAGAGAGAGCACGCAAGCATCAGCCCTCAGCACCTTTGTCAGACTGTTTCCCAAGTGGACGCCTGTCAGAGAACAGCAGCCAAAGCTTTCTCTTAGTGGTGAGTCATGCCCTAAGGAATAAATGTTACTGACAGCTGGGCTCCTCATCAGACTTTAGCACACCAACTTCTGAAAACAGAATGGAGACAATTCCATTGTAACAAAGTGTTCATAGAACAGCAACATAGTCCACATGAGGTACTCCTAGTTCTTTGAAGACACCTGCCCATATTTTCTCTCATTTGGTCCTTACAATGACCCCATGAGGTAGGTTAAGACAAGTATTTTTAATCTCCATTTTAAAGTTGAGGAAACTGAGGCAAAGTGACTGACTTTGAGTGACTACCTGGAAGTGCTTCAGTGGGAGAAAAACTAGACTAGTAAAAAGACTAGGATTTTATTTCTGGTCCTGCCATTGATAGACTGACCTTGGAAAATAATAGTTATATGTTATTGACTTTATATGATTTTAAAGTTAGCAAAGCCTTTTGGTATAATTGAAAGCATGCTTGATTTGGAGTCAGGGGACCTGGGTTCAAAGCTGACTCTGATAAATACTATATGACCTTAGGCAAGTCACCTAACAGAAGCTGTGCCTCAGCTTTCTTATCAGGAAAGATTTGGATTAGGTGACCTCTAAGGTCTAAGAAATGAAACATGTAAAAACCTATAAAGAAGCTACATAGATGATAAACTGGAGTTAATTAATAGAGGGAGGGCACTAGTGTGAAGGGGGGATCAGGAAAGCCTTCTTGTAGATGGTAGCATTTTAGCTGGGATTTGAAGCTAGGGAAGCCGAGAAGTGGAGATGAAGAGAAAGAGAATTCCAGGTGTGGGGAACAGCTAGCAAAAAGACGTGGAGTTGGAGAGATGGTGTGTCCTCCGTGAACAGGTTTATGGGATTACAGAGTATGTGGGGTCAGGGGTGATATGAGAAGACTCAAAAGGTTTGGGGTGGGGGAAGGGTAAGGCAGGTTATAAAGGACTTTGCATGCTAAACCGTGGATCAAGTGGAGAATTTCAGAAATGTGTACTGATTTAAAATGAAACGGCAGCTGAAAAAAACACCTGAGTTCCCAGTCTAAGAAAGAAGTCAACTTATCTTCTTCAGCAGTTTTCTAAAGGGCAGTAGAATGTTCTAAAAATTTCATTTTCTTTTTATAACCCTTGGTGCAGCTCTCTGTAAGGAAAATCATAGAATTATCAAAATTTAAAGTTGGAAGGGACCTTCAAAAGCATTTAGTTCAATTTCGTTTTACATGTTCAGAAACTAAGGCCTATAAAGAAAACTGGCATCCCTGAGGTCACAAAACAAATTAGTGGCAAAACTTGGACTTACATCCAGGTCTCTTGACATCCAGGCTTAGGCCCTTGCTACCACTTCATATCCTGATGCTTTCCATCTTCTTCTAGTCTTTTATTTGTAGACCTTATATCCCACCAACCAATAAAAAAAATAGTCAATCCATCAATCAATCAGCATTTAAGTGCCTACTATGTGCCAGGCACAGTACAAATGCCACCTCTCCTGTCTCCTTGTTTCTACACTTACAGGGTGCTCAATTACTGTTGTTGACTGACTCACCAAAACGCTGGAGTTGTTTTCAGGCACCCATGCAAGCCTGTTGCATTGGGAATCTGTTTTTCTCAGGAAAGAAGTCAGAATCATCCAGCTTTGATGCAACAGAATTTATCTTCATTTTTCCCCAAAGGGAGGAAAAATGCTTTGACATATTTTCACAATGAGAAGTGATAGGAAAGGATTATTTCAGCATCTAATAGGAGAAAACAATGTTCAAAATCAATTTGTAGATAGATGAGAATGAAATTCTCTGTGTGTGCACAATGTTAGTAGGATTTAAATTTAGGGCAGTTGGACACAACACCTGCATAATTAATTGTTTAATAATTTTGACCCATATTTTACATTTTAAACCCAAATATGTTTATTAATATTCATAGTAATGACTCTAATCACCAACACTCTCATATTTAATACAGTCAAATGAACAGTAGAAGATAGCATTTTGCTTTCTGCTACACTCTCCTGGATAAATCTTTATGATTTATCTTACCTATTCAGTGTGGTGGAAGGAGTCACCCTTGTTTTTGGTGTCATCATTGTCATCATCATTACCACCATTACTATTTTTTGAGTTGTTGAATCGTGTCCAACTCTTTCTGACTCCATTTGGGGTTTCCTTGGCAAAGATACTGGAGTGGTTTGCCATTTGCTTCTCCAACTCATTTTATAGATGAGGAAATTGAGGCAAACAGAATTAACTGACTTGCTGGGGCCACACAGCTAGTCAGTGTCTGAGACCAGATTTGAACTCATGAAGATGAGTCTTCCAGATTCCAAACCTGGAACTCTATACAATGTACCACCTAGCTGTCCCACCACCATTATTAAATATTACATATTGATATATAGTATTGATATGTAATATGTATAATATTATTGTTGTTACTATAACTTGTTTTTAGTCTTTGGGGAAGGACAAGGTTTATGATCTCAATGGTATAGGGAACTACCAGCATGGAAGCTTCTACCATTGAAGATATACAACTTGTTTATAGTGCTTGTTTCCCACGACACTGAGAGAATGAGTGATATGCTCAGTCATACAGCCATCGTATGTCAGAAGAATGACTAGAACCCATCCCTTTTTTTCTCCAAGGCTGGCCCTCTATTTACTGTCATGTTGTCTTTCAATATTAATTAATATCAAGATTAAGTAGCTGAAATTTACATGGTATCCACAGAGCACTTTATAAACTTTATTGGCTCAGATGAGAAGGCTTAGATAGAGTCTTGGCTCTGAACCTTGCTAGCTGTGCCACTTTGGGGAAGTCACAACCTTTGTGAGTCTCCATTTCCTCATCTATAAAATGGGTATAATCATACTTTTACTCATTGCTCTACAGGGCTGCCATGAAGCATGGGTGAGCTAATGTACATAAAGTACTTTACAAACTTCAAACCACTTGATAAATGCCAACGATCACAGAATCACAATGCTGATCCAGACTTTCTTGACACTAGTGGTCTCCAAGCTTCTTCTTTCCTTACTTATGTGAATTGAAGCAGATATGGATTCTCTCCACAATTGCCTATCTGAAATCATTAAAGAGATTTTTAAGAGGAAGCTCAAGGGAGCCTGGGAAAGCTTCAGTTAACTTAAATCCAAGAAAAGATTAATGTAATTTAAGCAAAGATGTTTATCTCTTTGCTAACTAAGTATGAGAGCTCTGATTAGTAAGACAAGACAGGATAGTTATTGGCCAGCCCCCTGAAGATACAGGACTTTCAATGTGTCTAAAATCAAACTTGTCATCTCCCCTTTGCTCCCCCCACACCAAAAAACAAAACAAAACAAAACAAAAAAGACCAACAACAACCACCTAGTACCCCTCCCCTAAACTACCTATTTCTATCGTGATAGTATCATGTCTTACTCAGATTCAAACCCTTGCTCAGAATCATTTTTAATTCCACTGCTTTCATTAGCAATTAATCATCAATTCTTCCTTCATGATCTCTATCTTATCTAGCCCTTTCTTCCCATTCCCTCTGCTGCTATAACAATAGAATCTTTCACTACCTCTTTTGGAAACAATAGCTTCCTAATTGCACCAATTCACTATGTACAACTTAGAATAGGAGATACAGTAATGGGTTTAGAAACAGGAAAACCTGGGTAAGAATTCTACCTTTAGCATGTATTGGCTATTTGGCCTTGGACAAATCTCCTAACTTTCTATATGCCTCAGTTTTCCTATGTGTATAATAGAAATGATTTTTGTAGTCCCTACTTCACAAAGATGTTGTTAGGATCAAATGAAATAAGGCATGGAAAGTGTTTTGTGAATCTGAAAACACTATGTGCCATCACTAGGCATATAACCCCAAAAGGTCAAAGGCATAAAGAAAGGTCCTACATGTACCAAAATATTCATAGCAATGGTTTTTGTGTATATGATAGAAAAAGCCTGGAATTAATGTAGTTGCCCATTAATAAAGGTATGACTGAACAAATTTATCTCCATGAATTTAATGAAGTAGAATATAATCTTCTTGACATAAGGGACATTTTTTTTTCTTTGTACCCCTAATGTTTACCACAGGGCCTGGCACATAGGAGATGCTAAATAAAGATCAGTGGGAGAGGGGGCATTGGGAAATGACATTAGCATAAAATACAAAAGGCATCACTAAAACAAAAAAAAACTTTTAAAATCTGTGTTAATGTCAGTATTATTTTAATTTTTTATTAAACCTATAGTTCTGCTGGTATGGGTACTTGTTTTATAGGTGAAGATATCAACACATCTATGCCCTCACTATCTGTGGGATTCTTTTCCATGTCTGTCTGTCCTCCACAGAAGAGATACTCAACATACTGGTGGACTTCCTTGGCTTGTTTTAATATTATGACTGTCTGTTATCCCTTGTCCTTACTACAGAGCTGGCATACATCCTTCTCTGGTAGGGACACATTTCTTAGGCAATGTATCTTATGCCATTTCTTATTCACAGCTCAGTATTAGTCATATTATAGTCTACTCATAGCCAACACAAATTTATTTTTTTTAATTTTCATTTTAATTAACAAAAAATTATTTTTCTCCTACCTTCTCTCCATTGAAAAGAAAAGGTTCTTGTAACAAATACTCATATTCAAGCAAAACAAATTCCTGCATTGACCCTATACAAAAATATACATTCCATTCTGTTCCTTGAGTCTATTACATTTCTTTAAAGAGGAAACATGTTTCAACTTTGTTCTGTTGGAATTGTGGTTGGTCATAGAACTGACTGGAGTTCTTAAACCTTTAAGGTTTTTTGTTTTTGCAATGTCAATGTACATTTTTTCCATTGCCCTTTGGGTCACCTTAAATTTCGAATCTTCTGAGCTGATGGTGTTCCATGATTCACAGGCATGTAGCACAATGGGAAGTCTATCGCTGTTTTTTAAAAATGGATTTTGGCAGCAGGAATCAACTTACAATCACTGAAACTACTATACACTTTTCCAAATACAATCTAGCCCACTTTCTTCTTCCTATTCAATTCAGGACCCAGCTTATTATCTATCTGTAGTACCTGTTGAAGATAAATGTGTTGATAGACTAACTCAATAGGTTGCCCATTTAATTGCTTGTCAGAATCAGGCCAATATTCATCCTATATCCACTTTGTTTTTTCCTATGTGGATGCTAACACTGATCTCTTTTAATGGTTGTAAATCTATCTCACTAAGAAATCCATGTTATGTTTTGGGGCTTTAATGTAATCAACATAATGTTTTCAGAAAACAGGAGAATCTGAAGAACATCTCTGTCAACAGCAATCTACTCTCCTATTTGACCTCTGCTCACAACATTCTTTATTCCACTGGCAAGCCCTTGGGTCAGACAGTCAATTGATAAACATTTATTAAGGGTTCTTATGTAACAGGCACTATTCTAAGCACTAGGGATACAAACTTGAAAAAGAAAGACAGTCCTTGCCCTCAAGATGCTTACAATCTTGATGCTGAGTGAGATGAGCAGAACCAGGAGAACACTGTACACAGTATCAACAACATTGTGTGTTGATCAACTGTGATAGACCTGACTCTTCTCAGCAATACAATGGTCCAAGATAGTTCCAAAGGACTCATGATGGAAAATGCTCTCCAAATCCAGAAAAAAAAAACTGTGGAATCTAGATGCATATTGAACCATACTATTTCTACTTTTTTTGTTTTTTTCTTTTAAGGTTTTTCCCTTTTGCTCTGATTCTTCTTTCACAGCATGACTAATGCAGAAATATGTTTAATGTGATTGTACATATATAACCTATATCGAATTGCTTGCTGTCTTTGGGAGGGGGGAGGGAGGGAGAAAGATTTGAAATTAGAAATCTTACAAAAACAAATGTTGAAAACTATCTCTACATGTAACTAGAAAATAATGAAATACTTTTATGATAAAAAAGTTGCTTACAATCTAACAGGGGAAGACAACACATAAAAGGGCGCTAAAAAAAGTAGATTGGGGAGGCAGAAGAATGAGGTTCCTGAGTCCCTCATGGAGAGGTCTAAAGGAACACAGTCAGGGGACAAATAAAGAGATGGCTTGGCCTGAGTGCCCTCCTTAAATGAAGGCTCTGGGTAGAGCTCTCCACTTTACATTTACAGAGGTACTAAATGAAGAGGATATTGATGAGATGTGAGTACCTAGGGTTATGTGTAATCTTACAGTTCCTGCAAGAGCATGATGGGTCCTGGGAGTATGATCTAGAAATCCAAAGGAGTGTGACCTGGTATAAAATAAAGAAATAGCTGAATTGGGCTTCCTCCTCCCTTCCCTCTCCAATCAGAGAAAATGAAGAGTCCCAAGGACAGAGGGTACTGATGAGGTGTAAGTTCTAGCACTGAAGTGATCTTGCAGGATGAAGCAATTCCTAGGTCATGAAAGAGAAATTCAGAAAAGGATAGTCTGGTGTGAAATAAAGAGATAGCTAACCTGTGTACCTTCATTCCAGAGCCAAATCTATAATCCATTGATAAATGATTCTAGACACCAGTCTAGAAAAGTAGATTGGGCCCACAATTGGAATTTATAATTGCCTTGAATGAAAGGCAAGCAATGATTATGTCTGTGAAATGAGGGAGTTGGACTAAAGCCCCATCCAGCTCCTTTTATCCTTTTTTTTTTTTAGGCCATCAGGGTTAAGTGTCTTGCCCAGGGTCACACAGCTAACAAGTGTCTGGGGTTATATTTGAACTCAGGCCAGCACACTATCCACTGTACCACTTAGCTGCCCCATGCCTTCTAACTCTAAACTTCCATCTTATGATTCCTTAAGTCTGGAGCAAGTCTGTAGAACTCTATATTCTAGAGAAACAGTAGGGGCCTGGGAATAATATTGGTGCTATTTAATTTAATTCAAATAACAGTTCTACCACTTAGGTGAACAACCTTAGGCTAGTCCCTTAACTTGTCTGGATTTCATTTTATCAGTAAAGTTAAGGAATTGCCTTTGGAGTCCTTGGGTTAAGTAGATCTCCCCTACCATTATATGTAACAAAGATAGACAAAAATCCTTTCCAATAAAATCAGAGGTGAAACAAGGATGTATATTATCGCCATTTCTATTTGACACAATGCTAAACATAGAAATGCTGACTACCACAATTAGATGAGAAAAAGAAAATGAAGGAATAGGCATGGCTAAAGAAGAAACAAAAGTATCCCTTTTTGCAAATGAAATGATGGTGTACTTAAGGGATCCTAAAGACTCAACTAAAATTAATTGAAACAATAATTTCAGGAAACTTAAAGGATATAAAAAGAATCTACACAAATCATCAGCATTTCAAGGTAATACCAATAAAACACAGCAGGAAGAGATAGAGAAATTCCATTTAAAATAACTATAGTATGTATAAAATATTTGGGACTTTGCCTACCGAGATACACATAAGAACTATAAAAATATAACTACAAACCACTGTTAATAGAAATAAAAACAGACCTAAATAATTGGAAAAGTAATCATTGCTCATGGGAATAGCAAATCAATATACTAAAATGAAAATATTACCTAAATTAATTTAGTCAATGTCATACCAATCAAACATCCAAAGGATTACTTTATAGAACTAAAAAAAATAACAAAATTCACAAGGAGGGCAAAATGGTAAAAAATAATATCAAGGGAAATCATAAAAAGAAGTTGGAACAAAGAAAGCCTAGAAGTGCTAAATCTGAAACTATATCACAGAATTGCTAGTTATGGCTTTCAGAGTGGATCCTTTTTTTTGGGGGGGGTGAGGCACTTGGGGTTAAGTGACTTGCCCAGGGTCACATAGCTAGTAAGTGTCAAGTGCCTGAGGTCAGACTTGAACTCAGGTCCTCCTGAATCCAGGGCCAGTGCTTTATCCACTGTGCCACCTAGCTGCCCCAGAGTGGGTCCTTCTTACATCACCCCTGCTATATCTTCCACCTACCAGTCTCATCCTAAGTACCTTTCTTTTTTTTCTTTTTTTTTAATGTATAAGGTATTTTATTTTTTCCGTTACATGTAAAGATAGTTCTCAACTTTTGTTTATACAAGCTTTACAATTTCAGATTTTTCTCCCTCCCTCCCCTCCCTCCCCCCTCCCCTAGACAGCAGGTAATCTGATATAGGTTATATCTATATATCTCTATACATATAGATATAGATATATACACACACATATATATACACATAATAACATTAATCCTATTTCTGCATTAATCCTGTTACAAGAGAAAAAATGAGAGCAGTGATGCAAAACCTCAAAATAGAAAAAAAAAAATAACAGCACCCCAAACAAAAGAAATAATATTGTTCAATCAGCATCTATACTCCACAGTTCTTTCTTTCTTTTTTTTTTCTTGGATTTAGAGATCCTCTTCTATCATGAGTTCCCTGGAACTCTTCTGTACCATTGCATTGGTGAGAAGAATATAGTCCATCACAGTAGGTCAACACTCAATGTTGATGATACTGTGTACAATGTTCTTCTGGTTCTGCTCATCTCCTAAGTACCTTTCTTAAAGGTAAGCCCTCTCAACCTGATACCCATAAACCACTGGGCAGTATTCAGGAGGCCTTCCTCTTTTTGACCTTAGGTAGAATGTAAATTATTTTAGAGTAGGAATTGCTTAAAGTGAAGTGAGCAGAACTAAAAGACCAATGTTATGCTAAAACAACATCTTAATAACAGACAACTTTAACAACTCTTAATCACTATTCAAGAGGATCAATGATAAAGAATTCTACCTACCTCCTGAAAGAAAGGTGAGGAATTCAAGATGCAGAATCAAACACATATTGGACATGGCCAATATGAAAATTTGTTTTGCTTAACTATGCATATTTGCTACAAAGGTTTTATTTTTTTCTGGAGATGGGAGGGAGATAAAATAAATGCTTATTAATTGAAAAATATTTTTTGAAAAGGAGAAGGAATTGTTTCATTCTTTCTATTTGTATTTCTAGCATCTAACACATAGAAGGTGCTTAATAAATGCTAATTGATTGATTGAGTATACAATGCCCCAAGTTTGTCCCATGTTCTACAGTGGCCTAGTAGATATAAAGTCTCTTTTATTAGTAGGAAAATCACTCAAAAATTCTCAAACTGGAGGCATAAGAAAAGCTCCTATGTCTTTAATGAGATTTACTTTATGTTTATACACATATATATAATATATATATATGTATTTATGTTTTATGTTTGTAAAATACCAAAATGCTGAGTGCTGAAATAATGGACTGACTAATTCTTCACAGAGCACTATTTTATATCAACTAAATTAACTTAAGTAATTTACCTCCGCAGGGCAAGTGCTTTTCTCTCAGGTAGTTATCGCTGAAACAGTTATGTTTATTACTTTTCGTTAATACAGAAGTGCCAGTTGTCGCCCTCATTCGTGTCTTAAACCTCTGTGTTTGTTTAATGAATCTGCACCATTACTGGAGGCTGAGCATAAACTTCAAGTGTTTTTCCATAAAGGAATGGAATGAGAGAGAGGATGTAAGTAGTTTCTAACAAATGTGCTTTTAAAACCTACTGTATAAAAATAAATGACTTGGGTTTTCCATCTTTTAATTATACTCACTGGCAAGCTAAGTGGTAAGTCTGTTTGTATGAAATATCATCCCTTCTATTCCCTATGTAAATTCTTCCCTTTCAATTTTCAACTCACAGTCCACTTGTCCCATTAGTAGAAAGAAATTTTAGTGTGTTGAGTCTTTTCAAATCAGCCTTGTCTGGTATCTTTCCATTGGACTGATTTTCCCTGCTCTTCCACATAAGTTTTAGGGTCAAAGAAAAGTCACTCAGAATCCAAAAACATTGCTCAGGTTTTCCAGGGCTCAGGGCATTGGGAATAAAGATAGACCAGTCCTCACTGAAGAAAGAATAAATGATTTTGACATGGAAAGACACAAGAAAGGGAAAAAAACACAGAATGGGTCAGAAGAAAATCAAAGCAACTCATTTTGTGCACACAAGCTTGGAGGCAAATATTCATCTAGTACAGATGAGCTATTATCCAAAGCCAGATGAACTTGTCTTCCTGCATTTACTCTGAGCCAAGATCATTTCTTACCTATATATCCGACAATCATTTTAATCCCTTCCTTCTTGCTTGTTACAAAACAAGGACACTGATTTCTACTATAGTACAAGGATCTGATAGAAATCCAACCTAGCGAACCTGAGAATGTTAGCGCTGGAAGGGAGCTTAAATGTCTTCTAGTCATTTCATAGGCAAAATTAGGAAAAGGAAAGGATTTCCCAAGTATGGATCAGAGCTGGGATCTGAACCCAGGGCCTCTTCCTTTAAATTCATTGCCTTTTTAGGGTATGTCAGTGTCTTCAATTGCTTTCTTTGGAAATTTCATCCTGAAATAATTTAGTAGACAATGCCACACTTTCACCAGTCTCTATTGATTTAAGTAGAATCAACTCTATCCAGAACTATTATTTTGCCCCCTTTATGTTGACCGCTCTGTGTTGAGCTCTCACTTGGGTGACCTAGGTAGATGGCTGAGTTAGATATGAAGCATGATCTGGTGGGCTAGAGCAGCAAATAGAGTGGTCTGGGTCAATTTGCATTCAGTCCTTGGTCGAAATGGCTCAGTCCTGGGACAGTTTCCAAAAGTGAGTGGATTAACCTCCCCAGGGACTAAGGCCATGGCTTCTGGGAAGGTGGTGCTGAGAGAGCTGGTCCAGGTGGGGACACCGATTGGCTGTGGTAGGGTAGATGGCAAATGACCTGTATAGATAGTTTGATAGAATGTGAAGCTCTCCCACATGATAGCCCTTCAAATGCTCGAGGACAGTTTTCATAATGCCCTAAACCTTTTACTCTCTGGGCTAAATATTTCTAATTCCTTGAATCACTTCTCGTATAGCGTTGTTCTTAAGACTCTCCATTATCATAGTCACTCTCCATTAGACACTTCATAGTCTATGGGTGCCCCTCCTAAAAAAAAGAGATTAAACAGAATTACATACAAAGTCCCAAATGCAATATGACCAAGGAAGGGTATAACACATCTTTCTCTTCTCTGCTCCTGGACATTATATATATCAATGTGTCCTAATATAGAATAAGGTTTTGGGGTTTTTTTTGTTGATGTTTTTGATTTGTATGGCTACATCATACTTATGTAAAACTTGTGGTTCACTAAAATTTTCAGATTTTTTCCAGACAAATTACTATGTAGTCATGTTTCCCCATAGATTGTTTGAACTCATGTATAGGAATTTACATTTCTTCCTATTAATTTTCTCATACTGGTTTAGACTCAACAGTCTGGTCTTTTAATTTCATTTTGATCTTTATTCTGTCATTTCCCATGCTACCAACTTCTCTTACCTTGAAATCATCTGCAAAATCTATATGTACCCCATCTTTATCTTTATTTGACTTGGAAAACATATTAAACATCACTGACATGTGTGGCACCTCACTAGAGTCATCCCACCAAACTGGCATTGAACAATATTGGATCCGATCATTCAACTAGATCCAAATCTGCTCAGTTATACTCTTCTCTGTACTATTATGTACTATTATCCAGATATGTCAAATACATATACCTCCTGCTACAGTCTGAAACTGCAGCCTGTAGTGTAGCCAGAACCAGATTGACGTATAATTTGGAAACATTTAACAAAAGAAATAAAAATACAATAGAACAAAGATAATATGAATTAATTAATATGGGGTTTTCTTAGCCAATATGAAACACATGGATTCTTATGTACCATTTAGTGGCCTCATTTCTATCTGCATTTAACCATGGATAGAGTCCGCATCTCTTCATCTTCTCCATAAGAGTAATATGAGACCTTGTCAAATACTTCTAAAGCATTCTAAAGTATAGCTACAATATTCCCCCAAAGTACCAGTCTAGGAACACTGTCAAAAACAGTCGTCACAACTCAACTGACATGTCTCTAATATTTTAAAGTTTACAAACTGCTTTACATATAATCCATTATCTGATTTGGGTCCCACACAGCCCTATGAGGTAGGTGATACAAGATTTGGGAATGGATTGGGAAAGCCCATTTCAATTTGCACCAAACACTGACTTTTCCACCTACCCACCAGAAGCTATAAGAGGAGCTAATATATTTTGCACATCCTCTGAACTTTCATTTTCAGTTTTTAGACAATATTATATTGTCCACACTATACAGATGAGGAATCTGGAGTTCAGATAACTTCAATGACTTGTCCAAAGTCCAAGTACTGGAATCAGGATTCAAACCCTGGTCTTCTGAATCAGTCTAGCATTCCATCTATTCTACATTGCTGAGAACATAATTAATTCCCCGTTATTCATCCTTGATGAAGGTAGACTGACTCTGTGAGCACTGTTTCATGCTCACTAATGACTACTCTAGTAAAACATTCCAGAACTTTTAGAGGAACCAGAGCAAAGTGCACCAGCCTAAAGTTTGTAGATTCTCTTGCCTTAAAAAAACCAGGACATTTCCCTTTCTCTAGTCACAAAAGGTACTTTTCTTGTTCTTTTCTCATATCTTTCATAGACTGTTGATAGTGGCTTGGAAATCACACTGGCCATTTCTTTCAGGACCCTCAGCTGTAGTTCATATCAGCCTAGTTATTTGAACTCATCAAGACCATCCAGAGTTCTTCCCTCTATGTCTGCACTTGGCTATCAACTCCCTATTAGCCGTTTTTTTGTCCTGTCCTCTCCAATATTCTCAGAAAAGAAAACAAGAGCAAACTGGGAGATGAGCATCATCAGTCTCTCTCTCTCTCTCTCTCTCTCTCTCCATTATCATCGGTCATTCATCCAAAGAAGTAGTGCTGTCTCTTCTCTCATATTCTCTTTTTCCCCAATATAGGGGGAAAAAACCCCACCACCCACCCACCCCACTTTTTGTAAAACTTTCTACAAGAGCCTGTTCTCATTCTGAGTGTTAGGGCACACAATGTTATTCCTATAATACTGTGCCACACTTTTGTTTATCCTTTGTGACCTGCTTTGCAAACCTTATTGTTCTTTGTCCTTCATTCTTGAAGAGGATCATAACATTAGGGTGATGTTATGACTTTGCAGTGAATTGGATTTAAGTGAGGGAGGGCTGTGCAAGGCCACCAACTTCACTTTCCTCTAGAGCCATCTGGGTCCAGTGGCCAGCTAGGTAGTGCAGTGGATAGAGCACTGGTCCTGAAGTTGGGAGGATCTGAGTTAAAATCTGACATCAGACACTTACTAGCTTTGTGACTCTGGGCAAGTCACTTAAACCCAATTGCCTTAAACAGCTGGGGCCATCTCTAGTCATCCTTAAAGCACTATGTAAATGCAACTTTGTTAGTATAATTATTGTTAACTACTGCTATTGTTGTCATTACTGTTATTTGAATCTAAGTTAGAATTCTTTGGATATCCACAGAATCTCTTTGGACAACTCCCCATTTTCTCCCCCATTTGAATTATCTCTCTTTATGGCTTTATGGTTTAATTCCTAAGACTCCCACCCCTTCTGGGCTATCTTCTCCCATAGAATTTTTGAACATAAGATCCTCTCTTTTCTCTAGACATTTTGAAATCTTATTTTACAAACTATACATGGCAAAATACCCAGATTTTATTCCATTCTTTAATAGAAATTCCAATATAGAGTGATTCTCTCCCCCCTATCTCCTTGGTTCCCATCATTTTATCTCAGAATCAGTTCTTGCTCATTAATGTGAATCAGATCAAAAATTGTATTCCTCTTTTGGTTCTCCCACTTTTTTGTGTGATGAAATGAGCAAGAAGTCAAGAAAGTGTTAGTTGCCCTGCTTTTTGCAGAATGAAAACTCCAACATGTATCCAAGTAAAGTTTCCCATCACTGCAATATTATCTACATAACCAATCTGTTAGATCTGAAGAGCCTGGTTTTTGACACTGACAAGGTGCCTAAAGTCTTTAGACTGTCACCCAACATCTAGTAGCCAATGCTTTCTAATTAGATGTTAATATCACCATCAGAAACATGAAAGAACACCCATGCCAAAACATAAAACTTACATATTAGCAAGATTTATTGAAGAGAGGTTTTTCTTTAAATAGCCAAGTTTGGGGGCAGCTAGGTACCTCAGTGGCTAAAGCACCAGCCCTGGATTCAGGAGGACCTTAGTTCAAATCCAGCCTCAGATACTTGACACTTACTAGCTATATGACCCTGGGCAAGTCACTTAACCCTCATTACCCCACAAAATAAATAAACAAACAAACAAAACAAACAAATAAATGGGTGAATGAATGGATAAATAAATAAATGGGTAAACAACCAAATGAATAAATGAATAAGTAAATAAGCAAGTAAATAAATGAATGAATAGATAGATGAATGAATGGATAGATAAATGATTAAATATATGAGTAAATGAGTGAATGAATGAATGAATAGCCAAATTCTCTGAGGCTAAAGACCTAAGGTGCTACATTTCTTCTAGATATATCTGGAAGTCTGGGTCTTCCTTCACATCTTTACAAAGGTTCTCAAATTGTACCAATGATATTCTCACATTAGTTTTCAGGCTACAATAGCACAATAACATCTTTCTAAAATTCCCTTTAGATATAAACTAAATTCCATCTCTGCTTCTGGCTATTGACATTTCACTTGTTCCTCATTTCCTAGGGATTCTGAGGCATTAATTGTTTGGAATTACAATGCATTATCACTTGCTTCTGCTCCAAAATCTATTAATTAGGATATATGAGAATTATAATCAATTGAGAAGAAAAAGAAGAGAGAGAAGGAATTGGGAAAGTTTCTGACTAAACCTACATCTGACTTTACAAAATAGAGTCATCCCTCCCCTATCTCCTGGGTTCCCATAATTTTCATCCCAGCAGCCAGTTCTTCTTCATTAATATAAATCAGATGAAAAATTCATTGCATATAGATGTGGGCCTATTCTCAGAATTTTGACTAGGTTCTATGAAATTTCAGAGTCTAGGAGCCTACCCTCCTCCATAGGTGACCATTTCCTTTCTTTCTTTCTTTTTTTTTAATAGCAAACATTTTTATTTAAAGGTTTGAGTTCAAAATTTTATCTCTCCTTCTCTCCTTCCCTTCTCCCCTCTCTCTTCCCTGGGGAGGTAAGCAATAAGATATAGGCTATACATGTGCAATTATACAAAACATTTCCATATTAGCTATTTTGTAGAAGAAAACTTGAATAAAAGAAAAAATGAAAGAATGTGAAAAATAGCATGCTTCAGTCTGTGTTCAATCAATATTAGTTCTGTCTTTGGAGGGGGGTAGTATGCTTCATCATTAGTCCTTTGAGATTGTCTTGGATCATTGTATTGCAGATAATAGTTGTCATTCACAGTTTTTCATCAAATATTATTGCCGTCACTATGCACAACATTCTCCTGGTTCTAATTACTTCACTATACATCACTTCATACAAGTCTTTCCAGGCCTTTCTGAATCATCCTGCTTGTCATTTCTTATTGCACAATAATATTCTATCACTATCAAATACCACATCTTGTTTAACCATTCTCCAGTTGATTGGCATTCCTTTGATTTCCAATTCTTAGTCACCACAAAAAGAGTTGCTATAAATGTTTTTGTACAAATAGATCTTTTTTCTCTTTTGGGGAATATCTTTGGGATATAAACCTAGAAGTGGCATTGCTGGATCAAAGGGTATGCACAGTTTGAAAGCCCTTTGGGCATAATTCCAAATTGTTCTCCAGAATGGTTGGATCCATTCACAACTCATAGGAGTTCATTTTCTATATAAGTATAACTCATCAGGAGTTTGAATAGGAGAACTTATGTCCCAAGGAAGGCAAAAAAAAATGGTGTGGGTGATAGGGGAGGCATTAAGTTTCTTCATGGTCTGAATTTCTTATTTGACTATCCCCAACCAGTTTCCAGTTCTAAATGATGTTACCTATTTCGGCATAGTAAACAGATTGTGATTCACCCAGGTCTTTTGTTCAGTCCTTTGTATTTCAAGGTGTTGTGCTTGATGAGATATGCTAGCAGCCAAGGAGGGAATGGGGACAAAGAAGAATGCTTCTTGTACTGCTAGCCTCATGATCTGCTTTCCAAATTTCCACATTTATGTCCTTTTTCAATCCAGGTGGTCTGTGATATATGCCAAGAACATTACCATTTCTTTTTCTATCCCTGTTGATTTTACCCAAACATTTCCTACCAGGGTTCCCTCATCTAGTTCCTGGATTCCTCAGTTAAGGAATGCTAATTCACTCTCTCCTTACTTCCACCTTTATTTCCCCTGTTTATTTCAAATAAGTTATATTCTTCCAAAGTCAGGTCATACATTCATCCTGCCATATTTCAGTATCTATGAGGTCAATTTTGCCCCTTTGTATTTGGAGTTGAATTCACTTCACTTGGAATACATCCTTTATGTGTCTCTGGATAGTTATCTGAGGCCATGATTCTAATTTCTGACCCTTTTGGCTTTTTTTCCTCTCTATGAATTTCTGGGCATTCCCATTGCTCTTCTTCCTTAATTGTTGTTGTCGTCATTGTCATTGTTGTTCATGATGATGATGAGGAGGAGGAGGAGGAAGAGGAGTTGTTTCAGTCATGTCTGACTCTTTGTGACTCCATTTGGGGTTTTCCTTTCAAAGATACTGGAGTAGTTTGGCATTTCCTTCTCTAGCTCATTTTACAGATGAAGAAACTAAGGCAAACAAGGTTAAGTGACTTGTCCAGGGTCACCCAGCCAGTAAATGTCTGAGGCCAAATTTGAATTCAGAAGGATGAGTCTTGCTGACTCAAGGCCCAGCATCCTATTTATTGTGTCCATTGTACCTATTTCTATGCCATCTAGCTTGGTGGATACATCAAGGCAGTGTTCTCCCTGCCCTTTACCTTTTAACCTCAAGTCCTCTTAATTTGAGTTGCAGGACTCTGGGGAAATGTATGCTTACAGTAATAATAATAATAATAATAATAATAATAATAATAATAATAATAAACGGCAACAACAACTAGCATTTATCTAACACATTAAGATTTGCAAAGCACTTGAGAAATATAATCTAGGGGATAGCTAGGTAGCACCAGCCCTGGATTCAGGATAAAGCACCCGCCCTGGATTCAGGAGGACCTGAGTTCAAATTTGGTCTTAGGGGCAGCTAGATGGCGCAGTGGATAGAGCACCAGCCCTGTAGTCAGGAGTACCTGAGTTCAAATCTGGCCTCAGACACTTAACACTTACTAGCTGTGTGACCCTGGGCAAGTCACTTAACCCCAATTGCCTCACTAAAAAAAAAAAAAAAAATTTGGTCTTAGACACTTGACACTAGCTATGTGACCCTGGGAAAGTCACTTAACCCTAATTGCCTCACAAAACAAAACAAAACAAAACAAAACAAAACACAAAACAAACAAACAAGCAAAAAGAAATATAATCTCATTTGATCTTCACAACAACCCTAGAAATGATATCATCCACATTTTGGAGTTGAGGAAACTGAGGAAGACAGAGGTTAAATATAACTAGTAAAAGTCTGAGGCTAGAGGCTAGATTGAACTGAGGTCTTCCTGATCCTAGATCAAGCACTCTATCCACTGTGCTGCCCATCTACCTCTGCAAGCCTTTCTTAGGTGTCCTCTATCCATTGTTAGGATCTTGAAAATTCCACATTTTAAGCTGTAGTGCAGAAATCTGAATCTCACTCTCTGACACTATATTCTTTTTTCACTTCCCAAATATGCCTATCTATTCTCTTTGATCAGCAACAGTGATGAAAACACATCTATACTTTCTATACTTATTTTTTCTAGTAGCTTCCTCTGGGCCCATATGAATCACTAAAACTAGGTACCATCCAGTCTGATTAATCTTGAGAGGTTATTCAGTGTACCTTAGATGCATGCCTTAGGAAAACAGTAGAACTCTTGATTATTGTTATCAGGTCAACAAATAACTATCTCAGTAACTTTCAACAGGGAGCAGTTAATCATTGCTTCTTGTCTGCTCTTCCTGTAAACCTTACTGCATAATCCTTTACCTGATGGCACCTGATAATTCCCATGATTATTTCCTAAAGGATAAGTAGTTGCTTCTTCCTCAATGGGTCTACTTCCCTCCCATTCAGAAATAGCTTATCCTTAGCTCCCAGGGTTCAGTGGTCTTCTTTCCTTTATCACTTTTTGTCAGCCTTCCATACTCTAACTTCTTTACATGGATCAGGATTCCCTTCTGCCTAATCTCTTTTCTTTTTGGTATTAACATTGAAGACTTTTTCTTATTTTTCAAAGGAACATCTTATGCTCACTGATAACCCCTAAAGAAGAAAAGTATTTTTGTATCACCTTTATCTTCTATTCCAGGAGGGAAACCGACCTTCACTTTAAGTATAGATAACAATTTCTGGGCTGTAACAGAAAGACAACTTGTACACTGGATATAGATCACTCTGAAATTCTCCCTACTCTCCAAGCTTTTTGGAAGTAAGGTCGATTCTCCCATGTTTTTCTAGCCAGTAGGGTTTAAAAAAAATCTGTGGTGGCTGAAAAAAGTTCAGCTCTAAGGAGCCAACTTTTAGTTGATGAACCTTAGCTAAACTCTATTGGTGAAAGTGTCTAGTACCAGACCTAGAGCCAGAATCTTCTCACTTGGTAAGGACCACCAGACTTTATATTCCTCTGGACAGCCTTTAAGAATGCAGAGTCATGCCTATGATATTATGAGGCACCACAGTAGGACTTCAATTGAGGGTTGATCCATAAGAGACTGGGTCTAGGATGGGTTTACTAATGATAATAATGTTGAAGTATTGGCATGGGCATCACAAAGAGGGCAACTGAGAGACACAGGGTGAGCATAAACAGGCTACAACATAAAATAAGGAATGCCACAGATCAGAAATAAAGAATGCTTTCAGGGAAACGAATGTTCAAAAAAGAATATGGGTTGGTCACATGTTAAAGATGAGGAATAACATGTGGACAGCCCCAGTGTTTCTACTAATATCCTTATAATTCCAGGAGAAAGTAAGGACAGTTTATGAATGATAGGCAGTGAATTTCAATTCATCAATCAGTAGGTATTGATTTTCCATTTACTCTGTGCTGGGCACTGTACTAGGTTCTAAGGATACAAAGGGAAAAGAAAAAGAAAATGTCTATCTTCGGAGAGCTTCAGCAAAATAAATATGAGGTAATTTGGTAGGGATTGTAAAAGGCAGAAATAAGGAGGGAGTGCATTCTAGTCATGGCTCATGCAGAGGAGGTGGGGGAAGGAGTGGCATGACTAAAGAACAGTAAGAACTTATGGGAGATTATGTACAAGAGTTGCACAGGATGGGTAGACATGGAAGGCTTTTGGAGCAATGGATTGGGCACCAGGCATGGAGTCAGAAAGACCTGAGTTCAAATTCAGCCTTAGACACTTAGTAGATGTGTGACCCTGGTCAAGTCATTTAACCTCTATTTGCCTCAGGTTCATTATCTGTAAAACAGTAATAATAGCACCTATATCCCAGGGTTTTTGTAAGGATCAAATGAGACAATAATTATAAAGTGCTTAGTAGTGTCTGGCACATAGCATATGATTTATAAATGTTAGCTATTATGAATTATTATTATTTATCTCTATTATTAAAAAAGTTTTGAGCATGTACTATCTCTACTTATACATGTATATACTCATAAAACTATTCACTTTAATGATTTTAAGTTGATTTGAAAATTTATTTCCAATTTTAGAAAAGAATACTGTCATGAGAATTTTTTTAGATACATTTACATCATTTTTGGCAACCAAATTTTAGTTTTTAAATATCTTGCTGGGCAGCTAGGTAGTGCAGTGGATAGAACATTGGCCCTGGAGTCAGGAGGAGCTGAGTTCAAATACGGCCTCAGACACTTAACACTTACTAGCTGTGTGACCCTGGGCAAGTCACTTAACCCCAAATACCTCACCAAAAAAAATATATCTTGCTAATTGTGATGGCTTCATTAAGTTCATGAGAACAATATACATTTAGGATAAGGTTAATAATTAGTGACAGTGGATGCAAACCTTTATTTCCAATAATCTTCTTTATCATTTCATTTTTAGGTAGATTTTGTCAGATCTGAGATCATCATGGATTCACAATGTGACCAACAAGAGCTTTTAATAGGAGTGGGAAAAGTGTCAGCTCTGCTGTTCTCTTGTTTGAATGAGTTCTTATATCTTCTCATTAGTGTTATTCTCAACCATCAGTTTATTTGCCGGGAGCTTTTTAAGCCTTGACAAGCCTTGGTAACAGATTGGTTACTGGGGGTGAAAGGGAGTGAGGAAATGAAGATGACACCTAGATGTTGAGCCTGTGTGATTGGGAGTGTGGTGGTACCCTCAACAGTAGTAGGAAAGTTAGGGAGAGGAGAGGATTGACGGGGAGAGATAATGAATTCAGTTTGGGACATGCAGAGTTTAAGATGTCTACAGGACATCCACTCTGAGATGTGCATTATGCAGTTGGAGACTCAAGACTGGAGGTCAGTAGAAAGGTTAGCTTTGCCTAAGTAGATTTTAAAATCATCAGCACAGAGACAATAATTGAATCCATGGGAACTGATGAGATCACTAAGCAAAATAATATATAGAGAGAAAAGAAGATAGCCCAGGGCAGAACCCTGTGTCTTCCCACTGCTGATTATCTCCCATTTCTCCTCTGTATATTTACACATAGCTGCTTGTAGATCGTCTGTCTCTCTTTTGAAACTAAGCACTCCTTGAGAAGGGGGACTTTATTTAACCTTTCTCCATATCTCCAGCACTTAGCACACTGCTGGCACATAGTAGATGCTTAATAAATGTTTATTGACTGACCGATGTGCATTTTGTGAGGGTTAGTTTAATGAAAACTTGGCAGTGTAATACATAAAGCCATTTACCTCAACACACAAAACTGCAATTTATCACAGTCCTCTGAAGGCAAAGGAAAGAATGAAGGGACCATTGTCAAACCCACTTTGTTGTGGAACCACCCCCACCCCTCCCAAGTCTTCCCTCAGGATGCCTCATTTTCCATGCATGACATATGACCTTTTGACATATGGACTGAGACTGTCAATGTCAATCAATACAGGGTCCTAGTGTGGTTTTAAGCTATTCAAGTTTTAGTGCTGTAAATTAAAAGCACTAAGATTTTCGGGACACTATAGTACATATTAGTAAAACTTGTCCTTTTTTTGCAGGGCAATGAGGGTTAAGTGACTTGTCCAAGGTCACACAGCTAGTGTCAAGTGTCTGAGGCTGGATTTGAACTCAGGACCTCCTGAATCCATGGCTGGTGCTTTTTCCACTGTGCTACCTGCCTGCCCCCAAGTCTTTTTTTTAAAGATAAAAATAAATAGAAGTTCTAACACTTTCTTCCCTGATCCCAATGGATAGATTTGGGCCTGCTCTGGGACACACTTTCAAGACCACTGATTTTGAGAAGTATGTGGACTCCCTATCTGCCAATATCTATAAAAAGATAGCCATTTCCTTTGTCTAGGGCAGGTGGTTTTCTGCCTTAAGGATGGGCCAGATTGCCTCTTGACAAGCTTTCTAGAGTGCTGAGGGACTGTACTCTGGGAGTCTCTAATCATGCAGTACTTTTACATTTAGAGAGGGCCATTCCTCCCAGGAGCTCACATTCCCCAGGATTTATAAAATTAGCTCCCATACTGCTTTCCTATCAATTACCGAGGTTCAGCTAGAGGTACTGAAGCTGCTTCCCCTCGTCATGGTATTTGATTAGTACCAGAGAGTCTCTGGTCCATTTGGATAAAGGAAAAAAGCTCCTGGGAAGTTTCCTGGGGAACCTACTAATGCTGTGGGCACACCCACTCTCCAGAGCACAGCCCTCAAAAGCACAGAGACAAACCCATCAAAATAGGTCCCTGCTCTCAAAATTGATTGTTCTCACGACTGTCCAATTTTCCCCTTCAAATATCAGTTCAGAGAAGCTTAAATAGGTCCTCCTGCAGACCTAACAGAAAAATGCATGTGAGGATATTTTTTTCAAAGCTTGACTGTAGGAGCTCAGATAACAGGTACTTTAAAAAGTACTGGTGAAGAACAGGGAGACTGAAAAAGGCAGACTGGGCAGTGGAAAAGAAAATGTACAAAGGGAAAAAGCCCCAGAGCTCAACAATGAAAACCTGGAACAGGCGTCATGGGGGCCCTAACCATTGAACCACAGAAGCTCAGCTGTGTGAATGGCTTTGAGACAGGATGAAAAGGGAAGAAAACTCAGAAATGATTTCACGTGGCAATGTAGCCCTGGGACTCCAGGCACACAGAACTGCTATGTTTCTAAGTGTTGGTAAGCTTAGGAGCAGGTGCCCTTGGCTCTTACCTGGAGCATTGAGCTAAGGAGGCACTGCATTTCCCTATCCATACACATATCCCAACTATATTGGTAGACCTGTATCCTGCAGCCTCCCATCTTTTTATGAGTAAAAGGCTCCTAAACACCCCAAAATAAAGTCAGTGCCTTATTTTAGGATTGAAAAAATTAAATTATGTATAATGCAATAAATGGAAATCATAATAATTGCTGGTTCACATTATACTTGCAATGCACATTACATATATTGGCTCATTTGATCCTCACAACAACCTTGGGAAGTAAATGTTGTTGTTATCTCCGTTTTCCAGAAAAGAAAACTGAGGCTGAGAAAGATTAGGGGACCTGCCTAGGGTCAGACAGCTGGTAAGTATCTGAGGTGTGATTTAAATTCATGCCTTGCTGACTTCAAGGCCAACACTATCTACTGTGACACCTAATTTCCTCTAGAACGATAGTAAGAATTATTCAAAACTGAGCACTATGTAATCATAATGACGACGTATGATCCTGAGAATAGGATATGAGAATCTCCCTCCCTTCCTGTTGTGCAGAGTTGGTGGTGGGGGGGAGTCTATAGATGTGGAGTGAAACATAGGCCATCGAGTAAGACTGATATGTTGGGTAGTTTTACTACGCTGCTAAGCTCTCCTTCCCCCCTCCTCCACCTTCTTTTTATTACTTGCTATAAGAGATGGTTCTCTAGGTAGGGAAGAAGGGATATATTGAGAAATGAAGGTGATATAATAAACAAAAGATATCAATAAAAGTTTTTTTAAAAGAAATAATAAATTTTTAAAAATAAAATTCAGTACACAGTTCCAATATACATTTCTGTATGTGTGTGCTCATGCAGAATTGATAGCCCAGCTACTACATCCAAACAATTCTTTTGTTTGGGTTTTTAATAAGGAAATTACTTTGGCTACGGATCATGGCATGCTGGCCAGGTGAAAGCTCTGTAGCCATCTCGAAAAATTCTGATGTGCTGGACCACAGTTACTGCTAAGCAAATCACATAATGACAGTAATCCAACAATAGGGCTCCTCAGTTTGACGCACATTTGAGCAATCATCAAGAGCTCATTCTTTTCGATGAGGCATTGTTGAATCAATGGGCCATTCACAGCAGGGAACCTTGGTGGTCTATTCTGGGTCCACTTTTATTTTCTCCTTTTATAAGCCTATTACTCAATTCCCTGTGAATTGGCATATTCATTCTGTATGCTGATAATATCATTATGTGCTGATACGTTTATAGATAGTATTTATGAGACTCTAAAATCCATTTCTGAGTAATATTCTGAGCTGCTTTTCTGAATAATAAATTGGTTTTAAATACTAAGCCTACCCCAGCTAAGCAATTTGGAAGCTAGAGCATTGCAAATAGGTCTGGAAGTCATTCTTTTTATCAGACTCAAAGAGCCATGTGAGTTTTCTGCTTTGCTAATGAATTCATGTGCTTTGAGCATATCCATATGAATGTGTACAAAACAGGCCAGACCTACTCGCCCCAGTGAGATTGGTGAGCATCTCTCTATCTTCATGGATGACTTAAAGGTCGTCCACCTGGGCTGGTAGAGAGGCATATTAGAGTAGTGGCTGACAGCTGGTTTATACCTACTGGAGCCTTCCAGCTCACAAAAATAACTGCCTCCTGCTCCTATCCCCGTGAGGGGGCCAACAAGCTGAGGCCAGCAAGTTGACACTGCCAGACTCAACTCCTAAGTCCCAACCAGACGGAAATTGCTTATGAATTGAAGTATTTCTCTCCTGGATGGATGGATGGATGAATGGATGGATGAATGAATGAATGAATGAACATTTATTAAATACTATGTGCCAAGCACTATACTAAATGATGGGGATACAAAGAGGAAAGCAAGGCAGTCCTTACTTTCAAGTCACTGACGTTCTAATAGAGGCAGAAACATAGAGATAGAGATAGAGATAGAGATAGAGATAGAGATATATAGATATATAGATATAGATATAGATAGATAGATAGATAGATAGATAGATAGATAGATAGATAGATAGATAGATAGAGAGATAGAGATAGAGATAGAGATAGAGATAGAGATAGAGATAGAGATAGAGATAGAGATAGAGATAGAGATAGAGATAGAGATAGAGATAGAGATAGATGAAGCATCAGCTGCAAATCAGATGGAAAGGCATACTCCTCTCTTGCTATTGTAAGCTCTGGAAGGCTGGGCCCACATCTCATCATTCTTTTGTATCACTTTACAGCATCTAAAATAGTCCAGGACACACGGAGGCTACTGATTCTGTTAGTCAGAGTCATCCAGTTTCTCACATCAGCTCTCCCTAATAGACTGCACAAGGTACTTTATCTCCATGAAGTCACAGCAATGTAAATTATAAAAAGTATTTTCATATCCTTTGTTTCTCTTCATCCTTAAAATGCCTCATGAAGTGGGTCAGAACATTTTACAAACTAGGCAACTTGGGCCCAGATAAGTTAAGTGACGTCCCAGGTCATACAGCAAATTGCAGACCCTTACTGCTTTTGGTTATACTATACTATCTAAACTGTTTGGGCACTTGTCTACTTCCCTTCATGAGACCTTGTCATTTTAGCTTTAGAAAAGTCAGTATCTCAATCCAATTGAATATGTCTAACATAGTATCATGGAAAGAAAGTTGAGCTAGGAGTCCAGAGGCTGGGGCTCTGACCCTTGGTGGCTGTATGCCCTGGGCAAAATGGCCAACCTCCCTAAACTTTGTAAAATGAAGATAGTATACCTGTGCTATCAACTTCATGGCATTAGTTCTCTTCTCTATCTCACTTAGCAACCTCATCAGACTGGGAAGTGAAAGGAAGGGAATAAATACTTACATACACCTATTGTATGCCAGGCACTGTGTTAAGTGCTTTTTATAAATATTTCATTTGATCCTCACAACAACCCTGAGAAGGGGGTGGTATTACTATTCTATCCTTATTTTACAAATAAGGGAACTGAGACAAAGTTTAGGGACTTGGCCCGTGTCCCACTGCCAGTGTCTGTGTGCAAATTTGAACTCAGATCTTGCTGACTGCAGGCCCAGTGCTCTATCCACTGTGCCAATAACTGTCTCAGATCCCATAGTTTAATCATCCTAGATTTATATACATCAAACCCTGGGCTCTGTCTTGAACTTCAGCTCCACATTGCCATGGGACATCTTGAAACAGATGTCTCCAAAACATCTCAGACTCAACATGTTCAAAAAGAATTCACAACCTTGACCCTTAACCCATGGCTTTTATGAACATTCGCATTTCTGTGAAGAGTAGCATGATCCTTCTAGTTCCATAACAGCAATCTTGGTGTTATCTACCCCTCACTCTCACTCCACATCTTCATTCAGTCGCTAAATCTTGTGGTTTCTGTCTAATTCACAGCACTGTCTCCCATTTATGCCATTTATTTAAACTCTAGTTCAGGGCTTTATCACCTCATACTTGGACTATTGCAATAGCCTCCTTAATTATCCTCTTTGCCTCCCATCTCTCACCAGTTTATCTATCATACAGCTTTCTAACTGATTTTTTAAAAGCAGAGATATGATTGTCACTCACCTAGTCAATAAACTTCAGTGGCTCCCTATAACCTCTAAGATCAGATATAAAGTAATTTGTCATTTAAACTCTTTACACCACAATTCCCTTTGTCTCTCCATATTACTCTCCATGCTACATGATTATTACATATTTATATGCATTGCATCACTACACGGTATTAGCTTTCTTATTTTTCTCCATATCTATGCCCTATATCTGCACTTCAGCATTGGTTGTAAAGTTTCCTTCAAGGTTCAGCTCAAGTGGTAGCTTCTATGTTGTCTTTCCTGAACCTCCATCCTCCAGCTTCCCTATAATCAATCAACTTTGCTTGTAGCTACATAGGTGATGTTACCTTTCCCAAGTAGATTACAAGCTCTTCAAGGACACAGATGATTTCACTTTTGTATCCAAAAGGGGCAACTGGTGATAATCCATCAATAAACATTTATTAAGTGCCTACTATGTATCAAGTACTGTGTTTAGCCCTGGGGATACAAAGAGGCAAAAGACAGCCCTGACCTCAAGAAGCCTACAGTCTAAAGAGGGAGACAACAGGTAAACAAATCTATATAATGAAACCTGTATACAGGATAAATAGGAAATCATTAACAAGGGGCTTCAGAGTTGGACATTTATAATATTATGTTTTAATATTTTTGAGCACCACTGAGACCTACATGGACATGATTCCACAAGCTTCACAGTAGTATTATTAGTTAGGTAATGACACAAATTAATTTCCCTATTTTACAGATAAGCAAAACTGAGCTTAAGAGATTTACCTGATGTCACACAGATAATAAGTATCCTTGTCTTAAGATCTCTAGCTCACAGTATTTATAAGCCATACTTTGTACATTTTTATGTAGCCATATGGGGCCATGACTTTTACATCTGTTTCTCTTCTTGGCTATCTCTTCTTGTGAACAATTATTTCTTTCTGTTGTTATTCCTCTTCCTATATTGTTCTGCTGCTGTCCATGGTTTCTGATTTGACAGGAACAGGTAGGCAGTATTCTTTGTCTCTTGTTCAGTTTTCACTTTAAAAACTTCTCATTCGGGGCAGCTAGGTGGCTCAGTGGATAAAGCACTGGCCTTGGATTCAGGAGTACCTGAGTTCAAATCTGGTCTCAGACACTTGACACTAGCTGTGTGACTCTGGGCAAGTCACTTAACTCTCATTGCCCTGTAAAAAAAAACAACAAAAAAAAACTTCTCATTCTCTTTTATCTCTACAAATGCAGTCCTCCCTCACGTAAAACCAATTCAGTGAAAGTCATGACATAACCCCCAATGTCATGGTACTCTTTAAGAATGAAGGACAAACAATAACAAACAACTCTTCTAGTGGCTTAGTGGATAGAAAGTTGGGCTTGGAATGAGAAAGATCTGATTTCAAATCCTGCCTCTGATACTTACTAGCTCTGTGACCTGTGGCAAAACACTTAACCTCTGTTTGCCTCAGTTTTCTCATCTGTCAAATGGGAATAATAATTGCACCTACTTTCTAGGGCTTTTGTGAGGATCAAATAGGATAACATATGAAAAATATCTTGCAAATCTTAAGTCACTATATTAATGCTAGTTATTCTATTCTTGTTATCTGATGGTCATAAGACACCATGGGTAACACTCTGACAGACAATGGGGCAGGTATTTGGGGCAGGAGGCCTTTAAACACCATTCTTCCTCAGGTGCCAAGATCCCACCCTGGGTTAGCCTTGCTTACTAACCTGGGGAAACCCACTGCAAAGGTAAACTTAACTTTTATTCATTTCCCAACTCTACAAGGCTGATTCCCTGAATTCACACTGATGGTATTTTGGAGCTTCCTCATTTATGTCAAAATATAGCCAAGTTTAAAGCACAGAAAAGACCTGGATCTTAATTCTTCATCACGTCTAGGCTAAAACAAACAAATGAACAAGCAAGCAAGCAAATACACCCCTCTGTACTTCCTTTAGGAATGTTCTTTGTCCCTCTCATCTCCCAGCATCTTCCTGGGCTTCTTTACTCTTTCCCAGGCTGAGAACTTAGAAGAGGGTAAGGAAAGAGAGAATAAAGATTTCTCCCTCTTACAAGGACTAGCAAAGAGCATCCCTTGTGAGCATGCCCAGCTTTTCTGGAGACAGTTCCAAAGACAGGTGGTTCAGACTGGTTCATTTATTATCTACACAGAGCTTCCAGTCAGTTTTGTGGAAACTGGGCTCTGATTCCTAATGATTCTGGGAGAGGGGAAAGGGACAACACTGGGATAATTTTAAAAAGTTGGTCTTGTCTTATCGAAGCACTCTTGTTATCTTTTCCTGAAAAAAGGCAATCTTATACCACTACATATACTGTGCCTCATTAGCAGTAATAGGAATCACCCGACAGAACCCCTTATAGACAGAACCAATCATTTAGCTCTTGCTGCTAGAGCCATACAAAGGAAAAGCTGTTCTGGCAACCCACCAGCACCAAAGCTATAACCCTCAGATGCATCTCCAACCCCCTTCTATCACACCCTTCAGGTATCCAGGGAAATGCAGCTTTAAACAAACGAGCAAATCAGAGGCAGCCATGCCAGGAAGCAATATCCAGCATCCGAAAAAATCTCATCCTGTAAATACCATGTTCCTATGACCTAGGATGCAGGAACTCCAGAATGAATTAGGCTGGAATCCCTTTTGCTATCAGTAACTTTATAAAATAGGAATGTGCTTTGTCAATGGATAACAAGGAAAATAAGGGGGAGGGGGGATTGGCAAAACATCTGACCTTGGGAACATCCCCTCAGTTTTCTCATCTGTAAAATGAAGGAATTGGATTAATTAATCTCCAAGGCCCTTTCCAACTCTACAACCTGGGACTATAAATTCTACCTTCATGTGTAGTAAGGATGAAGGTTCCGATGGAAGATAAACCCTAGGGGCTTTGTGGCTCCCAGGGGCAGCAGAGGTTTGGGGACCTTTCAGTATAATTAAGTCATCAAATCACATATCACACACACATGAGTTCCAGGGAAAGTGTCTGGGCTTCCCCCCACCTTTTCCCCCTACTTGTTATTATCATTGCCTGCTGTGAATATCACTGAGAAAGGTCACCCAAACCCTGCAGTTCCCAACATCATGAATTGCTGGCTCAGATAAAGGCATCAGACTGTGGAAGAAGATAATATGTTTTTTTCTCTAAGATATTCATCTGAGCTACACCCCTTGAGCCCTACATGAAAATTATAATTTGCCCAGCAAGGACAGCAGAAGCAGCCGGCAATGTTTTCTGGGAACCTGGTGTAAAACTGAAGAATATACAGTATTCTACAAAATCTAATGCTAACTACCATGCTAGAGTCTCAGGATTTGGGGTTTCAGGGTGAAAGCAGGACCTGCTATCAATCTAGGACATCTAGATAGCTGAGTAGATAGAGCACTGAGCCTGGAGTCAGAAAGAAATGAGTTCAAATGTGGCCTCAGATGTTTACTAGCTGTGTGACCCTGGGCAAGTCACTTAAGCTCTGTTTGCCTTGGTCCACTGGAGAGAGAAATGGCAAACCACTCCAGTATCTTTGCCAAGAAAATGCCATGGATAATATGGTCCGTGGGGTCACAAAGAATCAGATATGACTAAACTATTAAACAACAATCACCAATCTGCCTTCTACTATCCAGAGTGCCCCTAAGGTCCAGGAACTTCTTTCTCAACCCCTCAATCAGTCCCCTTCCCCCACCAGCTTTGTAGACACTTCCTATATCCTAGAGCAGCAGTGTCAAACTCAAACAGAAACAGGGCCACTAAACCATAATAAGGATCCCACTGGGCAGCATATTGACCTAAAAAACCATATAATAACATTATATCTGTTCTATTGCAATTCTATTTATTTGGCTAAATATTTCCCAATTACATTGTGATCTGATTTAGGCTCCACTCAAAATTGCTCCAAGTGGGCTGCATGTTTGGTATCTCTATATCTAAAGCAGTAAACTCTAAAGTGGTGCCTGGAGCTGACCTCAAATGATCAAATGATATGTGATCAATCACTTGAAGAGTAGGAAGACTAGAAAATATAGGGATAAATGGACCTGTCTTTAGTACTTATGAAGCAAGTAATATAGATCTAAAACCAAGAGCCAGCATTATATGTAATGGGAATAAACTAATGGCCTGTCCAGTATGATCAGAAGTAAAGCTAGGTTATCAATTGTCACCACTATTATTTTATATAGTTCTAGAAATGCTAGCTATTGTGATAAGATAAGAAAAAGAAATTAAAGAACTAAGCAATGGCAAATAAGAAAAAATTGTCACTTTTGCAGATGATTTGATGGTTTACTTAGATAACATAGAGAGTCAACTAAAATTTTAATTGAAATAATAACTTCAACAAGGTAGCATGATATAAAATAGATCCACATTAACCATCATAAGTTCTGTATCTTACCAACAAAACTCAGCAAGAATAGATAGAAAAAGAAATTCCTTTTAAATTTAAACTACAGAATACATAAAATACTTGGAAATCAACTTACCAAGAAACACACAGAAACTATATGAATAAAATATTCTTTATAGAAATAGACATAAATAATTGGAGACATAATAATTCATATGCAGACCAAGCTAGTATAATAAAAGTGATGTTATCTAAATTATTTACTGATGGAATGCTGTGTAAATCAAACTAACAAAGGATTACTTTATAAAGACACAAAAATGATGAATACAGCCAGAATAAAATAATGAATTTTATCTAGAGGAATTAAAGGTCAAAACTATCAAGGGAAATAAAGGAAAAATATGAAAGAAGGGGCTTATCAGTACCAGATCTCAAATTGTACTACAAAGCAGTAATCATCGAATAATTTGGTACTTGTTAAGAAATAGAGGGGCAGTGACCAATGAAATAGATTAAGTATGCAATGTACAGAAGCAAATGAGCACAGTAGTTTAGTGTATGATAAATATAAAGACCCCAACCAGGGGTTCAATCTAGAGGTCCAAGTAAACATTAGCCCCTCAAGCAAATAAGGGTAAGAACTCTATTTGACAAAAACTTCTGGGAAAATTGGAAAGCAATTAGGAAAGAAACTAGTTAGAGAACAATATCTCACAGCATATATAAAGATAAGATCCAAATGACTTAAACACATAGATCAATTAGAGGAGTAAAGAAAAAATCACATTTCAAATCTATGGATAGGGGAAATGTGCATGAACAAACAAGGGATAGAGAGAAACAGAAGATGAAGTGAACAATTTTATTACATAAAATCTAAAAAATTTTGCATGAATATATCCAGTACAAACAAAATTATATGAGATAGGGGGAGGGGAGTTATTGCAAGATTAATTGATAACATTCTTATTTCCAAAATATATGAGTAGATGATTCAAATTTATAAAAAAATTAGGATCATTCCCCAACTATTAAATGGTCAAAGTATATGAATAGACAATTTTCTAAGGAAGAAATTCAAGTTATCAATAGCCATAAGAAAGCATTCTCCAAATTACTAGCAATAAGAGAAATTAAAATTAAAGCAACTCTGAGCTCTCACATCATACCTAGCAGATTGTCAAGGTTGAACATAAAGAAAAAAGCAAAATGACAAATATTGGAGGGGCAATGGGAAAATGGACACTTAATGCACTCTTGCTGAAACTTTGAATTGGTCCAGCCATTCTGGAAAGTGATTTGGAATTATTCTCAAAAAGTTAATAAATGGAGAAAGCCCTTTGATACAGTTATTACTGTATCACTACACTACAAGATCTAAAACCTCAGAGATCAATGAAAGAGGAAAATATCCTATACATGGAAAAGTATTTATAGCAACATTTTTTGTGGGCGCCTATCAACTGAAGAATGAATGAACAAGTTATAGAAGAATGTATGAACAATTTATAGTATGTGAATTAATGTATGCTTATTGAAAACCTACTATGTATCAGTTACCATCTAGGTGACAAAGACATATGAACCCTCAAAAGGTTCATAGATTGGTTGGTGAAATGACTCATACATATTCTTTCCAAAAAGCCACCGTGTAGAACAATACAAAATAGTCTATAAAGAATTTATGTATGGGAAGATGATAGTGCCTGGTGAATTGAAAAAGTTTTGTGTGGATAGAACTGTAATTAGTCCAAGACCACTGGGATTTTGCTCCCAGACTGGGAAATTGAGAGGGAGCAAAATTTAACACAGTAACTCTTTCAACAAGGTAACAGGAACATGAGCTGCTTAGGAACAGAGAAGATGAGGTATATAGATCCAGGGTGGCTGTGGGGTCAATAGTCCATTACCTGTTTAGTGTCTCCCTCTTTTCCACTCTATCCCACTCCTCTCCAGCCCAAGGATTTCCCCAACCTTCCCTACTTCTCAGGCACTCTAGACTAAATTTCTGCCTTCTCTCCATAAGTAGCAAACCTTCTTTTAGACACAGCAAGTGGTAATCCAACTTTGTTATCTTTCCTCTCATTTTGTGTAGGAGGGAGTTTCACCAAAACATCTCTGCCAGAAAAGAAAGGACATGGAACTCTAAACCAGCAGATTGGACTAGATGACCACCAAGAGCACTTTGAACTCTCATCTTCCATCACTTAAGCCACTATAGTAATCAATTCTCCCTCTCTGCTTAACTGAATTTGTCTTTACTACTTTATGTATTATTTTCACATCATGAATTACAAAATGGACTTGGAGATGCTTTCTGTGAGACTTATTCCAAGTAATGCTGCTTATAACTAGACAGTGGTTGCCCCAAGCTCCACAATGGCTAGTCATAGCTCTGCTCAATGGGGAAATTGTCCTGGAGGAGGTAGGACCTGGTTAGAACCTTAAATAATAATAATATTTAGAGAAATGGAGGGGCAGGATAGTGCAGAGGGGAGCAGCATTCACAGAGGTGAAGAGGAGGGAATGTTCTTCAAAGAGGTCCATTTTCCTCAGGAGCTAGATAGAGACTGTGGACTCCCCATTAATAAATGAGTCTAATGGATTTACTATTAGACACCTCCTCATTCTTCTTCTAGCTCTTTCTCTTTGCTCATTACCACACTAAATATCAATCAAGCAAACTCTAACCATCACAGATGCTCCAAAGATGAGTCAAGTTTCAGAAAGATGAAAAGATTATTCTAGCAGGGCAATGCTGAGGTACACTGTGCCTAGGCTTGGGAGGATGAAAAATAAGGAAATCTAGGTTAATGTCTCATCTCCATATTTCTATTCTAGACAAAAAACAAGAGGTGGATTTTCACCTACCCAATCCCACCCTGGTTGCTATACTGTCTCCTGCCTTTCCAACAACTTTTTGATAATGTAGACTGGTCCTGACCTCAATCATCTTAACCCAAGAAGCAGGCAAGAGTTTTCTCAGCATGAAAATGAATGCTTAGGACATCAGCAGGCCCTTCTAACATGATTTCCTAGAAAACACTTAACAGGAAGAAATGTGTTGTGATGGAAAACACACTAAAGTCTCTTGGGTTCCAACCTATGTTTTGCCATTTCCTAGCTAGGGGACCATGACTAAGTCAGTTCACCAACCCCAGCCTTAGTTTCCTCAAATGCAAAAGGGAATAATCAGATTTGCCTTATCTAGCCTGAGGTTATAGTTGTGAGGACCATAGGAAACAAGCTTAACAAATGTGAGGCATTCTTATAATCTAAACAAACAGGAATTTTCCAAGATGTTCAATCTCTTTAGGAAATTGTCAAAAACCCTTTTAGCAAAGCTGGTCTACAATAGTTTTTTTTTTCTCTTTATGTGAGTGTCTGAAGTTTCAAATTTCAAAAACAGTGATTAAGTCAGAACAGAGCTTTTCAACAAGTAAACTATTTCAAGTCATTAGGGCTTTGTTTAATCTCTTTCTGTTCTGAAATATTAATCCTTTCCAGCACACATTTGGATAGTATCAGCCACCTTTCCTTCATACTCTTTCCTTCGCTGTCTAGTCCCACACACAATAATTCAAATTTGTGATTTCTCTTCCTGAGACAGAAAATAATGAATGCAAAACCAAGAGAGGGAGAGATGAAACACTATTTCTCTGGGCTGTGAGTCTCATTACCATAAGAAACATGAACACTGGGAAAAAAGAAAAAGGAGGGGTGGGTGAAGATTTGAGATAGAGCTATTGCTTAGAAATACAATTTTTTAAATAGAGGCAAATTTTGGAATCTAGATTCCCTGGAGAAAGACTAATTTGGGTTAGATAATATCCTAATTAGTAATAAGTCATTTTGTTATCTCATTAAACAAATTAGTTTTAAAAGACCTCAACAAACTAGAAAAATGGGTTTGGGATAAATGTAAAATTCTATACTCAGGTTCAAGAAATCAACTGCACATAGGTGACATACAAGAAAGCAGTTCATTTGAAAAAAGATTCAGAGATTAATAGAAGTCAAGTGTCTTCATTAGTAATAATCTCATTGAACACTAAACTGATAATGCCACATTCAGAGAATAACAGTCAGTTGTGGGTCTCAGGTAATCTGCATTTAGACTCCATCAGTTCTTTCTCTGGAGGAAGATAACATTTTAACTCTTACCTTATTGCATATATTGTCATGTCTTGAGTGGATTGCCTATTAAAGAGGTAAGCTTCCACCTATAACTAGTGGTATCTCTTATTGACTATACCACTCCTCAGAAATAAGCCAAATGCTTTTCATGAAGCATCTAAATCATCCCCTTATATTGGCAAGGAAGGAACTACGATCTCTGTTCCAATGTTTGTTAAGGCAACATAAAGTACAAAAGAAGAAATTACCTGTGTCTAATAGATTTTAAACTTCCAGTCCAATAAACAGAATGACAAAGTTTCCCTAAAGTAACATTTAGCTATTCTTTCTCTTTTTGTGCTAAATATAAGTCAATTTCTAGCATGAGGTAGTGGAGACAGTCTTCCCATCTGCCTCCTATCAATTGGCAGACAACTTTCTGTTGATGAGTCTCTCTGAACTCACCCTGACCAGTCCTAGGATTATAACCATGCACACAGTCCATTGTTGGGCCATCGTTAGTTGACTGCTGAAAGTTTTTAGGTTGAATGAGACCTTCTATAGTTTGTGGTAGAATAGCAGAGTCTTCATGGCTTCCTCCCATGCCACAATCCAGAGTAAGAACAGAACTGTAGTGGAGGGATTGGCTCCCAACCAAAAGAAAGCAAGAAATGAAGATGGATGATACAGTTTAGATAAATTATTCTCCTCAAGACTGCTGTGACACCTCAGAGACAGACAGAAAAATCCCTTGATTTTCATGGTCATGACAACATAAAACTTCACATCTCTTTCAGTATGGCAAAATCATAATATCTCAGTGCTGAAAAGGACTGCAGAGGCCATTTAACCCAAGCTATGCCTGAAAGGATCTTCCTTTTTACCATCATTGACATGTAATCATGTGGTATTTGCTTAAAGATTTTTCAAGAATAAGGAGATCAATAAAATTGAAATTAAGAAAACTTTTTGAACTAGTAAATAAAACTAAGAGCTACTTTTATGAAGAAAAAAACAAATAAAATAGTAACATTTGGTTACTTTGATTTTAAAAAAGAAAGAAGAAAACCAAATTACCCATACCAAAAATGAAAATGGGTAAATTCACCACCAATGAAGAGAAAATTAAAGCAATAATTAGGAAATATTTTGCCCAACTCTATGCCAATAAATCTGACAATCTAAGTGAAATAGACGAATATTTACCAAAATATAAATTGCCCAGATTAATAGAAAAGGAAATAAAGTACTTAAGTAACCCCATTTATAAAAAGAAATTGAACAATATATCAATGAACTCCCTAAGAAAAAATCTCCAGGACCAGATGGATTTACATGTGAATTCTACCAAACATTTAAAGAATAATTAATTCCAATACTATATATTTTTTTTGAAAAATAGGCAAGGAAGCAGTCCTACCAAATTACTTTTATAACACAAATGTGGTATTGATAACTAAACTAGGAAGAGCCAAAACAGAGAAAGAAAACTATAGACCAATTTCGCTAATGAATATAGATGGAAAAATTTTAAATAAACTATGAGAAAAAAAGATTACAGCAATTTACCACTATGACCAGGTGGGATTTATACCAGGAATGTAGGACTGGTTCAATATTAGGAAAACTATAAGCACAACTGACTATGTCAACAACAAAACTAACAGTTATCTCAATAGATGCAGAAAAATATTTTGTTTGTTCATTTGTTTTTGTGGGGCAATGAGGGTCAAGTGACTTGCCCAGGGTCACACAGCTAGTAAGTGTCAAGTGTCTGAGGCAAGATTTGAACTCAGTTCCTCCTGAATCCAGGGCTGGTACTTTACCCACTGTACCACCTAGATGCCCCCAGAAAAACCTTTATTTTTTTTGGAGGGGCAATGAGGGTTAAGTGACTTGAACTCAGGTACGCCTGAATCCAAGGCCAGTGCTTTATCCACTGCGCCACCTAGCTGCCCCTCAGAAAAATCTTTTGACAAAATACAGCACCCATTCCTATTAAAAATAATAGAGAACATAGGAATAAATGGAGTTTCCCTTAAAATGACAAGTAATATCTAAAACCATCAGCAAGCATTATGTGTAATGGGGATAAATGAGAAATGTTCCCAATAAAATCAGGGGTGGAAAAAAAACATGCTAGTTATCACCACTATAATCCAATATTATACTAGAAATGTTACCTTTACCTTTAGAAATTAAAGGAATTAGGATAGGCATTGAAGAAACAAAACTAAAACTCTTTGCAGATGATATGATATATGCTTAGAGAATCAACTAAAAACCTACTTGAAATAATTAACAACTTTAGCAAATTTGCAGGATATAAAATAAACCCACGCAAATCATCAGTATTTCTATATATTACCAACAAAGCCAAGCAAAAACAGTAAGAGAAATTCCATTTAAAAAAATTATAGATAATATAAAATATTTGGGAGTCTACCTGTCAAAAGAAAACCAGGAACTATATGAACACAATAACATAACACTTTTCACACACACACAAAAAAGTCAGATCAAAACAATTGGGAAAATATCAAATGCTGATGTGTAGTCTGAGCTAATATAATAAAAAGGACAATTCTACCTAAATTAATTTACTTATTCAGTGCCATACCAATGAAACCAACAAAAATTATTTTATAAAGCTAGAAAAAAATACTAACAAAATTAACCTGGAAGAACAAAAGGTCAATAATATCAAGGGAATTAATGAAAAAAATACAAAGGAAGATGGCCCAGCCATTTCATATCTAAAGCAATATTATGAAGCACTAATCAAAGCTATTTAATACTGGCTAAGAAATAGAGTGGTGCATAAGGTTTAGGTGGATTAGGTACAGAAGACACAGCAGTAAAAGACTATAGTAAGCTATAGTTTGATAAACCCAAAGGCTCTAGCTTCTGGGATAAAAACTCACTATTTGACAAAAACTACTGGCAAAACTGGAAGATAGTATGGCAGAAACTAGGCACGGACCAACACCTTATACCATATACCAAAATAAGGTCAAAATGGGTATACTATTTAGACATAAAGGGTGATACCATAAGTAAATTGGAAGAACAAGGAATAGTTTGCCAGTCACATCTATGCAGAAGGGAAGAATTTATGGCCAAACAAGAGATAAAGAACATTATAAAATATAAAATGGATGATTTTGGTTACATTAAACTAAAAAAGGATTTGCACAAACAAAATCAATACAATCAAGATTAGGAGTAAAGTGTAAAGTAGAAAACTGGAGAACAATTTTTACTGCCAGTGTTTCTGATAAAGACCTAATTTCTCAAATATATAGAAAACTGAGTCAACCTTTAAAGACTACAAGTCACTCTCCAATTGACAAATACTGAAAGGACATGAACAGTTTTCAAATGAAGAACTTAAAGCTATCTATAGTCATGTAAAAATGCTCTAACTCACTATTGATTAGAGAAATGAAAATTAAAACAATTCTGAGGTATTACCTCACACTTATCAGATTGGCTAATAAGACAGAAAAGGAAAATGATAAATGTCAGAGAAGATGTGAGGAAACTGAAACACTAATGCACTATTGATGAAGTTATGAACTGATTCAACCATTCTGGAAACAATTTGGAACTATGCCCAAGGGGCAATCAATCTGTGCATGCCCTTTAATCCAGAAATACCACTACTAGGTACATAATAAAAAGAGATCACAAAAAATGAGAAGAACCCACATGTACAAAAATATTTATAGCAGCTCTTTTCAAGGTGGCACAGATTTGGATATTGTGGAGATGCCCATCAATTGGAAAATGGATGAACTGGTTATAGGATATGAATTTAAGGAATTTATGAAATTAATGAATTTAATGAATCTGTTGTGCCATTAGAAATGATGAGTAGGCAGATTTCAGAAATACTTGGAAAAACTTAGATGAATTGATGCTGAGTGAAATGACCAGAACCAAGAGAACATTGTACCCAGTGACAGCAACATTGTGCAGTGATTGACTATTCTCAGCAATGTAATGTTCCAAGACAATTACAGTGGACTCATGATGGAAAATGCTATCAACATTCAGAGAAAGAACTATGGACTCTGAATGCAGACCAAAGACTATTTTATTCACTTTTTTTGTTTTTTTTTTCTTTCTTGTGGTTTTTGCTTTTTGTTTTGATTCTTCTTTCCAATGTGACCAATGTGGAAATATGTTTAACATGCTTTTACTGTATAACCTATATCATATTGCTTGCTGTATTGGGGCAGAAAGAGGGGGTCAAGAGAGATAGAAAAATTTAGAACTCAAAATCTTATAAAAATGAATGTTTAGGGGGAGAAGCCAAGATAGCAGAGTAAAGGCAGTGACTTACCTGAGCTCACTCCAAGACCCCTCCAAATACCTTTAAATAATACCATAAGACAATTCCTGGAGCAGCAGAACCCACAATAAGACAGGCTGAAACTATTCTCCAGCCAAAGACAATTTAGAAGGTTGGCAGGAAAGGTCTGTTGTATCTAGGTGAGACTGGAGCTCAGCCCAATCTGTGCCTTGCCAGCATAGCCCAAGCCCCAGCACAGACCCAGTCCCAGCACAGCCACAGCCATAGCCACAGTCACAGCCACAGCCACAGCCACAGCCACAGCCACAGCCACAGCAAACCAACAGAAGGACTCAGGAGCCTCTGAATATTCATAGCATAAACTGCTTCTGGAATTCAACCCACAGATGGTAAGGGGGTTGAACAATTGCCCAGAAGGAGATTAAAGGCATCTCTTTGCTAGCACTGAGGCAGGATTCTGTTGTTTTGCCCATACTCCCATCCAAGTCACAGTTTTGGGTGGTGGTCCCAGGGAGGAAAAAATGAAAAGAGAAATGAGAGTGATACAAGAAAATAATGAAAAAAGGTCAACAGCTTGGTAAAAGAGATACAAAAAATACTGAAGAAAATAACACCTTAAAAAACAGACTAGATAAAATGGTAAAAGAGTTACAAAAAGCCCATGAGGGAAAGAATGCCATGAAAAGCCAAATCAGCCAAATGGAAAAAGAGGTACGAAAGCTCTCTGAAGGGGGCAGCTATGTGGTGCAGTGGATAAAGCACCAGCCCTTGATCCAGGAGGACCTGTGTTCAAATCTAGCCTCATACACTTGACATTTACTAGCTGTGTGACCCTGGGCAAGTCACTTAACCCTCATTGCCCTGCAAGAAAAAAAGCTCTCTAAAGAAAATAACTCCTTAAAAATTGGGATTGAGCAAATGCAAGCTAATGATTTTATGAGAAATCAAGAAACAATAAAGCAAAACCAAAAGAATTAAAAAATAGAAGGCAATGTGAAATATCTCACTGGAAAAATAACTGACTTGGAAAATAGATCCAGAAGAGATAATTTGAAAATTATTGGACTACCTGAAAGCCATAATAAAAAAAAAAGCTTAGACATCATCTTCCAAGAAATAGGGGAAATTGTCCTGATATTGTAGAACCAGAAGGTAAAATAGAAATTGAAAGAATCCATCCAACACCTCCTGAAAGAGATCCTAAAATGAAAACTTCCAGGAATATTATAGCCAAATTCCAGAGCACCCAGGTCAAGGAGAAAATGTTGCAAGCAGACAGAAAGAAACCATTCAAGTATTGTGGACTCACAGTCAGGATAACACAAGATTTAGCAGCTTCTACATTAAAGGATCTGAGGGCATGGAATATGATATTCCTGCAGAGTTAAGGAACTGGGATTACATCCAAGAATCACCTACCCAGCAAAACTGAGTATAATATTTCAGGGGAAAAATTGGAATTCAACGAAAGAGGGACTTCAGGCATTCTTTTTTTTTTTTTTTTTGGTGGGGCAATGGGGGTTAAGTGACTTGCCCAGGGTCACACAGCCAGTAAAGTGTCAAGTGTCTGAGGCCGGATTTGAACTCAGGAACTCCTGAATCCAGGGCCGGTGCTTTATCCACTGCACCACCTAGCCGCCCCCCAGGCATTCTTGATGAAAAGTCCTTAGCTGAATAGAAAATTTGACTTTCAAATACAAGACTCTAGAGGAGCAAGAAAAGGTAAATAGGAAAAAGAAATCATAAGGGATATTAAAAGCTTAAACTGTTTACATTTCTACATGGGAAGATGATACTTGTAACTCATAAGAACCTTCTCATTATTAGGCCAGCTATATGGACTATATTTAGTCAGAGGGAACAGATATGAGTTGAATATGAGGGCATGATAGCTTTAAAAATATAAAATTAAGGGGTGAAAGAGGAATGCATTGAGAGAAAAGGGAGAGAAGGAATGGGGTAAAGTATTTCACATAAAAGAAGCAAAAATAAAAAGCTTTAATAGTGGAGGGGAAAATGGGGGAGGTGCTGGGGAGTGAGTAAACCTTACTCTCATCAGAATTGTCTCAAAGAGGAAATAACATACACAATTGGGTATAGTTATAGTAACATATCAACTGGGTATAGTAATTTATTTTACCCTGCAGGAAAGTAGGAGGGGAAGGGAATAAAGGGGAGAAGTGATAGAAGGGATAGCAGATTGGGGGAGGGGGACAGTCAGAAGTAAAACATTTTTGAGGAATGACAGGGTGAAAGGAGATAGAGAATAGAGTAAATGTCAGGGGAGGGAATAGGAGGAGGGAAATACAGTTAGCAATAGTAACTGTGAAAAAAATTTGAAGCAAGTTTATCTGACAAAGGCCTCATTTCTCAAACATATAGAGAACTGAGTCAATTTTTTTTTAAATAAGAGCCATTCCCCAATTGATAAATGATCAAAAGATATAAAGTTTTCAGATGAAATAATCAAAACTATCTATAGCCAAATGAAAAAAAATGCTCTCACTATTGATTAGAAAGGTGCAAGTCAAAACAATTCCAGGGTACTATCTCATACCTACTGGATTGGATAATAAGACAACAGAGGGAAATGACGATTGTTGTAGGGAATATAGGGAAAATGAGACATTAATGCACTGTTGGTGGAGCTGTTGATAAACTGATTCAAATATTTTGTAGAGCAATTTGGATCTATGGCCAGAGGGCTATAAAACCATGCACACTCTTCATCCTAGTAATACCACTACTGGGTTACTATCCAAAAAGAGATAAAACCCAAAAAGTTAAAGGACCTATATGTACAAAAATATTTATGGCAGCCCTTTTCTGGTGCAAAGAATTTGAAATTGAAGAGATATCCATCAATTGGGGAATGGCTGAATAAATTGTGAGATGAGCTAATGATGGAACACTATTATGCTACAAGAAATGATGAGCAGGATGCTTTCAGAAAAACCTGGAAAGACTAACATGAGTCAATGCAAAATGAAATGTACTATATACAAAGTAACAGCAACATTGTGTGATGATCAGCTGGGAGTGACTTAGCTATTTTCAGCAACACAATGATCTAAGACAACTCTGAATGACTCATGAAAAATGTTATCCATCTCCAGACAAAGAACTTATGGTGTCTGAATACAGCTCCTTCCCTATCCCCTCCCTTACTCTTTACATGTTTTTCTTTTGGTATACCATTTTCTTATGGTAAGCTTTTGAGGGAGGGGAGCCCAAAATACAGTGCCCAGAGATCATTCCTTCCTCCTTCTCTGCCCTGGTAGAGAAGAATGGCAAGAGGACAAGATTGGTACTGCTCTCTGGAGTCAAGTAGAAGTTTAATCTCTTTTTCAGGTTGACAGTCTTTCAAATATCCAAAGACAGCTTCTATTTTCTCCCTTCCCAATGTGTCTCTTATTAAAATGAAATATCCCTAGTTCCTTAAATTGATGTACATATGACATGACTCAAGGTCTTCTGATATCCTGATTGCCTTCTTTTGGATGCTCTCTAGCTTACAAGTGTCCTTCCTAAAACGTTGTACTCAGATGTGAATATAATACCCCAGCTGTGGTCTGACCATGGCAGAATAAAACCATATGATGACTTGCTAATTCTGAATACTCAGTTCTTATCTATGCAATTTAAGATAACATTAACTTTTTTGGCAGATGTATTATGCTATCGAGTCATATTGAGCTTATAACCCACTAAAATTCCAGATCTAGTTTTTTTTTTTGTTTACATCAAGAGTTATCTGGTTATTCCTCTCACATCCTGCATTTGTTCAGTTGATTAAAAAAAATAAAAACCTAAGTAAATGTATAAATATAAATTATCCCATTTGCTTTGATTTTCAGTTGTCCTATTTGGTTAGATTAAACCATTCCTTGAGTCAAAATAACATTTTCAAGACCACAGAACTGATAGATAATTTGAATTATAGTGTTTAGTAAACCAACACTGAGATTCTAATGGGAATAAGGCATTGCAGAGTTCTATGGGAATTTATGGGGAAAATAAATATTGCCTATTGTTTTCAGATTTCATTCCTCTTTTCCTATAGAATACAGAAAAACCCCGCCTTTCCCCAGAGGATCAGCCTAACTTCAACCATACAGAGGGCTGATACATTGCTATAATTAGTACTATTTTTCAGGAAAAGAAAACAAAAACAGCAAGGTATGGTATCCAACCAGGGTTTGAAGGTTTTGCTTCTGCATCTCATTTCCTTTAGACATGAACTTTCATTTTTAAGAGCAAAAAACAAAACCCTTGCTCAGTACAGGTAGTACCAAAACATTCCATCAGTAAAGGAGTAGGACTACTTCAGACATTCTCCTTTGGAATAATAATCCATTCCCAATGTGTGCTAATAATGGGACAATTTGAGGGAGGAGAAGACAAAATAAGTATTTTAATGAAGAGAGGGGAGGAATTTATTTAACCATGCATCAAACCTAGATAATTCATCTTTTCTGCTGATCCTGGGTTGGCCACCATATGATTAAGGTATCTGAGACAGTCATGCTTCTCTGTCCACAGGACCAGAAAGGAGAGTTTTTCAATGCTGATGGAAAAACAACAACAACACTAACTAAACAAACCATTCATTATCAAAAAGGGACACTGCTAGAGATCTGCACATTGGTACTCATGGAACTCATGATTTCTCCATGAAGAGGGAAGGGGAACAAGGAGGAGGCAAGGTACAAAAAGTAATTTATACTCCTCTTGTAATACTTTAAAGTACCTAAAGCCATATAATAAAAATTCAGCATAAGGTCATGTAAGTCTTTCCAGGTTTTTCCAAAATCCACCTGTTCATCATTTCTTATAGCACAATAGTATCCCATTACATTCATATACCACAACTTATTCAGCCATTCCTTAATTGATGGGAACCTCCTCAGTTTCTTATTCTTTGCAACCACAAAAAAGATCTTTTATAACTATTTTTTGTACATGTGGATCCTTTTCCCATTTTTATGATCTCTTTGGAATACAGATCTAGTAGTGGTTTAGCCTTTTGGGCACGATTCCAAATTGCTCTCCAGGATGGTTGGATCACTTCACAACTCCACCACCAATTTTCCTATAGCTTCTCCACCATTTGTCATTGTCTTTTTTGTTGTTTTATTAGCCAATATATGTAGGAATTTGAAAACCAAAGAGAGGGGTTTATAGTTTACCCTAGAGGCAATAAGAAGTTGAATGAATAGGGAGTGGGGGTGGTGACATGGTCAAGCTAGTGCTTTAGGAAGATCATTTTGGTGGTTGGATGGAGGGTGGGTTGGAGGGAGGGAGACTTGAGGCAGGCAGATCCAACAGCAGTCTATTGTAATAATCCAGTCATGAGGAGATGAGAGTCTGCACCAAAGTCATGGCAGTGTCAGAAGAAAGAAAGTAAAAACAACCGGAATGTTTGGAGAGAATTCAATAGTATTGAGAAAGTGAGAATGACATCTAGGTTGAATGACTGCTTGACTGGGAAAGATAGTCAGCCATGGAGGAAAATGACAGCTGAGCCTGGTCCAGCTCCTGTTTATGGCCATGCAAGCATTAAATAAAGCATCTATCACATTGGCATCCTCAGGATAGTTTCTGCTCTGTATTTGATTCCAACATACCTGCAAAAAGAGTACTTAAAATTCTTCCCACACCATTGTGCTGGGAATCATTGGAGCATTGTTCTGTATGATGAGAACTGAGGAAGAGAGTGTTTTTTCCTCTTCCTTCCCCTTACCTCAAACTTTACACAAGACCACATCATAGAGGGATGCTGAGTGACATCCCTGGAGGATGAAAGGGGGCATGCCCATCAAGGGAAAATGCTGATGGCTGTGGCTAGACCACCACAGGGTTTCAAAGAGATTTTCAGGAGGAAAAGGGGAAAAATCAACACCATCATTGAGAAAGGCACTCTTGCAAGGGTTAGTCCTTTTGATGCTTAGGATGTATTCAGCTCTGATGGTTGACCTTTTAGCTCAAGATCAAAGTAATGAAATCTTCCAAGGGAATTAGCCCCATACCCAGATAAGCTTGCACACCTTCACAGCCATGCTGGAGCTTTCCTGGATAGATTACCCAGAAAAATGTTTCCTCTCCAAACTGCCATCAGAGATGGAACAAGAAAGAAACCCTGCCATGGCCAGGCCACACCTGTTGCTGTTTCCATAGAAGAGGTCATGGCAAACCTCATCCACACTCATGTTATACTAAATACTAAATAATAAAAAAGGGCTGTGAGAGTTTGAGCCAGATTTAGAGATATGTTTGCTTAAGGAAAGGTTGATTTATTATCCCCACCATCATTTTCTGCTGTGTTTGCATTTTGGGTAAATATTTGTACATTCATCAAAGCCTCACACATTAATTTAGCCTGCCACTGAGAACAGGAATGTGATGCATCAAAAAGAGTAGGAGAGGTTCAAAATGATTAGCTTTTTAAAAAATTGATATAGGCACTTCCTCAGCCTGGGGAAGGTACCTTAGTTCCAAGATTCCAGGAAGATGACCTGCCTCTCCTGAGGCAAAGCAATTAGTATTAATTATTCTCCCCTTCATTTTTATTTTCCAAGTTTGTTTCCTCTTCCATAGAAACTGGCTCAGCATTTCCAGTTGGAAGAGGTAAGATTCAAACACTTAAATCCCAGACCAGTACGCTATCCAACACACCACACCTAAGTCTTTGGTCACAAAGCAGAGCATTAATAATAGGGGCACAGTGAAGTAGAATGGGCACTAGATTTGAAGTCAGGAGGCCTAAGTGTAAGTCTCAGCTTTGTCGCTGACTATTCATGTGACCTTGGGCGGGTCATTTAATTTCTCTCGACCTCAGTGTCTTCATCTGTAAAGTGAGGTGGTTGGACTGGATCAGGGGTTCTTCACCTAGGGCACATGAGCTCAAAAACATTTTTTTTAATTTTATTTTTTGTGGGGCAATGAGGGTTAAGTGACTTGCCCATAGTCACACAGCTAGTAAGTGTCAAGTGTCTGAGGCTGGATTTGAACTCAGGTCTACCTGAATTCAGGGCCAGTCTTTATCCACTATGCCACCTAGCTGCCCCTAGCTCAAAAACATTTTGATAATTATTACAACGTAATCGATTTTCTTAGTATTTTATTTAATATATTTAAAACATTATCATGAGAAAAGGTCCATAGAACTCACCAGATTTCCATGTGTATATGACATAAAAGAATGTTAAGAACCCCTGAGCTAGATGATCTCCAAGGTCTTGTCCAAATCTATCCTTATATGATAAGTAGCAGGACAAGCTGAACATGGCAGATTGTACAGAGTGTTGGACATTGGAGTAAGGAAAACCTGAGTTCAAATTCTACCTTTTCCACATACTATCTGTGTGACCTTGAGAAAGTCAATTAAATTCTTAGGGATTCAGTTTCCTCATCTGTAAAATGAAAGGGTTGAACTAAATTGTTTCTCAGGTTCCTTCCAGCTGTAAATCCATTATCCTATGAATATAGCAACCAGGGGAAGTGGGATTAAAATGGGAAAACTTCTTAGATGGAGTAATCAGAGTTATTTGTTTTCTCATACATCCACAACTGCCTACACGTATATCCACTCTTCAAAGGATATAAACTCCTCTGGGTTCCACAGTCTATCAACAAGCATTTATTAAGTACCTAATATGTGACAAGCACTGTTTCCAGGCCCAGGGGATACAAATACAAAACTGAAATAGTTCCTGCCTTCAGGGAGCTTATGTTCTAATGTGGGACAACATGAATGTATATGCAATGGAAGGGGTACCCCATGGCCCATGTATAAAAATGAAGTTGCTTTGGGGGGCAGCATGGAAATGGGTTTTCACTGGCAGCTGGGTAGATCAAAGAAAGACTTCATGTAGAAGATGGTGATTGAACTGAGTCTTGAAGGAAGCCATGGATTCCAGAGGAGTGAGTACTACAGATAATCCTAGAAGTTACTGGGCAATTAGCTGTCCCCCCCCCCAAAAAAAAGTGAAAGGAAAGCCAGCTCCTTTCAAGTGGACAGTTATACATATTGTGAGGCTCAACTTAACACTAGAGCACAGGGCACTTGGTATGAGAGTCAGCTCCACATGACAGAGGCTGAGATTTCAGCCCATTAAAAACCCTAAGCAGAAGTTTACTGGCTTTGGAAAGAGTGGAGCAATGTAAGAAAAGGAGAATGATATTTTCCAAAATGGGCACTATGCTGACCCCAGAAGGCTGGGCTTGGCAACTCAGGTAACTACATGCTCCACTTGTGTAATGAGTCTACTTACTGGTCTTACCTCTGATCTCAGGAGGCTTTTCATGATAGAAAACATGAATCTAAGGCATGGAGTGACATAAAGAAACCCATAAAAAGGGGCCTTCTGCAAGATGGCTTTTCCATCATCTTTCTTTTTTATGTAAAACATTACCATATTAGTCATTTTGTATAAGAAAACTTGAATAAAATAAAAAACAAAAGAAAGTGAAAAATAGTAAGCTTCAGTCTGTGTACAATCAATATCAATTCTTTCTTTGGAGGTGAATAGTATGCTTCATTAATAGTCCTTTGGGATTTTCTTGGATCATTGTATTGCTGAGAATAGTCAAATCATCCACAGTTCTTCATCAAATAATATTGCTCTCTGTGTATAGTGTTCCCCTAATTCTGCTCACATCACTACACATAAGTTCATACAAGTCTTTCCAGTTCTTTCTGAAACCATTCTGCTTGTCATTTCTTACAGCATAATAATATTCCATCACCATCATATACCACAGCTTGTTTAGCCATTACCCAATTGATAGACATTCTTGGTTGTAACCCCAGTTCCTTTGACCTCCAGAATATCATAGTCTAAGCCTTCCAATTCTTTCATGTTGAAACTGCCAGGTCCTGTGTAATTCTGATTGTTGTTCCTTGATATTTAAATTGTTTCTTTCTGGCTGTTTTCAGTATTTTCTCCTTTACTTGATAATTATGGAATTTGGGCAGCTAGGTGGCGCAGTAGGTAGAGCACTGGCCCTGGATTCAGGAGGACCTGAGTTCAAATCTGGCCTCCGACACTTAAAACTTAGTATCTGTGTGACTCTGGGCAAGTCACTTAACCCCAATTGCCTCACCAAAAATTAATAAACTAATAAAAAATAAAAATAATTATGGAATTTAGCTATGATATTCCTTGGAGTTTTCCTTTTGGGGTCCCTTTCAGCAAAATATTTCAGGGGAAAAGATGGGCATTCAATGAAATAGTAATGAAAAGCCCAGAACTAAATAGAAAATTCAAACCACAAATACAAGATTCAAAAGATAAATGACAAGGTAAAAAGGAGAAAAAACATATTACACAATAAGGTTAAAATATGTGTATCCCTACACAGGGAAGCGGATACTTGTAACTCTCAGAATAGTATCTTTATTAAGGCAGATAGGAGGAGTATACACAGACAGAAGGTGTGGATATAAGTTGATTCTAATGTGATATTAAAAAAAAAAACTTAAGGGGTAGCAAAAAGGAATATTTAGAGAAATTCCATTTAAAATAACTGTAGGCAATATAAAATATTTGGGAGTCTACCTGTCAAAGTAAACCCAGGAACTATATGAACACAATTACAAAATATTTTTCACACAAATAAAATCATATCTAAACAAATGAAAAAATATAAATTACTCATGGGTAGGATGAAATAATATAATAAAAATGACAATTCTACCTAAATTAATTTACTTATTCAGTGCCATACCAATCAAACTAACATTTTTTTCATAGAGCTATAAAAATAATAAAAAAATTCATATGGAACAACAAAAGGTCAAGAATATCAAGGGAATTAATGAAAAAAAATATGAAGGAAGGTGGCCTAGCTGTACCATATCTAAAACTATATTATAAAGCAGCAATCATCAAAACTATTTGGTACTGGCTAAGAAATAGAGAGGTGGATTCACAGTGGAAAAGGTTATGCACATAAAAGACAGCAGCAAATGAATATAGCAATCTCCTGTTTAATAAACCCAAAGACTCTAGCCTCCAGGATAAGAACTCACTATTTTACAAAAATTTCTAGAAAAACTGGAAAATAGTATGGCAGAAACTAGGCATAGACCATCATCTTACACCATGTTCAAAAAAATAAAAATGGATACATGAGCTAGACATAAAGGGTGATAACATAAACATATTAGAAAAGGAAGGAATAGTTTACTTGTCAGATCTATGGAGAGTGGAAGAATTTATGACCAAAGATGAGATAGAGAACATTATAAAATGCAGAGTGGATCATTTGGACTACATTAAATTAAAAAGTTTTTGCACCAACAAAACTAATACAAACAAAATTAGAAGGAAAGCAGAAAGCTGGGAAATATATTTTTTTTTTTTTGCAGGGCAATGAGGGTTAAATGACTTACCGAGGGTCACACAGCTAGTAAGTGTTAAGTGTATGGCTGGATTTGAACTCAGGGCCTCCTGAATCCAGGGCCGGTGCTTTATCCACTGCACCACCTAGCTGCCTCCTGCTGGGAAATAATTTTTACAGACAATGTTTCTGATAAAGGCCTCATATCTAAAATATATAGAGAATTGAATCAAATATATAAGAATACAAGTCATTCCCCAATTGAAGAACGGTCAGTTTTCAGATGAAGAAATTAAAGCTATCTACAGCCATATGAAAAAATGTTCTCAATCACTACTGATTAGAGAAATGCAAATTAAAACTACTCTGAGATACCACCTCACACCTATATGATTGGCTAATATGACAAAAAAGGAAAATGAAAACTGTTTCAGAAGATGTGGGGAAAATGGAACATTAATGTACTGTTGGTGGAGCTGTGAACTGATCCAAACATTCTGGAGAGCAATCTGGAACCATGCCCAAAAGGCTTTATACTGTGCATACCCCTTGACCCAGCAATACCACTACTAAATCTATATCCCAAAGAGATCAAAAAAAAAGGGAAAAGGACCCACATGTACAAAAATATTTGTAGCTGCTCTTTTTGTGGTTGCAACAAGTTGGAAATTGAGGGACTGCCCACCAATTGGGGAATGGCTAAACAAGTTGTGGTATATGAATATACAGTTATACTATTGTACTGTAAGAAATGATAAGCAGAGGCAGTTAGGTGGCACAGTGAATAGAGTACAGGCCCTGGAGTCAGGAGAACCTGAGTTCAAATGCGGCCTCAGACACTTAACACTTACTAGCTGTGTGACCCTGAGCAAGTCACTTAACCCCGATTGTCTCACCAATAAAATAAAAGAAAACAAAGAAATGATAAACAGATGGATTTCAGAAAAACTTGGAAAGTCTTACATGAATTGATGCTGAGTAAAATGAGCAGAACCAAAAGAACATTGTATACAGTATCAACAACATTGTATGATGATCAACTGTGATAGACTTAACTCTTCTCAGCAATACAATGATCCAAGACAATGCCAAAAGACTTATAGTGGAAAATGCTCTCCACATTCAGAAAAAGAACTATGGAGTCTGAATTCAGATTGAAGCACACCATTTCCACTTTTACTGTTGCTTTTGTTGTTGTTCTTGTTTATTCTTTCTTGCATTTTTTCCTTTTGTTCTGATTCTTCTCTTACAATATGACTAATGTGGAAATATGTTCAACATGATTGTTATGTATAACCTATATCAGATAGCTTGCTGGCTTGGGTGGGGGAGGGAAGGGAGGAAGGGAGAAAAATTTGGAACTCAAAAAATATCTTCACATGTAATTGGAAAACAAGATTTTAAAAAATCAAATCAAATTAAGTTAATATATACATACATATACATATATACACATACACATACATATCTATATCTATCTAGATCTAGATCTACATCTAGATCTAGATATATATTGGGGGAACAAAAAATCATCATTGGTACAAGCAAAAAAAAAAGATGACTTTATTTGTGTGAAAAGTGTTTTATAGTTCTGGTCATATAGTTCTTGGATTTGTCTTGGCAGGTAAACTTCCAAGTATTTCCTATTATCTACAGTAATTTTAAATGGAAGTTCTCTTTCTATCTGTTGTTCCTGGACTTTGTTGTTAATATATAGAAATGATGATGATTTATGTGGATTTATTTTGTATCTTGCAACTTTGCTAAAGTTGTTAAAGGGGTCAACAGACTTTACCAGATTGCAGCTAGGTGGTAGAATAGATAATGCAGTGGACTTGGAGTCAGGAAAATCTGAATTCAAATCTAGACTTAAACAAATATTAATTGTGTCTTTAGGTATGTACAGCCTCAGTTTCCTTGTCTGTAAAATGAAGATCATAATAGCACCTAACTCTTAGGGTTGTTGTAAGGATCAAATGAGAGAACATAAGTAAAGTACTTTGCAAAGTTAAAGTACTATCTAAATGCTATCAATTATTATTATCACCATCACATGCAGAAAACCCTGCTCTAGACAATTATTAGTCTTATGCTTCTCATCACACAGGAAGGCAAACAATGCTTAATTCAGGGTCAAATCTCTCCAGTTTCTCTTCCCACTATTATTATTTTATATTTAATGCTTCAGGAAACTTTTACAGGCAGACAAAATGACTGCTTCTTATAAATCAATAGGGGCATAAACTCTTCTGTAAATTAGATAAAAGCATCTACAAGATTACTCCAGTAGCAGATAGGACGACAGAAACACCATATACCTTGTCCTGTCCCCCCATGATTTTGATCTCTTCTCTAAGTCCCTATATTTTGAAAGCTTTTCATTTCATGCAGCTTGGAGATTGAGCATGTTGTAGGGTAACAGCTATTAAAAATGTCATCCTTAAGGATGACATCAATATTGTGTCCAGGCAATTGTGGACAACAATTCAGACTATACTATTGGTTTAATTCTTTTTTCTTCTTTTTTGTGTTTTTTTTTTTGTTGTTGTTAGTTGAATTCTTGAGAATATTTTGAAGTATTCTTGTAGTATGGAGATCATGTTTATTGGCAATAAGAGCAGCAAGAAAATCATTATTATACCTTGACTTAGCTGCAGTTCTCCCCACTTCACCTTATGGTAAATCAAGCCCTGCTTTCAGTATTATACTATTTTTTTCCTAACAATGATTTATCACTGTCTCATCCTAACTTGCCATTCACAGCACACTTGTATATCTTCACAAATATATCTAAGAAGTAATGTCCATTGAGTGGTTACTTATTATTAGAAAATTAACCTGAATGTCTTGTGACCATGCCAAGGACACTCAGCAGAGAGCAAGGTTAGTTATTTTAAGACAAATGTCTGCTCTTATACCAATATCACCATAATGAACTGTCCTTTGATATTATAGCTGCCAGGCATCGAGATTCATTCTTTTACAATCTTACCTTAGTTATTGTCCTTTTTTCCCTTGAAAATTGTGTTCCCCAAAGAAGACAATCCAGGATAATCATCATTTTTGGGTTTTTTTGTTTTAATCAAATACTCTTATAAATCATATCTTTTCCCTTATTTCCCAGTGGATATTATGCCAAATGGTAGAGTCGAAGGAACGATGGACATGAAGTCAGAAGGTCTGAGCATCAGTCCCTGTTCTAATATTTACAAACTATATGACCCCAGATAAACCACCATTTTTTCCATATATAAAATGGAGATAATAATTCTTTATGTGGATTGTGGGAGATTAAAGTTCAATCAATATATATGAAATTGATTGATAAACTATAAAGCACTATACATGTGTAAATGTGCAGTTTAATCATTTTTATTTGTGGGCTTAGTATCCTTATTGTTGCTATTGTTCAGTCATTTTTCAGTCGTGTCTGATTCTTTGTGACCCCATTTGGGGTTTTCTTGACAGAGATATTGGAGTAGTTAGCCATTCCCTTCTCCAGCTCATTTTACAGACAAACAACTGAGGAAAATGCTTAAGTAAATTTCCCAGGATCACACAGTAAGTGTCTGAAGCCAGATTTGAACTCAGGAAGATGAGTCTTCTTGACTCCAAGCCCAGAACTCTATTCATTATGCCACCTAGTTGCTCTTGGGGTTTAGTATCAACTTAATAATAAAAGAACCAGGGGAAACCTCTATTTAGTGCATTGGGTAGATCTTTGGAAATTTGATGGAGGCCACTGTGAATAATAGTGAAGCCCTAGTGGACAGAGAGATAACCTTGAGGCCAGAAAGACCTAGGTTCAAATCCTACCTCTGACACATGCTGATTTTGTGATCCTGGACTAATCTCTTAACCCCTGAGTGCCCCAGGCATCTAATAATATAAACTGCAAAATCAGTGTTTATCTGCATTGGTAGAAATAGTTTCCTTGATGCATTGAATAACAAAAGACTTATAGAAAGACATGAATAAGGCTTGTACAGGATGAAAAGGTACAGATTGGTTGCCATCTCAACCAGTGTTAGGGAGCCCCAAAATGATAGCTGATTTACTGAAGTAGTATTATTGTCATTGTTATTACTATTATTTGAATGCTAAAGGAGGACAACAGAGGCTAAAAATGATCTCTAAGGGAAATGGATATTGACAATGGAGAACAGACTGGGCATAAAAACTGAAATTAAAACCTCAAAGGAAATCATAGGCAGAAAATAAAAACACATAAAACTACTATAACATTGCACTCCCTTAAAACTAACATATGATTTCACTGGTATGGCTACTCCTTCCACTAACATAGGTTGCAATCCTTCCATATCTTAGAGGATGATATTCAAGAGTTACTGTGGCTGAAAAAAAGATATGTTACCTGAATGCACCTGGTAAAGATCTTTTCTGGACTTAGGTAAGCTCTATAAAAATCTGGTGGTTGTTATTGCTGCTGCTATTGTTGTTACTGCTGTCATTATTACTACTACTAAATTATAAATTTTAAAAATTTATTATATACTTTATAGAGACACTGTGCCCAGGGAGAGCTGTGAAAAGATACCATGAGAAAAGAAGACATAAGAGTCTTGCATTACCAAAGTTTTCAAATGCCATGGCCATATGTTTACATTGCATATGTGCCTTTCTGCAAATGTATTTCATAAATGTACCCAAGCATATCCACTGACATTGTATATATTTGTGGTAGAGTATATCCTAGATATATGGAGAGAATACTTTGCATGAACTGCTCAAGCTGTACTACTTCAGAAAATTCCTTTGTTATGGTCTAAATACATTCTATGGATGATGAGTAAAGGAAAATGAATTGTAGGGGATCCTGAGCTATAAGTATTAGGAATGTGGACCCTTAGGGAGGCTTGAAACTGAAGGAGTCATTATTTCTCTTGATACCCAAACTACTGCTGTGAGTGCTTAGGTTATCCCAGAGTGGGATTCCAAAGTAAAATGTATACAACCTACCCTGTAAAACAGGCCACATTTCACAATTAATTTGAAAGTATCCTTTGCTTTTCTAGGTGCTGGTGGCCCTATTGCTGGGTCAAAAGGTATGTACAGTTTTATAGTACTTTGGGCCTAGTTACAAATTACTCTTTGGAATGGTTGAACCAGTTCACAACAATGCATCAGTGTCCCAAATTTTCCCATTTCCCCTCTACAACATTTGTCATTTTTCTTTTCTGTCATATTGGCCAATCTGATGGGTGTGAGGTAGCACCTCAGGGTTGTTTTAATTTGCATTTCTCTAATTAATAGATATTTAGAGCATTTTTTTAATGTAACTATTGATAACTTTGACTTCTTTGACAATTTATCAATTAAGAATGGCTTTTATTTTTATAAATTTGGCTTTGTTCCCTATATATTTGAAAATTTGAATGTTTTTCTTTTTAATCAGAAAAAATCATGCTGCAAAAAATTTTCCCTAGTTTTCTGCTTTCCTTCTAATTTTGGCTGCATTGGTTCTATTTGCGTAAACCTTTTTAATTTCATGCAATCTAATTTACTTATGATATTACCCTTTATGTCAAGATCATTTACTCATTTTGATTCTCTTTGGTATACAGTATGAGGAGAATAATGTTTTATTATATTAATTTTGCTATTAGCCATCTTGGATAAACATTAAGGAGACTGATACACTATAACAGCAGAATCCTCAGGGAAATGTGTCCAATTATATGATATAACATAAATTGTCCACAGGAGAAACAAACTAGTATTTTATTAACATTCTAGAATGTAGATGTAGTCATGAGATGGAAATGAGTAAGATAAAAGTCAGTTCTTGTGAGAAGTTTTGAGAATATTCTTGGGCAGCCTAAAATGGTGTGCTTTAAAGCATATCCTGCCAAGTAAAAGAATAAAGCTAACCTAACTCTTTAATCTTCTGAGGGCTCAAATTACTTTGTGTTCCCAGGGCCAGAATTCAGAAAGTAGTGATCTACAACAGAGGGAGAGACCATTTTTTCAACAATGGAGTTTGAGGGAGGTATTAGTAACTTAGGATTACTAGCAACTCACTCATTTGTTCCAATAAGAAAACAAGTTCATCTGAATTAGAGAAAAATCTCAATCACATAAGACTTTAAAGAGAATATATTTATAACTCAGAAAAACAGTAATTTAAGCTAGGAAAACAGTACTACCCCATGAAAGCCCTGAGGTACAAGCTTTAATGAATAAATAGGAATGATTTGTATATGCCATATCAATTCTTCATGAGGAAGCAGAGAGAAGCTATATGTTACTATGAAAAGGGCAATGGCTGCAGAATCAAAGAAATAAGTTCAAGACTAGCCTCTGACATTTACTACCAACATGACCTTGGACAAATTATTTAACCTTTCTGTTTAAGGTCCTTTCTGGTCTTCAGTTTCCTCATCCTTTAAGATATTGTCTAGATCTAAATCTATGCACTTGTGATCCAAAGATGTGAAGGGAAAAGGCCTGTTCTCTTTTTTAAAAATTATTATTATGTAATTAATTATTTACTTTTAGAAATCATTTTCTTAAAATTTTGAATTCTAGAAACTCTTTCTTCCTGATCCAGTCCCTCCCCCACCAATTGAGAGGCCAAGCAATATAATTTATACATGTAAAGTCAGGGACATCCTCTCAATCAACAGACATTATTTCTGCTAAGCTTCATGTGGGAGACAAAGAAGGCCCTATCCTCAAATAATCTGCAATTTAGTTTAAGAGAAAAACCCAACGTATAAAAAAGATAATGATGCAAGATCAGGTGATAAATGGTTTGGGACGGTTTACAAATGGAATATAGATTGAGAAAAGAGAAGTCACTGTGGGCTCAAATTGGTGAAGCTTCACTGAGAAGGTTGGATTTAAGCTGAGACCTGAAGGATGAGTAGGACTTTGATGGGCTAAGAGGCATAATCCCATTTATTCTTCTAATTTGCTTAGCAAACCCCCTTTCATAGATACTTCAAAGGTAGAATTCAGTCCAACTCATATCACCATAGTCCCACTTCTGATTTAAGGGGCTTTGACTTGAGGAGGCTACTCGGCATGCTGATCTGAAGGATGGAGCATTCATTGGAGGGCATACTCAAAGGATGCATTGCATCCAGGTATCTGCATGCAAATGTTGAAGTCCTAAATCTGCATTCCCAGCCCAGCCCATGAATTCTGAGATCCTCTACAACAGTTTCCCAGTCCCAAACCCTGGCATCCCAGGTATCCCAAAGAGGTACAGCTGACAGATGAAAGGAGAAATTGTCAGGGTTTAAGGATCTGAAGGCAACAGCTCAGGGAAGATTAGCCTCCACAGAACAGGGAGAAATAAGCCTTGATATAGAAAAAATAATGAGCTGTGATTTTATTTTGTGTTGCAACTCTGATACTGACTGTATCCCAAAATGCTTTTCTGAGCTGGATCATGCATAAAAGATGTAGAAAGAAATTAAGAGGCATCAGCGAGGGAGTAAAGATGGAATTTGCAAAGAAATGGAGATTTGAGAGGATTGCGAAGGGAGAGCACAGGCAGGGAAGTTCCCATCTGAGTGTCTGAAGAAGAATCTCAACAGTGCCATCTGTTGGACCTCACTAGAGTGATCCTAGGATCTTGTGGAAAGGATTGTAAATATGTAGGATTCAGGGACATGATACTGACTGTCCACAGAGACCACGGAGGGTATTCTACAGTGCAGTGGGGGTGGGGGTGAGAGGGGATGTGTTGGGGTGTTGAGTGTAGACTATACTCAATTCTCCCATATTAGTACTTACACATACCCCACAGAAGATTTTCTTCAAATCCCCAGGGGAGACAATCTACAATTCTCAGCTTATGCTTCAGAACATGTCGCCCTGAACCTCTGTGTCTATAAGTCAATTATTCTTCAGCTCTGGGTTTCTAGAAAGCAGTGGCTCTCCCACCCATTTGGGAACTCCTCTCTTAAAATTTCCCCCACAGTTATCATCATATTAGAGATATCTTCAACAAAGAATCCTGAATCTTATGGATTCATGCCCCTGTGCCCCACCTGAGTGGTCAGAATCTGATTTGTTCTACTTTGTGACAGACAAAAGGAATATAGAAGGGTCTGGTTGGGAGGGGGATAGCCTTTTGTTTTTAATATTTGTGACAATCTCATGGGGCAGAATGATAACCACATGTTTTCTTTGGTTTAAAGAGTTGTAAATCTTGCTGATAGCTATATTTATTTAAGGTTCTCCAGAGCTAGGTAAGAAGTGTATCCTCCCAGATGGCCATCACTAGTGCTGAACTATAGGGATCAGTGGTTTAGAGATGCAAGGAACCTTAGAGGCCACTTAATGCAATCTTCCCATTTTGTGGACATGGAAACTGAAACCTAGAATGGTTAAGTAATTTATTGGAAAACCCAAAGTTAGTATAAGTAGCAGAACTGGGATTTGAAGCCACATTTTTTTTCCTTTTAGGTGAGGCAATTGGGCTTAAGTGACTTGCCTAGAGTCACACAGCTAGTATTAAGTGTCTGAGTCTGGATTTGAACTCAGGTCCTCCTGACTCCAGGGCCAGTGCTCTATCCACTGCACCACCCAGCTGCCCCTTGAAGCCACATCTTCTGACTTTAATCCAGTGCTCCTGATTTTCCTAAGGAGATAGATAGATTATATGACTTGCCCAAGGTCATCTAGCTAATATGTCTCAGAAACAGAACTGGTAGCCAGGTCTTCTATAGTGCATGAACTATAGCAACAATATTGTGCTTGCTGGGTCATTTGTTACCCAAAGACCTAAAATGGAAAGTGGAGTAGGAAGAGGATACCCTGGAGAGCCTGCATGATGTAAAGGAACGAAAGCTGTAATGAGAACCAAAAAACTGGCATCTAGTCTCAGCTCAGCCATTACTAGCTGTATGACCTTCAGAAACTTACTTCAAATTAAATTAATTTTAATATATATTTTTTAAAAAATAAGCATGTACTGTATATAGGATGAAACAGCTGGGTGGCACAGTGAATAGAGTGCTGAGCCTAGAGTCAGGAAGACACCTTTTCCTGAATTCAAATCTGGCCTCAGACACTTACTTACTAACAATGTGACCCTGGGAAAGTTACTTAACCCCGTTTACATAAATTTCCTCATCTATAAAATGAGCTAGAGAAGGAAATGGTAAACCACTCCCACGATCTCTGCTGAGAAAACCCCAAATAAAGTCGCAAAAAGTTGGACATGACTGAACAACAGCTAAACAATATAAAATAAGCAATAAGTAAACAATATACAGCCCTGTGCTGAATTCTGGGTATAAAAAAGCTAAGTTAAAGGGTAATGGATGGGGCAGCTAGATGGCGCAGTGGTTAGGGCACCAGCCCTGGATTCAGGAGTACCTGGGTTCATATCCGGCCTCAGACACTTAACACTTACTGGCTGTGTGACCCTGGGCAAGTCACTTGACCCCCATTGCCCCGCAAAAAAAAAAAAAAAACCCAAAGGGTAATGGATAACAAAATTTTAAAAAGCTTAAGGGTAACAAAATCTCTGTCCTGAAAAACCTTGCAATCAAGTAGGGGAGGGTGGAATATATAAAAATGTGTATGATATTTCTAATGTCTAAAATGCAGGTCTATTCTCTGGGCCTCAGTTCCCCCACCTGTAAAAGGAGGTAGCTAGAATAGATAATCTGTAAGGGACTTTCTAGCACAAAAACCCCTTAACATTATGGGTCTTATCTGGGGACTCTATAAATATTCATTGATTGAATACCCATTGAATTAGATCTCAGTTACCTTCTATAGATCAAAGTTATTAAAGAGAAAGATAATCAGGTCATTCAACTGAGAGGTGTCATGGTATAGTAGGAAAAGCATTGTATTTGGAATTTGAGAATCTGAATTCAAATCCTGGTCCTGTTATTAGATGGATGACAAGCAAGTCACTTGCTGACCTCAGCATCTTCACTTGTAAGATGAAGCTTATTGGTTTTCATGACTATATGAATGTATAAGCTACATATGTAGCCCTATAAGCCATGTTTTGTAATCTCTGGTAGGATAATACATTTCCCACAGAAACCCAGCTCAAGAAGCCAACACTTGATATTCAACCCTTCTTCTATGGGCTTATTGCCTACTACATGACTTTTGCTAGAGGTCTACGGCAAATATTCAAATGAAAATATGACGATTTTATTCATGTTTTATTAAAGCACTGTTTGTCATTATGCATATATCCCTGAGATGAAATGACTTGGGCACTTGGAGAGAGACAGAACCTTCTGATTGTTTGCCAACGTCTTCCCCATATCAATAAAATACAGTAAATATGAAGGTCAGGGCCAGTTTTCCTTCCTTTATTTGTAGTGGTAAATGTCATTTAGTGAAAGTAAAGCAATTCACCAGGTTTATGCATTCATACGGTAATACAGCAATTTTCTTTCTGCTGTTACTCCAATCTCCAAAGTCCTCTGCTATTTCTCAGGGTGGATAGCCAGTAATCGGCCAAGCTATGGAGTTAAAAAGCATTGTTTGCTCTTCAGGTTTGCTCCATAAATATACCCCATGCCTACTGCCTACTGAATGTTTAGGGAATATTAAAGAAGCAGCCAAGAACCCACAGTTCCCAGTGGGTCTAAACACAGCCCCGCTGCAACCCAAACTTTCCATTCTCTCCCTCAGCCCAGAGAAATTCTCACATTTTTAATAGGCAGACTTAAAATTCCACTCGCTCATTTGTGTCATTCATATGAATCAAGTTTGTTCTACTGTAAGAGAAGAGAGTCTTTTCCTCCAAATTAGGACTTAACAAGGGAAAATTAAATGAACCCGCAGCTTCTAAAGAGGCTTGATTCTCCAAGTGCCAATTTTCACAAATATTCATATTCTTCCAAGTACAAAAGTCGGGGGAAGTTCATTCCATGACAAAGCACCCCAGAGCTTACCCCCACTGTTCTGTGCCCTAGCCCAGAGAGGGTGTGTGTGCATGTGTGTTTGTGTGTGAATGTGTGTGTGTATGCATGCATGCACATAAAAATCTTCCATGTTTTCCTTCTGATTTTAACTATTGTGGTGTCAACTGAAAAGACCAAAATAGGGTTGAAACTAGAATTTATCTTAACCACACACTGGGCAAAATGAGCATGAATGTTCCAAATACATGTGTTAACAGAGGTGGGAGAATTGGAGAGCCAGAATTCCATAACTGATAATCAATAGTTCACACCAGTTTCAATCTGACAGCTACAATAGGGTTTTAGGGGCAAAAGCCCAGAGACTTGAGCTCCATTGTGTAGGCAATGAGAAAGCAACATGAAGCTGACTGATTCTAGCCTTATTCTAATAGGAGAGAAACAATAATAATCATTTTCATAGCCCATACATTTAAGGGAGAACAAACAGCTAGATAGTGCTGTAGATAGAGTTTTGAATTTGGAGTTAGGAAGTTGAATGTTGAGTTCAGAAGGTTGCCTGTAGAGAGTTTAAAAGAGTTAAAATCCTCCCTGAAACACTGACTAGCTGTATGATCCAGGGCAAGTCACTTAATCTCCCTCAGCCTTCATTTCTTCATCTGTAAAATGGGAATAATAATAGCACTTCCCTCATAGGGTTGTTGTAGAAATCAAATTAAATATGTGTGTATATCTGTGTCTCTATCTAGTAAATAACCTTAAGCTATATAAATGCCATTATTTTGGATAATGTTTTATGGTATCATATATATATATATATATATATATACACATACAATTTGATCTGCAAAACCTCATGATATAAGTGCTATTAATAGCTAGTATTGATGAAGGTTTTTAAGATTTGCAAAGTACTTTACACTGTGACCTCATTGGATCCTCCCAACCACCCTGTGAGGTAGGCGCTATTATTTTTTAATCATAAAAGTATTTTATTATTTTAGTTACATGTAGAAATAGTTTTCAACATTTGTTTTCATAAAATTTTTAGTTCCAAATTTTTCTCCCTCCCTCTCTCCTTTCCCTGCCCCCTCCCCAAGACAGAAAATAATCTGATATAGGTTATATATGTACAATCACATTAAACATATTTCTGCATTAGTCATATTGTGAAAGAAGAATCAGAACACAAGGGAAAAACCTCAAATAAGAAAAAAGCCAAAAAGTAGAAACAATTTGGTTAAATCTGCATTCAGAATCCACAGTTCTTTTTTCTGGATCTGGAGAACATTTTCTATGATGAGTTCTTTGGAATTGTCTTGGATCATTGAACTGCTGAGAAGAGCCAAATCTATCACAGTTGATCATCAAACAATGTTACTGTTACTGTGTACAATGTTCTCCTGGTTCTACTCACTTCACTCAGCATTAGTCCACTTAAGTCTTTCCAGGTTTTTCTGAAATTGGACTGCTCATTGTTTCAATTGCTCAATAGTTTTCCACTACATTCATATACCACAACTTGTTCAGCCAAGCCCTAATTGATGGCATTCCCTCAGTTTCCAATTCTTTGGTAGTCGACACTATTATCTCCATTCCACAGATTAGGAAAATGAGACTTACTTGTACAGTGCCACACAGCTAGTGAATATCTGAAGTAGGATTTTAACTCAGGTCTTCCTGGCTTCAAATCCAAAATAACTTCAAGGGCTATCTTGCATTTGGTCTCAAAGGGTAAAACCAGGAACAATGGGTGGAAATTTTAGTGATATCAGGAAAAAATTCTTAACCATTAAGGCAAACCAAAAATACAGTAGTAGAAGGTTCTGCCTCCTTCTTGGAGAACTTCGAGTAGAGGTTAGATGTCCATTTGTCAGATATGCCATAGCAGGGGCTCTTTGGGGATATGATTTGGACCATATGACCACTAAGATCCATTCCAACTCTGAAGTTCTGTAATTATGTGAAATTAAAGCTCAGAGAGATTTAAAGACTTACCTATGGTCCCATAGCTAATAAGTATCAGAAGCATAATTTGAACAAAGGTCACCCTGACTCCAAAGTCCAGCATTCCTTCTACTAAGCCTTACTGTAGCCCATGATGGGGGTGTACACATGTGCATACATATACTAAACCACAAAGTCTCACAGACCTGAAGACAGAACCAATATCATCTTTTTGGGGGGAGTGGGATTTAGTGAGGCAATTGAGGTTAAGTGACTTGCCCAGGGTCACACAGCTAGTAAGTGTTAAGTGTCTGAGGCCAGATTTGAACTCAGGTACTCCTGACTCCAGGGCAGGTGCTCTATCCACTGTACCACCTAGCTTCCCCGAACCAATATCATCTTACGTTTGCCTACTAGGAATCATCCCATGTCTCTTCTCAATTTTGGGTCTAACTTCCTTGAGAATGCCAACAAGAAGAGATTCTTCCACTTCCTCTCTCAGTTTCTTTTAAACAATCTACAAGTTGACTTTTGACCTCTACATCCAACTGAAACTACTCTTCAAAGTTAGCCGTGATCTCTTAACCGTCAAATCTTATGACCTTTTTTTTAAACTGCCATGCTCCTTGACCTCCCTGCAGCCTTTCATACTGTCAAACTCTATTTTCTTCTTGATACCTTCTTCTTATCAAGTTTCCATGATACTCCTTTATTTTGGTTCTCCTCTTGTCTGACCATTCCTTCTCACTGTCTTTTGGTAGATCTTCATACAGGTCATAAGACACTAATTGTAGGACTCTGTCTCAGGCCTCTTCCCTTTTCCCTCTATACTATTTCACTGGGTGACTTCATCAACTCCCATGGGTTCAATATCATCTCTCTGTTTATGATTATCAGTTCTACTTCTCTAACCCTAACCTCTCTCTTAACCTCCCTATTTGAATCTCTAGCTATCTATTAGACATTTCAAACTGGATATCCCATTGACATCTTAAATTCATCATATCCAGAACTGACCTCATTATCTTTCTTTCAAACCCTCCCCCACTTGTAAATTACCCTGTTAATGTCAAGATTGTCACCATTCTCCCAGTCACCTTGGTTCATAACTTAGGCGTCATCTTCAAATCCTCATTCTCTCTCACCTCAAATCTATTGCCAAGTCTTGATGATTTTCCCTTAATACCATCTCTTGTAAACACCCCTTTCTCTACCCTGACACTGCAACCACCATTGAATACACCATCATCACCTCACATTTTGACTATTGCAGTAACCTGTCTAGGTGATCCCTATGCCCTCAAGTCTAGATCCCTGCTCCAGTTCATCCTTCACTCAACTCTCAAATTAATCTCCCTAGAATGTGGATTTTATCATGTCACATCGTCATACACACATAAACACACAAAACACACACACACACACACACACACACACAAACGCACCCTATTCAATATTCTCCAGAAACAAATATGAAATTTTCTGTTTAGCGTTCAAAGTCCTTCATAAAAATTGGAACACTAATGTATTGTTGGTGGAGTTATAAACTGATCCAACCATTCTGGAGAGTAATTTGGAGCTATACCCAAAGGGCAATCAAACTGTGCATACTTTTTTTTTTTTACAGATTGAAGTATAATTTTATTTGTTAGCTCCTCTTTCTAAAGGTATTTTGTCCATTTTCTTTTTTTTTATTTTCTCTTTTATTTTTTTTTTACATATAAGGTATTTTATTTTTTCTGTTACATGTAAATATAGTTCTCAACTTTTGTTTATACAAGCTTTACAATTTCAGATTTTTCTCCCTCCCTCCCTCCCCTCCCTCCCCCCTCCCCTAGACAGCAGGTAATCTGATATAGGTTATATCTATATATCTATATACATATACATATACATATATATATACACACACACATATATATATATCCATAATAACATTAATCATATTTCTTCATTAATCCTGTTATAAGAGAAAAAATCAGGGCAGTAATGCAAAACCTCAAAATTGAAAAAAAAAAAACAACAGCACCCAAAACAAAAGAAATAGTATGGTTCAATCAGCATCTATATTCCACAGTTCTTTTTTTTTTTCTTGGATTTGGAGATCCTCTTCTATCATGAGTGGAACTCTTCTGTACCATTGCATTGGTGAGAAGAATATAGTCCATCACAGTAGGTCAACACTCAATGTTGATGATACTGTGTACAATGTTCTTCTGGTTCTGCTCATCTCACTCATCATCAGCCCACTCAAGACCCTCCAGGTTTCTCTGAACTCCTCCTGCTCATCATTTCTTACAGCACAATAGTATTCCATTGTATTCATATACCACAACTTGCCCAGCCATTCCCCAATTGATGGGCACCCCCTCAACTTCCAATTCCTTGCCACCACATAAAGAGCAGCTATAAATATTTTTGTACATGTGGGTCCCTTACCCCTTTCCATGATTTCTTTGGGAAAAAGACCTAAAAGTGGAATTGCTGGGTCAAAGGGTATGCACAGCTTATCGCCCTTTGGGCATAATTCCAAATTGCTCTCCAGAATGGTTGGATCAGTTCACATGTGCATACTTTTTGACCCAGTAATACCACTACTAGGTCTGAATCCCAAAAGATCATAGAAAATGGAAAAGGATCCATATGTACAAAAATATTTTTAACAGCTCTCTTTGTGGTGGCAAAGAATTGGAAATAGAAGGAATGTCCATCAATGAATAAAAAGGTTGTGGTATATGAATGCAAGGGAATACTATTGTGCTATAAGAAATGATAAGCAGGCAGATTTCGGAAAAACCTGGAAGGACTTACATGAACTGATGCTGAGTGAAGTGAGCAGAACCAGGAGAGCATTGTACACAGCAACAGTAACATTGCATGATGATCAGCTGTGATAGACTTGGCTCTTCTCAGCAGTGCAATGATCTAAGACAATTCCAAAGGACTCATGATGGAAAATGTTCTCCACATCCAGAAAAAAGAACTGTGGATTCTGAATGCAGGTTGAACCATACTGTTTCTACTTTTTGGCTTTTTAAAAATTTTCTGAGGTTTTTCCTTTGTGTTCTGATTCCTCTTTCACAATATGACTAATGCAGAAATTTGTTTAATGTGATTGTACATGTATAACCTGTATCAGATTGCTTGCTGTCTTTGGGGGCGGGGAAGAGAAGGTAGAGAGGGAGGGAGAAAAATTCAGAACTAAAAATGTTATGAAAATAAATGTTGAAAACTGTCTTTACATGTAACTGGAAAATAATAAAATACTTTTATTATTTAAAAAGTCCTTCATAACCTGTCCTCCCCCCTCCTACCTTTCCAGTCTTCTTAGACCCCACAACATACTCCCATGACAATAGCATCTTTGTACTTCCTCACCCAAGGCTTTCATTCCATCTCCATATTCTGGACATTTTCAGTAACTATTCCATGTATCTGGAATTTTCTCCATCCTCATCTTTGCTTCCTGGCTTCCATGGCTTCCTTCAAGTCCCTATAGAAGTTCCCACATTCTACACCAACTCTTTCCTGATTCCCCTTAATGATAATGCCTTCCCTCTATTGATTGACTCTAACTTATCCTGTATATATCTTGTTTGTACAGAATTGTTTTCCTGTAATCTTCCCCAATAGACTGTGAGCTTTCTTTGTGTCCCCAAAACTTAACACAGAACCTGGCACAGAGTAGGGACTTAAGAAATAGTTACTTACTGCTTGGATACACTTAAAACTTTTCAAAGTACTCTTCCTATATTCACTTCATGGAATCCTCAAAAGAGCCCAATTGAAGTGGAGATGGCTTATGTTGGAAGTAGTGAGAGGTTGTAGAAAGATTTGGGGCCACAGGATGTAGGCTAGAATATTACCTCTATTACCTGAGCAACTTACTTCAATTCTCTGGAACTCAGTTAAAGAGGATGGCCTAGACGGCCCCTAATATTTATTTTAGTTTAACATTTTATAGATGGAAACTGAGCCTCAGAGAGGTTGGGTGACTTTTGCAGAGTTGCACAGCTCTCCAGTAGCTGAGTGGTGCTTGAACCCAATGTTTCTGACTCCAAGACCACAACTTTTCTTATTCTACCTTTCCAAAAATTAATAAACATTTACACATCCAAGATACTTTATAATTTTAAAGCATTTTCTCTCCTGGGATCTCACATTTGACCCTCACAGTAGCCTTGTGAGGTGTTTGAAAACATAACCATGAAATGTACCAGTATATATGGTTTCAGGATCAAGATTCCCTTCCTTAAAGAATGATACATTTACATTGGGATCACATTTACACGAACACCTAATACCCACGTGTATATTTGCCCAGGCAAGAGAAATGGCTTTGTTTTCTCCTTCTAAATTCCATTTATACTAAAATATTTCATTGGTAGTTGTTTCTTTAAAGGCAATAGACCATAGATCCACAAAATTACCTTTGCAAAATATTTCTCTATTAAAAACTTCATGTTTGTTTCCAAACAGTGCAATAATAGTCTTAGGGGAACAGGAGAATCTAATTAAAATGGCAAGACCTTGTCTCTTGGTAATTCTGGCAGCCTTAGTGTTTCAAGGCTACAGAGAGCTCAGTTCCAGTATTTCTCTTTCCTTAGGGGATTTTTAAAAATTGTATGACCTAATACATCCCAATGGATAATAGGTGAGGCAGGTTAAAAAGCATCCTGTAGCATCAACCCAAAAGCACTACCCTGAAAGAAGAGGTCAAACCATCTGCCACTATCTAGATTAGAATAAGCTCAGAATGCCATCTCTTCCCTATGTCCGAGTTCTACTTTCTTGCTTCTGGCTTTGGAGATCTTTTACTCCCTCTTCAGAGTGGATATACCTTTATACTCCTCTTCCTCCTCCTTCTGCTTCTTCTCCTCTTCCTCCTTTCATTCTTCCTGCTTGTCCTTGTCATCATCATTACATCAGCATCAGCATAAATCATGTCTCAATAACTTTATTATTTAGAAAACATTTCCCCTGAAAAAGTCTTTGAGACCCATAGTTCAACTATCTCTATCATCATTTTACAGATGAAAAAACTGGGACTCAAAAACCTCCTCAAGATGATATATCTTGGGGCAGCTAGGGGGCACAGTGGATAGAGCACTGGCCCTGGAGTCAGGAGGACCTGAGTTCAAATCCGACCTCAGACACTTAACACTTACTGCCTGCGTGACCCTAGGCAAGTCACTTAATCCCAATTGCCACACACACACACACACAAGATGATATGTCTTATTAATGGTAGAACCTGAGACTCAAAACAAATCTTATTTATAGACCTGCATTCTCATGGAGGAGTCCTGCCCCAACATTCCAGTAAAAAACAAAAACAAAACCTTATTTTTAGGTAAAAAATCGACCTGAAGTGATCGTAAATTTGAACGGGAAAATATCTTAAAATAAATTGTTGTGCTATTTTCAAGTACATTTAATAGTCTATATGAGCTTGTTGCAAAATGTTGCAAAGTAGGCCTTGAGGGGCCTACTTTAATGAATAAATATAGGAATAATATAGAGAATAATTCTATGATTTCATTGTTATAGACAACTCCTAGGTGAGGAAAATATCTTTACCAATGCAGATCAGCACCTTTCCTACAACTTACTATTGTGGGGACCAATTTTTAATTGGGGAGTGCTAGCTAAGTGGCTTGCCACAATATTGGGGCAAGGAAGGAGACCGGCAGCCTCCCTCAAAACAGAACAAGATTTATTTTAACAAGAATGAACTTAAAAAAAAAACCACAAACAGGATCAGTAGGATCAAGGGAAAGGAAATAAAATGGGGAAAGGGAAATTATAATACCTGAAAAAATACCACCGCCCAGTAATCAGCTGAAAATACGCAGCAGAACCCCTGTTGCTTTCCAGCTTCCACCTAGAATGCCCAATTCTCCTCCCCCAAACCTAGAAACACCCCACACAGCCCCAGCCAATGGGATGGCCGCTCTGACAATCACATGACTGCCCTCACTAGGCTTCCAATCATTATAATTTTGCCAGGCCCATGTAGGCGTCAGTGAGCAGTGATGAGGTGAGGTGCCAGAGCCCTGGCAAAGGCTACAACCAGTGAGTGGAGCACTGTGCGGTTTTCGGAGCCCCAGGCCAGTGTGCACCGAGGCATAAAAGCCTCAAATAACAATTAATTCTTTACACTATCTTGCAGAATTATTTAGAACCCTTAGAGTATAAGTGCCACACCCAGGGTCAGATAGCCAGGACTGGGACATGAACCCAGATCATCTTGGCTTCAAGGACATCTCCTGATTCACTACACACACAATAGAGCTGCCTCCCAATCAACAAATAGGTGAAATATTTTTTGGCACATCAACTGTATGTGGACTAGCCAATAAAATGCTTTAAGACATTTGTTTATGGAATAGATTAGTTACACAATACACAGTAGTAAATTGCCATAGTAATCTAATATTTAATAAACTCACAGACCCCAACCTCTGGGATAAGAACTCACTATTTGATAAAAACTACTCGAAAAACTGGAAAGCAGTTGGATATAAACTAAGTATACAACATCTCATATAATAAGATAAGGTCAAAATGAAATAGAAATAAGGGGTGATAACCATAAAAAATTAGAAGAGCAAGAAATAGTCTGCCTGTCAGACCTATGTAGAAGGGAAAAGTTTATGACCAAACAAAAGATAGAAAGAATTATAGGATGTAAAATGGATAATTCAGATTACATAAAAAATTAAGTTTTTGCACGCACACACACACACACACACACACACACACACACACACACACACACACACACACACACACACACACACCCCAAACCAATGTAGCCAAGATTAGAAAAAGAGTAAAGAACTGGGAGGAAACTTTTCCAGCAAATTTCTCTGATAAAGGCCTCATTTCTCAAATATGTAAAGAACTGAGTCAAATTTATAAAAATATGAGTCATTCTCTAATTAACAAATGGTTAAAGATATGAACAAGCAATTTTCAAATAAAGAAATCAAAGCAATCTATAGTCCCATGAAAAAAAATGTTCTAAATCACTATTGATTGGAGAAAAGCAAATTAAAACAAGATTGAGGTATCACTTCACATCTATCAGATGATTTAATATAACAGAAAAGAAAAACAAGTGTTGGAGGGGATGTTGGAAAACTGCAACACTAATGCATTGTTGATGGCATTGTGAACTGATCCAAACATTCTGGAGAGCAATTTGGAACTATGCCCAAAGGGAAATCAAACTGTGATTTTGATTTAATCCAGTAATACTACTACTAGGTCTATTTCCCAAAGATATTTTTTTTAATGAAAAGTACTTATTTGACAAAAATATTTATAGCAGCTCCTTTTGTGGTGGCAAAGAACTGGAAATTAAGGGGATCCCCATCAATTGGGGAATGGCTGAACTAGTTGAGGTTCATTATTGTGATGGAATACTATTGTGCTATGTGCTATGAGAAATAATAAGCAGGATGTTTTCAGAAAAACCTGGAAAACTTACATGAATTGATGCAAAAGGAAGTGAGCAGAATCAGGAGAATATTGTATACAATAATAGCATTATTGTACCATGACCAACTGTGAATGACAGTTTTTCTCAGCAATACAAAGATCCCCGACAATTCCAAAACACTTATAATAAGAAGTTTTATCCCACCTCCAGAGAAAGAACTGATGGAGTCTGAATGCAGATTGAAGCACGCTTTTTAAAAACTTCCTTTACTTTCCTTTCTTTTTCTTTCTTTCTTTCTTTCTTTCTTTCTTTCTTTCTTTCTTTCTTTCTTTCTTTCTTTCTTTCTTTCTTTCTTTCTCTCTCTCTCTCTCTTTCTCTATTTCTTTCTCTTTCTTTCTCTCTTTCTCTCTTTCTTTCTTTCTTTTTCTTCCTTCCTTCCTTCCTTCCTTCCTTCCTTCCTTCCTTCCTTCCTTCCTTCCTTCCTTCCTTCCTTCCTTCCTTCTTTCCTTTCTTCCACAATGTGACTAATATAGAAATACATTTTCCATAACTATATATGTATAACCTATATCAAAGTGCTTGCCTTCTCAATGAAGGGTGAAGAGAAAGAAGGCCAGAAGAGAATTTAGAACTCAAAATTTTAAAAAATGAATGTTAAAATTGTTTTATATGTAATTAGAAAAAATAATTTTAAAAAAGCATGTTTACTAAATATACTTCCTACGATCTTGTTTATACTGTTAGCTTCAAAGGAAGAATGAAAATAACTTTCAGCCAGTGGTGTGCTGGCAAATGTTTAACAACCAGTTTTCTTTAAAAAAAAAAAAAGGATGGAAGACAGACCACTTTTGAGTTTACTCTGCTTTAGTAAAATTTTCCTCATCACTTTCTTTAGTCTAGACCATCTACAAAACAATAAATCCAGGGCAGCTAAGTGGTACAGTGAATAGAAAACCAGCCCTGGATTCAGGAGGACCTGAGTTCAAAAATCTGACCTCAGACACATGACACTTACTAGCTGGGTGACCCTGGGCAAGTCACTTAACCCTCATTGCCCTGAAAACAAAAAGAAAACAATAAATCCAGCCCTGATTTGTGATGTTTGCATATTTTCAAGGTATAAATTTTCATACTGAAATTTTTAATAGTTGGAAAGATTGTTTTAGCTAGGTTCAGAACCCTTCTCAGCCCAACCCAGGTAGAATGATCCCAACTTCACAATTTACAATCTATGTGACAGTAAGGTGTCTAGCTTAAGCAAGAAACATTTATTAATGAATAAATGAAATGAATTTATTAATTGCTTATTAGACACTGCACTAAACATTGGAGTTACAGATTTTGTAAAAAAAGCAACGCAGTTCTCGAACTCAATGGACTTATATTCCATTAAGAAAAAACAACATGTTTAGGGCCATGTTTGACAGGGAAGGATAAGGATAGTGAGTTAAACTATAGTGACACCAAATAATGGGCATTGTCTAAACATAATAGAATTACTAGATTATTCTTGCCAGAACAGAAAAGGAAGAAGAGAAAAGAACATGCAGCACTGACATTGTAGGAGGATGATGTGTTTGTCTAGGGCTGGTTAAATAGAATTAATTCTAACCATTTATCTTGGTTCTAGGATGGAACTGAAGGTTCTTTTGAGAGGGTGAGGACAAGAGGGGCACAGTGGCCTAAGTAGACATTGTGCTGGTAGATTCCCTTCTAAAGACAATTCATTTCCACAGTCTGGTTCTCATTTTCTTCACCGGTGAAATAAAGGAGTTGGGCTAGATGGTATCCAAGGTTTCTTTTAGCCCTCTGATCCTATGAATATTGTAATGGCTAATTACTGATATCTTACTGAACTTCCGTGCCCTACCAGGTCACTGGTGAAGGTCACCAGGCAGGGGACCCCAAGGGACATCTTTAAATCCCTGATAATGTCCAGTTCTGCTATAGGACACACACACACACACACACACACAGATTAAAGTGCATTAGGAAGGATTTAGGGTCAAAGTGCTTGTAATAGTAATAATAAAGCAGAGCCAACATGGTAGAGGAAAGGCAGTGATTTGTCTGAGCTCTCCCCAAGACCCCTCCAAATACCTTAAAATAATGCCATAATTCCTAGAACAGCAGAACTCACAAAAGGACAGGGTGAAATAATTTTCCCAGGCAAAGGTTAGCAGGAAAGGTCTTTTGTGCCAGGGTAAGAATGGAGCACAGTCCAGTGCAGGCTGCACCAGTTGCAGACAAGCCCTGGCAAACCATGACCAAGCCTTGGGAGCTACTGAATCAACAATGGCAGTGACAGCTTCTGGAATTCCCAGCTCACAGATGGCAAAAGGGGCAAACAACTGGACAGAAGGAAATTACAGAGGGTATCTTTGCTAGCATTGAGATTGCAGTCCTCAGTGGCAATCCCAGGGCTGGAAAGAGCACTAACACACTAGAGCTTGCAGCTGAAGTGGAGCAGGGATCTTCCTCACAGTTATTCATTAGAAAAGAGGGCTTGTGGTTGCTTGCAGACCAGAACACAGGAGAGTAAGTAGTAAACACACCTCTCCTTAGATCACACCACCTTGGAAGAACTGAAAACTTACAGGTCCCTAGAATTTTCTCTGAAAATAGCTGCACAAATCCCCTGATTGGAACAGTGTGCTCTCCACCCTGGAAGCAGAACTATACTTTAACAAAGAGTTAAAAGTCAAGAAATAGGTTGAGAAAATGGACAAACAAAAAATTCTGACCATAGAAAGTTACTATGGCAACAAGGAAGATCGAAACACATACTCAGAAGATAAAGTCAAAGGTCCTATATCCAAAGCTTCTAAGAAATTAATAATACATAATGATTGATAATAATAATAATCCCTTATATTTGGATAATTGTTATAACCCTTTCATATATTTTCTCTCAATTCTCCTGATGATTTTGTGATGTTACAGGAGTGTAAATCATGGAACACTGGAAGCTCAGAAGAATCTAAACTACAAGTAACACAAAGGTCAATGGAAAGATGAATGCTAGTGAGTGTTAGAAGGGCACAAGATGAGTGATGAAGTGACATAAAAGATATCATTAAAGATACATATGATCAGAAAAGCAGATGTGCTGATCATACACTGAGAATAAAGGGTAATAGGCCAGCAGCCTCAGTATTTCACTGCTGAGTGAAAAATATTCAAAGAACCAGAGGAAAACCTCCAATACAGTGAGTTGTTCCTATATATTGAATTTGTAGAAAGACATGGATGCAATCACATAGAAATAGAAGGTTTCCTTCTTCTGTTCAAGTCTAGTTAGAGCATAAATTATGCTCCCTATCCATAGATTCTTGCAAAGAACAAAAGCTGCAGACTGAATTCCAAATAGTAGAGGTTGAAGTGTCTTCAGCTTTGCCATGGGAAAACTTTACCTCTAGGACTTTATTGTGTGGATGACATAAAAATAACAACAACAATAAATAATAATAACTATAATTTATATAGCACTTTGAGATTTGCAAAATTATTTACAAATGCTATCTCACTTGATCCTCATAACAGGAATGTGCTCTTACTATTCCCATTTCACAGTTGAAGAAACTGGGGCAGAAAGAGGTTAAATGACTTGCTTAGGGTCACAAAGCTATTATGAATCTAAGGACAGATTTGAACTCAGGTCTTCTTAATTTCAGATCAAGAGTTATAGCCAATATGCCTCCCCCAGACTTGGGAGGTGTATCAATGGAGTGGACAATTAAATTGTGGATATATCAGAGTAACAAAGTAAAATGGCTCTATGTGGGAAGTAAAAGAAGAATTTTATCATTGATCTTTAAGGTCCAGAAATCTTGGTTCAGAAAACTATCATGTCCAAGATATGTCTAATACTAAGTGGCAGAGCCAGAAATCAAATGCAATAAGTCCCCAGGACTCCAGATCTACCACCCCATGCCCTAGGTGATAAAGCTGGTCAGTGGAGAATCAAGAAGACATCAAACTGAGGTCCACCATTTCGTACAGTGTCTTAGCCTAAGGAGATGTGGAGTAAATGTTGGTTGAATTGAATTAAATTGAATTGAATTTACTCTAGATTCTAGGATCTTTCTTCAACATCACAAGGCTTTTCTACTGAATTTCCTGCCCCTGAGGAGTTCTTTGTCAAAGGATAACGACAGATTCTTTTTCTTCTGATTTAAATATAACAATTTCCCTAGGATGTACTGTGCCTCTGAACAGCAAAGAGATTCAAACCCAGGTCTGCTTTACTTGAAGTCAAACTGTCTATTCACTCTAGTACCCAGCTGCCTAATAGCTAGGGATATCAGGAGCAGTTTCATACAGACAGCATTGAATGAGCTGAGGTTTGAAAAAAAGCAGGATCTCTAAGGAGGGCAGGTAGGTGGCGCAGCACATTGAATGTCTATCCTAGAGTCAGGAGGACCTGAGTTCAAATCAGGCCTCAGGTTTTTACCAACTGTGTGACTCTGGACAAGTCACTTAACTCAGTTTGCCTCAGTTTCCTCACCTGTAAAACATGGCAAATATCTTTGCCAAGAAAACACCAAATCAGGTTAGAAAGAGTCAGACAAGACTAAACAACAACAAAGAATTTCTAAAAGGGCCAAAATGAGGAGCGAGACATGAGCCTTAATTGGGTGAGGGGCTTGATACTTCCCCCAGCATTATGCCTTTTTATCTAATAACAAATAGATCATAAAATGCCAAGAGAGAACCTGCTATATTTATTGATTTATTGATGTGTTGCTCTAGTATTCTTGTGCTGGGGAAGGGGTCAGGGGAGAGAGGTGCAGAGATAACATTGATGACCTGGAGTATTTGAAGGAAGGTAACCCCGCTGGGAGGGAGGAGTTGCCATTGCTTACCTCTCCTGGGCAGGACTAAAGCAATGGTTTGAAGTTTCAAAGAGGAAAATTTCATTCCTTAGGATGAAACATCTTATTTTCATCAGAACAATTTAAAAGTACAATAACTAGGTAGTTTTAGGAAGTTGGAGGTTCCACTGATTATCTGCAAGAAGAATTTACTGTAAAGGAATATGTGGCATTGAGAAAAATTACCTCAGTATCTCAGAGATACTGGGATTCTGCAATACTCTTGCTGCTTTATTCACAGAGTAGTTGCAGGGCAAGTATTCAGTGAACCTAAAAGCTCTGTAGAATTATGAGTTGCGATGATGATGACTTGATAGACTCTAAAGAGACCCCCTTCCTAGTAGCTACATCCCACCCACCCCTTTCCACCAATGCAGAGTTCTCACTTTTCAGCTGCCTCTGGTAATAGCAGGAGCTTCCCATTGTGCAAGGAAACCTAAGCTGGCTCCCTCCCACTGAGCAGATAAATGTGAGGGAGTGAGGGAGTCCATGGAACATGGTGGACACTCCAGGAGTCCTGTCTTGGGGGTCTTCAAATATTGTGTTAGTCTCTGCTTGCTGTTGAGCCCTTTTCTGTAGGAATTCTGGTAGGCAAGCCTATTCCTTGTTCCCAGACTTCTTTCTTGATTACAAAAGTTGTGTTACAACTGGGCTCACTCTATCTGGTGTTGAACTTTTGTCTTGGTGTGGCTCTCAAGGGCGATAAATTTTCTTTCTTTAATATACTAATATCCAGGGAAAGAACTGATAAGTAGAAGTATGTATAAAATTATATATATATATATATATATATATATATATATATATATATAAATTTTCAGCCAACATTATTATACTTACTGCACTCTATAGTCCAAATACAATAGGCTTCTCTCTGTATGTATATCTATCTATCTATCTATCTATCTATCTATCTATCTATCTATCTATCTATCTATCTATCTATACCTATTTGTGTCTAATGATAGCCATCTCTGGGGCAGGGAAAAGGAAATAATATGTAAAGAACTCTGTACATCTATGTGAATTATATGTGAGTCAATGATCAGGAGGATTTTATAAAATTAGCTAATAAGTACCAATTATAGCAACCACAAGCCAATCTTTGTATGCATGAGTCTCAAACATCTGGAGGCCTCTTATTTTCCTATTTTACATTGTTTTAATATATTGATTTTTGGTGGATTTCCTTTATCCTGTTGTTCAAAAGCAGTATTGTTAAAACCACTAATAGATATAAAAAATTTGCTGTACTCTTGAATAAAACTGTAAATTGGACTTATTTTAAAAAATATTTTCCTTAACAGTTGATGTCACTTTCCTACTCAAAAAATTCTAATTGCCTCTAGGATAAAATATAAACTCTTCTCTTTTTCTTTTAAAGCCTTTTACAACTTTGTCCCAATTTGCTTTTATTTTTCAGCCAACATTATTATACTTACTGCACTCTACAGTCCAACCACAAAGGGCTTTTGTTTCTCACATTGCACTCCATTCCTTGTCTCTGCCTTTTCAGTGGCCTCCCCATATGGGTAATGAATTTCCTCACTTCCAGATTCTAGATGAGCTCAATTCCTTCTACTAGCACCTTCTGCACAAAGTATTTTCTGACCTCCTCCACCCCATACTGGTAGTACCTTCCCTCCTTAACTTTATTGTTGTTTGGTCATTTCAGTTGTGTCTGACTCTTCATAACTCCATTTGGGGTTTTCTTGGCAAAGATCCTGGAGTGGTTTTGCCATTTCCTTGTCTAGCTCATTTTATAGTTGAGGAAACTGAGTCAAACAGGATTAAGTGACTTGCCCAGGGTCACACAGCTGGTAAGTGTCTAAGGCCACATTTGAACTTAGGAAAATGTCTTTCAGACTCCAGGCCTGCCTCTCTATTCACTGTGTTACCTAGATGTCCCCTCCCTCCTTTATTATCTCATTCATTCATTCATTCATCTATTTATTTGTTTGTTTATTCATTCATCTATTCATGTGTTCATTTATTTGTTTGTCTAAATTTTTATTAATTTATTTACTTGCTTGTTTATTTATTTGCTTATTTGTTCATCTCTATTCATTCATTTGTTTGTTTATTTTTTGGAATATATTACATGTATACTTGAATATGTATGTAGAGATGCAGCCTGGCAATTGTTCCTGTGGTTTCCTGAAAAACCCCAGAAACACCGTTTTTGCCACCAATGTCCTTGGCATTATCAAATCATTCAAATCAGAAATTGGCATAATTTTATCAGTGGAAATGACATTAAAGAAAAGGACAAATGGGACCTTTCCATTTGACTTGCAACTGAAACCTTTCTTATGTGTTATCTCCTCCATTAGAATATGAGCTTGTTGAAGGCAGGGACTGTCTTACAACCAAGCTTTGCACACAGTAAATGTTTATTCATTCATTTGTTGAATGTAAGTTCTTTTTGAGATCTGGAATTGTTTCAACTGTTGTCTTTGTATTCCCATACTTTAGGGAAATTACAAAGAATTCTTACTGACTCCAAAATTCCTATGAAAGTAAAGGCCAGCCCTCGCCCTCCCCGGCAGTGCGAGCTCCAGCCATGCCTCTGCCCCACTAGAGGGCCTGGGAGCCGGCCAAGCTGGAGCAGCAGAGGCACCAGGAGCAGAAGTGGTACCGGCGGGATGCGAAGCAGCGGTAGCAGCTGCAGCACCTTGAGTCCTTTTATGAAAAGCCTCCTCCTGGACTTATCAAGGAAAATGAAACCAAGCCAGAAGACTGTATACCAGATGTACCGGGCAATGAACATGCCAGAGAATTTCTGGCTCATGCTCCAACTAAAGGACTCTGGATGCCCCTGGGAAAAGAAGTCAAGGTTATGCAATGCTGGCACTGTAAGCGGTATGGACACAGAACAGGTGACAAAGAATACCCATTCTTTATCAAAGGCAATCAGAAATTGGAACAGCTCAGAGTAGCACATGAAGACCCTATGTACGATATCATAAGGGAGAATAAGCGTCATGAAAAAGATGTGAGGATACAACAGTTAAAGAAGCTACTAGAGGATTCTACCTCAGATGAAGACAGCAGCACGAAGAAGAAGAAAAGAAGAAGAAGCACAAATCTAAGTCTAATGAGAGCTCAGACTCTGACTAAGAAGTAGTTTTCTTTTAATCCACCTCATTGCTCTAGAGTCATGGCTGAATGTCAGAGGTACTGAAGAAGTAGCCACCAAAGGGCCCCAGTTGGCAGAGAAAAAGGAACCAAGAAATGGGTATAGTTGGCATCATTTCTGTGGCATTCTGCTCTTGTGGCCAACAGTGATGAATCCAACATGATGTTGAGCTGTTTATATGCCGTCCTGTGGAATTCTCATTGTCGTCTTCCCTGATGACCATAGTTTGTGATAAATGTTTTGAAGAAAATCAACCATGAGATAGGAAAGACATTCTAGGCATTTCCAAAAGAGATTCCCCCATGGAAGCAGAGAGTTGATGGGGCTGTGGACCGACTTAACTTTATTGAAAAGTCTAGCTCTTCAGCAGTTGCAAGTGAGTGCTATCGTGCGTTGAATAATAAAACTCAGTTATCTAAGACTTTAAAGAAAAGAAAGTAAAGACCTGTTTCCAAAGCTAACATTTTATAGTGTTGCTATGCCAGTTAGCCATGGAACACCATTAACTCTGAAAAACTAAAGAGGAGTATCACACAGTAGGCAAATAAGAGGTAAATGGTAGATGTGAGCAGGCTGCAACACCTAACCAATGAGGAACTCTAAAGAAGAACCAGAAGAAATGTTAATGGATAAAGGATTAAAAGTAATGGGGGCAGCTAGGTGGCACAGTGGATAAAGCACCAGCCCTGGATTCAGGAAGACCTGAGTTCAAATTTGACCTTAGACACTTGACACTTACTAGCTGTGTGACTTGGGCAAGTCACTTAACCCTCATTGTCCTGCAAAAAAAAGTAATACACACAGGTGATTCTCTTTTTACTTTGTTTACTGGTTCTAATAGATCTGGGGAATTTGTATTTATGATTGCTTGAAATATAATGTCCAGGCTTTTTTTTTTTCAAATCATGGTTTTCAGGAGGTCCAGTGAGTCTTTTTATTTATTTATTTATTTATTTGTTTGTTTGTTTGTTTGTTTGTTTATTTATTTATTTATCTATCTATCTATCTATTTATTTATTATCTATTTACTTGTCTATCTATCTATCTATCTATTTATTTATTTATTATTTATTTATTTATTTTAGTGAGGCAATTGGGGTTAAGTGACTTGCCCAGGGTCACACAGCTAGTAAGTGTTAAGTGTCTGAGGCCAGATTTGAACTCAGGTACTACTGACTCTAGGGCTGGTGCTTTATCCACTGCACCACCTAGCTGCCCCCGTGAGTCTTAAATTATATCTTCTTAAGCAGTTTTCCAATTAAGTTTTTAAAATTTATTTCAGGTATCTTTTTGTCATAGCCCTAGCATTTTTTTGTCATTTCATGTAGTCACTGATTTTTATTGAGCCTATTATGGTTTTTAGAAATTCTATTTCTTAGGTAGGTTTACCATTCTCTGTCTTAAAATTACTTATTCTCTTTCCATTTTTTTTTTTGCTTAAGAGTTCTTATTAAGCTATTCCCCATTTGATAAATGGTCAAAAAATAAATCAACATTATCTATAGTCATATAAAATGCTATAAATCACTATTGATTAGAGAAATACAAATTAAAATAACTCTGAGCTACCACCTAATACCTATTAAATTGACTAACAAGACAGAAAAGAAAAATGACAAATGCTGGAGGGGATGTGTAAAAATGGGTACATTGGTGGACTATTAGAGTTGTGAATTGGTCCAACTATTCTGGAGAATAATTTGTACCTAGACCTAAAGGGCTATAAAATTGATGCAGCAATACCACTACTAAGTCTATACCCCCAAAGACATCAAAGAAAAAGGAAAAGAACAAATATGCACAAAAACATTGATAGCAGCTCTTTTTCTGTTGGCAAAGAATTAGAAACCAAGTGGATGTCCATCATCTGGGCATAGCTGAACAAGTTTTGGTCATTTGGTCACTACTATTGTGAAATGACAACAGAGATGGTTTCAGAAAAACCTGGGAAGATATATGAACTGATACAAAGTGAGCTGAGCAGAACCAAAAGATTGTTGTAGAGATAAGAATACTATAAAAACCTATCAGACTTTCTTAGCTGGAGAAAAGGTGCTCACTTCCCTCTGGGGCCCCCCAAAGGGTCTTACTTCCATGAGAGTCTCAACAAGGTTCCCAAATCCACGTGGAGTCCCAGAGGATCTTTTGCATCATTCTGACTGGCTGCTTGACTTTGTAAAGTTTCTCCTCTCAATAAAACTGGCTTAAATTACTGTGATCTTGTGAACTCCATGTTTTCTTGTACTAGATTGGTCACAATCTGAACCTTCCTAAGTCTGTGTTAAGACACCTCCCCCTGCCCCAGGTTCCTGCTTTTTTTTTTACCTTGGATTCTGCCTGGAGGTGGAAATATGACCACAGGTTGAATCTGACAGATGCATCCTGTGATCAGAACTTATACAGCTTTGGTGCTATTTCTAAATAAATATTTTAATTACAATATGCCCAAAGCACTCATTTGAAATCTCTTGTTCCCCAAACTAAATAAGTTGATAGCTTTCGGGAACATTGCATACAGTAATAATGAATAATTAGAGCACCTCTTCCCTTTTAGTGCTTCAATTAAAAAGTTAATTATATTTCATTTTCTTCCCCTCAGTAGCTAAGAAGGGAGATTTCTGAGGGAAGATCTAAGCTATGGAATAAAACCAAAGCTAGAGAACAGAAAATGTGTTCATTTTTTTTATACTGTTAACACAGGCAGATTTAAATGTCCAAATCAATGAAATTTGGGGAAACAGGTTGTATCTTTATAACCAAGCAAGGAGGGTAATTGACCCATTATCTGGTCAATTAGATCAGTGTAATTCACATCCATTACATCTGGATAGCTTTTTAAATTTGACTAAGTGCTTATAACTAAGATTTCATTTGATTCTCACAGTAACCCCTATGAGATAGATAGGGAAGAAGAAGAAGTTTCATTATTCCATTTTTTATATTTAAGTTTGGAGAGTGAAAGTCTTACCAAAAATCAGGTTAACTACTTGGGTGACCTTACCTATATGACCAAGGAAAAATCTTTTAAACTCTCTTGGCCTCACTCTGCAAATTTGTAAAATGGGAGTAATACTAGCATCTGTCAAGGGTTGGGGAGAGAATAAAATAAATGTAAAACACTTTGCAAACCAAGATGTTAAATAGATGTCAACTATTAGAATTAATAATCACTTCCTTTCTCTGGATTTAATTTTACTTTTCAAAAATGGTATGGGCTTGGGGCAGCTAGGTGGCGCAGTGGATAGAGCCCTGGCCCTGAAGTCAGGAGGACCTGAGTTCAAATCCGGCCTCAGACACTTAACACTTACTCTCTGTGTAACCCTAGGCAAGTCACTTAACCCCAATTGCCTCACCAAAAAAAAAAAAAAATTTAAGTGGCATGGGCTGCCTTGGGAGGTGGTGAGTTTCTCCTCATTGAAAGTCTTCAAGCAAATGCTGGATGACTACTCGTCAAATATGTTAGGATCCCTCTTGGGTATGGGTTAGACTAGATAGCTCCTAAAGGCTCTCCTAAGTTTCACTTTCTGATTCTATGGCTAGATATTATATTCATTCTTTGCCCCTAGGATGGAGAGGGGACCACAGCTAAGGTCTCCACTCCTAATCAATGCCACATTCTACTCTACCAAATGACCTGCCCCTCAAGGAACAACCTCACTTTCCTGAAGATTCTGAAATGATACAAGTTAGTTAGTAATAAATGGTGGCAGTCAATGCACCATGTGGTCACATACCCGGGAACAAACATACATTTAGACAGGGACAGGTTGACTGGCAGGCACTACACTAATAAAAGAGCGTGTGTTTTGTGGTCATCCATATTGGAACACTTCCTAGTGGAAGATCAGTGATTGAAAATCAAGCTCAGACAATTAGCAATTAGGTGGAACAGTAACATATGATTGATTGGCTGTTGGGTAATTATGGACCTAGAAAAGAGAAATTAATCAGAACACTTGGAATAAATATTTGGTTCAAGGGCTCATTCAAAGAGGTGTATTTCAGGACATTTGCAAGAGTGCCAGAAATGTATGCTGGCCCCATCATCTCTCCTGCCTTGGATTCTGCCTCTGTGGGGAAATCAGGGGCTGCCCTGCAAAAGGCCTGGCCAAATTCAAACAATGAGAGGGTCTTAACCTAAACTCCTGTGATTCAACAAGAGGTTCTCAATCTTTCTTTTTTAAATGAAGTAACTTTCACCAAGCAGGTGTTCTTAGTCAACACTGAGATGTAGGAAGAGCTCTCCTACTTTTCTTTTCATTTTCCGTGCCCCATTCTCTGACTTTGCCACTTGGGTATCTACAGAGGAAAATCTTAGGATGAGAGAGCTCAAAGAGACGTCAGGATGGAGATGCTGGAGTTTGTCCTCATTTTAAAGACTGGGGAAATGGGTACATAAAGGTAAGAAGTTTTCTAAATGGTGGCCAAGCTGAGACTAGCCCTTCCTTCATGCTGTCCCCAACCCACTTCTGCATTGTCCTTTCTGGGCCTGTCAGGACCCACCCTTTCAGAGCTATCTCTCTTCTCTGCCCAACAACAAAACTGATCTCATTTTCAGTTCCCTGGAAACTCAGTGAGCTGAATGCAAGACTACTGTTTGATAAACTAATTCACTCTAAGCTAGGGACTTAAAGTCTTAACTCTCCAAAGCAGAGGTCTCCTGAAAATAGTAATGCCTTTACCCAAAAGAAATGAATTTCTAAAGATGAGATCTTGGGATTTATTGAAAGCAAGTTGTAGAAAGATGTGAGACCAGAGAATTTTGTGACAACTCCGCAAATACACTATCAAGGTACCTTCAGCTCAGGCCAGCCTTATTATGAGGAGAAGTCTGTCAATAATGACTAAAAGCAGAGAGTGGAGTAATATTAAATGAACAAGTCAAAGAAATAGAAGCAAAGTGGTTCTTGTTCTCCCAAACTAGCTGTGAAAACTCATGGCTTTTCCCTCGACTGTTTTTCAGTTTTCTCCTCTGTAAAATGAAGAGGTTAGAATAGACAACCTCTGAGGTTCCATCTTATGGTTTGATGGTTCTCAGCAGAAAGACAGATCAGGGCTATCAGCAATAAAAGGAAGGAAGTAGGAGTAAAGAAGGAAAAGAGGAAGGAAGGAAGGAAGGAAGGAAGGAAGGAAGGAAGGAAGGAAGGAAGGAAGGAAGGAAGGAAGGAAGGAAGGAAGGAAGGAAGGAAGGAAGGAAGGAAGGAAGGAAGGAAGGAAGGAAGGAAGGAAGGAAAGAGAGGAAGAGAGAGAAAGGGAAGGAGGAGGGAGGAAATAAGGAAGGAAGGATTTAATGAGCACTTACTATTTACTAGGTACTGTGCTAAGCACTTTACAAATATTGTCTCATTAAATCTTCACAACAACTGTGGGAGGTAAATGTTATGATTCCTTTTTAACAATGGAGGAAACTGAAGAAGACAGTTGTTAAGTGACTTGCCCAGGGTCACACAGCAAAAAAGTGTCTGAGGTCTATTATATATCTACAGGTCCTTATGCCTCCCTACCCTAAAGTCTGGATTGGATTCAGGTCATGAGACTGGAATAAGCCTGAAAAGTGAAGGCTCGGGGCTGCAGCTAGCAGTCCGTAGGACAGGAAGCCTAGGCCAACATCAATCATTCAGAGCTGGAGGTCTTTCACTTTGGGGCTGGTAAGGAATTTGCTGAAGCTTTGGCAAAAGCCCCCATCGCACATCTCCTCAGGAGTCACTGCCAGCTGGTGATCTGAGTGAGTGTATGGGAGCAACATCTCAGCCAATGTGTATTTCATCACATTCACAGGACCCGGGTAAAGAGACATATTTCCTGAGTAAAAGCTTTTGAGTCCTGCTACCACTTTCTTTTCATTACCTTTTATATGTGTTGGTGTTTATGCTTCATTACTTCAAACTTTTCTCTTTTACTACAGATCCCAACTTATCTTTAGGGTACGGAGCTTCAAGCTTTTAAATCAGGCAGATGTGTGCCTTATGGTGGGAAAAAAATGTAGCTACTTTTTATACCAAGAATAAATTTTAACAACTTTAATTGCTATGGGGGCTGAAGCAGTGGGTTTTTAAAAAATTCTATGTGTGTATATACTACACTATATATACATTGTGTGATATATATGTATGTAAATGTATATGTGAGTATGTGTGTGTGTGTGTGTGTGTGTGTGTGCAAATGTCAAAGTGGTATAGAAACATACCATGTGAAAGAGGCCATTGAATGGAGATAGTGTCTTTGTCCAGGCCTGCTGTCAGGCCAGGCCTTCTCATCTCTTGGCAGCGTGACTTCAGAAGGACATTCCAGAACCAGTATTTCAGACTGTGCAGAGTGTGGAATAACTAATCAGACATGCAGAAACAGGTGAGGCTTTGTTCATATCACTGGAAAAGCATCTCCATTCTTCATTTATAATGCTGGTATTTAACACCTGCATTAAAACTTATCTAGGGGCAGCTAGTTGGCATAGTAGGCCCTGGATTCAGGAGTACGTGAGTTCAAATCCAGCCTCAGACACTTGACACTTACTAGCTGTGTGTCCCTGGGCAAGTCACTTAACCCTAATTTCCCCATGCAAAAACAAAAACAAAAAACCTTCTCAAGTTGTCAGCTAGGTGGTACAGTGGTTAGAGGACCAGGTCTGTAGGTAAGAAGATCTGAATTTAAATCAATCCACAGACTAGCTGTGAGAGCCTGGGCAAGTCACTTCTGTCTGCCTCAGTTTTCACAACTACAAGATGGCAATAATAAAAGTACTTGACTCACAGAATTGATGTAAGGATCAAATGAGATAATATTTTTTGTTGGGTTTTTTTTGTTTGTTTTTGTTTTTGTGAGGCAATTGGGGTTAAGTGACTTGCCCAGGGTGACACAGCCAGTAAGTGTTAAGCGTCTGAGGCCGGATTTGAACTCAGGTCCTCCTGAATCCAGGGCCGGTGCTTTATCCACTGTGCCATCTAGCTGCCCCATGAGACAATAGTTTTAAAGCTTGCCACGTGGTAGGCTCTTGTTGTCATTGTTGTTCAGTCATTTTGGTCAATGCCTGATTCTTCATGACCCTATTTGGGATTTTCTTAGCAAAGATCCTGGAGTGGTTTTCCATTTCCTTCTCTAGCCTACATGACATATGAGGAAACTGAGGCAGGCAGGGGTTAAGTGACTTACCCAGGGTCACACAGCTACTAAGCATCTGAGGTCAGTTCTGAGCTAAGGAAGATGAGTCGTCCTGAATCCAGGCCTGGGACTCTATCCCCTGCCACACTGAGATGCTTATTCTCCCTTTGCCTTTAACTGCAGTCTCCTACTAGGATTTCAACACCTAAACACAGGATCTTCCCCTTGATACTCTGCCTCATCTGTCCCAGAAACAAATTCACTAAGAGCCATCCTGAGTATAATGAGGTTCTTGTAGAATTTTTCCAAAGTGAGGGGGCTTTAGAGAAAGTTATAAGATCATAGACTGGAAGCTGGAAGGGACCCAAGAGGCCTTCAAAGCCAGCCCCCCTCATAGAATCATAGATTTAGAGCTAGAAGGGACCTTAGTGGTCTTCAAATTCAACTTCTTTATTTAACAGATGTAGAAACTGAGGCCCAGAGAGAGTAAGTGATTTGTATAGGGTCCCCCAGCAAGTACCTAAGACAAGATTCAAACCTGGGTCTTCATGACCCAAGTCCAGTTCTCTATCCTCTATACCACACTGTCTCTCATTTTACAGATGAGAAAGATGAGGCCTAAGAAGGTAAGACCTGAACCAAGATCTTCTGAAATGAAGTTTAGTTCTCTCTGCCCTATGCCCATAACTCTCAAATGAGCAGCTAGACAGCACATTGGATAGAGCACTAAGCCTATAGTCAGGAAGACTTGAGTTCAAATCCAGATTCTTAACCTCTGTTTACTTCAGTTTACTCATCCATAAAATGGGAATAACAACACCTACCTCCCAGGGTTATATTGTGATAATCAAATGAGATAAGAATTATAAATAACATGCTTAGCACAGTGTCTTTAACATAGTAAGCCCTATACAAATATTAGAAATGAAGGTCATAAATGAGGATATTGCCTTGCTCAAAAGAGTTCCTTAAATGTTTATGGCATTAGACTCAGTTACAAATAGAGATTATTTGATTATAAATAGAGATTTTAAAGAAAGATTATTACAAAGTCTGAGACCACCTGAGCTAAGCAACAAGCAGACCAGCTATCACATTTGGGTCCTTTCACTAACTTGTTGCATGACCTTAGACAAACAATTTCCTCTCCCTGGACTTCAGTTTCCTGTCTGTTAAATAAAGGAGTAGAATGACTGCACATGTATAACCTATATCGGATTGCTTGGCCTGTTGGGGAAGGGGAATGGGAGGGAGGGAGGGAGAAAAAGGAATGTTGAAAACTATCTTACAAGTAATTAGAAAAAATAAAATACTATTTACAAATAAATAAATAAAGTGGAAGGTGAAAAAAAAAGGAGTAGACCAAGGCAGTGCCCAAGACCCTTTCCATAATTGATATTATTCATGATTCTGACTTCTGCCTCACCCAGGACATTTCCCTGTTCATTGTTTGGCCTTCAAGATTCTAGTCTAACCTGTTTAATGCAGACAGACTCCCCACCACACTGGAGTACTGCCTATCAGCCTGCCAGTGAAATACCTCTTTTTCAACCTGGTCAATTCACCTTCCAACATTGGAGGCAAAAGTCAATGAGGTGGGAGGCAGCTAGGTGGCACAGTGGATAAAAGCACTGGCCCAGGATTCAGGAGGACCTGAGTTCAAATCCAGTCTTAGACACTTGACATTTACTAGCTGTATGATCCTGGGCCAGTCCCTTAACCCTCATTGCCCTGAAAAACAAACAAACAAAAACCAAGTCAAGGAGGTGAATGGATAAATAGGAAATAATTAACAGAGGCAAGCCACTGAAATTAAGAGGAGTTGGGGAAGAATAAGTTGGTGTGTTTAAAAAAAAGTTCTAAAACAAAACAAAACAAAACAAAAAACCACAGTCAATTGGGCTCAAGAAGCCTAAAGTAAGCTTAATATCTACTTAGAACAAGAGTTCTTAACTTTTTCTGTGTCACCGGCCCCTTTGGCCAACAGACTGCCAGGAAAGTTTTTAAATGCATAAAATAAAATACATAGAATTACATAGGAAACTGTTTTTAAATTATAGTTATTAAGATTTTGCAAATTGAAATCTATCCATGAATCCACTGAGGATCCTTGGACCCCAGGTTAAGAACCCTTGGCAAGTGGCTGACAACTTTCTACCTCCTTCAACTTTTATTCCTTTTGGGACATTTTCTTGTTTCTCTCAAAAATCTGCTCCACTTAATTTGATGAATTTAATATTTCATGAGGTGATACTGTTCCTATGTGGTTTTAGATTCCAAAGTTGTCCTTAAGTCTTACCTCCACTGCAAGCTGCTGCCTGGTGTGTCTTTATCAACTCATCAAGGGAATTGAATTCCAAAGAGAATATCTTAAAAACCACTTTAGAGACATAAAATGAGTGAATTAGTAGATTAGAGGGTATCTGACCTTTGAGACTCCCTAGCATCATGGGCAAATAGAAAGATCCCTGGGTTAATCCATACCTAAGTTTTCCTGGGGCCAATCTGGGTAGCCAAACCTTATCAGAAGGAGGAAAGCTGTAAGGAAAGTGAGAAATGTCCAAATAGGACACCAGCTCCCAGACAAGCCTAACTACCTCATCTGCCTGCCCCACATGTAAAATATAGTTTTCTCCATTTCATAAAGTTCCAATTTGCAAGGTTCAAGTATCCAGGTCTCTTATGGAAAATGTGTGTCTGAAAGATAAGTATTAAAAATAGAAAAGAAAACAGAATTGTGAACCCAATTCACATCTGAGCAAATCTGCACCTGATTTTAAGGTGAAACAAAAGCACCAGAGGCCTAGAGTGCTTTCTTTCCTTGGCCCCACAGGTAGTTAAGCAGGAAGGAGGCCTTCAGAAACAGTAAATTGCAGACACATTATTGCTTCCTGTGTGCATACCAATTTGCTAAGGCTACTAAGAGGCTGACCCTTTGTTCTTCCTTCAGCTCTTTATTCCTTTTGGGACATTTTCTTGCTTCTCTCAAAATCTGTTCCATTTAATTTAATGGATTTAATATTTCATGAGGTGACACTGTTCCTCCATGGTTTTGGCTTCCAAAGTTGTCCTTAAGTCTCACCACCTTCCATTCCCCTACAGCAAGCTGCTGCCTGTGTGCCTTTGTCATCATCAAAGGAGATGAATTCCAAAGAGAATTTCTTTAAAAAAAAATTATGTAGTATTTTATTTTCTCTTACATATAAAAACAATTTTTACCATTTGTTTTTAAACTTTTGAGTTTTAAATTCTCTCCCTCCCTTCCCTCTTCTCATTAAGAAGGCAAGCAATTTGATATAGGTTATACATATGTAGTCATACAAAACATATTTCCATATTAGTCATGTTGTAAAAGAAAATAGAGACACAAAAAACCAATAAAAATATTTTTTAAAACGTATGCTTCAATCTGTATTCAGACTCCAGCAGTTCTTTCTCTGGGGATGGATAGCATTTTTCATCATAAGTCCAGAGTTGTCTTGGATCATCGCATTGCAGAAAATAACTAAGTCATTCACAGTTGATCATCTTAACAATATTGCTGTTACTGTGTTCAAAATTCTGCTTCTACTCATTTTACTTTGCATCAGTTCATGTAAGTAAAAGAGGATTTCTTAAAAACCACTTTGGTAACAGGAAACACCAGAGAGTAATATGGCAAAGTAAGAAGCTTCAGTCTAAAAGTTGGTATGAGTTACCATTCTTCAAGAATTCAGTGGTTAAGAGAGAGGATGGTATAGTGACTAGAATGTTGAAGTTGGAGTCAGGAATCCCTGGGTTCAAATTGCACTTCTGAGACTAACCTCCAACATCTCAGTTTCCTAATTGGTGAAATGGGTACGTCCTTATCTCACAGTGTTGTTATATGATTTAAATTAGAAAAGGGATATAAAGCTCTGAAAGTCAGTTGGAGATAGTAGTGTAAGTCTAAGGCTATATAGATAAAAGACAACACAACACGTATTCATTAGGGACATACTGTGTATGGAGAGATTTGTGCTAGAGCCAGGGGGCAATATAAAGTTTAGATGAGGAGTGTTCCCTGCCCTGTTAAAGCTAACATTCTAAGTATGGGAATGACTCATAAACATTGTGTTATAATACATTACATCATTATGTGATCTCAGTGCTAGTAGGACTCAAAAGAAATTACTATGGGAAGTCCCAGAAGGGGACATTAAAAACAACAACAACAACAAAACAAAGAGAAAGGAACTAACCTAATCTTTACTGGGATAACAGAGGAGCCCAAAGGCAGAAAGTCATTTTCAATATACAGAATCCTGTGAAGATTCATTTTAAGATAACAGCCAACTCCCTAAGTGATCCTTGCCTACCAAAACCTCATCCAATGCTACTATACCTGAAATTTCACCACTACAATTCATCCTATTGAATTTTTAAAAAAATTATACAGAATCTCTCTCTCTCTCTCTCTCTCTCTCTCTCTCTCTCTCTCTCTCTCTCTGTCTCTCTGTCTCTCTGTCTCTCTCTCTCTCGTCTGGAAGTGCAGTAGGCACTCAAGGACATTATTCTTTTTTTTTTTTTTTTTTTTTGCAGGGCAATGAGTGTTAAGTGACTTGCCCAGGGTCACACAGCTAGTTAAGTGTCAAGTGTCTGAGGCCAGATTTGAACTCAGGGAGTCCTGAATCCAGGGCTGGTGCTTTATCCACTGCGCCACCTAGCTGCCCAAGGACATTATTCTAATGCAGAATGGCAGAGGAGCTTTTAACTTTTCTCATCTGGGCCAGTTCATCCCTCCTCAAATAGCATGGTGGCCCTCTTTCCCCTTGTGGCTCACCATATTGGTGCTAGAATTAGCGTGGATATCTGATGAGTTTGAGCCCTATTGGAGCCCAGAACTCCTGTGTCAAGCAGTCTACCAGCCACAGTTTCCCCCAGTAGCAGTTGGCACCTGGACATTCTATTGAACCTTAAAATAATAATAATAATAATTATTATTATTATTAATTATTACTATTAGGGGGAGCTAGGTGGCTTAGTGGATAGAGCACCAGCCCTGGAGTCAGGAGGACCTGAGTTCAAATCCGGCCTCAGACACTTGACACTTACTAGCTGTGTGACCCTGGGCAAGTCACTTAACCCCAATTGCCTCATCAAAAAAAAAATATATATATATATAATATATATATATATATATGATAGTAATAATTACCTTTACAAGATTCCTATTGAAATGCAAATACCACTACCATCTTCGCACATACTCCTCCCCCAGAAGAAACACTAAGCTCCTACTATCTAACACTACAGAGCGAAATTTATTGATTAGATGATTCTCAGCCACAACAATCCAACAAGCTATTTCCAGAATGGGTCATATGTTAAAAGGAGGTAGAAAAAGAATTGCAAGAACAAGAAGAGGACTACTGAAGGGGTGGAAGAAAAACTCTTGACTTTTCATTGTGGATTGAGGCCAGTCAGGGTGTATAAAACAACTCACTAAGATCTAACCTGTTGGTTACCTTCCCACTCTGTAATATGAATCAATGGGGCATTTATGTGTATAAATAAAAAATGGGCATGAATGGGTTCATAGTTCATAGGATCATAGATTTAGACCTGGAAGGAGTCATAGAATTCATCTAGTTCAAACCTCTCATTTTACATATGAGGAAACTGAGGCTGAGAGGATAAGTGACTTGCCCAAGGCAACACAGGTAGTAAGGGCAATGCTTGAATTTAAATCCAGGTTCTTTGACTCCAAATAAAGGATTTTTTCCCTGCCATGCTATCCAGGTTTCCCATTTATAATGATCTCCAAGTGATATAAGTAGAAAAGACCCTGAATTTGGAGTCAGAGGACCTGGGTTTGAATACCAATTTTTCTATTTACTGTAAACTAAGAGACCCAGAGCAAGTCATTTCTCTGAGATGCATTTTCCCCATCTATAAAATGAGGGTATTGAGCTATATGACTGCTACTATTTTTATTAGCTCCAAATGCTGCACCTCTCTCCTCTGTGGTCTTTTCACTTTTTTTTCTCTAGAGCAGGCAGATGTCAGTTGACAAAACCACCATCATAGCATGTCATACCTGGAAGGGATTTTAGAGATCATCTATTCCAAACCCCTCATTTTACAGAAGAGGAAAATTGAGTCTCAGAGAAGGGACCAAGCTTAACCAAGGTCACACAGTAAGCAAGCAGCAGAGCCATGGCTAGAGCCAGGTACCCTGAGGCACCCATGCCATCTTCTTTCTTGTTGAAAATCACTGCCACTACCTGCAGCTTTAGTCATATTCTAATGATACATTCAGTTTTCTCCATCTGGTATGGATTCTTTAAACCTGATTGGTGATTCTTCCTTTAAATCCATATTTAATTGTGTTTTCTGTCACTTGTGTTTTCTCTCCATTCTTTTTTTTCCCTTCTCTAATTCCTTCAATGTTTCCTCGCTTTACCCATCCTTGTCAAATTTCCCTCACCCTAAGCAAACTTACACCATAATGGGTAGCATTTATAGTCCATCAAGACTAAAATTAAGTATAAGTATATATAGGTATGTATTTATATATGTGTGTCTGTATATACACAGACACACATACATACATACACAAATATATGCATGTGCATATACATACATACATAAATACAAAAGATGTGTGCATACAATATTTGTATGTGCACATGTGTATATTTATAGGTTATTAGCATAGACATGCATATATTTACATATGACTGTATATACATACATGTCATGCATGCATATACATACCTAAATTATTTGTTGTTATATATGTATGTGTCATTTATGTTTATCAATATCATCTATATTAGTAATATAACAATCATACTATATCAATATATTTCTCATACTATCTTGGTATATTTCATCTCACTATATAACATTATGTTAGCCTGAGGGGCAGCATGGCATAGAGAAGAGAGAGCTAGCCTCAAACCCAGGGAGATGTGGTTTTGAGTCTTACCTCTGTCACACAGACATGGGCCATCTTATACCTCTTTCCCCCCACACTTTTTTTTTGGAGCTTCGTAAATGCTTAGGTAGTTCTGGTCTCAACCTCTTCATCTAGGTGGACAGCCCTGGATAATGTACTGCCAAAGTTTGTGAACTTATCCTCAGCATTCGAAACTTCTCCATTCACTGTGACCAATGGTTCCACATATGAATGGTGCGATGCTGGTTGGTGGAGGACCTCTGTTTTCTTGGTATTGATTATCAGGCCCAAATCAGCACAGGTGGCAGAGAATTGATCCAAGGTGTAGTAGCATCTTGGCCTCAGAGGCTGCGTTGAGTGCTCAATCATCTGTGAACAAAAAGTCATGCACGAACGCCCACTCCACTTTGGTCTCGACTTGTAATCTTTTCAAGTTAAATATTTTACCATCAGTACAGAAGCTGACTTTGGGCCATTTTTATCCTCATTGAAGGCATCTGACAGCATCCCATAGCTGATGAGCATAGGAACAATCACACAAGCCTGCTTCACTTTACGGGTGACTGGGAAAGCTCAAGGTCATCGTCCGTCACCCATCACCTGTGAGAGCATGCCATCCCCAAACCAGGGTACAATGCTGAAGAACTTCTCCAGCCAACCTAATTTTTCCATGATCTTCCACATGCCCTCACAACTGATAGTATCAAAGGCTTTGGTAAGGTTGGAAAATGACATATACAGACCTCTGTTCTGCTGCTGGCATTTCTCCTAGAGTTATGGAGCAGCAAACACCATATAGAATGTTTGTTCCGTTGCCCTCCCTAAAGCCACACTGACTCCTAGTCAGGTGACCATATTCCAGATGATTAATCATCCAATTAAGGAGGACTTTAGCAAGGACCTTGCCAGCAATGACTAAGAGACATCCATATATGGTTTTCACAGGATGGCCTGTTTTCTTTCGCTTTATAGAGATGGACAATGGAAGCATCCTTAAACTGGCTATACTATTGTATGTCATCAGCTCCAGGCTGGAAAACTGAACCACTTCCATTTAAATTGTCTGACACACACACTGAGTTATGAGCTGTGGACTCAACTATGGAAATACTAAGGAAAGAATTTATGCCATCTTCAACTCAGAGACCTGGTGATTGATCAATTGTGTATTTCTTACTCTCAGTGTGATCAGAATGGTCTCTAGTAGTCAAGTGAAAGGTTTCTTGGAGAAGGAAGCACTGGGGAAGGGTCTTTAAGAGTGAATAGGTTTTTGATGGGGAAAGAGAAGGAAGCTAGCTATGGGTAAATATAAATATTCCACATAGCAACAATATATATTTTAAATATAACTAATTTGGGTAAATCTATGAGAATCTCCATTTTTGTTGACCTAGCCCACTAGTCAAACACAAATAGAAAAGGGCCACTAAACTGTATGTTATGATTCTTTTAGGCACATCCTAACTTGGAAAATCACAGATTAACATTATCCATGGTCTATTGTATTTTAATTTATTTTATTAAATATTTCCCACTTACATTTTCATCTGGTTCAGTACAAAAAGGAATGTTGTAGGCCTCCAGTGTTTGACAAACTCTGCTCTAGATTAGAAAACAACTGGAAGAATTTTGAGCTTTTTTGAATGAATTCCTGTAAAGAAATCCCTAACTACTGTCAGACTAACTCAATTGTGAAAGGAAAATTCTGGGATTGTCTACTTTTGGAATATTTGGGGGGACTGGGATTTCTGGGATTGTCTTTTTTTCTTTTTTGCAAGGGTAAAAAGTCTTGAATAAATTATTTAACCATCTACTTCTATCTCTGTAGAGCTACTGGATTGGCTGGTGTGGAAATGTGGCGGGGTTGGGGTGGGGGGATTCTAAAAGAGTCATTGTAGTACAGTGAGGAAAGCCCTGGCTCTGGAGTCAAGAAGATGTGGGTTCAAATTCAACCTCTGGTGTTTACTATTTGTGTCACCTTGGGACAGTGGTCATTTCTACTCTCCAGGCCTCAGTTACCTTTCTTATAAAATGAGTGAACTGGACTAGCTAGCTTCAGAAGTTGCTTTCTGATCTTAATTTGAAACTCTAGGTCTGAAGCTGGAAGAGCTAAGTTTGAATCTCAGCTTAACCACTTATTTTCCATGTACTGGAAAAAGGGTAAGTCCCTTGCAATCTCTGGGTCTGTTTTTCCATCTATACAATGCTAACCCTTCAGTCAATGAACTCTAGGGTTTCATCCTGCTCTAACCTTTTATGATATGTGGACTATTTTGATTGAACTAACGTTAATTCAGTCAAACTCAGTTGGCAGAATTTCTTTATTGAATGGCCCGCTTGTATTAACAGTCATTTTGGGTATGGGGTAGGCACTGACTCACTCTCCATAATGATATTTATAAAGTGGCCTTTACTTACCCAAACAGACCCAAAGCCATTCTGTGGAAAAGAAAAAGAATGAGCACAGCTAGACTTTTCAGTTGGTGGTGTTTCCAGGGGCATAATTTGGATACTGGGCTTGTGAGCAATAACTGTTCATTGATGTCCCTGAGAATCTAAACCCTACAGATGTAAACTGGTGCTCTTGGCTGTAACTCAAAAGTGGAACAAAGCCAAGAGTATTACTTATTGTCCTGAAAAATCTGTGCCCATTGAATGAAATTTTAATGAGGTTTAGCTGAGATTAGCTGAGTATCCATTGGGCAAGGGAGTGTAAAGACAGAAGATTTTCCATTGGTTTGATGACTCTTCATCCTCTCCTGGTTATAATCAGTGCTGGAGGTTTTAATGAAACGTCTTAAAATTCTTATATCATTCCAAGGTCAGTGGTGAAGCCAAAGGCACTTTAGGCTTAGTGGACCTATGTGCAAATAGAAACTCTTGTTATATGATTCTTAGGTGGTTGTGGGTAATTACTTTCACCCTATCTGGGTGTCAGTTTCTGCCTCTGTATAGGGCTGGACTAAATGATCTCAAAGTTTCCTTCTAGCCTAAATTCTCTTAAAGGAGTATCCATGACTGTTCCTTGTATCTATGATAGCTGATTTCTCTCTTTAACTTGTGTCCCTCCCTCCAGGACATTTCCAAATTGCAGAGTATTCCTTTGAATTAAAAAGGGCTCTTACAGTCTAACATCAAGGAAGGGAAAGGAGCAGAGATGGCTAGACAGACCTTTCCTATCCTCTTCTTACTGTCCTTTCTGATGAAAACCTGACCTTAACCATAGCAAATAAAGTCCCATGTTGGCTCCACACCAAACAAGTTGTCAGTTGAACAGAATTGATCCATCCCATGCTGCCTGCTCCCACAGTCACTATCCTGGTATACTACTAATAAGTATTGAGATTTACATAAAAGCACTTGCAAGTTTGTGAAGCACTTTATATATGCTATGTCACTTGACCTTCACGATGATCTTTAAATATTAAGCACCCATTGTGAACCTTGTACTTTGTTTAGAGAGATAAGGCACTACTACTATCATCCCCTTTAATAGATGAGGAATTTTGAGGCTCCAAAATGTAAATTGACTTGCCCAGAATCATATGATGAGTAAATATATGAGGGAATTGAATACAGGTCTTACTGTCTTCACATCCACTGCACTCTCCACTATCAATCAGACAACAAAAAATGTATTAATTGCTTAGTAAGAGTCAGGCACTTGAACCAATATAATAGTGACAATACTAGCTAAATTAATTTACCTTTTCAGTGTCATAACAGACTACCAAAGACTTGCTTTATAGAACTAGAAGGAAATTTAAAAATTCATCTGGAGAAACAAAAAATCAAGAATATCAAGTGAATTAATTTTAAAAAGTAGAATGGGAAGGAGGCTATTTTTACCAGATCTCAACTGATACCACAAAGCAATAATCATGAAAACAATTTGGTCTTGGATAAGAAAAAGGTTGATTGGGGGATCACATTAGGTACATTGTATATAGAGGCAACTAAAGCCTAGTATTTAGTAAAGAAAAATATCCCAGATGATGGGTCAAGAACTTACAATTTGATTTTTTAAAAATATTGGGAAAACAGGAAAATACTCTGGCAGAAATAGTATAGACCAATATATCACACCATATACCAAGTACACAATTTAGACATAAAAGGGTAATAACATAAACAAATTAGAGAAACATGGGAGGAAATACCTGTTGAGGGGTATAATCTATAGATAAGGGAAGAGTCCATGACTAAAGAAGAGATAAGGAAGGGTAACAGGAGATAAAAATCTAAATTATTTTTTTACTTACATAAATTTTAAAAGATTTTTTCCATAAAAAATTCAGCCAAAATTAGAAGAGAATCAAGTAAAGGGTGGAAAAACTTTGAATAAGATTCCCTGATAAAAGTGTCATTTCTAAAAACAGATACAAATTTATAAGAATAAGAGCCATTTCCCATTTGATAAATGGTCTTATGGTATAAATAGTTATTTTGTAGAGGAAGAAACCCAAGCTATCAGATATCATATATAAAATGTTTCAATCACTAATAATTAAAAAATACAAAGTAAAATGACTATGCATGTTTGTAACAGAGGTTTTGTTTTTCTTGCTTTTTAATGGGGATGGGAAGAGGGAGGAGGGAGAGAAAGTGGACCTGAAAATTAAATTGATTTTTTTTAAATGTCATCTACTGCACTAAGCCTTGGATTATAGAAATCTAACAAAAGAAATAATCCCTGCTCAGAAGGAGCTTGTTGTAACATTTCTCTTTCAAAGTCCTCATTATCTCTCACCTGGACCACCACAGTAGTCTCAAAACTGGTCTCTGCCTCTAATATCCCTCTCCTCCATTAAATCATTACTGAATACACAAGAAGAACAATCTTCCTAAAGCAGCCATGACCATCTAAGTAAATACTTAAATACTTCTCAGAAGGATTCGACCAGGCATTCAATGCTGAAAGCAAATGACCCATTCAGTTGCTGTAAGGGAAGGCTATGAGGCTGGACTGAAAGAATCTAAGACTAAGTATACAGAACAGGAGGCACAGGCAACAAGGGAAGGATTCTACTGCACCCCATGAGGTCCTTTGATCACATCATCTACCTGCTAATAGGTTGCTTAAAGAAGGAAAAACTACTATGGGGACATTGCCACACCTTTGAGAATTACAGAGAAGGGGAAACCATGATATCACTACAAGAGACCATCCCTTGGACTTGTCATATCATTACATTAAGCTGAAGGATGGGATTCTCAAGTCTGACATAATTTCATATATGAAGCAGCTCAGGGATACTGCAGAAGACCAGATGTTTTATAAGGAGAAGGCAGACTCTCATTCAAGCTCAGCTGATTGGTTTCTCATCTCTATTGCCACAGGCAGAGAGGTGCCAATCTGCATCACTACCCATGATAAAAGTTTCTATCATGGAAGTTTCCTGGTAGATTCCATAAAAGGGAAGTGATACAAGATTTAAAAAATGGGAATGGGGGTATATCTAGAATAGAAATAACTTATAAAAATAACTACATCTAAAAAAACAAATATGGAAATAATTCTTTCTGGACTGTAATAGCTGCTGGTTGCCTAATAAATTCTCTAGTCTAACATTCATGGTAGTAGATTATCTGCCCCAATTTTTCCATCTTACTGCCACTCATCTCCTATACAGTCCCTCTAGTTTAGCCAAGCAAAGTCAAGATGGCATATTCAATTTCCACAAAATATATTTTGTGTCATGCCATCATGCTTTTTTGTGCAAGGCAAGCTATTTCCTTGCCCCGAATTTCCTTCCTCTACCTCCATCCCCATCAAAATTTTACTTACCCTTCAAAGTCCAGCTTAAAATTAATCTTCTCTTTCAAAACTTCCATGACTACATAAACAAGAAATAAGTGATCTCTCCCTCTTCTGTTATATAAACTGATTTACCCTCTATATCCATCATCTGACATTTACCACCTTACAATGTTGTTGTTTTTCTGATTCCCTGTCTTATCCTTCCAACTAAACTGGAATTTCCACTGGGACAGGAACCATGGCTGAATAATCTTTGTCTCACTGACATTGCCTAGCACAGGGCTGGGCATGTAATGTATTGGATTCATTTTTACTGTATTAATGGTGGCTAAGCTCAACAACCTAGTTGACTGACTAATTTCTTTTTTCTCTTTCCAATGAACTATTTTTCTATCAACTAAAAAAAAGAATGTATGTCATCAGACATTTCAGATTTCACACTGAACTTTGGATTGCAAGTAGATTTAGAGGCAGAGGACCTGGGATTAAATCATTTAAATGACAAGTCATTTATTTTCTCCGTGCCTCAGTTTCTTTATCTGTAAAATGAAGTATCTGGACTAGATAGCTTCTGAAGTCCCTTCTAGTTCTAAACCCCATAATTCTATGGTATGTATCTGTCTCATTTTTAAAAGGAAGAGCTATAGTTAAACTATAATGATTAATTTCTGGTTTGCACATAGTAGGCATTCAATAATTATCACTGAAAATTACATTTATGGAGCAGCTAGGTGATGTAGTGAATAGAGTATCAGCCCTACAGTCAGGATGACCTGAGTTCAAATCTGACCTCAGAAACTTACTAGCTGTATGACCCTGGACAAGTCACTTAATACCGATTGCCAGAAAGGAAGGAAGGAAATGACATTTGTCATTGCTAATAGTTGACATTTGTAATAGCTGATATTTATATAACACTTCACATATATTAAATCACATGATCCTCCCAATAGCTCAGGGAAGGAGATAATATAATCATTGATGTCACCCCCATTTTATGATGAGGAAACTGAAGCACAAAGGGATTAAAGTGACTTGCCCAAGATTATACCACCATTAATTGGTCAAGCCAGGATATGAATTCAGTTTCTGACTCCCAATCCTAAACCCTCAGTGGAATGTAAGTCAGTGTAAATGGGGATCCTTCAATAGAATCTAAGCTCCTTTAAAATAGGTACAGTTTCATTTTGGCCTTTGTATCTTTGGACACAGTGCCTGACACAGAGTGAGTACTAAATTAAGAGTTTTCAAATGAATGACTAAATGTTTTCTACTTGATTACCGGCTATTTGTATCACCTATAACTAAAAGCATCCCATGCAGACAACTGGAGTTGTCTTCCTCTTCCTTTCTCCTCTTCCCTTAGTATGTCACATCCTTAGAAGAAGTAGGGAGGGGAGGGGCTGCAGTTAATCCACGCCAGCTAATCCATGTTTTGGCATTTCTTTTTACCAGAGAGACAGATGAGGATGGCTCCTTTGGAGCAGCATCCAGTAACTCTTTCTGCAAGAGATTATCCAGATAGCTTTCCAAAAGTAACAATGCATCTTAAAATATGTTGGCTCTTTAATTTTTTGAGTTCCTCCCATCGCCTGTGATGCATCGCCATGCAGTTCCCTCCAACTACATTATGCTCCCAGTCTTCAAAGCTGTAAATTTTATGGAATGTTTTAGGATTGATCAATTTGCAATTCCCACATTTGGAGAAGGTGAGAAACTCTTGGCAATGTATAATACCCCCTGCTCAAAGGCAATTACTTTTTATGCTCAAATCCTTTCTACATTTTGCTGCAGCTTACAATAAATCTTTACCTTTTTATTATTCTACTTGCAATATACATACTCTTGTAGTTTATTCATAAATAGATATGATCTTGCTTTGAAGCTGGATCATGTACTGGGATGAAATAATTATGAATAATATTGAAAATGGAACTTTTGGAATAACAGATGTCAAGATGACCTATTTTTTCCTTCCCCCACTACCCCTTAACTGCTAAGGCAGATGAGTTGTGCTCCCTCCTCTCTCCCTCTCTCCCTCTCCCTCTCACTCTCTTTCCCCTTCTCTCTGTATTCTCTCTCTTTTTTCTCTCCCTCCTCTCACTGTCACCTCTGTCCATTTAAATCTCCCTTCATTACGTTTTCTGAAAAGTGTGGTCACACTTGAGTTCTGAGCCTGCCCTTCACAGTTTTATGAATCATCACCTACTACATAGGCCCAGACCAACCTCAGGTTATTTGTGAAAAGTGTATTACATGCAAACTTACAGCCGTTCCCTCTAATGTGCTTGTATGCCTGACCTTGTACACAGTGTAAGAAGGGGAAAAAAGAGTTTAGAGATTAGAAACAGTAGTGTCTAATTTCTGTATTTACATACCATATTTTGAAGCTGATTGCCCCCAAAGATCATTCCCAAGGTAGTATTTTGACTAATTAACTGTGTTGACAGCCCAAGATAGCACATATAAAAGGATATCTTGATGGCAAAATTGCTCTGTAAATCAAAAAAGGTTTGGAATCAAGTTTCATGTAGGGGACAGGAATAAAATAGGCCCTATATCAGGGGATGAAATGAATGACAAATAAATCTTCCCAATCCCAAACAGGAACAATTCTATTTAATTTCTTGAAATTATTCTGTAGCATTTCAGAAAGAAAAAAAGAAATAATATTGATTCTACTGACTAAAGCACATTTTTTAAAATATGAAATATCCCTAGGCCAGCCAGTTACTTAACCCTGTTTGCCTCAGTTTTTTCATCTGTAAAATGAACTGAAGAAGGAAATGGAGAACCACTCCATTATCTTTGCCAAGAAAACCCCAAATGGGGTCATGAAGACTTGGACGCTACTGAAATTACTGAACAACAAAACATTCAGGCATTATGGAGTTCAGATATCTTCTAGTTCCTGAGAGAAGGTAGGCATTGAGATTTAGAGTCAGAAAACAGGAGTTCACCTCCCAGATCAGCTATTCTCTACCTCTGTAAGGACAAATCCCTTGACCACCTTGGATCTGTTTTCTCATCTATAAAATGAAGGAATTGGACTGAGTGGTGTCAAGATTGAATGGAAACATATTCCCATGGCTGCATATTGATTTGGACAACAACAAACTAACATTATTTATATTGTATTGTATTTATTTTGTTCAATATTTTTCCATTACATTTTAATCTTGTCCAGAGTTTTGTGGGTTGGGAGTTTCATGCCTTTGTACAAGAAGACCCCTAATGATCCCTTCCAGCTCTACAACTTTGATTTGTTTCGTTTAGACAACTTGGGTAAAGTGACTTACCCAGGGTCACACAGCTAGTATTGTCAAGTGTCTGAGGCTGGATTTGAACTCAGGTTTTCCTGTCTCCAGGGCCAGTGCTCTATCCATTGTGCCACCTAGCTGTCCCTAAGCTCTACAACTTTGAACCAATTTGAATAAATGCAGTCAGGGATGTTTGGTAGAATCTCACCTTAAATGCATAACTGTATGGTGAGACAGTGTGGACTTATATGATTGGGGAAATTGTAGCATAGCCTACATTTATTTCATTGCCATCCTGATTTTCTTTTTATCAGAGACTGCAGTTACTGTTTGGTTCATTCATGTGTATAATCTTGCCCCATTCTCATTGACTATAAAACAATTTTATTTAAATTATACAACACAGATAAAGAATAAGTGGCAGGATAGAGAACCAGCCTCTAATTCAGAAAGATCTGAGTTCAAGTGTGACCTCTGACACATGCGTGACTATGTGATCCTAGACAAGTCACTTAAACTCGCAGTATGCCAGGAAATTCTCTTTAGACTGTAGGTTGAAGAATAGTCACTCATTTGCATTGGTGGAGGGAGTTGCCTTAATAGGTGTTCCTTATATCAATTAAATTGGAGGTTGAGTTTACATATCTATATCTATCTCTATCTCTATCTCTATCTCTATCTGTATATCTATATCTATATCATGTGCATATGTGTATAGATATATATATACATATATGTGCGTGTGTTCTCTGGGATCGGGTTTTATATATATATATATACACACACACACACATATATATACATATATATCAAGAGAGACAGTTTTATATATATTTATATATTATATATGTGTGTATATAGACACATGATATTAACATGAGTCTTGCAACATAAGTTTGGCCTACTCATCAGTAGGATTCTCTTGCATGCCATAATTTCACCCTCATACCTTTGTATGCTTACAAAGCTTTCTTTGAACATGAACTTGAAACCAAAGAGCAGACAGACCCTCTGACCCCAAATTGTCATCTTTTCATTTGCTTTACTGCATAGTTGTGAGGTGAGATGGGTGGCATTTATACTAATTAGATTCCCTCACTTATATTTTTTCATCCCCAAATAGCCCTACTTATTCAAAACAAGTCTACACATTTATAAATGTTCATTTGCACATAATCTTCCCAAATTAAAATAAACTTATAAATGTATTTAAACTTAGCACTAAATGATGGTTATAGTTAAGTTTGAACAAATGACACATATTAAAGATAGAAATAACATGGGTTGTAAAAAATATGAAAATTACCCTGCATTTTCTATGTTCATGTATCCTAACCACCATCATCAAAACCATCTTATTGAGTCTTTTCATGGAAATCTCAAGCACTTTAATGTTATAGCCTTTTAGAAAAAAACCACTGATCCTTTTTTGAACAGTTCATTTTTTTAATTCAAAGAAAACTCTTTATGGAGAACAAACATAACAGTATAAAGAACAGTAGGAATTTGAATCACTTTATGTTAAAGTGTCTAGAAGACCATAAACCTGGGTCCTAGTAAGTTTCTTGAAGAACTATGATTATATTTATGGGACAAAATTCCTTCCTTCCTTCCTTCCTTCCTTCCTTCCTTCCTTCCTTCCTTCCTTCCTTCCTTCCTTCCTTCCTTCCTTCCTTCCTTCCTTCCTTCCTTCTTTCCCTCCTTCCTTCCTTCCTTCCTTCCCTCCATCCCTCCTTTCCTCCTTCCTTCCTTCCTTCTTTCCCTCCTTCCTTCCTTCTTCTCTCCCTCCTTTCCTTTCTTCATGCCCTCAAAAAGTTTATTAAGGGCAATCTAGATGGTCTTCATCATGCTACCTGGTTTGCGATCTTTGTTTCTCTGTGATCAGCTTTCATTTCACCATTTCATTTGATCCTCAGGATAGCCCTGGGAGGTAGGTGCTATTATCCCCATTTTACAGTTGAAGAAACTGAGGGAAACTGAAATTGAGTGACTTACCCAGGATTAAAAGAGAGTAAGTATCAAATGAGGCCATATTTGTAAAAGCAATTAGCAGAGTGCCTGGCACATAGTAGGTGCTATATAAATGCTTATTTCCTTCCCAGTATCTCCAATCTACAGCAGGTTCTCAGTGACTGAGCAATGTCACTTTTCTGATTCTGAGGGGATCTTTCCCTTTCATTATGCACCTTCCTTCGGGTGACTCATAAAAATACTTTTTTTTGTTGTTTCAGTGTTTGGTGCCTGGAGTCTAACACGTTTCCACTTTCTGGTATAAGTATCTGAGAATAATGTTAGATTGGAATTTAATAGCGATATAAATCAGTGACGAGTCAGTGAAAACAAGGAGCAGAGTAAAGATTGACTTAGAAGAAAGTAGCTCTCCAAGTCTAAGCTGCAGAGACCTTACTCGTGCCCTATAAATTCTTAAGTGACCCTACAACATCAACTGGGGCCACTGAAGAGGGAAGACCAAAGACAAATACAGGGGAAGAAGCTTCTCCCTAAACATTGCTCAAGCTCCATCCACTTTTTCTTTAGAATTCCACTAGCCATCCAAACAATAGCAAATATGGTCTTCTGGGAGGGGAAAGTAAAAGCAAGATAGAGCATCAAGCTGCCTATAAGAGTGCAATGAACTGCCAAAGAACTAGAAATTGCAGGGATGCCTATCAATTGGGGAATGGCTGAACAATTTCTTTGCTATAAGAAATGATGAGTTCAATGATCTTGGAAAAACATGGATAGACCAGCATGAAATAATCAAGAGTGAAATGAGCAAAACCAAGAGAACATTGTAACAACTTTGAGGGGCAGCTAGGTGGTGCAGTGGATATAGCACCAGCTCTGGATTCAGGAAGACCTGAGTTCAAATTTGGCCTCAGACACTTAACACTTACTAGCTATGTGACCCTGGGCAAGTCACTTAACCCTCATTGCCCCCCCCAAAAAAGAACAACTTTAAGCAAATAAATCATTTTGACTATTATAAATACCAAAATTAACTACAAAGGAAATATGAAGAAAGACACTGTATCCAAAGAAAGAACTGATAAATAGAAGTATGTGTAGAATTATTTTACATACACACACATACACACACACACACAAACACACATATTTTTGTCTACTGGTAGCCATCTCTTGGTGGGGGGAGGGAAAAAAGAAATTCACACGGTCACTTTATTATATATTTAAAAGAAATAGCAAGTTGTACATAATAGAGTTGCTGTTTTATGTACAATCATCTATTTTTAATTATGCTATGTTATGGAAATGCTTGTTTTATTCCATAAATTAAAAAATAAATAAAACTTTAAAAAATTGCAATGATAATTTCTTTAAAATTTTTATTTTTAAACATTTTTATATTAAAAAAAATTCATCTCAGGGGGCTGCTAGATGGCGCAGTGGTTAAAGCACCAGCCCTGGATTCAGGAGTACCTGAGTTCAAATCTGACCTCAGACACTTGACACTTTCTAGCTGTGTGACCCTGGGCAAGTCACATAACCCCCATTGCCTGCAAAAAAAATTCATCTCTAGACATGCTTGGCAATAAAGTAGACTTGGACATGTAGTCTAACCAGCACCAAAAAAATCAAATACCAGGGGAGAGGGAAGGAGAGAAGGGGCGGAGAGGGGCAGGGGGTAGGAAGGAAGGAAAGAAGGAAGGGAGGAAGGGAGGGAGAGAGAGAAAGGAAGAAAGAGAGGAAGGAAGGAAGGAAGGAAGGAAGGAAGGAAGGAAGGAAGGAAGGAAGGAAGGAAGGAAGGAAGGAAGGGAGGGAGGGGAAAAGGAAGAAAGAAAGGAAGGAAGGAAGGAAGGAAGGAAGGAAGGAAGGAAGAAAGAAAGAAAGAAAGAAAGAAAGAAAGAAAGAAAGAAAGAAAGAAAGAAAGAAAGAAAGAAAGAAAGAAAAAGAAAGAAAGGAAGAAAGAAAGAAAGAAAGAAAGAAAGAAAAAGAAAGAAAGAAAGAAAGAAAGAAAGAAAGAAAGAAAGAAAGAAAGAAAGAAAGAAAGAAAGAAAGAAAGAAAGGAGAAAGGAGGTAGCAAGGAAGGAGGGAAGGAAGGAAAATCAACTTACTGTCAGCATGAAGCAAATAACAGGAAATGAACCCAAATTTTTTTTTTAACCTAAATAATTAAATGAACTGATTGCATCAATTATACAGATTACACAAGGGCACTGAGGAGTCATGGCCAAATCAATCAATCCATAAGGATTTATTGAGCCTCTTCTTTGTGTCTAGCCTTGTATGAGGCATTAGGTAAAAGTCATAATAACTCACATTTATTATGGCACTTGAAAGTTTATCAACAATCCTGAGAGGTTGGTAGTGCAAATATTACCAGCTCCATTTTGCAAATGATAAAACCAAGGCTCTGTGGCTTAGGTACCTTGCCTGCTAACAAGTCCCCAAGTTGATTTTCAAAGCCAGATTTTCTTTTTCCAAATCCAGCACTCTATCCCTCACTCCCTGCTGAACTTTCACTGACGGGGATGTCAGAGGCATACTTGGATAAAGCATTGCTTTAAGGGAAATTTATAGTCTAGTAGAAAAGATAAAAGTAGCAATACATGGAAATGGAATTAGAGTTAAGGGACTAGAGCTCATACCCTGGCTCTGCTACTTACTACTTTGGTGACCTTGGTCAAATTATTTGACTTCTTTTACACCTCACATTCCTTATCAGTAAAATGAGGGGCTTGGGCTAGATGACATCTTAGATCCTTCCAGTTCTGAGCCTAGGAACCTTTGTGAATCAAGGCTAGGATGGTTAATAGAATCCTATCATGTACATTTATGGGCTCAGTTAGGCATAATAGACAATGGAAAATGTAAGACTTTGGAGAAGGATGAGAACAGCAGATAGAACTGTGACACAAAGCTTCATGGAAGAGGAAGAATATGAGCTGGACTTGGAAGGATCTTTAGAATGTGGAGATGCAGAGTGGAGGATTATCAGCATTATGAGCAAAGGTAACAATGAGAACAGTTTTAGTCAAATGATTAAAACAGAAGTGTTGGGGCAGGTAGGAGGCGCAGTGGATAGAGCACTGGCCCTGGATTCAGGAGGACCTGAGTTCAAATCTGAACTCAGACACTTCACACTTACTAGCTGTGTGACCCTGGGCAAGTCACTTAACCCCAATTGCCTTACCAAAAAAACAAAAACAAAAACAGAAGTGCCACTTAACCTTGCTAGGCCTCAGGCTCCCTGTATAAATGGTGGAACTGGAGAAGAGGACCTTTGAGGTCATTTCCACTTCTGACTCTACAATCTTATGAAGTAAGATTGCAGAGAGTTAGGAAAGAAATGGATGGGCAGGAAGGAGGAGGCCAGGTAAAGTTTATTTGTTTGTTTGCTTGTTGTTGTTGTTGTTTTTATCTTGGTTCAGGCAATAAGGCAAATTCAAGAAAAAGAAAACTAAGAGTATTTTATTAACATATCAAGGCAGCAAGCAGTTGGGTGCAGCCAAACCAAATTTCAAACTGCATACTGTTTGTTTTTTTTATAGATGGGAGTAAACAACTTCCCTATAAGGACAAAAGTATATGGATTGAAAAAAAATTTTTTAATTTAAATTCTTTTTTAAAGTATATGGATTGGGGGCAGCTAGGTGGTGCAGCGGATAAAGCACCAGCCCTGGATTCAGGAGGACCTGAATTCAAATCCAGCCTCAGACACTTGACACTTACAAGCTGTGTGATCCTGGGCAAGTCACTTAACCCTCATTGCCCTGAAAAAAATTTTTTTAATTAAAAATAAATAAATAAAAATTTAAAAAATTAAGTATATGGATTGGTACATGTAATCAAGAGGAGATGGGATTAGTGCTGCCTCAGATCCTCCTTTATTTCAACGTCAAAGGGAGACGGATTAGTGCACATGCACAAGGGTATTTCTGGTCCACCATATCCTGTGTGTATATTCAACATCTAAACAGACTTTAAGCATGGGGTCACTCAGCCTGACTCTGTACAAGTAGTTGACTTTGCAGAAAGTGTAAGTTCTTTCAAGGAAAAGGAGACCTGAAAATATTTGAAGAGAGAGAGAGGAAGAATTGGATGGTGAGAAAAAGTCTAATGAGGAATCCCTGACATTGGTCCAAGGAGACTGGGAGAAGACCATTGAACACTGCTGTTGAGATTTTATCCAGCAGCCCAGAAGAGAAGAAAGACAAAAGAAGCTGAAATAAAGAAGCAGAATACCTTTCCAGCAAAATAAAGAAAAGAGGCTGCTGGGTAGCTCAAGGAGAAATAATCCAACAGGTCTTTAATGTACACTGAAGGAAGAGTCTTGCTTTTGGGGTTCTGAACAAAAAGGAGTCTGCTCTAAAGGCATCCTGAAAGAAGAGATCGACCAAGACAGGAACTAAGTTTTGTTTTTTTTAAATTTCCTCAAACACCCTTATTGATCTTCAAAATCTTCCAGGTATGTCTTTTCATGTTCACAATGGCAGCATGTGCAAGGTGGTTTCTCCATCTTGGCTGGTTCCCTCTGCCAACAATCAATTGCCTCACATGAGGTTCAGGAACATGTGGGAAGCTCAGATACAGAGTAGAGCTGTCTGAGGGAGACAGGATTAAAGCAGAAAGTTCAAGAGGACATCTCATTCTGAGACACTTGAAATATTGGGTGCTTTCCGTTGACAAAAGTATCTGGGCTGCCCAGTCATGAAAGGTGCCACAGTGAATCAAACTAGGACAGAAGTCTATCAGTGGAGGGAGGATGGCAGAGGAGATATGGGTCAGGATCAAGGGGGACTGATACAAAGATGCGGTTTATAGTCTTTACCATGAGTCATATTGGAATCAGGGATGACAGCTAGAGGTTAAAAACATGGATAGGAAGCTGTAGTACTAAGTATACAGCTGAAATCTGACCCCCACAATTTATCTGCCTTGGAGCAAGGGAAGGAAGGTACTGACTGCTCTCTGCAAAACCCGGAACATTTTTTTTTGTACATGATGATAACCTTCAAGAATAGACATGATGAGCGTAATATAAAGAGGCCTGGCAGGGCTACTTCATCCTGGCAGCAGCTGTCTGGGGAAGCCAAGCCTGAGGGCATTTTTTCCTCTGTCTCAAATAGGCAATGTTTCTGAGTGAGTCAGCCTAAGCCCAAAATAAATAAATAAACAAATAATCCATTGAAAATCCATCACTCCCAACCACCTAGGTTGTACCCACTCTGCACCAAGGCATTGCCTATTACAACCTCCCTTCTGCAGAAGCCGTAGGCATTCAGCCTCTAGGATAGAATATGCAGCAAGAAACTGACAAATTGCTCACAAGGCAGGATCTTCATCAGATCCTCTCTTTCACTGTGTGGCTTCCCTCAAAGTCTGTGAACCTCAGGCATCTATTATTGGAGGGCACTGGAAATGTGTGGTTCAGTCACAGGTACCTGGGGGAATTTGTGTCACATTGACTTGTAGGGAGAGCCAACCTACTGCTAGGGAAGTGAGCCTGAGTTGTATCAAATGCAATGGGACAGGAGGAGCTAAGCTGGTAACAGAATCACTGGGGGCAGGGAACATCACCTACTGCAGAGTAATTGATGCCTTGTCTCAATGTCACTCCTAAAACTGGAGAGCCAGGAAGAAGAAATATGACGGCTTGTATCACAACTTCAGCTCTGGCTTGATGGAATTTACTAATTGGATTTTTATCCTTTGGTCCCTTTCAACAGCTCCCAATTAAACATGATCCTTTTATCAATTAATCCTCCTTGCTTTTCTTTTTATCCTTTCTCTTGCTTCTCTTTTTACTTTTGACCCTCTTTTCCCCTTTTCTCATTCAGTTTTTCTGTATAGAGATCTCATTTATCCATACCTGTTTACATTTGCCCTCAACAGAACTAATAGGCAAGGCCAACATGAAGGATCGACAGAATAGGAGACTATTTACTGATGTCATAGACCTCAGGAAAGCCCCAACATACCAGGCTTCCTTTACTTGATCCCCTATTAACTAATACATGAAATTTCACTATTAAAACTCTTTTCCCCCAAGCTTACAAGTCTGATCCATACTAAAACACAGATGCCTCTAGGAGAGGGTTTTGCCTTAAGCTAGGCATTTATACCTCAGTATGACCAATGAAGGAGATGGGGACAAATATTCATAGAAGGGAAGAAAGGGCAGGGCATTATGATCCTAAGTACTCACTGGGAGTACTAAAGACAAGTTTTGCTGACTTTGCCAATCCTTTAAGAAATAATAATAATGTAACCAAGGGCCCAGAAGAACAAACTCTGGGCTTATACAAACAGGTTCAGTTTTAGAGGAGGCTTCTTAAAAATCCCATCTCATTTACTCATTTTGCCCCCAGAAGAGAACTTAAGAATATAGCTCCTATCCTATTTTGTGGGCAAAAGGTACCCAACTCCCATGCAAGCATTCAAGGCATCAATGCAGGACAGCCTTTATCTAACACCATAGAAAATTCAAACAATAGAAATGACTCAGAGAGCCTGCCCTTCAATAGTTGATATAATTTTCCTCTTTTCCAGCGAGACCTATATTCCCTCCAGAAGCTATACAGTCCTCCATTCTCATCATGATACCCTATAGTTTAGGCTTTTAGATGAGAAGCAAATGGAGTTGCCACTTGGGTAATGATCCAATGAATCCCCTTTTCACCCAAAGCACCCACAGAGGTGTCTTGCCATCAACTTGGAGCTGTTAGAAAAAGACTTCCCTTCCCCTTCTGCTCTGTACCATGTGAGTAACCCACAGTAAGCACAGTGACAAAATGTTCCTCAATATTATGTCTTGGCTCCTTAATTTTCCTACAATTCTTGTGGGGGCAGGGGGGAGGGGGTGGAAAGCTTTTAGTCATATTTTTAGTCTAAAACTCTTGATACTCTTTCAGAAGATGGGGAACCAACAATTCTCAATAATCCTCTAGAATGCTGACATTCAGAAACTCTTACCCCTTCATCAGATGGAGCCCCTCTCCACAATTGCCACCTCTGGGGCTGAGAAGTCATGCCACTGTCTCTCCATGGCTGGAGAAAGGAATTCAGAGGCTAGGAACTTAGAACCCAGCAATTCTCTCCATTTTCAGCCAGGAAGCTAATCTATATGACTCCATCTTTCCCCGCCCCCCCCCACTGTGGTCAGGTGGTTGAGAGGCCCCATTACTGCCACCTCTTGGTCCACATAGGTTAGGACACATTCAGCTATCCCCTGCTGCCATTATCAGCTCCCATAGTGGGGGAAAGGTAGCATGAAGGATTTTGCGAACGTATGACTTTTAAGTCTGATTCTTCATCTGTTTTCAACTCTCTCTGACAAAAAAGGCCACCATTAACTATCTTTTATAGGCCAGCTACAAAAGGCCATCCCTAGCCCACAACAAGTCAAGTCAACCAATGTATCCTCAATGGATAAAACTCAATCATTTGTCCTCAATGAAGTGAAGATGGTTCAACAAACACACTGGCCCAGAAAATGTTCTCAGCCCTCTCCAGGAGGTACTAGTTGGCATGCCCATGCCCTCACACAATCAAAGTGTCAAAGATTTACTTTCTCTTAACTCATTAAGTTTATCAGATTCAGCTGATCAAATGCCTACAATTAAAATAATTCACATTTATATGGCACTTTGTTGCTTACAAATCAATTTCCTCATGGCCACTATCTCAGATGGGCAGAGAGCTTCACACACAATCAGTGCTTAAAAAACATTTTTTTTAATACTAATGACAACGAACATACATCCGGGAAGTCAAGGGTTACAAAGAACTTTCATCAATACAACCTTCTAAGATGGGTATTGAATTGTAAGCCTCTTGTGAGTAGAGATTGTTTCATTCAAAGTATTTGTATCTCCAGCACCTAGCATAGTACCTGGCACATATGGGATACTAAATACAAGCTTGCTAATTGATTGATTGATAGGGTAGCACAAATATCATTATAACCATTTTACAGATAATGAAATTAAGACTGATAGGCAGGCCTGTGACTATACAGTTGCTAATCTGGGATCTCCCTGGAGCTTCTGTTTCCCATAATATAGTTGAAAGGGAGCAAATTGAGAATCATACAATTTAGAAGAAGGGTCCTTAAGCATCATCTGATCTGACTCTTTCATTTTATAGCTGTTGGAAGTGAAACCCAGACCTATGAAGGGATTTTCAAAAGCCATGCAAAGGGGCAGCTAGGTGGCGCAGTGGATAGAGCACCGGCCCTGGAGTCGGGAGTACCTGAGTTCAAATCCAGCCTCAGACACTTAACACTTACTAGCTGTGTGACCCTGGGCAAGTCACTTAACCCCAATTGCCTCAAAAAAAAAATAAGCCATGCAAAGCCAGGATGTAAAGTCAAGCCCTCTTACTCTAATCTATTGTACTTCCTACCAAGGATAGAGCACTGGTCCTGGAGTCAGGAAAACCTCAGTTCAAATCAGGTCTCAGACACTCATTAGCCATGTGACCCTGGGCAAGTCACCTAACCTCTTTCTACCTACATTTCTTCATCTGTAAAATGGGAATAATAATAGCACTTACCTCCCAGGGATGCTGTGAAGATCAAATGGGATAATGTTTGTAAAGCATGTTACAAACCTTAAAGCAGTAGATAGATCATACATACATACATACATACATATTGTTTATTTGCTTTTACTATACCTCAGTTGCATTCCCAAATAATTCACTTCATGGATTGTCCATGACAAATGATTAATAATAAGATAACTTCCCTCTGCCAGTAAGCAAACTTCTAGATCTTCCTATTCCCCCTGCTGTCAGAATCTCCTTCTTGTATAACAAGATCTTAAAGCTGGAAGGAACTTCAATGGCTATCTTGTTCAATCTGTACCTAAAAAAAGCATCATCCCATCATACAATATACCCAATTAGTGAGGATAAGGAAACAAGAATTTATTAAACACTTACGATGTGACAGGCACTATGCTAAATGCTTTAGAAATATTATCTTATTTGATCTTCACAACAACCTCATGAGAAAGGTGCTATTACTATCCCCTTTTTAAAATTAGGGAAGGGGCAGCTAGGTGGCACAGTGGATAAAGCACTGGCCCTGGATTCAGGAGGACCTGAGTTCAAATCTGGCCTCTGACACTTGACACTTACTAGCTTTGTGACCCTGGGCAAGTCACTTAACCCCAATTGCCTCACTGAAAAATAAATTAGGGAAACTTAGGCAGACAGTCATTTGACTTGCTCAAAGTCACCCAGACTCTAGGTCATACAGCCAGTAAGTGTCTGAAGCTGGATTTGAACTCAGGTCTCTCCCAGGCCAAGCTACTCTATCCATCCTCTTCCAGTCCTCTGCCTCAAGATCTGCAATGAGAGAGACCAACCACCTCCCAAGGTAGCTCATTTTACTTTAAGACAGAACTACTTATTAGAAAGCTTTCCCCACCACCACCTTAAGCCCAAATTTGCCTCTTTTCAGTTTCCACCCACTGCTCCTAGTTCTGCCCTCTGTACTCAGATTGCAAATGTATTCCTTAATATTAGTTCAAGCTAACTGCTTTTGTTGAATGAGTAATTAGCATGCTGTGGGATCTCCTCCTAACAGATTTTTTCCTCATGTGGATGTAGCTGTACTCATTCAGTTGGGTTCTGTTTGACACCTATTACCACTCTATAGGGAACAGAGCCATAGGGAGTTTATCAAATCAAATCTAAACCAACATATCAAATCAGCATCAAATTCTAATACATTGTACTATAGTGGTGATGTTGGACTATATCAAGTGACATTGTCTATATAGGATGTGGGAGGAAGTTAGTCATCATTCTGTTTGAGCTTCAGATAGAAAAAGCCATCTGTGACTAAAACACTCTTTATAAGGTTAGAGGCAAGAAACCTGATTTGAAGAAAGGGGCCTGTTTGTAAAAAACATTTCTTTTAGAAAAACAGTTAAAGTGCTATTGTTCATAAAACCAAGAAACCAGGGATAACTGTGGGACTAGAAGCATCTAAGAACACACTGCTAACCGGGTCCAAGCAGAAGAGGCAACAGAGTGAAATGATAATGATTAATAATAGCTGACATTTATATAGGACCTTAAAGCTGCAAGGCACTCAACATACACTATACATCTGAGCCTCACAGCAACAACTGTGAAGCAAGTATTACAAGCATTTTCATGTACATCTCAGAGCTCAGGAAACTGAATCTCAAGAAGCATCAGTGACTTCCAGCTCAGGATCATATATCTAGCAAGTGTTGGAGGTCATATTTGAACCCAGATATTTCTGATTTCAAACAGTGGTCAGACTGGTAGATCTTGAATCAAGAAAACCTAGGTTCAAATCCCATCCATGAAACTGTGCAACCATTGGCAAGTCATTCAGTCTGAGCCTCTCTTCATCTATAAAATAGCTATAATCATAACTGTAGCATCTATTTGCTGGGAGGATCGAATGAGATAATCCATGAAAAGCAATGTGTAAACTTTGAATCATTGTGCAAATATTAATTATTATAATCACTTATATAATTAATATACTTATCATAGAATTTCAGGGATTATAGTGACATCACAATGAGATCAACTTAACCAATCATGTCATCTAAGGCTATCTTCCCTTCCTTCTATATTGTCTTGCTTGGTTATCTCATCAGATCCCTTGGCTTCTATTATCATCTTTATATAGATTATAAACACCCAGTCCTAATTTCTTTCCTGAGCTCCAGTCCCGCCTTACCAACTGCCTTTTAGACATATGGCATTGGATGTCCCCAAAGCATTGACTGTCCAAAGTCAGCCAATAAGCATTTATTAAACACCTACTATGTACCAAGCATTGTATATAGTATATACTATACCAAAGCAGAATTCATTATTCCCCCTGGAAACCCTTCCCTCCTCTCAACTTTGCAATTGCTTTAGAGGGCAACATTATCCTCCCAATCAACCAGGATTTTACCTTCAGTATAACTCTCAACTCCTCACTCTCACTCATCCCCCACATTCATTCAATTGCCCGATCTTGTCATTTCTACCTTGATGACATGTCTCCTATATACCCCCTTCTTTCTATTCTGAAAGCCTTTCCTCTAGTACAGGTTTTCATCACTTCTCATCTAGATTATTACTAATCCTTTTGATTGGCCTTCCTTCCTCAAGTATCTTCCCATTCTAATCCATCCTGCCAAAATTATTTTCTTAAAGAGCAGATCTAACCAGGTCACTCTTTTTTTGGGGGGGGGGGAGGCAATTGGGGTTAAGTGACTTGCCCAGGGTCACACAGCTTAGTAAGTGTTAAGTGTCTGAGGCTGGATTTGAACTCAGGTCCTCCTGACTCCAGGGCCAGTGCTCTATCCACTGCGCCACCTAGCTGCCCCCAGGTCACTCTTTAACTCAATCAATTGCAGTGACTCCCTAATAACAACCAGGATGAAATATATAATTTTTGTTTGATTTTTAAAATTCTTCCTCACTGGGGCAGCTAGGTTCAAATCCAGCCTCTTAACACTTACTAGCTGTGTGACCCTGGGCAAGTCACTTAACCCCAATTGCCTCACTTAAAAAATAAATTTTCACCTTGCCTCTTTTTATCTTTCAAGTCTTCTTACACTTTACTTCCCTCCATGTACTCTCTGATCCACCCAAGTTAACTTACTTGTTGTTCCTAAAAGATAACACTTACCCCATACCCTTGCATGTACTGGCTGCCCCCATACCTGGAATGCCCTGTCCTGTTCACTTCTTCCTTTTTGTTTCCTAAGACTCAGCCCAAATTCTATTTTCCTCAAAAGACCTTTCCTAGTAACTCTTTCCACTCCACCCCATCCACATGAACATGCATAGATATTTGTGCACTTCAATCAATGGAAAAGGAATAATTTAGCTTCTCCTCAATGGTCTACCCTATGAGAAAGATAGAAATTGAAGACTTCCCTGTCCCAGAGGAACTTTAACCATCTAGTTGGGTAAACCTCCCATATGTCATTGCTTCCTAACATTTTTCATGGGTCTTACATTATTTTCTGACTTTTCCAGGCATGTGGTTTTCTCCTCCCTAACCAGATGATGAACTCCTTGAGGAAAGAAATGCTCTTCTCTTCCTCCTAGCACAAATGTGGGGCCACACTATACACATAGTATATATGGATGTTCAATTGAATGAATCATCAGAGCAACCCTTTTCCTTTTTGCCTTTCCAGGCTTCTTATACTTCCTTGTGCACACTCTAGGTTCCAACTGTACTGGCCTAATTAATATTCCTCACACAGAACGCTCCATCTCCATCTCTAAGCCACTGTACTGGCTGTCTCCCACATCCCAAATGCTCTCCTCCTCCCTCCCCCAACTTAGAATACCTGGTTTCCTTCAAATTCAACACAAATACCCTTTTCTGAAGGAGGTCTTTCCCAGTTCCTCAACAACAAAATAAATTTTAATAAAGACTTATTGCTTACTTGCTTGACTGCTTTGTAAATTTCTAATTTTGCTGTATCACACCTAGGGAGACACTCAGAAAGAGGAGTCACTTCCCTCACATGTCTAGTGCTGGGGTAGAAAAAAGTATGAGTGGAAAGAACAGAAGGATTCAAAGGAAAGAGCACTGGAGCAGGGAGTCAGAAACCTAGGTTTGAGGCCCAGGTCCAGCACTCTATGGTACACTAACCATGCAAATATTGGGAGTCATTTCACCTCTCCATGCCTTCTTTCTTCTGTAAAGCAGAGATAACAATATTTACACTGGCTGCCTCCCACAGCCTTTGTGAAGAAAGGACTTCCCAAATTCTAATGCGCTAAAGAAATGCAATCTATAATCCTTAAATACTGAACACCAAATTTAAGCAACGTAAGGAAAGAAACAAATTTGCTTCAACAGCATTTTTTTATCATTGTTGTTTGTTTGTTTGTTTGCTTGTTTTTAATCATCTACTGTGGCTAAAGAATGATTCTAGGATTTGGTGGCGGTAGAAAGTTTAACATAAAACCAAGTTCCTGCCCTCCTGGAGCTTATAATCTAGTAAGGAATAAAACTCAAACCTAGATCATTATAATATGACACCACATGGAAAGTCTGTTAGAAAAGACCAGGGGGGGGAGGCTAGGTGGCACAGTGGATAAAGCACCAGCACTGGATTCAGGAGTACCTGAGTTCAAATCTGGCCTCAGACACTTGACACTTACTAGCTGTGTGACCCTGGGCAAGTCACTTAACCCCCATTGCCCCGCAAAAAAAAAAAAAAAGAAAAGACCAGGCAAAGTTCTGAGAAGAATACAAGAGAGGACTGTCTTGCTTCTTTCATTCATTCATTCATTACTGAGAGGAATATCATGAAAAGAGTTCACAGAAGAAATAATTAAGTTGAACTTTAAAGGATGAATGGGAATTCAACAGTCAGAAAAGGGGCTGATATAGCCTGATTAAAGGTATGGACAGAGAAATTCACCTTTGTGGAGAGAGAAGAGACAAGGCCAGAAATGTAAGATACTTGGTCCTAGATTTGGGGACATGAATACCAAGCAAAGTGGGGGGAAAGGGAGAGATGGGGAAAGTGCAGAACAGAAGTAAAATGGTAAGTTGCTGGACAAAGCTGAGGCTACCAGAGTGTCCCAGGAAGGTCTTTATGACCAAGAAAGATGGAGTCATACATTCTGAATTCATAGGCTCATATATCCAGATTTGAAAAGAACCACAGAAATCGCCTACTCTGACCTCTTTTAAAGAAAAAGAAAGTGGGGCAACTAGGTGGTGCAGTAGATAGAGCACTGGCCACAGAGTCAGGAGGACCTGAGTTCAAATCGGCCCCAGACATTTAACACTTATTAGCTGTGTGACCCTGGGCAAGTCATTTAACCCCAATTGCCTCACCAAAAAAAAGAAAAAAAGGAAAAAAAGAGAAGAAGAAAAAGAAGAAGGAGAAGGAGAAGGAGAAGGAGGAGAAGGAGGAGAAGGAGGAGAAGAAGGAGAAGAAGGAGGAGAAGGAGAAGAAGGAGAAGAAGGAGAAGAAGGAGAAGAAGGAGAAGGAGAAGAAGGAGAAGAAGAAGAAGAAGAAGAAGAAGAAGAAGAAGAAGAAGAAGAAGAAGAAGAAGAAGAAGAAGAAGAAGAAGAAGAAGAAGAAGAAGAGGAAGCTAAGGTCCAGAGAGATTAAGGGTTTATTAAGAGAGTTAAAGTTTATTACCTGCTGCATGGGTAGGAAATGGCAAAGCAGCTATTTTGACTCCAATCTCAGGAGTCCAGGTTTAATGCTTTTCCCACTACACTGTGGAACTAATTAGGCATGAATTTACAGGGTACCCTCTATAAACTATGAGGATTAAATGAAGCTGGTAAAGATATACTTTGTAAGATGCAAAGATCTTGTCAAAAGTAAGGTGGTGTTTGTTAGCATCATTATCGTTATCATCATCATGTCTTAAATAACCTTTTGAAAGCAGCCCAAAGGGGCAAGAAGGAGTTGAAGGATCCCTAATCTATTCTCTGTCTTGCTCCTTGTGTGGTGGGTAACAAGGTAACAAGGCAAACAAGGTTTTCAGCCCTGTTTCACTTCAGGATTGAGGACCTTTTAGGTCATTCCCTCTTAGCATGACATGTGACATACCACCCCTGCCAAATTTCTGTCAGCATTCCTGTGCCAATCATCCATCAGCCCTTCAGAAACTTTGGCCCTAGATGCTGGAAAAAGTCAACGACAGCATTTTCAGCTCCACTCTCTTAGCTAATCTCATTCTGGCTCCCAAATCAAGTTGACATGCCCAGGTAATGAATTCCCCCTTGCTCAGGAACCACACTGGTTGTTCTATGATGTCCTCTCTATCCCTAGGCCCACTACCATAAAGCAAAATTGACTCAAATTGAACTCCTGCCACTTAGGTCACCTTGTTTAAGGAATCATTGAGTTCACCCTAGCCTATCTCCTGGCACTCCCCTTATCCAACCTCTTTTAGGCTCTTTCTCTCAAATCCCCACCCAAATACTTAAGTAATAGGATAGACTCAGAATGAAGAAATCTTTATATTACTTTGTTCTTCTTGCTCATCCTACTAAAAGATATAACAGCAATAACAATTCACATTTCCATAACACTTTAAAGGTTTATAAAACAAGTGAGAGAGTGCTAAAATCATAATAGTAATGAACATCTCTACAGATCTTTGAGGCTTTCAAAACACTATATAGGCCTCTATTATCTTATTTAAGACACAAAAATCTGTGAGATTCTGTGAGGTTCTACAGGTATCATTACCCTCATTTTGTAGATAAATAAATTGAGGCCCAGAGAATTCGAATACCTTGCCCAGTGTTACCCAGCTAATGTCAGAGACAAGTGCTCAGTTTGTTACTACGTGACAATGTAAGTATTATTATCTGCCTTTTAGAGATGAGGAAGCAGCTTGCCCAATCGCCCAGCTACATAAGAACCTAGATCTCTTGACTTCAGGTCCAGCATTTTTTCTATTCCACTTCATCATAAGTGTCTTACAACATTTTTAACATTTAAAAAAAAAAATTGAGTTCCAAATTCTCTCCTCTCTATTCCCTCCCCCACCCATTAAGAAGGCAAGCAATATGATAGTTGTTATGTAAGTGAAGTCATGTAAAACAACCATAAGTATCAAAGGCAATATTTGCACATAGGGATAGATATAGGGGCTGGGTGTGTGTTATTATTGGTATTTGGAGTCCCTCAGTCCCTGGTCAAAAACAACAACAACAATAACAACAAAAAACCTGTTCTCTACCAATTTAGAATGGCACTTTTTCTATAACTTAACCTCTTTGAGAGTTACCCAAAGCATTAGGAGGTTAAACAACTTCCCTAGGGATCACTTGGGTAGCTAGGTGGCACAGTGGATAGAATGCTGGGCCTGAAGTCAAGAAGATTCATCTTCCTGAATTTAAATCTGGCCTCACACACTAACTAGGTATGTGACCCTGGGCAAATTACCCCTTTTATCTTAGCTTCCTCATCTGTAAAATGAGTTGGAGAACCACTTCAGTATATTTGCCAAAAAAAAGAACCCAAATGGGGTCACAAAGAGTCAGACATAACTGAAAACAGTTGAACAACAACAGGGGTCACATGGCCAGAATGCGTCCGCAGCAGGACTTAAACCCAGTTGGGGTCAGAGGGCTCCAAGGCAAGCTCTTCCCTACATCATTATACATACAAAAAAAAAAAAACTGAAAAATTGGTTTGTGTCTACATATATGATGTATAATGAGAGAGCTGTGATTGGATTAATTAAGCTTTAAGATCACCTCCCACTCTAATATTCAATAGCTTGTGGTTCCTATCAATTAGTAAGCTAGTTAGTAATCTCCTATTAATTGGCAATTTTCAAAAAAAGGGACTGCTATGATGCATTCAATTTAAAAAATTGGTGTTAACAAAAAGCAACTGTCAGAGCCATACATTATAAGGTTGTACAAGAAGGGGTTAAAAATGGATAATTGTTTAAAAAAAAAAAAAAAGTTTGCAAGCAGGAAGAATTAGAAAGGGACAGTCTATTCATGCATGTAGGAGAGCTAGGAGGAAAAATAATAGGATTAAGAGCTAGAAAGGACCTTACAAACAATCACCAAGTATTGACAAGTGCTTACTACCACTGCTAGGCATCCCCAGACTCTGAAATGCAAAGACAAATGGAAAATAGTCCTTCTCAAGGAACTTGCATTCTCTCAAGAGAGATAACATGAGGGGCAGCTAGGTGGCGCTGTGGATAAAGCACCGGCCCTGGATTCAGGAAGACCTGAGTTAAAAATCCAGTCTTGGGGCAGCTAGATGGCGCAGTGGATAGAGCACCGGCCCTGGATTCAGGAGTACCTGAGTTCAAATCCGGCCTCAGACATTTAACACTTACTAGCTGTGTGACCCTGGGCAAGTCACTTAACCCCAATTGCCTCACCAAAAAAAAAAAAAAAATCCAGTCTTAAGACACTTGACACTTACTAGCTGTGTGACCCTGGGCAAATCACTTAACCCTCATTGCCCCACAAAGAGAGAGAGAGAACATGTACATGTAAAAGTAAAGACAGGATGAATATGAGGTAAATGCAAGATAGTAAAATCCAAAGTAGTGATGGAGGGAGGGCATTGGTAGTTGAAGGGATGACGGGCAAGGCTTCATGTGGAAGGTCACCCTTGAGGCATTCCAAGAGGCAGAGGCAAAGAGGAGGGAACATTCTAGGGAAAAGAAGGGATATGGGTGACATGTAGTGTTGCATATGAGGAACAGAGAGAAGTTTCCTTTTTCCTGGACCATGATCTTCCCCCTCATATCTGTCTCCTGCCTTCCCTGGCTTCCTTTGCATCCCAACTAAAATCCTACCTTCTATAGGAAACCTTCCTCAAACCCTCTTAATTCTAGTACCTTTCCTTTTAAAATTATTTCCTTTTTATCCTGTATATAGCTTGCTTTGTATACATTTATTTGCATATTGTCTCCCCCATTTGATTGTTAGCTCCTTGAAGGCAAGGACTGTCTTTTGCCTCTTTTTATATCTCCTCTCTTTAGCGTGGTTCTTGGCACATAGTAGGTGCTTAGTAAATGCTTATTGACTAACTGGACCATAGAGAGTAGTAGGACAGGAAATATTGTTTAATGATGTCATAGAGTTAGATTAGGACCAAGTAGTTTTTGAGGGGGCAATCTGCCAGAGAAGATAGGAGATGAGATCAAGAGCATACTTAAAGGGATTGTCCTTGGAAAGAAAGGCTGCTATCTCTTTATCAGAGACTAGAGGAGAGAAGAATCTTTCCCAACATCAGTCTTTTCCAATGAGTCCCATCTTCTCATTATGTGGCCAAAGTATTTAAGCTTCCAACAATGGCCTGAATTGATTTCTTTAAGTCTTGGCTGATTTGGTCTCCTTGTTGTCCAAGGGACTCTCAAAAGTCTTCTCCAGCACCACAATTTGAAAGTTTCAAGTCTGCAGGGCTTAGCTTTCCTCTTAGTCCAACTCTCACAGCTATGGAACAACCATAGCTTTGACTCTACAGGGTGGGATAGGGAGTCAGTCAATTAGGGAGTAGTAAAAACAAACAAAAAAACCTAGATAGAGCTCATCTTCCTGAGTTCAAATCTGTCCTCAGACACTCACTGACTGTGTGACCCTGGGCAAATCACTTAAAGCTGTTTGCCTCAGTTTCCTCTTCTGTAAAATGAGCTGGAGAAGGAAATGGCAAACACTCCAATATCTTTGCTAAGAAATCCCCAAATGGAGTCATGAATAGTTGGACATGCCTGAAAAGTGACTGCACAACAACAGCAACAGTGGCCCAATCAAGATTAAGTAGTGTACATTATAGTATATCCAGTCAGCTCAATTGTAATCACCTACTCTAACCCTTACATTTCACAGTTGAAGCCTAGAAAGAAGTGAACCCTCTCCCCTCCTCCCCCATGGTACCATAAACTCCATATATAATAAGGATTTGAACCTTGACTTTCTGTGTGTGTGTGTGTGTGTGTGTGTGTGTGTGTAGGGGGGCAATTGGGGTTAAGTGACTTCCCCAGGGTCATACAGCTAGTGTCAAATGTCTGAGATTGGATTTGAACTCAGGTCCTCCTGACTTCAGGGCCAGTGCTCTATCTACTGCACCACCTAGCTGCCCCAAACCTTGACTTTCAAATTCCAAATCTAGCTCTCTTTCCACGATACCGTATACCAGACAGGAAACAACAGGAGAGAAGCAAGCAAAAATCGGGGTGGAGATAGGGGTAAAGGGCTGCAGGGGGTAGGAAGAACTATAAACATTTAATTTGGAAGTTAAAATGTGGGGGGAAATCCTTCCTCCAAGAACGGGTCCCTTATTCCTTCTCTCTCTTTCTACTTTGGCCATGCCTTCTAGAGCTGTCTGTAAGCTGCTTTTCAGAGGGAGGTTGGTGTTTGGAGCTGGCCCCTCAGAAGTCCATTTCAAAGCTCTGCCTGGTAATCATGTGTGACTGGAAGTCTCAGGGATGAACACCGCTTTGAATTTTGCGTGTGAAGAGGTGCCATGTGCTTAAGGCAAAGTAAAGCACAGGCCTGCAAAGGGAGGATGTATGTAATCTGCGCCCAGGCTCCCCATTCAGCTTTAACTCTCTAATCAGATTGGATGGCCAGATAGGCTTTTGCTCAGTTTGTGGGTCCCCATTTTGACCTTCCCTACAGTGATAATTTTTAGTTATTCATATTAAAACAACTCATAAAAGAGATAAATGGGGAATAGGAGTGGGGGAGGCTGTGTTTGAAAGTCAAAAAGTAGTTGAAACAAAGGCTTCATAAAATCTCTAAGAAAGCTCCATTAAAAAAAGGAGGGGGAAAAAAACATTCATGCAATGGCTCCAAGGAATTAACCAGGATCAGTTCGATCAAAGGCGATTTACTTAAGGTATTTGAATGTGTCAGCAGAGGCATGAATCTGCCCCCCTGTCAAGGAAGATTTAATCAGGATTTTCCAAGTCTCCTGTCTTGGGACTTGAGATCTTGTAATATATTTTTGTTTAGACTCTCTCCTCACACATGCTCCATTTGAGAGTCAATATGAAATCGAATCAAAAGACTCATTAATCATCATGTTACCTCTCTGCCATCAGACAAAAGCCCTACTGCCTGACAAGACTCAAAGTCTGTTGATATCTTGGAAATATTTTAAATTTGGAGGTGCCACTTAATATAAAAGTCCAACTGAATTAGGAAGAGGCCTAGAACACAACACGATTTAGTGAAGTGTTTTAGCTTTGATGTCAGAGGGTGTGTGATCAAATCTCACCTCTGATGACTACTACCTTTGAAACCTTCATTCAGCAAATCACTTAACATTCTAGAACCTCAGTCTCTTCATCTCTAAAATGAGGGAGCTAGATTATATGAATAACTAGATCAGTTAGATGGCTTCTAAGTTTCCTTCCAGTTCTAGATCTGTGTTCACATAATCTTATGAGTCCTGGATATATAAAGTCTAACCATTTCACCCTGGAAAAGTCATTCAATTTTGGGGGAAGCTCAGGTTGGTTTTTTTCTCCCATTAGAGAAATGAGAGGTCTGGACTAATGTTCTCTAATGTTCCCACCATTTTTAGATCTACGAACTTTTATTTTACGGATGAAGAAACTGACCCTGATAGCAGTAAAGTGACTTGCTCAAGGTCAAATATATATTATTAGAAGAACTGGAATTTGAACCTATGTCCTCTGACTCAAAATCAGTGCTCTTTCCAAGTATGCAGTGACATATAATTAGCTTTTCAGTCGGGGGCTAATGAACCAGTAGAAACTCTGAGAATGTTCCTGTATTATTTAAAATATAAACTCACTGAATTACCTGAAGTACTTTGAAAAAACACAAGAAGGATTTATAAACAGGGTCTATACAAGTCAGATGTTTTCAAACTAAAAAAGATTCTAATGTCCCTCTAGAACGTTCTCCCCTCTTCTCTACATTTTGTCTTCACTGGCTTTTACATAACTGAAGTATAGCTACAATGATCACACTCTCCAATTTTTCTGTTCAGGATGTACAGTTTGTATATGTTACTAGCCTTAAAAATGAAAGCATTCATTTGGAGACCTGAAATATTCTTCCAAACTAATTTAACTTTATTCAAATCTCCTCTGGATAGTCATATATAAGAGATAAGGGATGAGAAATCCACTTTAAAGACTGTTTCATGCTATTGGAAGAACTATTTTAGTATACAGGGACACAAGCTTCATTTTGTCAATTTTCCTTATTATCTTGAACTGTGAATACCTAACACCAAAAATACCAGGATGAAAAATGCAAATAATTCAGGAAGATGGTGAGATGTTCGTCCCCGCATATACGCAATATTTTCACAAGCTAGCACGCAAGAATCTGGTCTCAGTTGAGAACGGCAAGAAAATGTGAAAATATCCCTTTACTTCTTATTACCATAATATTTTTGCTTGATAGCCATGATTTTTCCATTCACTTAGGGGCTACCTCTTCCTTATTTTTCTCTTATAAAAAGCAACCAGAAAAGAGGCAGCTGACAATAGCAGTTAACAAGAGGATCTTGACTTCCTCTGAGCATTTTTTCCTCTATATGTACTTTATGAGTATTTTTTAAACCATACAGTAGGGCTACAGCCATTACCATCAATGCATCATTTAATGGTTGTTATTAAAATAGATATCTATACATAACAAAGCAAGCAACTATTTAGGAAGACAAGAAATGCATCAGGAATGATTTCACCCCTAAAATAATCACACTGACTATAGCAAGCTCACTCCAATCATTCTGCCCATCTTACCAACAAAATTCAACATTTATTCAATGAAACACTTGTTAAACACTTTCTTCTTATGCATAGGGCTCTGTAAGATTATAGGGGAGGGGAGCAACTAGGTGGTGCAGTGGATAAAGCACCGACCCTGGATTCAGGAGGACCTGAGTTCAAATCCGGCCTTAGACACTTGACACTTACTAGCTGTGTGACCTTGGGAAATCACTTAACCCTCATTGCCCAGAAGAAAAAAAAAAGATTATAGGGGAGACACAAGTTTAGATAAGACACAGTCTTAATCAGTTCAGTGTCTGGTTGAAGCAAAGAATGGTGATACCACTGGTCCAAAAGGTAGTGCCAGATCGATCTGGCTATATTTTCTAGAGGATCATCATGTGGATATGTCTATGTAATGCCAGAGATGGAGATCATGCAGGCTAGTGGATTATGTCAACAGTTAAAGTGAATAATTTTTATTCCAATGAGATTGCTCCTCTCCTTTTTATATCAAACTAGGAGGAGATATAGTATAGGAGAAAATCGATCAATAAACATTTATTAATCTTATACAATGGCACCAGGCACTGTGCTAAGAGCTAGAGATATGAAGAAAGGCAAAATCTAGCTTCTGCCCTCAAAGAGCTTCCAGTCTAACAAGGAAGACAACATTCAAATAACTACATACAGGGGCAGCTAGGTGGCACAGTGGATAGAGCATCGCCCCTGGAGTCAGGAGGACCTGAGTTCAAATTCAGCCTCAGACACTTAACACTTACTAGCTGTGTCACCCTAGGCAAGTCACTTAACCCCAATTGCCTCACCAACCCCCCCAACCCCCCCGCCCCGGCTACATAACAAGATAAATTGGAAACAATCAACAGAGGAAAGGCAATGAACCTTTAGGGGGATTGTGAGGGGCTTCCTGTAGAGGGTAGTATATCAGCTGGCACTGGAAAGACCAGAGAATATAGAATAAAAAGATCTAATCTCAAATCCCTGTTGTGCTTCTTCTACCATTTGTTAAGTTAAAAGGCTCTAAGCAAGTATCAACCTCTTTGGGTCTCAATTTCCTCAATCTTACAATGGAGGAGTTGGACTAAGTGTTCACTAATGTTTCTTCTAGCTCTAAACCCTATCATTCCATCTGGCCATCAAGTGAAATGAATAATGAATGGCCCAGCCCCCTGTTTTTCCTTTGTTCTATGGATACAAGGTCAAATGAGTGTGAGATCAGGAAGGTGAGTAGGAAAAACAAACATGCTCCCTAGAATCCTGGGTCTGTTGTTAAACTCTTCTTTATCTTAGATCTCTTCCTCTAAAATTTGTTCCATCTGTTAGAAAGATCCCTTGATTTTGGGTCAGAGTAAATGGGCTTGAATTCCAACTCTGACATTTGTTACCTGTCCTCTCTGGCCCTCTGTATCCTCTTCTAGAAACTGAGAGTGCCTAGATGGTCTCTAAGGTCTCTTCCAGTTCCAAATGTATGATCTTATTATCATAGAAACCTGACTTTCTCCTGAAGGCCTCATCCCTTGCCACCTTTTCCAAGGTCCAGTGCTCCTTTTACACTCCCTGACACGGAGGGAAAGAAGGAAGATTCAGCATCCTTGACGTTCCACACTTCTACTTCACCTTCTGCAACCATCACTTATGAAACTCTTCTTTAAAATTCACCCCATCTGTCCATATTAGACCAGGAGCTCCTTAAGAATAGGAACTGTCTTTTATCCTTTTTTTAATCCCTGACACTTAGCCAAGTGCCTGACACATAGTGAGCACTTAATAAATACTTGTTGAATGACTAATGTGGAAATATGTTTAATGTGATTGTACATATATAACCTATATCAGATTGCTTGCTGTCTTGGGGAAGGGGGAGGGAAGGGAGGGAGCAAGAAAAATTTGGAACTAAAAATCTTATGAAAACAAATGTTGAAAACTATCTTTATATGTATCTGGAAAAAATAAAATACTTTTAAAGAAAGAAAAATAAATACTTGTTTACTTATTGACTATATCACTCTGTCCAGATCGTCCTGCTGTCATTTACTAACCTTCAGAGAAGTATCTTATTTCTCAAGGAATTCAGTACCTTATTCTTGTCTTCCTTTTTGTCCCAAGTTCTTCCTACATATTTGGAAATCTCAAATTTCACAAAGCTGCATTTTATTTAAAAATATATCTTTATTGATATATTTTGTTTTTACACTACCCCCCCTCTCCCCTTCCCTTCCCTTCCCTTCCCTTCCCTTCCCTTCCCTTCCCTTCCCTTCCCTTCCCTTCCCTTCCCTTCCCTTCCCTTCCCTTCCCTTCCCTTCCCTTCCCTTCCCTTCCCTTCCCTTCCCTTCCCTTCCCTTCCCTTCCCTTCCCTTCCCTTCCCTTCCCTTCCCTTCCCTTCCCTTCCCTTCCCTTCCCTTCCCTTCCCTTCCCTTCCCTTCTCTTCTCTTCTCTCAAGGAGTTCACATTCTGATTACAGAAATGACATACAAACCACTATGTACATATAAGATATCTACAGGATAAATTCAATTTGATGCAATCTCAGAGTGAAGGGAGTAGAATTGAGGGGGAACAGGAGCGACCTCTTGTAGAAGGTGAGATTTCAGCTAAGTCTTGAAGGAAGCAACAAGGTTAGACAAGGAAGAGGAACATTCCAAAGGGGATTGAGAGTGAAAAGACTCATAGTCAAGAGATAGAGAATCATGTGTGAGATCAGTGTCATGTGTAAGATCAGTGTCACTGGAGTAATCAGAGGACAGAAAAGTATAAGAAAACTGAGAAAAATCAGTCATCTCACATGAGTTCTTTATTTTCCCTACTCTAAACCTAAAAATCCCTCTATTTCTACACTCATCATCACCTTGTTTTGTCCCACTTCAGAGGAGAAAGTAACCCTCTCCTTTGTGAAAAATAACCTCTTTACTGAAGGCAGCTAGGTGGCGCAGTGGATAAAGCACTGGCCCTGGATTCAGGAGGACCTGAGTTCTAATTCGACCTCAGACATTAGACACTAACTAGCTGTGTGACCCTGGGCAAGTCACTTATCCCTCATTGCCCTGCCCCCCCCAAAAGGGAAAAACAGAATCACCCCTCTACTGATATTGATATCATATTTCTCACTTCCAAGAGTTCATCCAACCAGTCATTCTTCCTCTCTCTCGTCTGTACTCTATCTACCTACTTCCTTTTTTCCTACTACAAAGGACTTTGATTTCCATTATCCCAAGAAATGCTCTTTGATTCCTTAATCAATTATATATCTCTCCTCCCTTTACCACTCGGCTCCCAAAAAAGAATTATTTATTCTTTAGGCACCTATTTCCTCACTGTAAACTTATTCAACTACTTACATATAACACTGCTCTATTAAAACTGCCTTAAAAGACTGACAGGGGCCTCTTTTTCAAAAATAAATGTTTTCATTATAAGTTTTATGTTCATCAACAAATAAGCACTACATATATAAATGATAAAAGAGAATCGCATATGAAACAGAATTTACCATTTTCAGATTTTAAAAAATTATACTTGGTGGTAACGATACTGCACTTATCTATATCCTCTTCTGTACTTTGTTCTGCTCTCTTAAGTGTATTTTTAAATATTTCATTGACTTGCATCACTATCACTACTTTAACATTCCCTTCCCAAAATAAAAGTCTTCTCTTATAGCGAACATATTCGAACAAAACAAGTTCATACTACATTGAAAATGTGTCAGTCATTCTGTACTGAGAGTCCATTACCTCCCCACCAAGAGCTGGGAACTGAGTATTATTATCAGTCTTCTGGAGTTGGGATTGGTCATGGCATCAAACAGTTCTTAAGTCTTACAAAGTTTTGTACTGGAGAACACTGTGGTTAATGTATGAGTTCTGTGGATTTTGCTCACTTCTTCTGTATCAGTTCATACAAGTCTCATTAAGTTCCTCTGAATTCATCATCATGTATACCTAAAAAACTCTGAATATGTCAAATTTATGGTTTCATATGTAATCTTTATCTCATACACCATTTATTAGAAGTAAAAAAATTCATCTCCTTCTTCCTTCTTTATATACTACTATACTCCTTTTACATTACCTTTTCTTTCCTCTCTTCAAATCCTTAAAACACAACCTAGCCAACCTAGTCCACCCTCTCTTTTTTCTTATTTAACTCCCTCAAAACCATATGAAGACATTAAGCTTCAACAGATACCCTTGTTTTTTCACCATTTTCTCATTCACCTAGGTTTAGAGCTTTAGAGCTATACCTGACTCTCCTTTTTCCCTCATCCTTGCATCTAATCAACTGCCAAGTCTCATCAATTCTACCACCACATTATCTCTTAGATCTGCCTTCTTCTCTCTACTCACCACCCTAATTCAACTGTACATCATCTCTTGACTTATAATAGCCTCCTAATTGGTTCCCCTGAATCCAGTCTCTTCCTTCTCTAATCTCTCCTTTACATAGTTGTTCAAAACAATCTTCTTAAGGCAAAAGTCAGGCCATATGATTCCCCTTAAACTTTTAGTGTCTTCCTACTGCCTCTAGAATAAAATAAAGACAGCTCTGTTTGGCACTTAACAACTCTTACAAACTTGCTCCAACTTACCTTCCTAGATTTATTTAACATTACTTCATTCACTCTATATTATAGGCAAACTGGACTACTTAGTGTTCCCTGAACTTAAGTAAATGCTGAGTTTATTGAACCATATAATTCTTACAATATTGACTTCACTGGAATTGTGAGAATAAAGAGCTTTGTCAACCTTCAAGTACTATGGGATTGTGAGATGATGATGATTGTGGTGGTGATGATGAAGATGATAATGAGGAAGATGAAGGAGGAGGAAGAGAAGGAGGAATATTTGAATTCAGAAAGGTCTGAATTCAAATATTTTCTCTGACATATTGATCATATTATCAGAGACAAATCACAACTTGTCAGTTCCCTTGCCAACTCTCTAAGACTCTTAATTTTTTCTTTATTTTTTAGAATATGATAAGAACTTCCATTGATAGAGTTTCCTCATCAAATGCCCCTTATAGAAATGAAATCATTACCTTGCTTAAAATATTTTAAAAATTGAAACTACTGTGGAAATTGTTATTGATAAGAAATCTGTTTTCTTCTCAAAAAATGCTAAAACTTTATAGGCATGTGAATACTTTGTACTAACCCAATTACTCCCCTGGAAGTGAGATAGGAAAAAGGCAAAACATCTGGACTTCTAGTTAAGTTAGCTGCTTAAACAAGGGCACACACACAGCTCAGCTCCCATATACCTACTACAACAAAAACCTGAAATTACCACAGACCAATAATCAAGAAATCCAATGATACACTACAATAAATGACTTCTACCCCAGAACTACATAAAAAGTTACCCAAAAGGGGACAGCTAGGTGGTACAGTGGATAAAGCACCGACCCTGGATTCAGGAGGACCTGAGTTCAAATCCAGCCTCAGACACTTGATACTTACTAGCTGTATGATCCTAGGCAAGTCACTTTATCCTCATTGCCCAACACAAAAAAGAAATAACCAAAAATTACCCAAAAGTCCACAGGAAAGGAGGACACCAGCAAAGCTAGTGCCAGCACAAATTAAAAAATTCACTGCTTCCCAGGAAGACCACATCTGGACCAGAGAGAGGTCAGAGAAATGTGTAGACTGCTGGGCTCTGTGTCAGGAAGCAAGAAAAGTGGAAAGTTCCAAATAGAAAGCCCCATGGAGGTTAGGAACCCACATAAAAGAGGTTAGGAGCCACCAGAAGCAACAGAGAACAGTGCAAGCACCACAGTACTCAGGCTAGAATACCCCTGAGGCTCTAAAATCCATAGCACTCTGTTCTGAAATTCCATAGAAGGTTCTAAAGATCCAGCATTCTAAATATCAGAATTCCAGATGGGAGATAGAAATCAGGACTAGAACCAGAGTTCCAACAAGCAGAGCCAATTACTTCCCTTCCCACCCCCCCCCCCAAAGAAAGTACCATGGGGCAAAGTCTAACGCTGACACTGGTTCAGGAATTAAAGCTAGATAGATGCATGAACCAAAGAAGACATCAAAAAACATAAATAATAATTGCAAATCTGTATATGCCCAAAAAATTAACCTAGAATTAGAAAATAACTTTTTTTGAAAATAACAAACATAGACTTAAAAAAATGGATTTTCCACAAGAACTATAATGACAACTAGAAGAAATTAGTAAAGGTATTTTAGATGATTTAAACCTCTGTAAGAAAGAATTGGAAGGACAGCTAATAGTTTAGAACAAAAAGTGATAAATCTTAGCCATGTAACAAATTCCCTGAAAACTAGAATAAATCACAGATCTTGACTCAATGAGACAGCAAGAAATATCAGGACTGCAATCAAAAGATTAAAAAATAGAAGAAAATGTAAGTTATTTGATATAAAAATTACCTACTAAACAGGTTAGAGAGAATTTAAGAATCAATGGACTCCCTGAAAACCATGATTTTTTTTTTTAAGTCTGTACACTATGCTTCAAGAGAGCATAAACACAAATGATCCTGGGCAGAGTTAAGATAAAATAATCCACAAATTCCAGAAAAAAGTTCAAGAATTCTTATAATCCAAATCCAGAAGTCCTATATGAAAGAAAAAAATACATATACGAGGATACAAAAAGAAAACATTGAAGTACCAAGGAACCACTATCAGGATCACACAAGACTTGGAAGCTTCTATTTTATATAAGAGTAGATGAAGGAGTATAATATTCCAAAGACAAAATAAATATGCTTATAACCAGTACTAACTTACCCTGCTAAATTGGGGAGAGGGGGAAAGGAACTTAAACTTTAACGGAACAGAGACTTTCGAAAATTTTTAATGAAAAGACCAAACCTGAGTGGAACCTTTAAAATTGAAACACAGGAATCAAGAAATGTTTGGAAAGATTAATTTATATGAGCAATTAGAAATGACTATATGATGATATATTACTAACATTCTAATAAGATGTGAAGAAACTTTTCCCTACTAAATCTTGCTGTCTTCAAATGTTATTGAAGGAGTTAAATAAGAAAAAGAGAGGGTGGGATTGATTGATGAAGTGGGTGGGATTGGTTGTGTTCTGAAGATTTGAAGAGGAGAAAGAGATGGGAGGGCAGAAAGAATATTCTAGTATACAAGGAAGGAAAAAGGTGGTAAATTTTTATTTCTCATTATTTGGGTATGTGAGAAAAAAGTATTCAAATAGAGAAAGGAGTAGAGGAAACAGGCATCAGACAAGACTCATTCTTATCTGAACTGGACAAAGAACAGTTGAACACATGAGTGTTTGGTGTAGGAATATATTAAAATAGACAGGGAAACAAGATGGGAAGGGGAGTTAAGATGGAGGATAATATTGTAAAAATGTATAGTCATAAGCAAAACAAACCGCCTCATCCTGAAGGGGGAGATATTTAAAAGGGAGAAATGTAAACTACTAGCATTGAAGGAGATACCCATCAGTTGGGGGATGGCTGAATGAATTGTGGTTTATTAATTTAATGGAATACTATTGCTCCATGAGAAATAATAAAATAGGTGACTTCAGAGAATCCTGGGTAGTATGAACTGAAGCAGAGGAAGGTGAAAAGAATGAGTCCAATTTATGCAAAAACAATAACATTTTTATTTAAATAAAAACAACTTTGAAAAACTTAAGAACTATAATTAAATCAATGACCAACCATGTCTTCTCATTTCCTGACAGAAAGGTGATAGACTCAAGGGACAGAGACTTACATCTTTGGACATGGCCACTTTGTATGCATTTTTTTCTTGTCTAATTATTATTTTTACAAGGTTATTTTTGTCTGGTTTTTTTGTTTTGTTTTTGTTTTTGTTTTTTTAGTGAGGCAATTGGGGTTAAGTGACTTGCCCAGGGTCACACAGCTAGTAAGTGTTAGGTGTCTGAGGCCGGATTTGAACTCAGGTCCTCCTGACTCCAGGGCCGGTGCTTTATACACTACGCCACCTAGCTGCCCCATTTTTGTCTGTTTTTAATTGAGGAGAGTATTAGAAGGAGAAAGAGGACTATAATAATAATATCAGAAAAAAAGATGGCCATTGAAACTTTTTTTTAAAAATCCACAAAAGAGATGGAGATGGCCAAGGACCACTCCAGATGGAGTTCAGTACTCAGGAGCAGGTTGCGTGCAGCTGAGATGGGCCTCCAAGCTCTGGAGGAAGAAAAACGAATGAGTCGCAGCAACCAATGGGCAACAGAGAGTGCAGTTTTCCGATGTCCTCTTTGCGGCAGGAGCTTCGGCTCCTGTATCGAACTGCACAGCCACACTGTGGCCTGTGGCTCTTCAAGGCACTGATCCAGGGTTGTCCGCGACTGGTGGAAGCCTACTACTACTACTACTACTACTACTACTACTACTACTACTACTACTACTACTACTACTACTACTACTACTACTACTACTACTACTATATGTGTGTGTGTGTTTGCATTTATATATAATGAATATGAGTGTGTATATATATATATATATATATATATATATATATATATATATATATAAAGTAAGTAATATGAAATGGAGGTCAAAGGCATCATATAAAAGCCTCTTATATTCCGGTATATAGGTAGAAATGCTCATTCATTTTTAAAATTTGTTTTGGTGTTTAACTTTAGAATAATTTTTTTCCCACTCCTAGCTCAACTCACTCCAGACTGCTCCACCTCCTCACCAGCTGTCTTGTCCATTTCAGAATGACTCTGCCTGAAGGCCTGTTCTCCTGATTTGTGAATCAATGCCCAAGACTGCCATTTCTTGTGGGACTCTAGCCATGCAGCTCACTTCATTCCCAGATCACCACCATCTCTGGACTGTTCTACCTCCCCAAGCTGTCTTGCCCAGCTCTGGATGACCATCTCTCCTCCCCAGTTCCCCTTGATGTTTTGTCTTCCCTATTAGAATATAAGCTCCTTGTAGGCAGAGACCATCTTGTTTGTTTGTATCCTCAGCTTTACCACAGTACATAACACATAGGAAACCCTTAATAAATGCTTTCTTTATCTATCTAAAAAGAGAAAAGGTAGGAAATCAACAACCTTTTTTTCTTCCTCAAAATACATTATTTCTCCCTCATGATGGCTACATCAGCAAAGATGTTCAAGGATGTGTTCACAAGATATTTGGGCAGGATACAAAAGTAGTTGTTAGGATGTAAGACTCTGTGTGAAAGATACCATCTCTTAGCCAACAAACCAAAACAGATATTTGACAGAAAAAAATCTATCTAGCTATACTGTTTCTTTTTTGTTTGTTTGTTTGGTTGGTTTTTTTGTTTTTTGCAGGGCAATGAGGGTTAAGTGACTTGTCCAGGGTCACACAGCTAGTGTCAAGTGTCTGAGGTCGGATTTGAACACAGGTCCTCCTGAATCCAGAGCTGGTGTTTTATCCACTGCGCCACCTAGCTGCCCCGGCTGTACTGTTTCTTATAAGATAAGAACTCAGATCCGAATCTTGAACATTTCCATAGAAAAGGACAGATTAGATTTAACTCAATTCAGAAAAAAAAAAGGATTAACCTACGCCAAGGCAACTATAGCAAACAGACATTAATTATTGATATATGAGCCTGAGCTGCTTTCTTGTAATTAGAGAAAAGGGCTCTAAACTGCCAAATTCTTTCAGGAACATCATCTGCCCGATTTCACAGGGACTTGGTAATAATTTCTAGCTTTGGGAGTTTATTACGGTTATGAAAACAAGTATGGGCTTCTGTATATAGCAGTAAAAGAAATAGTGGAATTATACAGTCATAGAGTGTAAGAGCTGGAAGGGACTTTGGAAAACATCTGGTCAAAGAGTTCCCAATCTTTTTTATGTCATAGACCCTTTAGGCAGTTTGGTGAAACCCAGGGCTGACTGTCAGAATGTTTTTAAAAACATAAAATAAAACACATAGAATTTCAAAGGAAGCCAAAGGATAATGAAAGTCAAGATATAAATTTCCCACTCAAGTTCACAGATCCCCTGAAACCTATGCACAGACCCCTTTGGAGTTTCTGGGCTCCAGATGATCTAGTGCAACCCTCATATTTTATAGAAAAGGAAACTGAAGCCTGAGACAGTCAATAACTTTCCTGGCATCATAAGCTAGTGAATGAAAGATGTGGCACTTGTATGCAGGACTCCCAACTCCCAGTGAGGCATTCATTCAGGTACCTGGCCACTCAAGGAATTTGGTAGACTCTGCCTCTCCAATATATTGCCTTTTAATTTAGCATTCATGGAGTTCTATGTGGAACTCTATTCATATCCCAGGAGGACACTTTGTATTCTTAGCCTAACATTATGAAGAGAAGCATGAAATGTCAAATGTTTGCTTTTCTGGGTGTAGAGACTGTTTTTCTTTCTTTTTTAAGTCTTCTTTTTTAAAATTTTTGTTGATCTTGTGTTTTTAAAAAGTAACACAATTATATGAAATTCATAATACTGTGACCTTATCTGAAATTACATGCAGCTATAGGATTCCCTCATCTCTCTTCTCTCTCATTTTTAATTAACAGAAATCTATTTTCTTTTTCTCCTAGGCCCCATTCTATGGCGAGGGGGGAACAAATATTCATAGTCAAGTAAAATATATTCCATTAATTATTATATATGATAATATAAATGTCTAATTTGTTCCCTAAATCTATCACCTCTATAAGGGATGGCATGTTTCATTATCAATCCTCTGAGTTTATGGATGGCCATTTATTGATCATAGTTCTTACAGCTTTCAAAATATTTTGTTTGTATACTATTGCTATTATAAAAATTTTTCTACTAATTTCATTCTTCATTTTATAAAAGAATCAAAACTGTTAATTTATATAATATTCATATTATAGTATAAATTGTTCTGGATCTGCTTGTTTCACTCTGCATTAGTTCATATATGTTTTTCTATGCATCCTAAAATAATCTATTTCCTTATTTCTTAAGATAAATATAATAATCACTTATAATAATCACACTACACATAGATTTGATGTCATCATTCAGCAGAACTAGTAAAATATAAGCACCTTGAAGGCAGATATTATCTTATTTATGTATTTGATTCCCTAGAATCTAGCAGTGCCAACATATAGTGGACTTAAATGCATGTTGATTGATTGCTGATTAATCATTAATTTATTCAGAAGTCCTCAATAGTGCCCTATTGCTTGGCATGAATAAATTACAAACTCTTTATTCAAGCATTCAAGGCCCATATAATATGACTCCAACCTACTCATCTGGCTTTAGTTCACATTACTCCCTTTCATGTATTCCATATTCCAGATAAATTGGACTACTCACTATCTATTGGTTTCTTACTGTCCTCTCCTACCTCTATATATTTGCTGCTCTTTCTCCCATACCTAGAACACATCCTATTCACATTTCTACCTAAAAAATTCTTCTCTTCCACTGAGGCTCAGCTTAGGGGCCACCTTGGCCATGATGTTTTCTCTGATTAAAACCTGATAGAAGTGATCGCTCCTCCCTAAAAATTCTCATGTCTCTCTGATCTCTCCAATGTTACTAATCACATTATGTTTTGTACCTATTCTAATGTGTGTATTTACTTCATCCATCCATTAGACATTAGGTGTGTGGAAGAGAAGACAGAGAGACAACTGGAGACAGGAGAATAAGACAAAATCATGTGGAAACAGGATGGGGTGCATGTCATCTGTTTTCTTGTCTGCAACTAAAATTGTACTGAAAAAGCTTTCAGTGAACTGACTGAAGATAAGCTCAGCTCATATCCTAAAATTTTTATTCAACTACAAAAGCACATATTTTATCCATCAATACAATAGCCCAAAGAACATTAAATATAAAAGAATAATAGCAGGATGGCAGCTTGTCCCATGATCATTTCTCCACAAACCTCAATGAAAATGTGAGAATAAGATAATACTAATAATAACTGAAATATAGAGCTTTATGGTTCATAAAGTATTTTATAGGCATTACCTCATTTGTGGTGATGACAGAGAATTTATTATTTCTTCATCATTATCTCTTTAAAATGTAGCATAGAGCCCTACACATCCTCAGTGTTTAGCGAAGTTTGCTTCAATATGTTAAGACCTTTTGATTCTGTTGGTGTGGACAGTTTCTCTATCAAATCAGATTATAACTCATCTTACTGAAGAGTCTTCAAGGGTTACTATGAAAAAAAATAAAACCATTGTTCTATGGTCAGTCTGGTAATGAGCCTTTCCAAATTTAGAAATGGTCTGTTTCTCGAATGAAAGACATACAGTTTGTCACTGGCCCACACATGAAACTTTTTCAGCCTGATAGGATCTATCAGGGTTTGTGCCCCTCTGGCCTAGATTTCAAGAACCAAGACTAATTAATAAGCATTTATTCAATTGAATTAAATGTCAAGCTCTGTGAGGATGAAAATTTTATTAAAGAAGATATCAATGTGTCCACTAAGAAGCCCTGGCTCATTAGGAAGCTCCAAATCAGGCAGGAAGATCGGACTCAGTCGATAAAGTACCTACTACACTCCAGGTACTGTCCTCATCACTGGATTCTGTCATTGAAATAAAAGGCTATTTGATGAATGAGGACTATTCTGAACCCTAAGAAATGAGTTTGGCTTCATGAGTCTTCTTTAGTATCCAGAGAGTTGTTCTTGGAACGGAGTCAGGGAGAAAAGATCTCAGAAATTCAGCAGGGGAGGTTGAACAATAAAGCAAGGGCACCTTGGGAACTGTCCGTGGTTCTGGAAGTTCCTCCAGTGTTCACAATGGAATTCTTTGACCTCAGATCTAAATCTGGCCTCTGAATCCCGAGATTAGAACTGGAAAGGACATTAGAATTCTTCTTAAAAAACAAAACAAAGAACAAAAAAAAAACTTCATTTGTTACATTTGTAAGACAAGAGAGAGGCAAAAAGACACAAATGAAAATCATATACAACTTTACAGGGGGTAAATATTAGACCCAGAATTTGAATGCAGGTCCTCTAATTCTAAATCCATTCCCTATTCCAGTATACTACACTGCCCAGGTCCCTTATTCTTTTTTTTTTTTTTTTTGGCAGGGGCAATGAGTGACTTGCCCAGGGTCACATGGCTAGTACGTGTCAAGTGTCTGAGGCTAGATTTGAACTCAGGTCTTCCTGAATCCAGGGCTGGTGCTTTATCCACTGTGCCACTAGCTGCCCCCCCCCTTATTTTTTTTACTGGAGTACACATTCCTGATGTAGATCATTTGGTTTATTCACCTTATTGCTGGTTCTAGTATACTTCCTTGAGCCTTACCCAACCTTCGCTGCTTGACAGTATTTGTCACTCAATCCCTTACTAGATTCTGAATCCAATGTGTTTTGGGATTCAGAGCTTCCAGTTAACTAGGAGGAGGGAAATATAGAGGGGAGGGAGGGGGGAGAAAAATTTGGAACTCAAAATCTTACCAAAATGAAATGAAAACTACCTTTACTTGTAATTGGAAAAAATGAAATACTATTAAGTAAAAAATGTGCATGTGTATATATACACATGCTTATAGACATACTATGAGATAAACTTTATAAAATATCTTTCCAATATATATTGAAATAATATCTAACAAATAATAATCCACATTTCAAAATTACTTTAAGGCTTATAAAATACTTTTCTTACAATAACTCTAAATGATAAGTAATATAATTTACAGATGATGATGAAGAAGACAGTTAGAATTTAGATATGCTTTAAGGTTTGCAAAGTACATCACAACTATTATCTCATTTGATACTCACAATACAACACTTGGAGGTAGGTGCTATTATTATCCCATTTTACAGATGAAGAAACTAAGGCATGGAGCATTTGAAATGATTTTCCCAGGGTTACACCACTAGTATGTATCTCCAGTCAGATTTGAACTCAGGTTTTTTTGATTATAGGTCCAAGACTCTATCTATTGCATATTTCTCAGTCATGCAACTAGAAAATGTGGCACTGGAACTAATACCCAGCTTTTATTCTTTCAAGTCCATTACTCTTTCTACTATCACCATCCAGTATATTATAGGACTTAATGGGTGATAGAGATAAGAAGAGGTATTGGTCAAGAAAAAACAAGAAATACTTGCTGCAGGGTGGATAAGGAAGACTTCAGAGACACTAAGACTTGAGCTATGAATAGCATTTGGATAATTGGCTGAAGGGGTGTGGCTATTGAAAGCTACCCAAAAGGTTGGCTTATTATTTAATGATGGAATTGATCTCCTCTTGACACTGTGCCTTAGGCACTGATCTCTAATGTCAAACAAAAGCCATGAAAGTAAAAGAATTGCACACTTTGGATGTAGTATGGGCTTCCTTGAGGAAGGCTATACTGATGGGTTGATAGATGGGGCTTATAATTACTCAGTGTTTGACACTATTAACTGGAGGTAGGAGATTAATGGGATTTTGGGGGCGGAAATATGGCTTACATATTCTGTTCTTCCTTACTAATACTGTCCATTCAAGAAATCTATATATGTGTTTTGTCTCCTTAATCCATTCACTATTGCAGGCAGAGGAAAGAAAATAAAATATTAGGTTTTATTTATTGTACCTTCTCCCACCTTTGAATGTCAAAATCCTATCAGATTCAGGAATTGATCCTATAAAAACTTCAGTAATTCTAGTCCTAGCTCTGCTACTAATTAGCTGAATGACTGCAGGCAAATAATTTACACTTCAATTTCTTCATATGTCAAATGGGGATAATGACACCTGCCTTACCTACCTCACAAAGTCATCATGAGGATAAAATGAGATTGCATATATGGAAGCACTTTGATAAATTAAAACCTCTGTGGTTTATGAAGACTACCCAATTTTCTTTTGCTCTCGATCTCACACTTGCTCTCTCACTGTTGCTTCTCATTCAAATCTCTTCAAGAGAAGGGTTGCCCACATTCTTCCATCAATTATCTGATCTTCATACTAAAAATAAGCAATAGCTATGCCATTACACCAAGAATCTGTTACAAAAACTGGAAGGAACAAAATTTCATAAGGCCTATGCCCACATCTTTATGCCAGAAACTGCTAAAGAAAAGCCCAGTGTCTACAACCATCAACATAGAAGGCAACTCTATGGATAAGAAGCTCCTGCAGGCATGAATCATCTACTGAAGACATAGAAAAAGGAAGTTCTGCTTTATTGCTGTACCCTAAGAACCATGAGACTTGTCCATCTGACTTGCAACTGAAGCCTTCCATATGTGTTGTCTCTCCTCATTGTAATGTGAGCTTTTTGAAAGCAAGGACTATATTACATTTTTATTAACACAGTGCCTAGTACACAGTAAGTCCTTAATAAATATTTTATTTATTCATTTATACATGATAATAATATCCTCAAATCTGTTAAGGTTCAGTACCTTAGATATCTTTGGCAGGAGTGCCTAATAGAAAACCAAGGTTGGCTACTAGAATATCTTGTGGTTGAAACTTCATTAATTGCAACTTTTCTCAAAAAATAGAAAAAAAGAGATAGATTTAATAGAGAATGTCAAACACATGGACTATTGAGAAATTCCTAGCCTGAAAACCCAGAAGAAATTAAAGATAAAATAATCATTAATCATAACAATAAAAATTTGAAGAATGTAATTATAAGCAGGGTTGTAACGAATTGTCTCTCCTGGATCCAGATAGGCCTATTTTGATGTAAGATCATATGGACTTCCCAACTCTAATCAGAGAAAATGGGATGGGGAAATAGAGAAGAAAGAGGAAAAATGAAGAAATAGATGGCTATTGAAAAAGAGAGAAAATGAAATTGCTAGTTGCTGTTCCAAAAGATGAGTCTTCTATCCACTTATATCCACAAAAATAAGTAAAGAGGGGGCAGCTAGGTGGCACAGCAGCCCTGGATCCAGGAGGACCTGACTTCAAATCTGACCTCTGACACTTGACACTAGCTGTGTGATCCTGGGCAAGCCACTTAACCCTCATTGCCTTGCAAAAAAAGAAGGAAGGAAAGAAAGGAAGGAAGGAAGGAAGGAAGGAAGGAAGGAAGGAAGGAAGGAAGGAAGGAAGGAAGGAAGGAAGGAAGGAAGGAAGAAAAGAAAAGAAAAGAAAAGAAAAGAAAAGAAAAGAAAAGAAAAGAAAAGAAAAGAAAAGAAAAGAAAAGAAAAGAAAAGAAAAGAAAAGAAAAGAAAAGAAAAGAAAAGAAAAGAAAAGAAAAGAAAAGAAAAGAAAAGAAAAGAAAAGAAAAGAAAAAGAGAGTTTCTTATACTTCTGTCTAAGTGGAAGGAAAAAAGAGAGGGAAGAAACGAGATGTTTTCTATTTTATTGCTCCTCAGGAAAAGGAAAACAGGGCTAAGAACCCTCCAGTTTCCTACCAAAGTGAAAGGAGAGGGAATAAAGTAAATATGTGGTGATCTCAGTTTGATCTTAAAGTCCCACCTACTACTTCTGTCCTGTTCAGGTTCTTTGCTAAGATCTAATCCTACTCATCTCTAACCACTTGAGAACTAGAAGCAAAAATTCAATTTCTGTATTACACGTTCCACCATTTCTAAAGGTCAGTGGAGATTTGCAGTCAAGAGTTTTGGTTACAGCCGAATAGGAAAAGGCTTGTTATTATATTCTCCCTTATTCCAAATTAATAAAAGCTAGATGATTGTTAATTAATAGCTTATATTATTGTCAAAGCTTTTTAAGCAGATTGACTCTTAACACTACATAAAAATAAGGTATTATTTATATTTGTGGTGATTTTTAAAATAGTAAAATTCAATATTTGACACTATTCATCTCACCATTTGAACATGATAGATTTATAATTTCTTAGAAGTCTCCTATGTTTTGGTCAAGTCACTTTAAACTCTCTTACTTGTACCTGTCTGGATTACAAAGGAATTTCTTTACTTCACAGAGTTTGGGCCAAGACAGTATGGCAATTGTTTTAGTTTCTGTTTAGCCAGCCATCAATCAATGAGCAAGCATTTCTTGAGTCCCTGCCATATAATTCCATCAATACCTTTTGAAGACATTAGGTCTGAAGTGGACACTTGTTTCTTTTCCTCCCCACCCCCCACCCCATTCCCCCTGCCATTAGAATGTTAAAGCTATGGGGGCAGCTAGGTGGCGCAGTGGATTAGAGCACTAGCTCTGGAGCCAGGAGGACCTGAGTTCAAATCTGGCCTCAGACACTTGATACTAGCTGTGTGACCCTGGGCAATTCACTTAACCGTCATTGCCCCACAGCGGGGGGGGGGGGGGGGAGAATGTTAAAGCTATAACATTATGCAGAACCTTCCAATTGTTTAAATAAATTTCTTGACTCTTAGGTTTGCACTTCAAAGATCTTACTCAGCTCTCATATTTTCATCAGAAATTCCTGAAAGTCCTCTATTCCATTAAAGATCCATTCCTCCCCATTCCCCTCCCCCAAAATGATTATAGTCAACTTTGAAGGGTTAGTTATTATTGGTTGTAAGTTTATGTTTTTTGGACAATTATATCTCAAGGCCTCCTGTCATTTCAAGTAGAAGCTACCAGGTCTTATGTGACTGTGATTATGTGTGTGTGGTTCCTTGATACTTGGACTACCTCTTTCGGATGGACACTTGCAGAATTTATTTTTTATATGGAATTTTTCCTTTTGGAGTTACTTTTAGGAAGTGATTCAGAATATTCTTTCTATTTTCACTTTGCCCACTGGTTCTAAAAGATATGATGAGTTTTTATCAATAGTTTTTTTTTCTTTAGTGTTCAAGCATATTAAAAATCATGATTTATAAGGAGTCCAGTGAATCTTAAATTATCACCCCTTAATCTGTTTTCTGGGTCAGTGTTTTGTTTTTTTTTTTTGTTTTGTTTTTTTGATAACAAGCAGTCTTTTGAATTTTCCCTTTTAATATTGTCCTTTCAGAAAGTCATAGTACACCTGCACTAACCTTAAGATTAGGCAGAGCCTGGAATGTAGGCAATGCATGGGGACACCAATTCTCAAGTAGTTAGAAAGAGCAGACTAAGATGCTAGAAGATGACCTCAATGGAATAGAAGCAGTAAGTGGGACTTTAAGATACAAATCTTCTTGTTCTAACAATCCTTGATATCTCTTGGAGTCATTGATTTCAATTTAATCTATTCCAGTTTTCAGGAAATCTGTTACTTTGGTAATGTTGTAGAGATTTTTAGTGGCAACCCCTTTTTACCTGTTGTTTTCTGTCTGGGTTTTGGTGAAGTTTGGTGGTAGAAAAAGTTACTTACAATATAGTTTCTCTTTGGATTTATTGATCATTATTTGGTTTTGTGTAAATTTCAGATTTTTGCTAGAGGCGATGCATGGGAACTGAGTCACCTTATTCCATTCAGGCAGTCCCCTTGACTGAAATTCCTTTCCATCACTTGACTTCTAAAGTTACTTTCTCTATCAGTAAAATAGAGATACTCAAGGTACCCTCATGATAAGATTAACAGTAAAGAAAATGCTTTGTAAAGCATCAGGCAAAAATTTTGGTTGTTAGTAGGACCAGCCACCACACATGGACACTAATATTTAGAACAAGTATCAGAAAATTATCAGCACCCTTCATATGGGTTGAGGTATGATTATGTCCAAAGCTTCAGTTGATCAGCATCAGGGAATCAGTAGCCTACCATGAAGCATGGGACTAAATTCTATATCCCCATCTCTTGAAAGACTGTCAGGCATGTATGTATGTATGTATGTATGCATAAGTATTTACACATGTTACATATTCTGTAAATATATACATATATATATGTATGTACTTATCTCTTACTTAAGAATCTCTCTCCATTCTCTGAATGAGATTTGTCAATTTTATATACCCAAGATGTATTCTTTTCTACATGTATTCAATGCATGTTTATAGCATCCCTAAACACCGTGTGTGAGTCTAGCTTCACTACATTCACTTTAGGGAAATGTGTCTTTTTCACTATGGAGCATGCACAGTAAACACAGCTTGATTCCTTAGGACCATAGAGACAGGTGCAGGGATGCCCACAGATCTTTGGCTAGACCTATTGTTGGAACAACATGAAACAATGCATGCACCATTTTGGAGAAGCAGTGGGAGTGGGAGATGAAGGAAACATGCCAGAGTAGCAGAAAAACAGAGTTATCAAAGTAATCCAAAACCAGACATTTATGAAAATAAGAGTTCCAGAGAGGATTCTGGTAGCTGTATTTAGGTACGGAATTTGGAACACTCAATTCCATAAAACTAATGAGTTTCAAATCTGACCAGCCACTTAATTAAATATCAAAAAACATCCCTTCTTCTAGCAAGTCTCTGCTCCTCTGAATGTATCTTCATACGACCTAATCTCTCAGGATGGTCTTACATTGTAATAGCACAACAAACTTCTCCAAAGTTCAGGTGTCAGGCTATGTGAATGTTTGCCTTAGGCAGCAGGACTATTTTTAAACTGACACCCTGTCAAGTTTCTTTTCTGTCAAGGACCTAGAAAATGGAACCTGAGTGATAATTCACAGTACAATTTTTTTTTTTTTTTTGCAGACGATCAGTGGGCAGATTTGCCACAAAGATCAAGACAATGTCTTGTTACCTGCAGTAAGCTAGGGATTATTTTAGTGGGTTCAATTTTTGCCATGTCTCTAATTCTCATTCTTCCCTTATTAAAATGATTGTTTGCATTAACATTTGTTCCAGCTTGGTTTGTTAAGTCATGCATTACCAATGTCTCCCCTACATTCAATTATATTTCAGAGAAATAACTTTTCCTGCATTTTTTAAAAGCATTGCACATTAATGAAATGACTTTCCATATTTCATGAGCAAATAACCACCCTTTTCTTTTGAGTAAGCATGGTTTCACTGCAGATGAATATGGTCAAACAATTTCATTTTGGGATGAGCAACTTTTTAACTGAACATTAAAAAGTTGATGTTTTTTAGTAATGATCCAAAAATAATGCAACAAACATATGATTCTGCTGAATTATGGCTGGAAAGAGAGGACTTGGCTTCAATAGAAGATGCTTTCTGCTCTATGGATTTAGCTAGATACAAAAAATTGTTGTTAGTGGTATACCTCTCTACATGCAAAGTCCCCTTTTCAGTTCCCAGAGTGAAATTCATCTTTTATCCAGATAGTATAGGGAGCCAAAGACATACTGAACATGAATGTTATATCACTTTTAAGTACTCTCCCACTCCATTCTGTTATCTCTTGCTCTGTTACCTCATCTCTCTTCCCTGTTTGCTCCTTCCCTCAATTCCTGCCTTCCTTTACTGCTCCCTTTTCCCCACTTTTTTTTTCCTTTCCTTCCCCTTTGAAGTGCAAAGAGAGGTAACCTAAACTGAGAAAGGCAGCCTGGAGGAAGTGAGATTGGCCCCAAGTAATGATATAGCATCTATACTACATTTCTTCAAGCCAAGTATTCTAAGGTCTTCCAGCATGCTTAATGAGAAAGGGAACCAAGCCAGAAAGAGTGGGGTGGAGGTGAGGAGAGAAAGGTTGGTGGGGCCAAGCAATATCTGAAGAACATATGCACAGGATGGGAAGTGCCAGAAGCTTGGGGAGAGGCCAAAGAAATGCAGAACAACCTGGGAAAGAGCATCTAAAATCCCCAACTAGGCTGGGAACCAGAGGAAGAAAGAATAAGGAGTAAAGTAACTGTTTTTTGGAGTTGAAGTGGAGGAGGGGAAGGAAATCTAGATAATGAAAGAGGGGAAGGAAAATGCTATTGGGACCCTCAACCTTAGCTACTAACAGTCCTTTAAGACTTCTTAACCTACCCTAAGGGAATATAGAGAAGGCAAGGAATTCAAAAGGTATGAATCAGGGATATAACTTTTGCTGATCCTGTGGCAAAACTATCACAGACTACTCTACAATGTCTCCAAATTTCCTGATTATTTAAATACCGTCAATACATTTCTTTGCCTGTCATGATCTCATATGATGTACCAAGAGCATGCTAAGATCATGGAGTTGTTTATAAAGAGAAGAGAGTGTGAATTAGAGGGACAGAGCTATTGGATTGAGTAAATGAATCTTGGTGAGAGAAGCTTTACTCAAGAGAGGAGTCACAGGAGTGGTTCTAAGGAGATGAGCAAGAGTGAATGGATGTCCTGTTGAAGAGTTCTAGTAGTTCATGAATAAGCCTTCATTTGGGGGAGGATGGAGAAAGTGCCTATCAGGGAAGATAAAGGTGTCTGTGCCATCCCCCACCCTCCGCCCTGCTTCAAGCCCTAGAACAGCTCTGACCTAGAATAACCTCCAGAGTGATCTCAGTGTCTAAGTAATTAGGAAATGATCGTATAAGATGAGGTGAATCACACAGATCAGAGATCCTAGAAGTTTTTACACAAGAAAGCAAGAAAGGAACATGGAGGCAGGGCGGGGGGTGGGGGTGGGGGGATGAGGGTGTAAAAGACACAAAGTCTGGAGACTTATTGACAGAAGTTTCAGCTGATGAGTGTGTACCTGTCTGGACTTGAGCCTGGCATAGTACACAAGACCCCTCAAGAAATACTCATACTCATGGAACACACTGATAACCACAAAAAGGAAGAAAACAAGGAGCATTCAACTCCCCTGGTCAAGGTGCTCCAGAGCAAGGAGTTCTACCTGCCTCCTCCCCTTTCTCTCCACCATTAGATGACTCTACAAAGACCCTGTTACAGGGCCTAGTATCCAGTCACCCACAATGAAAATCTTTCTCCAAGCCTATATGTACTGGGAGAAGACCAAGTCCAATGTGGGCTTCTGACTGTTGTTATTGCCTTACTGCCCCCATAGTTCAGCTGTACTACCAACTTTGTGGTGGTAATGGAGTGAAAAGACAGTGAAGGTTACAATAAAGCTTCTCTTAACCAAAACAAGGATAAACAGGGGTTATATGGCCACCGTTTGCATTTCTACATGATCAGTCTACATCTAAACATGTTACCACAAATACAACACTACATTTTGTTTGCTTCAGGGTTATCTTGTTTATTGGCATATGTGCTTCTACTTAGAATAGGGATCAACTTTTCATTTTCTGATAGAGCACTTTGGCTGTCTGGTAAAAACAATGGACCACAACAGAATAATGTTTTAAGTGCATAAAATAAAATATATAAGACCAAAAAATTATATTAAAATACAGGTATCAAAATATTTTTAATGAGGTCACTCAGGTTAAGAATCCTTGATTTAGAAGGACGTTTCTGTGGAAGCTTGGGTGATTTGAGACCAAATGCTTCTTTCAGGGATGAATAAAAACTTAATCTGAATTTTAATGTTACTGTGATAATCACTGGTCCATAGGAATAGTAGATTAACCAAACCTAATGAGAAGCAGGAAGTCAGGCTAATGAGAAGTTTAATACAGACCTACCTTACTTTAAACTGATCTAAAACAAGAAAATCTAAACTAACTACCTCTCCTCAAAACAGATTGGAATAGAAGAAGGACTTTGTGCATCACAAAGTATAAAAAATAGAATTTCTTCCAAAAGCAAGGTCTTCCCATAAATTTTAAATGACTCGTTTTCCAAAAGTTGTATGAAGATATTTCCATCAAAGTTCTACTCTAATCCCTCATTGGGGCATGGAGGCAACCATGGGCTCTGAAAGGATTTCTGCTAATAGAGCTCAAGCTTTGGCAGATCCTCCTGAGCTGGAGTAAAGGCTCAACTTAGACAACTGGAAAATTACCTCAATGCTGTGAGCCTTAGTAACCTGAACCAATTAAGTCCCAGGGAGTAATTCATTGCCTTTTTAAGGTAATAGCTTTAGCTTTGCTTATGTCAGGGATTTCTCAGCCTCAGATTTTGCTCCTATCAAAACATGATTGATGATTCCCTAAACAGACACTGAGAAGGAGGAATGAGATGGATAAGAAGAAAATCAAGAGAGGGCAAAGAAGGGTCTTGAAAAAGCAGAGAGAAGAGAACATCTAAAAGGAGGAAATAGTCAACAATGCCAAATGCTGCAGAGTTTTAAAGGATGTAGACTATCAATAGTCCATTGGGTTGTTTGAGATTAGACACTATTCTTGCCCTCATGGTGCCCATAGTCTAGAAGGGGTATAATAAACAAACACATTACCATGTTATATAATCAGTACATTAAATAGGTACAAAAATATTGTACCATGTCTAACAGGAATAACAATAGCTAGTATGTATATGGCTTTTTGATATTTGCAAAGCATTAGACTATGTATTAGCTCATTTAGTCCTCACCCTAATCCTCTTAGGTAGGTACTATTATTAGTGGGTAGAGTGCCAGACCTGGAGTCAGGAAGACCTGAATTCAAATCCACTCTCAGACACTCAGTAGTTGTATGACCCTAGGAAAGTCACTTAACCTCTGTTTGCCTCAGTTCCCTCATCTATAAAATGGGAATAATAATAGCACCTACATCCCAGGGTTGCTATGAGAATCAAAAGAGATAATAAATGTAAATTACTTAGCACAGTGTCTGACACATAGTAAGCACCATATAAATGTTAGTTATTATTATCCTTATTTTATAAATGAGAAATTAAATGACTTGCCTAGGGTCACACAATCAGTAAATATATTAGTCAGTATTTGAATTTGTCTTCTCAATTCCAAATTTACTACTCTCTCTACTATGCCACCTACCTGCCTCCAATCAGGGATCAGTAAAAGCTTCCTAGAGTGGTGCAATGGAAAGAGCACTGGCCCTGGAGTCAGAAGGACCTGAGTTTCAATCCAGCCTCAGACACTTGACACGTAACTACCTGTGTGACCCTGGGAAAGTCACTTAACCTTCATTGCCCCACAGGAAAATAAAAAGCTAAAAGCTTCCTGGAGGAAGTGGCATTCCAGTTGGATTGTAAATGATAGGTAACCAGGTAACAGAGGGTACAGATACAAAGAGCAAGAGGCCCAGAGAGTAGACAAATTTGAAAAGCACTTAGATTGTGTAGACAGGAATAATATGAAATATGGTTGAAAAGGTAAGGTGGCATCAGATTGTGGAAAGCCTTAAGTGGCAGGCAAAGAAGTGTAAACTTCACTTGCTAGGCAATAGAGAGCCAATGAAGCAGAATAATATGACCAGTTTTGGGTGGGGGGAGGGTAGAGAGTGAGGGGAGCAGTTAAGGCTATTCTAGAAAAGTGATGAAATATGAGCTGGGGTAGAGTAGAGAGCTTCCTGTTGGCAGTTGTCCAGACAGGTGTCTATAAGGGAGTAGAGTAGGTTTGTTACTCTGGGAACAGAGATGGAGGCATCTATTAGAGACAGAACTCCCTCGGCTTCTGCTTTGCAGTCTGGCTGACTATGTGACAGGGTCTTCCCTGTCTCAGAAAGCAGCCAGCATATGTGACAGGATGGCAGAGACTGAAGGGAAAGGATCCAATAATGAGGCACCATCTGTTAAATGGTAAGTGAAAGCCGCCATTACACAACAGTGATTGGAGAATCATCTGTCACATTTTAAATTAAAATACAGTAAAGTAGTTGCTCATTACCTTCCGGTCATGCACATCACTGCACACACTGTATCATCCTTTCTACTGTATCATATAACCTAGACATTTTGGATTGAAATAACAACAGTTCACCTGAAAATGTTCCATCATACAATGTGATATATGATAACAAAACAGATCTCATCCAATAGCAACACTGGCCCGTGTTTGCATAACACATTTTCAAATATCTTTTATGTGCATAATATTTGATAGCTCACATTTCTATAGTGGTCCAAGACTTACAAAGTCCTTCTTCACAACCACCTGATCAGGAAAGTGAAAGGTAGTCTTTAATTCCTTAAGACCTATAAAATGATCTTCTCAATAGCCTTGTGAGGAAGGAAACACAAGCTCATATAATTTACATTTCATGTGGTGTGAGAAGATAATTATTAATAACAGATTTCTTTTGGGGGTGGGGGGACCCAGAGATAAGTTTCTCACTCCTCCCCCCTCCCCCATCCTGGAAAGTTCATATCTTACCTGGGACAAACCCAAGGGAACAAAAGGAATGCTATAGACTTACACCTAGATAATGAACTCTGCCTTTAGGCAAATTGAGTGAGGGTCCCCTTCCTGTTGTGATCTACAGAGTTCATTTTAATTTAGACAACCCTCAAGTCATGTCAACCAATGGAATTGAATGATGCTAACCAAATAGCTTTGATCAATGTATAATGACCGGCCTCTATCAAAGGAAGATAAAATCCTTGGCCATGCCAGGGTCGCTCTCTCTTGGCTGGTGCTTGACTCTCTTTGAATGCTCTCCCTCTTAGGAGAGGGTAGGTCTTCTGAACTCTCCCTGAGACACATGCTGTCTCTCTGAGGACAACATGGGTCTTCTGGGGCTTTTCTCCTGCTTGTGCTAACTGCCATGCAGTCAATCCTTTACTGGTATATATCATATTATTTTATAATAAATGTTTACTGCCAAAACTGGTATCAATAACACTAGCAATTAAATTATAGAAAACAATTTTAGCCTAATAATTATTTTTAAAAACAGTGGAAACTGAGGCTTAGAGTGATAGGGAAGATTTGTCAAGATCCAAAATTAGTAAATTGCCAAACCAAGATTCAAACTGCAAATTCAAGACCACTGTTTATTCAATTATATTATACTGCCTCCCAAGAGACCTTCTATTCTTTCTCTAAAGACATGAGGTAAAGGCAGGCAGAGACCTTTACAAATGTTCTTTTGTGGATGGTTACTACTCCTGGACAATGTGTACATTGGAATGTGCTCAGAATTGGGGGGGGGGGTGGACTTTGATTTTCCCATATATCTGGGCTCTTTAGGATTCTAGACGTCCAAACTCTATCTCTCCAGAGAGAAGGAACTTTGGAAGGACACATGTAGGGCTAATCATATCCTCTTAAACACCAAAATGGCAAAAGATTTGTTGGATACTGCCTAGTACCTAGGCTCCCAGCTCCATTTAATGATACTAATGGAGGCTGAGAGAAAGAGAGAAAGTTCAGTTTCCTTTGTAAAATCTCTATGGGATTCATGCACTCAGCAAGATTCTAGCTCACTGGCCCTTCTTGCTTGGTCCTTAAGAAAATCATAGGCAGAGCTTACATGGAAAGTACAAAGAGATTTCAGAGAGGCTGGTGCTCTGACTTCATACACAGAGGACTTTGAGAAATAGGAACATATCTAAAAAGAATAAATAAAAGGAAATAGCTTAGAAAGAAAGGGGGGAAACATAAAGTTGTCATGCAAAGTGTGAGCAGCTCAAAGGCAGCAATCCTTACAAATTATTTTTTGGAAGAGATGCTTTTTCCTCTTCTTTAAAGTGTTTACTTGAAGAGGAAGTCGAGTGTTGGTTTGGAGACCTTCAAGAGAAAAGTCAGTACAATTCAGTGACAGAGACACAAGGTCACAGGAGAAAGGAGACCTAAAGCCATATTTATGCTGCAATGCTTGGAAGCCAACTTCCAAAGACAGACAAGTGCCAAACCATCCAAATGGATGTTCCCATCTCCAAATCCTACATTGTTCACTATCAGAGAGTTAATAAATAGCATGTATTATTAATAAAAGGCAGATTCTTAAATTCAAAGGATTTCCATTGCAAAAAAAAAAAAAAAGAAATGTAGCCTCAGAGTGACGGAAATAAGCAAAGATCTGTACATTCCAGTGGCTAAGAGACATCAAGCACCTAGACCCAGCTATTATGTATAATATATGGTGGATCATTTGGGCTGGGGTGGGTGGATGGTAGGGGATAGTCTGAGCTGCAGTAAAGCTAAAAGATGATCAAGTGTCTTCACTAAATCTGGCACCAATATTGAGAGGCCTGGGATGTGGGGTGGGGGAGGGAACAGACAGGCTAAGGAAGGGTGAAGCAGTCAAGGTCAGAATTGGGACAGCAAAAAGCTTCTGATCAGAAATGGGATCAGTCCATGGGTGGCCAGTGTACTTCTAGCCTAGGCAAGAGAGGGAGACCCAGGGAAAGGAGAAAAAGGAAGGGAAGGGGAGGAAAGAGGAGAAATAGGAGGGAAAAGGGGGGAGAGTAGTTAAAGTCAATGAATACTGGACTGTCACCAGAAATCTTGTGGCCAAGTAATCTATGCAAATTATTTGCGAGTCTATATTCTTAGATTTGGCCTCACCATGGCATATAGAGACAATAGTCCCCTGTTTTTATCATAAAACATTCCTAGAAACTACATCATTAAGTGGATTATCATAAAATGTATCACATCTTCCCATGGAAACAATGCTATAGTAGCTATTTCATTTCTAAAAGACTTTATAACACCAATAGTATGTTATAAAAACAAAACTGCTTCTAGATAAAACTCAATAATTATTTTAAATAGTTAAATTATTCTCTAAGAGCTATAAAGCACTTAAAAATGATGCTCTAGGTAATCTACAGACCTTCAAGAATCAGGAAACTATAGTGGAGTGATGATGAATTTGGAATCATAGGGCTTGGATGAAAATCCTAGTTCTTCCTCTTCCTTGCTGTGCTCCTTTGGACAAATCACTTATCCTCTCTGGGCCTAAGACTGAGCCTCAATTTTCTCATCTGTAACATTAGGAGTTTGGACTGGATGACTTCTAAGGTCCCTTCTACCTCTAGAATTACAGTCTTATGAAACTGATCATAATTGAACTATATGCATTGATTAAACAAGGGAACCTTATTTACTGTAAACCTACTTGACTGAATACTTCAGCAATCTGAGATTCACTTAGTTTGGATACTCCTTTCCTCCCCTAACATAATTCACAAACCATCCCCATCTTATGAAGGTTTTCATTTGTTGCTGTAACTGAACAAAGACCAACAGCTAGTGATGAGACTCTCTAAACTTAGCATACCTGGTTCTCATAGAACAGACACAAAGATGGCAGGCAAGTCATTTCTGCATGACAATACCTGTCAGCTGTTATAACCTTAAAGAACTCAGGGATATCTCCATGCCACAGGGGGGGTATTGGAGAAAGACCTCAGTTGAGTGAATTTACAGCATATAAAAATTTACATTTCTCCAACCTAATACATTTGACTTGAAATTAATCTGCAACCTATAGCAAAAGGATTAATTAAATTTTCTATTAACAATAGTTTGATTTGCCTTCATATACTTTTATTTTACTTTTATCTTTGAAGTTTTGATTTTTGTTTTCTGAGCCTGCAATGTCATCCAAGTAAAGGGAATCCTTTGGTGTAGAAATCCTTTCCACCAAAGAAGATCAGAGAAATCTTTTGCAATATATCAATGTAGAAAGTTGCCTGAGGCAACTTACTAATGAGTTAGTGACTTGCTCAAGGTCACACAGCCAGTTTGTGTCAGAGTTAAGACTTCAACCAAGTTCTTTCTGACTCTTAGATTGCTTCTCTATCCTCAATCCCTTGATTGCTCTCACCTTCATAAACTCTAGAAAAACTTTCAGTAAGTGACTGAGATGACTTAATTCTCTTTCAAAATGCTGTCCAGCACAGTTTAATAATAATCACTAATCGCAGATAACATTTATATAGTATTTACTATGTGTCAGCTACTGTGCTAAGTGATTTATAATTATTATATCATTTGATCCTCACAACAATTCTATAAGGTAGGTGCTAGTATTATTTTCATTTTACAGTTGAGGAAACTGAGGCAGACAGAGATTGTCACACAGATAGGAAGTATCTAAGGCCAGATTTGAACTCAAGTCTTCCTGACTTGAGGCCAAGCACCATCCATTGGGCCACTCAGCTGCCCAGTTTAAGGTAATATCTCTTTTTTCCTGATAAATTTCTCTGTTTTGGACAGGCACTACAGATGAACAGGGTCCAGAGATGAGTAAGAAGAGGAGAATGGGATGACATTTGGGAAATTATACAGCACTTTCAAGAGTCTCAAGTTGCTCCTTTTTAAGACCAAATGAGAGGTTCTGTGGTATACTGGAAATGGTCTTAGAACCAGGAAGTCCCAGGTTCAAGTCCTGAATTTGACATCTACTGACTATGGGGCACTTGGCAAGTCAGTTAGCTTCTCAGTGTTCTAGGTGACTTCTATGAGAAGGTGCTGACTTACATCAGTAGAGGAAGTTCTTCATCAGGATCTCCCAATACCAATGAAGCAGTCAATTTTAAAACATTTATTAAATGGCTACTATATACATGGCACTGCATTAGGTGCTAGGGATAAAAATATAATGAATGAAGCAATCCTACTTTCAAATTTCTATTTTCAGGGGAGGAAAAAAGAGAAATAAACAAGTATATGAATAAGTACTTACAGAATAATATAAAGAGAATTTTTTAAAGGAAGATTTCTGGGTCATTTGACCAATAAGATAGAGAATTGGACATTTTTGCCATGTCTCATGTCCTTTAAAACCTCTCCAAAATAGGAAATATGTACAAAAGATAAAGCAATTTCAGCAATCCTAATGGTGTAAAAGATTAATAACAGTGAAGTAACAATTGAATGAACTAACAAGAGAGAAGGCTAATCCCTAACCCTTGATGTACACACTCAGTACCCACTACCCCACTTTCATGTTTCAGCAGCAAGACTGCTCTAGCTGACCTACAGTCTTGTAACAGAATTCAATTCTATGCCCACTTCTTCCCTGTGCCATGGCAAACTAAAAGGCAGAAGTTTTTAAGGCTAGGACAGCAGTCTGGCAACACTGTGCTCAGCCAGAAAACTCAGAAACTGGGGAAGAACACAGGAGTGTGGCTGTATGACACTCTAGTACGCCAGAAGAAAATTGCGCAATATCTAGTTAGGGCTAGTCCTGTCCCCCAAAAAGTCACTTGCAGCAGAGACTAAGGCAAGTAAATGTGAATTATCTAGTAATAAGGCTAAGACAGCTTTAAGGTTTCCAGGGAAAGTCTCATCAAAGGGGAAGGAGTCAAAAACTAAGTAATAGGTCAACATAAGGGAAAAATACTGGAATTGCCCAAATTACCTCAGAAAGAACAAAATTCAGTTAAAGACCTTAAACATAAGAAAATGAACTGATAGAGAAGATATTAATAACAGAAGGCAACATAAACTTCAGATCAACTAAAATAGACCAGACATATGTGTTGTTTAAAAATCTAAATGTGGGTTCTAATCTGTCCCCCCCAGTTTTGGGGGAAAACTGGCTAAAATCACTAATAAATTCACCAAGAGTTTAGGCTTTTAAGTGTTTATTAAAAGACATAAGATAGTAAAGAGAGAGAAATATTGAGAACAGATTCCTTATAGCATGGAAATCCTAGCCTTCCTAACCACCCACGTGAAGTTCTGCCACTAACCTGATGTCTAGAACCAAAAGAGGAAGAGGCCCTCTGCCAGCATCCACTTCCTACTTTGTGTCCTCCTCCCAGAAATGGGATGCTTGCTCTTCAAGTTGATTGGCTGAGAGTGGTCTACTAAGTCAATCAAGTCAGACCCCTGGGTGTCTACCAAACTCTATTATTTTAACACACATACATGAATGTTGCTAGGTAAAGGGTTATTAATCAACTTAGGATGAGGTAGAGGACACAGTATATTCCTAAGAAAACATGGAATCATAGCAGGATGTTACTGAATTGTTTAAGAGATAAACAAGAATTGACAGAATTTATGATCTGAACATCAGAAGTAATTTTCAGAATTAAAAAAAAAAACTTGAATCTTTAATGGCAAGTCTTACCAAAGAAACAAAACAGAGGATAACTGATTGGGAATGAAAATCCACATAAGTAAAGAACAATCTACAATAAGAGAAGCAAAAGGCAATAGTATTAAAAGAACACATGATCTCCATATGAGCAAAGCTTATTCATCTCAAAGACGGGAAATATAAGGATAGAGAATGTATCTGTGATTTCATTGGTATAAATAATTCTCAGGTAAGGAAATTTCCTTTAGCAATTCAGCTTGGCACACCAGCACCTTTTAGTCTTAGAGAGTTATCTAAAACACTGAGATGTTAAACAACTTGCCCAAGGTCACATGACTAGTATGTGTCAGAAACAGGACTTGAATGAAGGTCTTCCTGGGATCAAGTCTGGTGTTCTAGCCACAATACCACAGTGATTCACATCAGGGGTGTAAAACTCACGGCCCATGGGCCATAACACTCCCAAGTGTGGCCCAAACCAGGTTAAAATATAATTGGGAAATATTTAACAAAATAAATTCAACTATAACAGATAATGTTAATATGTGACAGAGATTCTTATGTATAATTTAGTGGCCTTGATTCTATTTGAATTTGACACCAGTGACCCATATCAAAGATCCAAAGATTGAAGATTTTCCTATAGCATTCAAAGGTATTCTCAATTCATTCCAGTAATTTTAAACATGAGTTCAAAATACCATAGATATTCAACCAATACTTGTTGATAATGCACACAGAATGACAGAATATCCAAAAGAGAAAGAGTTATCTGGTTTGTAGTACTAAGTAATGAGAGAGCCAAGTGGTGTCAGCCTGAGATAATAGTCAAACTTAGATCCAAGGCACTTTCTACCATACCATGCCCAACCCTGCAGCAAGAAACTCATGCACTATCCAATTAACTTCTCAGATCTGATATCTTACTAGGAAGGAGACTGACTATTCGACCCCACTCTCAAGAAATCAGAGAAAAGAAATTATATCATTATCGAATAGTTTTTGGTTTCCCAATTTTTCCCCTGCTCTATCTAAACCATCTTGAATTAAAGTAGAAAAGTATTATTTGAGGGAAAAATAATGCCCAGGGTTAGAAGTAATTCTAAATGAGAGCCAAAGAGTTCCACATAGCAGAGATTGGAGCAGTCACCTAGTTTACTGATCTTGTTGACCTAATTAAAATTGTCCAAAACAAGTCTCCTAGTTATAGCCAAATGTCTTATTCCTGATGTGACCAGTCAGAGAATAGTTAATTTACCCCTAGAAGACATTGTCTAATTTTGAAACTGGACCTAGGCAGACTCTAATTCATCAAAACAAAAATCCCAAATGAAACTTCAGCTAGTCAGAAAGTCTCCTGGATTCTGACAAGATTTTGAAGCTTTACCACAAAGACTGAATATATGATAATCATAATTTTGCCAGATTTAGAGTTGCATGCAAGTTTCTCTCAAGGTTATGATGTCCTTAGAAAATTGAGGCCCAGATAGAGAAATAATTTACTCAGCATTACAAACATAGTATATAGTTGAGGGGTAGGAGGAATAAACTGGGAAAGGAGGAAGGGGAGAGGTGGACTGGGAAGAGGTAGCTTACATGAAGGAAATAAGAAAAAAGCTTATGGAGGGGAGGGGAAGAGGGGGAAGGAATAGGGTAGTGAGTGAACCTTACTATCATCAGAATTGGCTCAAAGAGGGAATAACAAACATACTCAAGTGGGTATAGTAATATATTTTTGCCCTGTGGAAAAGTGGGTGGGGAAGGAGAGAAGGGAAGTTTGGGAGAGGGAGCTGTAAAAAGCAAAACACTTTCGAGGAAGGTGAAGATGGGGGGCAGCTAGGTGGCACAGTGGATAGAGCACCAGCCCTGAAGTCAGGAGGACCTGAGTTCAAATCTGGACTCAGACACTTAACAGTTACTAGCTGTGTGACCCTGGGCAAGTCACTTAACCCCAATTGCCTCACCAAAAAAAAAAAAAAAAAGAGGAAGGTGAAGATGTTCGGCATAACAGCACATGTATGACATATATTGAATTGCTTGACTTCATAGGGAGAGTTGAGGAGGGAGGGAGGAAGAAAAATTTAAGAAAACAGAATTAGCTCAAAGACCTTCACCTCATCAGAGTGGGCTCAAGGAGGACACCCAATTGGGAGGAGTAATCTATTTAACCCTATAGGAAAGTAGGAAGGGAAGAAGATAAGGAGGGAAGGGTGAATGAAGGGAGGGTAGAGGAGGGCCAGGGAAGTCAGTAGCAAAATACTTTTGAGGAGGAATAGGACAAAATAAGATAGAAAATAGAGTAAATATCATTGGAAAGGAATAGGATAGAGGGAAATGGTTATGTTGATTGACTACAATGGCAAAAGATATGGTACCTACTCTGCTGGGCTATTGTGAAGAAAATTCTTTATCAAGTTTAAGGTACTATATAAAGGTTATGATGAACAGGATGCTATCAGAAAAACCTGGAAAGACCCACATGAACTGAGGCAGAGAGAAATGTACTGTATACAAAATAATAGCAGTAGTGTAAGGTGAGCTGCTGGGAAGCACATGGTTATTTTCAGCAAGGCAATGATCCAATATAACTCTGAAGGACTTATCAAAATTGCAAGACATTTAAAGAGAAAGAAGTGATGGTATCTGAAAACAGAGTGAAACACATTTTTTGACAATTCCTTAATCTGAAGTTTTGTTTTTATCTGTTTTCTCTCACAATCTAGCTAATGTAGAGATGTTTTCCATGACTACTCATGTATAACTTATATTGAATTGCTTGAGTTCTTGGGGTGGGGGGTGGGAAGGGAGGGAGGAAGTGAAGTTGGAACACAAAGTTTTAAAAAATTGATATCAAAATTTGCTTTTACATGTAATTTGGTAAATAAAATTCTAAACGGAAAAAAAAAATTAAGCCCAGGTCTTTTGAGTCCAAAACCATTGCTAATGCCACTTCATCACTAACTTAATAGTCACAAACTGTTCCCCAACCAATGGAAATAAAAAGGGACATGATAGTCAAGAAAATATGAACAGGTAAAGGGAATTCAGAACACCCAAAAGATCACAAAGTCCCTCCTCCATTTTCCTCTTCAGTAACGTGGTGAGAAACCCATTAGTGCTTGGGTTGCGACCTTGGGTGGAAACCTCAAACCCAGTGAAAAAAAATGGTTCAGCAAAGTGATGAGTATCAATCACTGCTAAGAGGAGCTTATAGTGGAAAGGTTGACTTGGCCTTAACCTGAGTACAAACAGTGATGCTATAATTTACTCTCGAAACTCAAGAAGACTCTAAAAACAGAAATAACAAGGTCTTTGAAGACCTGCCTTAGAAGGTCATATGTGATAAATAATCTGGGGTGGGGGGGCAGGAAGAGGGGGTTAGGGAGACAGAGTATCCAGAGCACTATATAAATACAAAGGAATGATGAAGAACATGATACTTGCATCTAAGTTTAGGGCCCATTTCTCTCCTTGCTGAGGGTTTGCATTATTTAAATCCTTTAAGACAGCTTCTTTTGTCTCACGGGTTGGTGGGGGGAGCAGAATAATTTGAGAGCAAAAGGAAATAGAGAACCAAGTGAAAAGTCATTTTGTCTCCTCTTTGGAAACACACTTTGTAACATTTTCTGAGCACTGTCCATCCAATTTTAACTGTTCGATTGGAAAGAACAAATCACAATAAACTGAAGAGTTATTTCCTTGACCATGAGCATTTGGCAAAGCCAAATGATACTCCATGACTCTGTCTGGTATAGAATAGACTGGAAAAGCAGACGCCTTCCAGTAATCCTTGGGCTGTGACAGAGGAGGAACCTCTATTCCTGTTATTCCACAGACTCCCCTTTGAGATTCCATATCTCATCTCCAAGGCTTTGCACTGTGTAGCCCACATGCCTGGAATGCTCTAACCCCTCACCTGCATCATTTTGTTTCCCTCACTTTCATCAAGACTCAGGTTAAATTCCACCTTTTGCAAGTGGCTATTCCTGGTACTCCCTGCTGCTAATGCCTTACTCTTTGAGATTATCTTCATCTACTCTGTGTATATCTTATATGTAATTTGTGACGTGCACATGTCTTCCATTAGAATATACATATCTTATGTGCAGGGGCAGTGTTGTTTTTTGTAATTGGAAAATTAGTAGGTTGCAGAATCCTCAGCACTTAGCACAGTTCCTGGCACATAGTAAGCACTTAAATGCTTGTTGACTGACTGGCTATTATATCTCTTATGGTTTCTTGGCCCACCTTGTAAACTGCTAAATGATCCTGGCCTGAAACTCCTGACATTTAACACCTGTGTTCTTATCTCCTTCACAGAATGGGCTGAAATCCAGCCAAAGTTTCTGGCTGGACTAGATAATGGCCCAACTTAGAGTCTTCCTTGGTATTTCTCACTAGTTTTTCCCTTCTCATTGGGCACAAACAGGAGCTATTCTTTCCATATAGGGCTATAGTTCTACTATAATGTAATTCATTGATTAAACATTTGGTAAACAGCTACTGTGCAAAGCACTCTGCTAGGTTCCAGAGGGGATTTTTTTTTCAAAGAATGGACCTGCGATTTCATTTGTGTAGGGAAACTCAAGCTGATAGCAATTTGTTTGTAACTTGTAGTCTTAAAGAGTTAAAGGGTGGGGAGGGGGGTGCACTGAGAGGTTGTTACCTTATTGTCACAAATCTAATATTTGTCAGAAACAAGACCCATTCAGAATGATATCTTAAAGACCCCAAGAAGAGCCCTTTACCCACTATACAACATTGTCTCTCACTATGGGGGATCTTGTTGTTTGTCCTTCATTCTCAAAAAGGACCATAATTTTGGGAGGCAATGTCATGACTTGCACTGAATTGGATTTAAGTGAGAGAGGGCTGTACAAGGTCACCAACCTCATTCTCAACTCCAGTCATCTGGTTCCAGTGGCAAGATATATATCAGGACAACTGGAGATGGCCCTAGATGTTTAAGGCAATTATGGTTAAGTGACTTGCCCAGGGTCACACAGGTAGTAAGTGTTTGAAGTGAGATTTGAACTCAGATCTTTGTGACTTCAAGGACAGTGCTCTATCCACTTCACCTCCTAGCTGCCCTCACTATGGGGGATAAAAGTGTAAAAAAGACACAACCCCTGGCCTCATAGTGTTTATAATCTAGTAGAAGAAATCAAATATAAGTGAGCTCAAACCCAGATTTCAAATGAAAATGCCTTTTTTCTCATTGAATCCAATTACAAAGACTATGAAATTTAGTTTTGAATCTATTTTTAAAAACTGCTCATATACTTACATGTCAAGTGAAATCAAAGGCTATCTTAACTGATTGACCATTTGTTTACATGTTGTTCTAGATTTTATTCTATGGAAAACCTATAATAGGCTCAAATCTTTCCAAGCTTTCAAAAATGCTTTTAAAATGACACTCCTAGGATCATGCAACCTCGTAACTGTCCAATTAGGAAGCAAAAACTTTCTGATCACTGAGTGATGATTTTTTAATAGAACCATCATACTCTCTGGGCTAATAACACATAGGCATGCTACTTAAAACATAGTTAACAAGACATTTTAAAAAATCTCAGCAGAGCATATGAAAATCTTTCCATTTTTATAGTTTGGTGAATGGTATTTCACACTAAATGGCTGCCACCTTCCAGTCCTTAGAGGCAGATTGTGCCACACAACTTTACATTAGTTTTGTTCTTCTAAACCTGTGTTCCAAAACTGAAAACATTCATGTGGAGTCCAAATGAGTTCAAGAATGATTTTGGCTGCTAGATGGAATAGTGTAGGGCAGCTGCCAGTATGTGACATAGACAAAGCTGTAGGAACCTTCTGTGACTGACCAACTGATTTCTTCTTTCCCAGCCAAACTAGGGAAAGAAGAACCAATTCCCAGGTAAACACCCACATGTCAATTTTTAGCCTGATAATTATATAACATGACATATTGATGGAATTCTTCCATTACTTATGACCTGTCAGAAGGAAACCTTGTTATTTTTAGATGGAGTGCCAAGTTCCATTATAATTGCAAATGTCCAAAAATGACAGCAAAGTGTCATGCTGTTCCAACCAAAAAAAATTTTTTTAATTAAAAAACAACCAATACTTTTGATTGGATATTTAGAATAAACACCTTGAGGAGAAATATTTCAATAAAAAATTAATCATCGTATCAATAGATGACAGGGAATTATACAATCCATATAATTTATTTATTTATTTATTTAATTTTTAGTGAGGCAATTGGGGTTAAGTGACTTGCCCAGGGTCACACAGCTAGTAAGTGTTAAATGTCTGAGGCCGGATTTGAACTCAGGCACTCCTGACTCCAGGGCCAGTGCTCTATCCACTGCGCCACCTAGCTGCCCCGAATCCATATAATTTATAACTTAGAATGTTCTAGGATACAACTGAAAGGGAGTTTCCTCCTTTTTAGAAGAAGAATTGGAGATCACCTAGAACAATTACCTCTTCCACAAAGAAGGAAACAAAGGCCAGAAACTGGAAGTAACTTGTTCAAAGTTCCACAGGTGTAAGTAGCAAAAATGATAATATGAAAACTTTTATCCCACAGAAGTATTTTTTAAATTTTGAATCCAAATTCAATTCTATTCAATAAATATTTATTGACTATTTACCTTGTCTATGGCATTAGCCCAGGTGCTAAAGATACAAAGATGAAAACTGGTAGTCCCTGATTTCAAATGCCTACTAGAAAAGATAGAGCATGTACTCAGATAAGAATGACATAAAGGAGAGCAATATAAGGGCAAAGGAGAGATCCAGAAAAAGAGTTGTAGGACAATTTGAAGAGGAAGAGATCACTTTCAATGTCAGGAATAAAAAAAGGTTTTATGGGGAGAGGTCACCCAAATTCAGCCTGAGGGAAGAGGAAGGTTTTAATTGGTGGGGATGGAGATCAAGAAGGATGGTGTTTTGGCCATGGGAAAAATTCTGTGCACACACAGAGAGGTGAGAGAGGGCAGAACCAGAATGGTAAATTGCCAAGAGTCCAACTGATCTGGAATGTGGAGAGTGAAAGGCAGAAGAGAGATGGCTATATAGATTGGAGAGTCAGCTTGTCAAATGCTTTAAATGCCAGAGTAAGAAATTTTGCATTTTGTTCTAGAGTAACTTTGAACCACTGGAAATATTTGTGTAGATGGCATAGTCAGATCTCTTTATTAGTGTGTGGTATGAGTACTCCACTCCTGGATCACTGCTTTGTCATGGCAGAAGGACTTGCATAGCTTAAGGAAACTATGAGCTATGTTATGCAGGGCTATGCAAGAAAGACAGGTCATAGTGGAGAGTTTTGATAAAAGCTGATCTACCAGAGAAGGAAATGGCAAGACTTTCCAGTATCTTTGCAAAGAAAACCCAGTGGACCATGTTAGAAATCTAAAAGATATGACATTGGAGTGGTATCCTATGGTTTGTAAGGTTACAAAGAGTCAGCCATGACTGAACAACAAGAAATGTGAATACCAGAAAGGGGCACTGCTGAATTAGAAAGATTATTTTGGTGGCTGTGTGAAGGACAGATCGAAATGTGTGTGTGTCTATGTGAGTGCATGTGTCTGTGGCTGTGTGTGTAGGTGAAAGGGGAAGAAAGAAATGGAAGGAGACACAGAGAGACAGAGACAGAGAGAAAGTGATGGGGAACATAGAGGGAGGGAGGGAAAGAGAGGCTCCCAGCTACTGGAGCAAAGACATAATAAATCTTCCAAAGATTATATCAGGTGAACTCCATTCATGATTATCTCACAAAAACAAAATAACTGATCCAAAATCAGTGACTGACTTGATTTTAGGTGACACCTATCAGTTTTTGGTTTCATTAACCAAACCTGGCTGTGACTTTTTTGATCTCCTAAAATGGAACTAACAAATACTCTCTGGTGAATGCAGAGCTGGAGTGTACTCAGAAACATTTGGGTATCACCCCACATCAGGAATCTGCCATCTAGATTAGGAAACTAAAGCAATACTGACACGCAGTGCTACTTCCCCCACTGGGAAGCTGACTCCCTATTTCTTAAACAGATGAGGAAAGGGCAAGAGATGAAATGCAACACTATTTTCATGCAGCAAGTTCTAGCCTACTTCAATAAGTTAAGGGATCTGGGGCAGCTAGGTGGCACAGTGGATAAAGCACTGGCCCTGGATTCAGGAGTACCTGAGTTCAAATCCAGCCTCAGACACTTAACACTTACTAGCTGTGTGACTCTTGGCAAGTCACTTAACCCCAATTGCCTCACTAAAAAAAAAAAAGCAAAACGAATAAGTTAAGGGATCATAATTTCACTAGTATGGGTACCTCTTCTACCAAAGCATATCACAGGCCCTTCATGACATCATAGATAGTCTTTGTGAATGAATTACTGGGAGAAAAATAATCATCTCTTGCTGGCCAAAACTCTAAAAATAAGCCTTTTTGAATTAATTTAGCACTGCTAGTCCTTAGACAGCAAACACACAGTCTGTTACCAAGCCTGTATATAAAGTCTTTCTGTCTTGACAGGATCTGTCATTGTGCTCAGGTGGCATAGAGTTCAAGAACTCAGTGTGTTACCTCCTGCCTTCCTGATGTCATCATGAGACATTGGAAAGGGCTAGGAATACAGAATATAAAACTCCATTTAGCTAAAAAGATGGTGCTTGAGAATGATAATTTGGATTTTCTGCCACCAAAGTCTAAATCAGGAAGAACAAGAAGGAAGTTCATGTAACAAAGGATGATAAGAATAGACTTCCCTGTTGTCCCACAATCTTAATCAAGTCTGCTTTAAAAAATAAAGAATGGGGGCAGCTAGATGGCGCAGTGGTTAAAGCACGGGCCCTGAATTCAGGAGTACCTGAGTTCAAATCCGGCCTCAGACACTTGACACTTACTAGCTGTGTGACCCTGGGCAAGTCACTTAACCCCCATTGCCTGCAAAAAAAAAAAAAATAATAAAAAAATAAAGTATGGAGAAAAATGCCCATATTGACCAAAGTAGAGGTTTAAAAGAATCATTAAGTTATAATGGATAGGCAGCTAGGTGGTGCAGTGGATAAAGCACAAGCCCTGGATTCAGGAGGACCTAAGTTCAAATCCAGCCTCAGACACTTGGCACTTACTAGCTGTGTGACCTTGGGCAAGTCACTTAACCCGCATTGCCCAACCAAAAAAAAAAAAAGTTATAATGGATGGATTATTTGATTGAGATTCTCAATTCATTGGATTCAGAAAGATCTGGGTTCAAAACCTGTTGCCTCAATCATTAGCTGTGTGATGCTCAGCAAGTCATGTAACTTCTCTGAACCTCAGTATCCTGATCTATATAATGAGGAGGTTGGACTTGATGGCCTCTAAGATCACATCCAACCTGTAATCTATGACCCTCCTACATACAATGAAAGAAAAATAGCTGTTGAGATAGGAATCAATTTCATAACCTGAAATGTTTTTGCATAAGGTTAAGGCAACAAACAGGGGAACTGAGAGTCCTTGTGTAAAGAGTAATGTGGTATTATTGGTATCACTGAGACTTGAGGAAAGAAAGACATTTTGGATATAGTTCTGGATAAGGATGCCCTATTCAAAAGAAACAAGATGGATAAAAAGTAGTTTGTATCACACACACACACACACAATTGTTGTATGTTGTTATATATATGTATATGTGTGTGTATAGTAGGTTGTAATATTTATAACAAACTACTTTTTATCCATCTTGTTTCTTTTGAATAGGGCAAAGGTGTGTGTGTATGTATATATATATGCATATATAAATATATATAATATGGTTGCATTATGTGTGTATATATGTGTGTGTGTGTGTAAAATATCTGGGGTTTTTGGTGGACTATAGGACCAATATGATTTAGCAGTATCATGTGATAGAGGAAAAGCTAATGCATTCTTAGTCTGCATTAAGAGGAGATAGCTTCCAGGAGTAAGGAGGTAAGACACTAACTGTGCTCCTTGTTAGAATACATGGGCAACTAGGATATTACGTGATACCTGGAATCTGGAAGACCTAAGAATGAATCCTGATTCTATCACTAACTAGCTATGTCACTCTGGGCATTATGTAACTGCTGGCTGTTTCAGTTTCACCATCTGAAAAATGGGAATAACAATACTCCCCACCTCACCCTCCAGAACTTGAGGATAAAATGTCTTACTGTAAAATTTACAGTTCAGAAAATGCTCAGAAAAGCACTCAAATAGAGATTTGTAAGGGTTTGCAAGGCTTTAAAGGCCCTAAAGGCATACCTTGTTTTATTGTACTTCACAGAGATTGTATTTTTTATCAATTGAAGGTTTGTGGGGACCATGCATTGAGCAAGTCTATTGGTGCCATTTTTCCAACAGCATGTGTTCCCATCCTGTCTCTGTGTCACAATTTGGGGATTCTCACAGTATCTCAAACTTTTTCACTATTATCACACCTATTATTGTGATTTATGATCAGTGAGTTTGGATGTTATTTTTGTAATTATTTTGGAGTACCACAAACCATACCCATACAAGACCACAAATTTAACCAATAAATGTTGTATGTATCCTGACTGCCCCACCAACCAGTAGTGTCCCCCTCTCTCCTCAAGGCTCCCTATTCCCTGAGATATAACAATATTAAAATAAGGCCAATTAATAACCCTACAAGGCCTGTAAGTGTTCAAATGAAAGGAAGAGTCAATCAATGTGACAAACTTCATTGTTGTCTTATGTTAAGAAACTACTGCAGCCATCCCAGCCTTCAGCCTTCAGCAATCACCCTCATCAATCAGTAGCCATCAACCCCGGCAAAGAGATTATAACTCACTGAAGGTTCAGATGATGATTAGCATTTTTTAGCAATAAAGTATTTTGAAATTAAAATGTGTACTTTTTTAGGCATAACACTATTTCACACTGAATAGACTACAGTAAACATAACATGCATTCTGGGAAACCAAAAAGTTCATGTGACTCACTTTATTGTAATATTCACTGTTTGGTGGTGGTCTGGAACAGAACCCACACTATCTATGAGGTATCCCTGTATATAAGTACTAGCTATTATTATTATTACTAACATATCTGGAGTACTATGTTCAGAACTAGCCCCTATACTTTAGGAAACACGTTGATAAGTCAGAGTGTTCTCAGAGAAGGGCAAATAGGATGGTGAAGGCCCTTAAGATCATAGAGGATAGGCTGAAGGAACTGGGTATGTTTGACCTGCAGAAGAGTGGGGATATGATGGGGGATATGAGAATGGTCTTCAAATATTTGAAGGGTTGTAAGGTAATAGGATTAGATTTGTCCTGTAAAGCCCCAGAGGGACATATAAGTAGCAATGGAAAGTGCAAAAAGGCCAACACAGACTGGATCCCAGCAATAAGTTCTTTTATCAAAGGTTTATGTGCATAGACAAACACCAGTTCAACTGACTGTTTAGCATTACGTCTTCCATTTATACAGATTCTAGCATTCAACCTGAACCTTTCTTTCTTCATGCCCTCATATGTCATTAGTTGTAATGCTGTGTCTCCTCTATAAAAACCTGAGATTCATATAGCTGCCTCCTTCTCAAAGTCTTCTAGGGTCCTAAGAAATCACTGTCCCAGCATTCCCAAGGGGTAGCAATTGCTACTGCCTCATACCGAATCAGTGGTCCAAAGTTGGTGATATTCTCCAGTCAACTCTAACTGGCTCCCAATGGCCTATTGTTAAATTTTCTATGGGAAACAGCAACAAATCAAGACTCAATTTATTGTTTTGTTGATTGTCTAGACTAGAGGTCAGCAAACTATAGCTCTTGGGTCAAATCCAGTGCCCCTTCCCCTTTTGTATGTATGCCTTCTGATTTAAGAATGGTAAACACATAAAAAGCATTCTTAGCTCTCAGATATACAAAAGCATGTCAAAAGCCAGTTTAGGCCCTGAGGCAAAAGTTTTATACATCCCAGTCTTAGAGGAAGAAAGTGATGGAGAAAATGTTAACGATGCGGATTCAATTTAATATTTTTCTGAGAGTTTACCAACACACCCCTTCCCTCAGTTGTCAGAAAATTTTCAAAATCATAAACAGGTGAAGCTGGGACTAGTTCAGTGGATTCCATGTTTTCCCCAATATTAATAGCTCACGAGCACATGCAGATGTGGACCACTGGTTCAGAAATGGGGAGGTACGAAAGTCAGAGTTCCTTATAATGCCGAGAAATTTGGGCTGATATGGATGAAGGGCAATTTCAGCACTTGATCTCTTGACTCTCTTCGTTAGACTCTCTGTCCCCAGGATACAGGACTATTGATTTGATGATGATCTTGTCATCTTTTATGCTATCAAACTATATTTGATAGGGGTAGGGGGTAGAGCAAAGAGTCGAGCTAGTGGGGGGAGCGGATTGGGGGAAGAGTGGAGGATGTGTCTAATAATTGATTGAAACACTCAGAATTATTTAAGGCAAATGGGACTTAAACATCTCAGCACTTTTATCCAAGTTAAAAATGAACCAATGCAGATATTACAGAGCCCTAGAGGAAATCATAAATGCATTTAACATGAGACACAAGTGCAGAAGCAAATTACCTCTACAATTCGATTCGCCTCTTCACACCTGAGAGGAAGCTTAAGTAGCTTTCCATTTCCCCTGTGACCATCAAGAATGATTTTTGTATATAGATGGGGTGGGAGTCAGTGAGTGCCAATCAACACTATCAGCAGCTGAAATCAATACCTCCTAGCTTAAAGATGCTACTGCCCATGGCTGGATGCTTGCAGTGCTTTTCAATAGCAGGAGAAAGGGGAAGCTCATGATAAAGGTTGATTTTGTTGGGGTTGGCCATTTTGTGACAATACAGTATTCTAGTACCTACAAAACAATTTCTTGTGTCCAGTTCTGGAGAGCAAAGCATATTCCTGGATCGTAGGACTGTTGAAGTAGAATGAGGTGCTTGAGAGGTCATTTAGTACAACCCTATCATTTTACAAATGAGGAAACTGAAGCCAAGGGACTGTAAATGATATATCCAAAGTCACATAGATGATCAGTGTCAGAGGTGAAATTTGAACCCGGGTCTCCTAACTCCAGAGACAGCATAAATTCTCCAGTGCACCACACTAAAGACATCCTATTCAAAAAGAACCAAGCAGAATTTGTGTCATATGATCCAAGCAAAAGGAATTCAACCTTGGTCATAACTCCTTGGGGGTAGAGATTGCTTGAGTGGGAAAAGAATTTAGTGGTCAACTTGTCTAAACTGATCATTTAAATATTTGGGGAAATATCTGAGGCTCAGGGAGAGGATATAACTTACGCAAGATTAGGGGTAGTATGGCATAGTGGATAGCATAATGGATTTAGAGTCAAGATATCATAGGTTTTTCCCATTTCCTTGTTTTTTGTTTTTATCTTTTTTTTTTTTAGTGAGGCAATTGGGGTTAAGTGACTTGCCCAGGGCCACACAGCTAGTAAGTGTTAAGTGTCTGAGGCTAGATTTGAACTCAGGTACTCCTGACTCCAGGGCCAGTGCTCTATCCACTGCGCCACCTAGCTGCCCCTTTCCCATTTCCTTGTGCACAGACTTTGCCTGCACTAGAGTGCTACATGAAGCCCTTCCTGACTAGGCCTCATTCTTAGTGTCTGCAGACCTCTCCATTTTTCTTCTCGTGCTTCCCTGCACTGGAAAATGACTCATTTTTTCTTGGATTGTCCCAACAGGGAGTAGTCTGCTGCATTTTATCATATCTTTGTGGAGGGGCATGAACTGAGCTTAGCTATTCTTCTCGATCATTCTGCCATCTTGGCTCCAAAGACCCAGCCTGGCTTTTAAAGTCATAGGAGGAGGCTTAAAAAGGGAAAGGAATCTAGATCTGGAAAGGACTTTGGATGCCACCTAGTGAGTTCACTAATTGAGTGAACATTGACAAGTCACTTGATTGCTTTTAGCCTCAGCTCCCTCATTAGTAAAACATGGACAGTATACATGTAGTATGTACCTCAAAGGGTTATTGTTAAGTGTGACAGGTAAAATCTGAAATGACCAAGGAAACAGGTTTGAGCTTCCAAGCACATCAATTTATTAAGCAATGTATACCGATGGCATAACAAATTGGGACCAGCCCTCCTCAGCATGACACTGGCCCTTGAATACAGTTATACATCAAAAAAAAACAATTAACAGTATACAAACCAGGATAAAAGATTAGGTAATCTGATTTGTAATTGGAGGAAAGATTAGGGACTTTCCAAACAGGTGAAATTTCCTGAAATCAGAAAGAGCGGTGTCCCTCTCCCTCCCAAAGTGTCTGTATTCAATCAAAAGATACAAGAAAACCATAACTGATTGACCTGTATGGGACCAGTTTTCAGATAAGACATATGAGTTGTTTGAGTTTTATATCTGTGAGAAAACTCCTTGCATCAATCTTTGGATCTGACTAGTTTTCTGATCAGCATAACCTAGGTCCTTAGTTATGGATCTCTAAGCAACAGGTAGAGAGATGATCTACCTTCCCAGCTATGCATGGATAGGTTCAAACAATGCAATAAATTTTTCTCACAATTCCCATATTTGAATGAAATTGTCTTACAAGGCAGAAATTGATCTAGACCCATAATTGAATAGAACGGGAACTGAGCTAGCTCCAGAATTGAGTCATGAGTTGGAGTCAGTGTGGTTCACTCAATTCCCACAATTCTTTCATAAGGGATGTTTCAATATGATGCACTGTAAAGAACCTGGACCCAGAATCAGATTAGAACTTTAGTCCTGACTCTGTCACTGACTTGCTGTCTGACACATAACTCATTATAGCTCTCTGGACTTGTTTCCACATCTTTATCCTTCTTTTTTTTTTTTTTTTTTGGTGAGGCAATTGGGGTTAAGTGACTTGCCCAGGGTCACACAGCTATTAAGTTTCAAGTGTCTGAAGCCAGATTTGAACTCAGGTCCTCCTGATTTCAGGGCCAGTGCTCTATCCACTGCACTACCTAGCTGCCCTGCACCACCCGGACACCCCTTCCATGTCTTTAAAATGAAGGCAGTATATTAAAGGATATCTAAGGTAACTTCCTGTTTTAAAAGTCCATGATACCATGGTTCATTCATCTAAGGAACACAAAGATTCACCAAGGACAAACTTAAGGACAGGTAACATATGCCTTTAATCAAGGAATTTGTTACCTAATTTCTAAAAGTCAATTATTTGAGAGTCCCAGAGACATAACTAGGGTAGGGCTACTGGATCTTTACCTTAGGGCAATGAAATTTAAAATGCAGAAAAAATTAACATATGCATACCTTTAGCAATGCAGAAGCTACTCTCAAATAATTAAATACTAAAATGGATCTGTGATCTCATTTGTTTGGTTATTCCCTCAAATGATGTAGGTCATTACTTTACCATAGCTCGTCCATATTCACCCATGAGTTTGCCCCTGGAGTCTACCCAACATACTGGGGGATGGGGTGGGGAAAGGGAGAAAGTTGCCTTACTTATTTCCTCTTGACACCGCAGGGATACCAATGGTGCTCATAAGCTTATCAGAAGTTATGAATCATTCTTGCCATAAGACCAACCCAACTTCTTTTTCACTTGTACATTTTTTGATGACACACTTTACTCCATTTCTCTTTCATAATTCCCCACTTGTCCTGTGTTCCAGCCTCCTCACACTCCCCACACTCCACTGCCCTGTGGGCAACATTAATTTTCAGTCCTCTAGAGATTGTAGTGTTGCACGCCTGACAGTCATGTAAGAATAGCAGAAAAATGCTATTCAAATGATGGGCCTTTATTTCATGGACAATTTTGGAGTCACTAGAAAAGTCTTTGCAATTTCTCAAGAGCAAAATAAAATAGTGCATGCTCCTTCTGCAGCACAATTCTGAGTCTAAGTCATTGTCTCTTTGCAGTGTCTAAGACACAGAAACTCAATTCTTTTAAAATACTATATGTTGCAGAGAAGGAACCAAGCTGCATTGGTAGAGGGAGTTAGTTGGCTCATCTGGGTAGTTCTCTTTACCAAAAAATTCATGGGTCCAGAACCTATTCAAATATATATGTATACATATGTATGTATTTATATATACACATGCATATATATGTATTTATATATACATATATATGTACATGTACATACACACATATATTGACAAAAAAGCTCTATAGGTTGGCCATCCAATGACAGAATAGTTTAGACCAGTGGCATCAAATTCAAATATAAACAGATCCCTGCTAACAGCACATTGACTTAGAAAACCATAAATTATCATTATATTTGTTGAATTGTATTTTTATTTATTTTGTTAACATTTTCCTAGCTACATTTTTTTTTAGTAAGGCAATTGGGGTTAAGTGACTTGCCCAGGGTCACACAGCTAGTAAGTGTTAAGTGTCTGAGGCCGGACTTGAACTCAGGTCCTCCTGACTCCAGGGCCAGTGTTCTATCCCCTGTGCCACCTAGTTGCCCCCAGGTTCTCTCTCTTGACATATGATTCAAGGGATCTTGCACAATTTTCTATAGAAATAATTAATTCCCTCTTCTACTCAGTTGAATGTTTCTTAATTACCTTGTATTATTTTCACATCTAAATTACAAAGTTGAATTGAATCACAAAGACACTTGCCTCAGTGGCAATTCATATTGCCTCAAGCATCTCCCATGCCATTTGCATCAGGTGCCCAAATTAGAGAATACTTGGAGGGCTCAGTATGGTCAGAACTGACCAAAGCATGCCAATATGCTTCCAGCAGAGACCTGGTGTGATGTTGGGAGGAAGCAGGTATCTAAATGTCAGAAGAGTCATTTGTGAGAGCTACCCCACATTTTCCATTTTTGTAAAATTACTAAGTGGGTAATGGTTGGACTAGATGACCTCTAGAGTTTCCTTCTGACCCTAGGTCTCTGATCTTATCTTTAATAGCTCAGTAACTAATTAAACTAAATATGTTATCCCTTGATCCAGGTACCACATTTTAGCCCCAAACTACACTATGTAGGCTACACCACAAACAGTTCTGTCTCACTGATGCCGCCAAGCTGCCCGGATCTTCTTTAGACAAGAAGTAGCCAAGGATGGCTCTGTGTCAGAATTCTTGTAGAATTTCAGGGCCAGAAGGGACCTCAGAGGTCAGTCATTTCTTCCAATATGTTCCTATACTAGAATGTCACTCACAACACCTTTGATGAGTGTTCATACCATCTTTGTTGGAAGACCTCTCATAATGGAACCCAAGGAATCCCCATCTCAAGGCAATACACTCCATCTCTCTCTCACACATGCACACACCCAAGGAAACATATTTGTGTATATGTTGTGTTTTCATTTTTCTTAGCTCATATCTGTCTCTACCCCCCACCTCACCTTACCCCCCAAAAAAGAATGTAAGCTCCCTAAGGGAAAGATTTGTATATAAATGCAGGAGGATTTCAAAGAGGCGTATGTATGGATTAGGAAAAAATTTGAAAGTGATTTCCTCAAAGTGTTAAGGGCTAAAATTCTAGCTTGTCTGTCTAAAATATCTAATGAGTGGTCGCCAATAAATTATAAGCTTTAGCAAGAGTTAGACTTTTAAGCATTTATTAAGGAGAATAAGAATTTGGTAAAGAGAGAGAGAAAGGCCTAGATTTCTATCTATTAAAGGGAGAGCACATTTTTAGCTCCCTTCTCCACCAGCGTCCTCAGGAAAAAGCACGAGACTGAGCGCCAGTCTCTTCCTTCCTCCTCCCACTAGTCCGCGTCACTTCCTGATGCCAAAGAAAAGACTCCTGGTCTTGCCCTCAAAGACCTTCGCTTCATGGGCAGAACTCTTCTACAGTAAGTATCCAGCAGGTGGCGTTATTCCAATCGTTACAAAAGGCAGAGACTATATTTTTATTATCCTTTTTATTCCCAGTGCTTAGTACAGAGTCTGGCACATTTGTTGTTCAGCCATTTTCATCAGTCATGTCCAACTCTTCTTGACAAAGATCCTGAAGTCATTTGCATTTCCTGCTCCAGCTCATTTTACAGATGAGGAAATTGAAGTAAACAGGATTAAGTGACTTGCCCAGGGTCATATAGCTATTACTGAGGCTGGACTTGAACTCATGAAAATGAGTCTGTCTGACTCAAGGTCTGGCACTCTATCCACTACGCCACCTAGAGGCCCACCATAAACACTAAATACTTTTTTGACTACCTGACTCACTCATTGTATTTTGTTGCTCCTTTTCCATTTTATCATGTTGCCGCCCTTGACAAAAACAGCTCTGATTGTTCAGAAGTTTTCCTTTACACTGAGCTTTAAGGAAGGTGTTCATGAGTTAGAGATACTCCATCATAAAAAAATTAGGAGAAAGAAATGTCCACAGAGAGTACTGTGGATAAACTTGAGATGGCTCAGTTAGGATTATATTTATCAGAATTCAGTGGTTTTCAAATTTTCTGCTTTGGTGCACAGCCTTTAACACTGATTCTCCCTGCAAGTCATATGTCATCAAAACTCCTATTTCAGGAGCTGCCCAATTCTTCATATGGTGCCCTAGCTATCAGCTCTTTCTGCCTTACTAATCAGCTGAAACCCTCTAGTACAAAACTCAAAAATCTTTTTTTTCTATATCCATTTCTTTCTTCAAAGGTTTCAAGTTCTTAGAACAGCAAACCTGGAAACATTGGGCAAGGTTCCGTTTTCCATATTCCAAAGGGGGACCCTCGATTAAGAACAAAGCCTGCCTAATCTCCCACAGTAAGACAAGGTTGGATAAATAGGAAACCCCCGGGTGCATAATATCAGCTGCTGGTTTTGAATCTGAGCATGCCTCCAGGCCAATAAGAGGGGATGCCACCCTAGTGGCTAACATATTTATAAGCTATTACCACCATAGTGAAATGCAGTCTCTGCCTATAGCCCACTTCCTTCCTTCTCTTCCTCCTGCTGAGACAGAACAGAAAATTGAGAGGCCCACAAACCAGCCAGCATGGTCTCTGATTGTAATGACACCATAAACGTTCCCACTGCCTACAGGAAGACCCTAGTGGGGACCCTCAGGCATGACTGTCACAAATGGTTTAAATCCATAGCCAGACTCGATGTGTCTGGCTAGTTAACGGGTCAATTTAAGTCCAAGGATTCTTAAATCTTTTTTGTATTGTATTCCTCTTTGGCAGGCTAGTGAAGCCTATGGATCCCTTCTCAGAATAATATTTAATACATAAAAATACATAGGATTACAAAGAAAATCAATTATATTGAAATGCAATGATCAAAAAAAATTTTTTAACAAGTTCTCAGATCCCAAGTTGTGAATCCCTGATTCAGTTAATCAACTTCTTGGACATATTCCCTTTTTTATCCCTCTGCTTACTTAGGCCGTTTAGCTGAATTTACAGAATCTGTGTCATACAGAGCCTTAGATTAGGTCCAAGAACAAAGTCAAAAATTAGGCTCAGAAGCTCTTAGCAGCCAAAAATATGACATTTGACGTACAGCCTTCTTGTTCTCAACATCCCCTCTCCACTTAGCAGCACTGACCTCATACTTTACAGATGGCAATGATAATCTCACAATTTTTAAACATGTGCTCTTTTGCTCTGCCTAAAAGAAAAAGAGCCACAAAATTTATGGTGGGGATGGAGGGGGTGGTTGGGAGAATGACTAGGGAGTGTTTCCTGTCTTCCTCAAATCTTTCACTCTGCTCAGCATTGCCCTATGTTCTTAATCATATACCATTGTATGGAGCAAACTGCCTCAGTTTACCCAAATAACTCGAGGAGACCACCAAGTCAAGCAGAGACAGATTTATTACATCCTCATGAGGACGGGCAAAACCTAATTACACATTGAAGTCTTGCAAAGATATGCCCAATCCTCTAGGTTTTTATAGTAATCTTGAAAAGGACTGTCCCCACGTACACCTAGGGTGGATGAGCTCACAATCTAACATCCAATCCTGTCTCACCCAGGGTGCGTGTTCAGCTCGTGATCAATGTATGGAGACATGCATACGTGTTCCAGGAGCAAGGGGGAAAAGGGGAGGGGGAACAAGGTCAAATCAAAGGAAGAGGAAACAGGGGAGTGACAGTCAGATGTTTCAGATCTCACAGTTCCCACTGACTCCCCTCTCCAGGCCCCTGTCTCTAAAGATATTCAACCTGAATAACAGGAAGAGTCACTCAGGTGCTTCAGCATTGTTAAGGATGACAGGGTTAAAATTTATCTTCGGTTATGTTGGGAAGTCAAAGAAATAGAATAAAGAATAAAAGAATAACACATTGTTGGGACCCTAGGGTCAAGGGGATTCTGCTCTGAGAAAAAGAGACAATGTCACTTAACATCTGGTCTCAACTCAATGGCTGCATCCTGTGCCGAGCCCCGTCCTTTCTTCTTGAGTCCCGAGTATTGAATTGGTGGGCTAACTCCCTGACCCACTGACTGGGGTTCTGACACATGATGGATTGCAGACAAAACCAATATGTAGCTGACAAGTGGGGAGACTGAGCAGAAGTAAAAATACTGTTAATTGGCAATAAAACTTAAAGGAGACAGAATTTGACAAGCAATAAACTTCTAAACAAACTATACTGGGGCAGGGCTGGGTACCTTCCAGACCCCATCCTCAGAGTTTAATCTGACTCAAATCCATAATCATATCATATGCCATGAACCATATGCATGTCTCATTCCCCAACCCCCAGACTGTAAATTCCATCAGGACAGAAACTACCTCATTTACTTCTCTATCTCTTCCTAAGCACCTAGAATAATGTCTTACCTGTAGGGGAAAGTGTGGTGCATATTTAAAATAGGATGCTGGACTTCTGGTCACAGGACTTGAGTTGAAGTCTGTCTCTGTCCCTTAGGAGCTCTGTGACTTTGGGCAAGACTCTTAACCTCTCTGGGCCTCAGTATCCTCATTTGTAAAATGAAGGTATTGGACCAGATGTCTTCCAGGGTCCCTTCCAGCTTTAACTCTATAATCATTTGATCCCTATACAAGTAAGCACCAAAAGAACAACACCCAAATCACCGTTCTTTTCTGTACCCTTCCAAGAATCTCATACAGTGCCCTACATGTAGTAGGAATTGTAGTATAGTGGGGAAAGCATTGGATTTGGAGTTAGGCAACTTGGGTTCAAATTCCTCCGAAATCTTGGGCAAGACATTTAAAGTCTCAGGGGCTCAGTTTCCTCATTTATAAAATTAAACGGTTGAATTAGATGATCTCTGAGGGCCTTTATAACTCACCCTCTATGTTTTTTACCCTGGACAAAAAGGACCCAAATCAGTAGAGTAGAAAGGCTACTCGTTTAGCATCGCAGAAGCTCAAGATTTGGAAGGGACTTCAAAGGGTGTCTAGTCCAATTCCTCTTGACCAAAAATACTCTCTACAAAATCCCTAAAAGCTATTCATCCAGCTTCTGCTTGAAGGTCTCCAGTGATGGCGAAGGTACCAGATCTCAAGGGACATATTCTTCTTTGAGATAGCTGTGTTAATGTTTTTCTTTGTGTAGTGAAGGTCTCCTAGTATTACACCCTGGGTGTTCCATGTTCAGATTCACTACCGAGCAAGTTAATTAGTCTAAATTTGATACTCTGTCAAGTGAAAACTATTCACAGACAAGGAAAATTCTCAGAAATAAAACCAACCCATTAATAATAATAATAATAGTCAGTATATTTATATATGGCAGCTAGGTAACACAGTGGATAAAGAACAGGGATAGAGTCAGGCAGACCTGAGTTAAAATGTGACCTTAGATATTTAAGAGCTGTGTGACCCAGACAAGTAACTCAACCCTGTTTGCCTCAGTTTCCTCATCTGTCAAATGAGCTGGAGAAGAAAATGACAAACCACTCCAGTATCTTTGCCAGAAAACCCCAAATGGGTTCAGGAAGACATGACTGAAACCACTGAACACGACAACAATATATAGCACATTAAGATTTGCAAAGCACTTTACAGATATTATCCTAGGAGGGAAGCTCTATTATTATTATCCTCTTTTTACAGATGAGAAAGTTGAGGTAGACAGAGGTTAATTAACTTTCTCTGGGTCACATAGCTATTGTCTGAGGCATATTTGAACTCAGGTCTTCCTGACTCCAGGTCTAGCAATATATCCCCTGTTCTTTTTATTAAGTAAGCATTTATTATGTTCTTATTATCTGCCAGTCACTTAACTGAGCTCCCAAGATACAAAGAAAATTTTGTAATTAAACCATACTACCAAACTGAAACTTTCTATGAGAGTAACATAAAAAGCTTTCTGAGTGGGGCAGCTAGGTGGCGCAGTGGATAGAGCACCGGCCCTGGAGTCAGGAGTACCTGAGTTCAAATCTGGCCTCAGACACTTAACACTTACTAGTTGTGTGACCCTAGGCAAGTCACTTAACCCCAATTGCCTCACCAAAAAAAAAAAAAAAAAAGCAAAGCCTTCTGAGCCTTTCAAAAACCAACAGAGAACAGTTCCCTACGTAGATATACATACCAGTGGGGATGTCAGAGAACCAGTGGGGGAGGGGGAGAGGTTGGTGTGGGTAGAATTTAAGCTCCACAGATGCTGGAGGCATGCCTGCACCTTTGTACATGATTCCTGGCTTCCTGACCCATTTTTGTCAAGGGGAGTGTAGTCAAGGTGACCTTGAGCTGAAGCTGGAAAACTGTTCTGGCCAGCTCCTCCTCACCTACTCAGCTGTCACTTGGGAAAGTTTCATCTCCTCTGCTGCCAATCATAGCTAGTTCCACCTCCGGGCTGTCAGGTGCCTCACCTATCTGCCTCAATTGCAGGAAATTATAGCTAGTTCTGCTTCCATTGCTGTCCAGGTATCCTTCAAGTGCCTCTTTGCCCCCAGTCACTGACACTGCTTCCAAAGCCATCACGCTGAGCCTAAACCAAACCCTCAGCCACTACAGGTTTCTTTGCTCTCCTCTGGAAAAAAAAACAAAAACAAAAACAAAAACACGTTTTTACCCTGTTTCTTTCCACTGCTGCTGATAAATGCTCTTTTAGCTTTAGATGTCTCTAGCTGCATACCCAAGGGCTATGGTTTAATCTGCTGGTAGATTCTTGTCACCTGGAGGGTAGACCTCAGTAAGGCTTATTACTCCTCACAGTTTCAGAGCCAGACCACCTCTGCAGCATCACACCTGGGGCTTTGCCTTGCCTCTTTCACTTGTCTCAGTGCTCAATCAAAGTGGTCTTGAAAGGTCTGCTCCCTATAGTCGTTTTCAAACCATGGTGCAGGGATCCCTGGGAATCCCAGAAATTCAAGAGGTCCATGTCTTCAAAATTATTTTCATAATAATACTTCCTTCCTTAGATCTCTTGCCTTCTTGGATGCCCTCCTCAGAACTCTGTTCAGCTTACTAACATCCTTCCTAAAACATGGCACCCAGGGAAGGATATGGTAGATGCAGTCACACTAGGCCACTTAATACATTTTATTGTTTCTTGAATTCAGTTCGTTGAGGACCAAATTGTCCCCAGAGTTTCTAATAGGTCTAAGGTAATTCAGTTCCGTGCTTTTCTGAAGAACTCTTAAGTGTGAGTGTGTGCAACTTAGAGAATGGGTGCAACTTAGAGAATGGCCTTTCCCTGAAAGGGAGAGCAGTGCGATCTCAAAAGACCTCTGTGCCTCACTTAGACAGGGCTCAGTATTATAGTCAGCACTGTAGTTGTGACCCTTTTAAATGGGTTGTCCCACAGCAATTATTTCCAGTATGTGGTCAATTAAACTTACATTTGCCCTGGATGGTGTTTCTGCTCTTTGCCACCTGCTTTTGAATAAACAAATCCTCTTTTCTTTCTCCTATTACCAGGACAAGATAATTTGCTGCCCTGCAAACACCCTTGATGAAACCATGGGGATCCCAGACCTTTCTCAGAGCCTTGCAGAACTGAACTGCAGATGGGGCATTGGTGGGAGAACTGTGTTGCACTAGCCACTAGAAGAACGAATTTGGATGCAGACAAGCAACTTTGGACTTGCCACTGACCCTTCCAGTAGAAAAGCCTCAATAAAAAACATCATTTTACATAATAATTAAGATTTTCTCAATCATGTGGAAAAGTCCAGTAGTCATGCTTCTCCTTCATTCTAAATCGATTACTTGGAAATGGTTAACAGTCTGAGAAATACACTGGTACCAGATCTTGATATATACACGGGTATAACCATGCTTTAGATGAATTCCTGAGAAGTTGTCAGTAAATTTAACTTTTGTAATTCTCATCCTACTTTAAATTCATTAAAGAAGCTGACTATTTAAAGGAACCCTAAGGGCAAATTCTTTGTTAAAGCCTGATTTTTTCTGTAATGTGAATATTCATACCCTAATTTCCCTGTTCTATAAATTGACATTTTTATATAGCAGATTGGCTTAAAATAAGATACTCCCCCCCCCTCCCACTCCTTACCCCCTTTAACTGGGTATTCAGAGATGGTACTGAGGATGAAAGAAATAGCAGTGCAGCTATGTGGAACAGTGAATAGAGTGCCAGGCCTGAAGCCAGGAAGGCTCATCTTCCTGAGTTCAAATCTGGCCTCAGACACTTAAGAGCTGCATGGCCCTGGGCAAGCCACTTAACCCTGCTTGTGTCAATTTCCTCATCTGTAAAATGATCTGGAGAAAGAAATGGCAACCTACTTCATTATCTTTGCCAAGAAAATCCCAAAATGGGGTCTCAAAGAGTTGGCCATGACTGAAACAACTAAACAACATGAAAGAAATAAGAGGCTTGCTGTAGACTAAGGTAACAAATAGGGACAGAACCTGGACCCGTGTATTGATAGAAGTAAACCCAGAATTCCTTCTCCTAATGCATCCCACTTTTTCTCTCTGGCCTTATTTCCTCATTAGTAAAATGAAGAGATTGACTGAGTCTCTCCCAGACCCAGTGGATCAATATTTCAAGAAGTATAGGGAAAAAAATGTTTCTGAAACCAACCTAATCCACTGCAATCCCAGGAGAGTGGGATCTAGAGTAGTTATTTAATCACTCTCCTTCACACCAACACATCTACATTATGCCAAAGGGGGCAGGGTGTTGTTAGGAGTATATGATGAGATAATGTATGTAAAAGCCCCCCCATAAGTGATAAAGCACTATTCACTACTAAAGTGAAATCATCATCACCATCATTACTACTTACTTACTACTACCCCTATTTCAGCACTTCAAAGATTTGTGATTTTGGCAATGTAGTCATATATTCCATCAATAAATATTTCAGCCCGTCTTTTATATTTTCTGGTAGAATGGGGAGATGGGATCTAGACCTGTGATTTTATGCACAGAGAGAAAAAGAAATTTATTGGGCAGCTAGGTGGCACAGTGGATAAAGCACTGGCCCTGGATTCAGGAGGACCTGAGTTCAAATCTAGCCTCAGACACTTGACACTTACTAGCTATGTGACCCTGGGCAAGTCACTTAACCCCCATTGCCCTGCAAAAAAAAAAAAAAAAAAGAATATATCACCCGGTGGCCAATATACGTCATCAACCTCCCTTAGGCTGGTCCTTTATCACTACTTGGTGGTACAGCTGACAGAACACTAGCTCTGGATTCAAGAAGATCTGAGCTCAAACCCAGCCTTGTATACTCAATAGTTACTTTGGAAAGTCATTTAACCTGTATCTGCCTTAGTTTCCTCAATTGTAAAATGAAAATCATAGTAGCACCTACTTCACAGGGTTATTGTGAGGATCAAATAAGATAATATTTATGACATACTTATCACAGGGCTAGGCACATATTAAATGTTTGTTCCCTTCCCTTTCTCATCCTGCCCCTCCATCATTCCATGGTACCATTCCATAATCTTTTTCATTGCTATTAAGGTTATAAGGTTGAACATGGAATTGTTTTTGTGAAAGATACTTAAAACAAAGATCTACAACAACATTGTGTGATGGTCAACTGTGATAGACTTAACTCTTCTCAGCAATACAATGATCCAAGATAATTCCAAAGGATTCATGATGGAAAATGCTCTCCACATCCAGAAAAAAAGATCTGTGGAATCTAGATGCAGATTTAACCATACTGTTTCTGCTTTTTTTTTGCTTTTCTTTTTTCGTTTTTGAGGTTTTTCCCTTTTGTTCTGATTCTTCTTTCGCAACATGACTAATGCAGAAATATATTTAATGTGATTGTGCATATATAACCTATATCAGTTTGCTTCCTGTATTGGGGAGGGGGAAGGGAGAAAAAATTGGAACTAGAAATCTTATAAAAACAAATGCTGAAAACTATCTCTACATGTAACTAGAAAATAATAAAGTACTTTTATGATGAAAAAAAAATTTTTTTTTCAAAAAGTTATAAGCTTGAAAGCATGGGCAGTGCAAAACATAAGGATTTCGATCTACAAGTTAAAAGCACTGTGAACCACAGTATGATTCAGACATACATCAGAATGGTGCAGAATGGAGCTCTGTAGGTCTTGTCTTTCAGACACCGACACTTCACTGTTGTGACAAGGTGATTGTGGGCCAAGCTGGGAGTATTTTCAGCCTGTCTAGAAGCTATTTTGAGAATATCTTTTCCTCTCCTCTTCTTTCACTTCTCCCCACCTCTAAGAGTTTGTCATCTCAAAGACCCTCATTCATGTATAACTTCATGGCTAACCCAAAACACACATATATTTTTTGAAGTTGGAAAAAGAGAATGTGAATCCCACCCCTTGAAAAGCCAGAGCCAGAGGTTATTACATTTCAGAGATTATCGTATGAATTCATAAGCTTTGGGTCAGGCTGTATCTCTGGGAAGCAGGCATTGGTTCTCTCTCCTCTAAAATACAACTTGGGAAAGTAATTTACGTCCTGCTTAAAATTCCACTTGGCCTGTCAGCGTACAGGACTATAAGCAAGAAAGGTCTCCAGACACTTCACACACCAAAAGCAGGGCCAGATTACTTTGGTGACAGTTCTTATATGTAGAATATAGCTGAGAGCAAGGGGGAGGAGGGGAAGGGGACCCAAGACTTCATGGGAAATGTATCCATCTGTCTATCATCTCCCATGCCATGAGGGAATAAACAGGAGAAATAGATCAGTTAATAAGACAAAAAATGTCAAGAAGAGACAGGCATCAGCAGAAATTACAGTCTCTGAAGAAAGGGTGGCAATATAACTGCGGGGATGACGAGAAAAAGGATATGTTACTGTGGATAAGACTAATAGCATTTTTTACATTGATTTCCTTCTGTTTGCATCCTTAAGGTATGTGAAATGTTAAACGGAATCTTTGCCAGGCAAATAAAAAATGCCTTCAGAATGAAACACTGCTGTGGTGATTGAAGTCTTAACTGTTTTACAACTTAGGAAACTTTCTTCTTGTTTGACTTTTCTTTCAAAGCCATTTTCTCTGGTGTCTTTCACAAAGGCTCCATCTGCCTTATGATGGGGCAAAGCTAAGAGAAAATGACTATTCTGTTCATCTCATTAGCTTAACTCCTTTCATATTTGTCTAATTTTTTTTCTCCTGACCTTTTCATATTTGCTGGTGTGAAAGTCAAATCCTTCTTCAGGCATACACGTTTGCACTTGCTTGCACACACATACACACACACAGTGACCCATAAAAACAATCTAAAAATAACCTGTTTTCCCCATACAAGGAGAAAGTACCAGGCTCTAGCTTCCTCATTGGGCAGAATCATGAGCTTAAATCATGAAGGAGCAAGACGAGGATTCCAATAGGATTGGAAGACTTGGTTCTAGTCTTTGTCTCTAATTCTTATCGGCTGTTATGGCCTTAGTTATGGCTAGTGAGCTTCTTGGCTTCAGTTTTCTCATCTGTTAAAAGGGGAAAATAATACTTTCACTATCTAGCTTTCAAGGTGATGACAAGAAGAAAGAGTTTGTAATCTTTAAAGCTCTATCTATCTATCATCTATCTACCTATTTATTTATTTGTATTTATTTTTGTGGGGCAATGAGGGTTAAGTGACTTGTCTAGGGTCATCAGATAGTAAGTGTCAAGATCTAAGACCAGATTTGAATTCAGGTCCTCCTGAATCCAGGGCTGGTGCTTTATCCACTGTGTCACCTAGCTGCCCTCCACCCCTAAAGCACCATTTAAATGTGAGTTATTACTAGCTATATGACCGTTTCCAAGTCACTTAACCCTATTTGCCTCAGTTTCCTTATCTGTAAAATAAGCTGGAGTTATTAATGGGTTATTAGTATTTCAAAACTAACACAAAATTACTTGAGCCTTTCCTTCTTCAGATCTAGGAGTTAGAAGGCTTAGGTACTAGTCTCGGCTCTGTTATAGATTCACAGTGTGACTAATCAAATTCCTCCCCCTATCTCAGCCTCAAGGGGCAGCTAGGTGGTACTATGGATAGAGTGCTGGGTGTGGGGTCAGCAAGACTCATCTTCCTGGGTTCAAATGTGGCCTCAGACACTTACTGGCTATATGGCCCAGAGCAAGTCAATTAACTGTTTGCCTCAGTTTCCTCATGTGTAAAATGAGCTGAAGAAGGAAATGGCAGTATGTTTGCCAAGAAAACCCTAAATAGGGTCATAAAAAGTCAGACAGGACTGAAACAACTGAAGAACCACAAATCTTAGCCTCTATCTTCTCCTGGGGAAAAGGAAGGATTTGGAACAGGTAATCACCAAAGTTCCATCCTCCTCCAAAATTCTAGGAGAGTCTAATTTCTCTTATCCACACTTCTTTCAAATGCATGAATCTGACTGCTAACTTTGTAACCTTGGGAAAGACATTCAGCCTCTCTGGTACTCAGTTTCTTCATGTGTAAAATGAGGGATTTGAGCTAGATGGCCTCTAAAGTTCCTTCCAGTTCTAGATCTATGTTTCTATGATCCTATCAATGTTCTATCATCATTAACATGTCAAATATTGCCCAGTCAGTGGGCATGGACTATGGTGACTGATGCTACATATATGTGAAAAAAAGTTTGATCATATCATTTCTCTCATTGAAGTCCAGTGCCTTCCTACTACCTATAGAATCAAATATAAACTCCTGTGTTATTTGACATTTAAAGTCCCTTACAACCTGACCCCAACCAAGCCTTCCAAGCTTATTGTATATTTTTTGATATTTAATCATTTCAGTCATGTCTGACTCTTCATGACCCCATTTGGGGTGTTCTTGGTAGAGACACTGGAGTGTTTTGCCATTTCTTTCTCTAGCTCATTTTACATATGAGGAAACTGAGGTAAACAGGGTGAAGTAACTTGACCAGGGACAGATTTGAACTCAGGAAGAGTATTCCTGATTCCAAGCCCAGTGTTCTATCCACTGTGCCACCTAGCTCATTATCCATTGTTCCCTTAATGCACACTACTATGTAACCAAAATGACTTCATTATTGATTCTCACACACAACACTCTATTTTCTTTCTCTATCTCCATGCCGTTGCACAAGGATGCTCATCTCCTCTCCCTTCCCTTCACCAAAACATTCCTTTGTCAGCTCCAATTCTTTGAATTCTTAGTTATTTTCAAAGCTCAATTCAAGTATCACCTTCTACTTGACAGCTTTCTTGATTTCCCCAAGTCCTAGAACTTCCCCCACTCACAAATTTTATTTTGTATTTATTTTACATGTACTTACATGCATATGTGCTACTCCCCAGATTGAATCCAAGTATCTTGAGAGTAGGGAAAATTTGAGCTTTGTTCTTCTATCACTGGTACCTAATATTGTGCCTGAAGTCCAGAAGGTATTTAATAAATGCTTGTGGAGTCATTGATTGATTGCCATTACAATGCCTCGCTGCTAATGATTTGAATTCATGAGGAAGGTGGCCTGACTTCTCCATCCTACTAGCTCCATAGTAATCCTTTTCCTCCCTCAGAAAAACTTTTCTCCCACAGGTACCAGAGAAGAACACAAAATCTGCTATAAATAATAATTATAAAAACTCATGCCCCTGTATTTCTTTAAGTTTTGCAAAGCACATTCCACACAACAACCTTGTGATGTAAGTAGATAAGCATTATTGGTCTCATTTTATAGATGAGGAAACTGAGGCTCATTAATAATATTTAGGAGAGCCAAAATTTGAATATGAGGCACCTAACTCCCAAATTAGCAGTCTTTCCACCTCACCACTTTGCCTTCCTCTCAGGTGGGATGAAAGGGTGACATAGTGTTTCAAAGACATTTCAGCATTTACCACTGGCAAGAAAAATACTACTAACGGAATGAGAAAATGCCTAATGAGAGAACACCATTGACAAAAAGCAGCCCAATAGGATGCAATGGCCATGAATATTTTTCATTCTACAGCACTGGGGATATTAATTATTTGAACATTTTGGTGGAAAACAACAACTTGAAATTCATCTCCTAACCAGTGTGTCATACATATTAACAAAGACAAATTTAGAACTGATTTGAATATTTTGCATTTTTTAGCCTTTAAGAAGCTTCTGAATGGTGTGTTGGTTGAGGATGGAAAGGAAGTGGAATGGGCAGCCTGCTTTCTTCTCAGGGAATTGTTTCTAACAGATACTTGAAACAACTCTCAAGCTATTGAAAGATAAGACACATTAAATCCTTTTATTGTACAATCATATGAATTATGAGGACTTATAAAAATGTTTCTTTGCATAAGTTGTTCCACACATTGCATTGACTGCCCCCATAAGATATAATAAGTGGGTTGTCACTCTTGACATCTGTACTCCCTGGTCTCCCTGAGCAGGGAGTCTCTGAGAGAACTTGTTAGAATTAACCACAAGAGCTATGAGTTGCCCATATTTACTACAAGTTACCAAAGGTCCCTCTCCATCACCCCTTTCCTTTGGCTACACTTATCCTTTGGTAGCTGCTATGATTATGTATTGGGTTGTTTGGTGTCAAGATGAATTTAAACCAACAAACTGAAATATCTCATTCACAAGAACAGGATTCTGAAAAGTAGAATCTTGAAGAGCATGTCCTCCAAGCTGTCATGTACATCAGCATCACGCCTTCCCTGGGGTTCTCATTGGTTTTAGGATCATAGATCTAGAACTGGAAGATATCTCAGAGATTATTTCTTCCAGCTCCTTCATTTTACAAATGAGGAAACTGAGGCCCATAGAGGTTAAGCAACTAGAGGAAAGCATCTCAATTAAATCCCAAATACAAACACACCTATCAGCAAACAATTCATTTCTTTTACCATTCAATTAATTTGAGCAAAATGCAAAGCCCCAGACAAACACAAATGCTAGAGTTGTGTTGTTCCTAGAAATGAATAGGGATAGAAGGAAATGTTTTGAGAGGTGGGAATAATCAATGTCTTTGATCTTTTCACTGTCTAAGTGTTCAGGGTGGCACCTGGACTCAGATATGACGTCTTCCAAGCCCTGGCAGATCAAGAGCACTGATTATCATTGGGACATCACAGGAAGATTTGGAACCCAGAAGATTATCAGAGTGGAGTGGCACTGCTTACCCCCAGGACTCCAGCCCTGGTTTTAGTTAGCTGGATATTCCAGACCAAGAAACCCCCCCACAATCAATGTAAAGAGGAAGACTGTAACTAGCCATAAATATCCAGAAGAAGCTTGGATATCCTGGATTCACTATCAACAAACCCAGAATACTCTGGTCACCATATTGCCTCCTTCTTGTCACTACCTTCAAGATTCTGGTGAGTGTCAGCTATCTCCCTGATCATTTAATCAAACACAAGCAGGTATTGAATGGCAGCAGGTTGGTGGGGTAGGAAAAGACTAGAGTCATATCCATAAGATATAGATTGAAATTCTGGCTACATCACCTACTATTATTAGCTATGTGACAGTAGACAAAATTTTTCCTCTCTGAGCCTCATGTGTTCAATCTGCTAAGTAGAGATAATGGCATTTGCACCTGGAATGAGTACTTGCATTGGACTAAATATTCCATCTCCGGTGGAGCAGGGAGTATATTTATAGACTCTGAGTGCATATTCTAGTCTCCCCACCCCCCTCAGTAAAGGCCCTTGACTTGTCTACATCAATTCAAGAAAACTGCTAGAAACTTCCATGCCCCATGATTACATGTGTTTTACCCAGCCAGTCCCTGACATCTTCTCACCTATGATATCACAGGTGGGGAACCTAAGGGAAATGTCACCCTGTTCCCTATAAAACACATTGTCATCACCTCTGTTATTGAACTACCCTGCTAGAGGACTAATGAAGGATCTGAATCCTTTACCCACTGACTCAGAAATAACAAAGAGGTTATAAAGCCAAGTCTAGGGGCACTTTCTCTATTGCTGACCCTTTAGCTCCTCCTGCCACAGTCTTTAGGACCTTCCTGCTCAAGGTATGGCAGTCGTCTTGGCTTTATTCTTTTCTGGCCCTGGTTTTGGAGGAGTTTGACTGCTGCTCTGCCTGTAGCATTTCTCTGTCAGCCTTCTCCTGTGTGAGTTGAAGTATGCTATGATTGAAGTCAAATCCTTTCATCTTTCACTTACTTCTCTTATGAAACCTCTTTAGTTTCAAGAAAGTGGAAATGGACTGAAATGGACCCAGAGCCCACCATCTTTCCCACCAAATATATTAGCAGTGGATTCCTGCCTCTGGCTTACCCTAGAATCCACCACTATGCACCTACAGCTAAAGACTAATTCCCTTACTGCAGACAGAAGATGAGCTCCAGGAATTCATACTCAGACCCCCTTCCTTTCAGTAACACATCAAACAGAATAGATTTTGTAGGTCTAAGCTCAAATGTCCTTTGGTCACTTACAGCTCCAACATTCTATGTTCTGTGTTCTAAGGCATTCAATGAGCAGGCTGCTTCCCATTCACTTCTTACAATCCCATCACTTGACTGAAACTACTCTTTCCAAGGCCAACATTGATGTCTTAATTGGAAAATCTGATGGCCTTCCTCAATCCTCATTCTTGACCTCTTGATACCTTTTGACACTTGTCAAAGTCTATCCCTCCTCTTTTAGCTTCTGCAACACTCTTCTTTCCTTGTTCTCCTTCTACCTATCTGACCATTCCTTCTCTTTAGTCTTTGCTAGATCATTATCCTCCTACCTCTTAATCATGATTATCCTCTAAGATTTGGTCCTGAGTCCTCCTCTCCACTCTGATTTCTCTCTATGCCCTTCTCCTTGGTGATCTCATTTGCTCCTAAGGGTTCAATTATCATCTCTATGCAGATGACTCTCAAATTTATATTCAGATCAATTCCCTTTTGTGGGTACCTGAACAATTTCCTGTTGGATGCCTCCATTTAGCTGACCCACATGTATTTAAAATTGAACATGTCCAAAATGGAATTAATCTTATTTTCCCTTAATCTGTCCCCCTCCAAATTCCCCTATTTCCTTTTAGGATGCAACCATCCTGATCTCTGAGGTTGGCAACCTCAGAGTTGTTCTCAACTCCTCCTTCTTCTTTACCTTTCATATCCAGTTATTCACCAAATCTTTCTTAACTATCTTCACATATCTTAAATTCATCTTTTTCTCTACATGAACACTGTCCCCAGCCTAGGTTGGTCCCATATTATCTCTCCCTTCAACTACTATAATGACTTCTAATTGGTCTCCATGCCTCAAGTCTTGCCACATTCCAACCCATTCATCACATGGCTGCCTAACTGATTCTTCTAAAGCATAGACTTTGCCATGTCACTCCCCTGCTCAAATATTCCTGGTATTTCCTCTGGGATAAAAGGAAATAAATCTCTGCAGGCCAGCATTTAAGACCCTCCACAAACTGCTTCCCAATTATGATTTCAGTCTTATTTGATATAATTCCCCTTCATGAACTCTTCATTGTTACCAAACTAGTCAATTTGCTTTTTCTTTCTTTCTTTTTTTTGGGGCAATAAGGGTTAAGTGACTTACCCAGGGTCACACAGCTAGTAAATGTCAAGTGTATGAGGCCAAATTTGAACTCAGGTCCTCCTGAATCCGGGGCCGGCACTTTATCCACTGCACCACCTAGCTGCCCCTAACTTGCTCTTTCTTAAAACCAGTACTCCTGCTTCTATACTTTTCCACTAGCTTTCTGCCATAAATAGAATGTTCTTTCTCTTCACCCTCACCTACTAGCATCCTTAGCTTCCTTCAGATATTTATTTTGGTGCCCTCTCTCATGTGAAGCCTTTACTGATGCCTTTGCTTGTTAGCATCCTTTCTCCCTTCACAAATTATATGTTTATTTGGGTCCATATTGTATCCATCCAGTAGAATGAAGACTCATTGAGGAAAGTGACTCATTTTCACTTTATCTTTGAATCCCCACCTAGTAAGTACATTGTAAGATATATCTATATCTATATCTATATCTATATCTATATCTATATCTATATCTATATCTATATCTATATCTATATCTATATCTATATCTATATCTATATCTATATCTATATCTATATCTATATCTATATCTATCTATATCTATCTATATATGCATGTGTACATACATACATGCACACATATATACATATATGTCTATGTATATGTTAGCATGATGTTCATTGAATTGAAAAGTATCAGAGTATCCAGTATTCAACTGACTGAGTTGTTGAATGGTTGAGAGATATTGAGAAAGTACTTCCATCTTTGAGGGAAGAGAAAGAAATCAGAGAAGGATTTACAGAAGAAATAGCACAAAGTAGACCTGTGCCTTGAAAGATGAGGAAGGTTTCAATAAATCAATGGGGATTGATGGATTTGTATAATTGAGGGAAGAGGGAAGATGATGGGAAGATTCTGTCATGTACCATATATGGAAGAGACCATTCAGTAGCTGAGCAGGTGGGCAAAGTAGTGGCTGCCATTATCATAAGTAGTCTGAAGGAGATTTCTTATACAATCCCATTAATTAACCAGTAGCTGTCTCCTTGTGAAAAAAATCAATTTTTCATAATGTATTCTTGGCTCATAACTGCCAGACCTGTTCCTCCCTGGGGTCATGAGAAAAAAAAAAGCCTGTATTTCTTAGCATCATATCCTTTACACAGTATCTCTAATACTCTTGGACTGATCCTTCCAATCATTGCCTATGGCCAAAATGCCATGGGCACATGAGGCATAGTCTCAGACCCATTAGTTCATACCCATATTCTATTCCTCTGACCCTGAGACAGCAGTCTGGGCACTGTCCCAGGCTTTGCTCTTCCCTTTATCTTCCTACTCTTTATAACATTTCCCCATACCTCATTTGTAAAATCTCTGCTAGTTCTAATATTCAATTATTTGTGTTATGACTCCTCTGAATGTTGGGGAGGGGCAAGAAAAGGAAGGGAAACTCCTACTCCATACCAGCCCCAAACTTTATCTGCTAAAATCTCAAGAATCTAGCTTTGTCATTATTCCTTTATGAAGACCACCTTGATCCCAATAAGTGAAAGTCATCTCTCCTTTCTCTGTACCCTAATGGCTATTTTTGTTCTTCTCATGCATTTATCATATTATACTTGATGCTTCACTAGTTCACGTACACATCTTGTATATACTATACTTTTTCCTTTCTTTGGTTCCAGCTCCTGAAACACAGCAAGCAATTAATAAATGCTTATTAGCCGAAAGGCATCTTATTTCCTCTGATACAAAGGAAAGCACACTGAATTCAGAGACAGAGAATTAGAGTTTAAATCCCGAATCTGCTACTTACTACCCATATGACCTTAGGGAAAGCACAACTCCTCTTTGGAGCCCAGTTTGCTTATCAATAAAATTAAAACATCGGACTTAATTATTTCTAATGTGCCTTCTAAGTCTAGACTCTCTGACCCATAAGCTCCTTGAGGACCAGGATACTATCTTATTCATCTTTTCATCTTCCAAAGTGTTTTGAACAGAGAAGACCTTCAACAAATCCTTTCTCAATTACATGAACAGCTGATAATCTATCTTAGGGTGTTTATATTTGAGTATGTGAAACCTATGTGTCAAACCCTGAACTCTGACATGACAGACTAACATTTGACCTCAGCACTCTCTCCTTAACAGTAATCTTAATGACTCAGAGTTTCTATGGGAATATCAGAATGTTTGCATCACAGAAATCACTGAATTTAGGATTTGGAAGGGACTTCATGGGCTCTCTAGCCAACCTATACCAAAAAAGAATTCCCATTGTAACAAAACATACAAGTGGTCAATTGGTGTGCATTTGGAGACATGCCTTGAAGGGAAACCCACCTCTGCTCCAGTAATCCCATCTTTGCCCCTACCCTTTTGTAGATAACTCTAAAAGTCGGGAAGTTCTTCCTAATATCAAACCTTATTTTTTTTCTTTGAAATTTGCTCTTTGAAATATCCACCATTTGTCCTGATTCTGCCCCTGAGTCAAAACAAAGCAAATCTGAATCCTCTTCCATACAATAGCCTTAGGGGCAGCTAGGTGGCACAGTGGATGGAGCACTGGCCCTCAAGTTGGGAGGACCTGAGTTCAAAACTCACCTCAGACACTAGCTCTATGACTCTGGGCAATTCACTTAACCCCAATTGCCTTAAACATCCATGGCCATCTCCAGTCATGCTGATCTATATCTTGCCACTGGACCCAGATGACTCTGGAGGAAAGAGTGAGGCTGGTGTCTTTGCACAGCCCTCCCTCACCTAGATCTCATTCAGTGTAAGTCATGACATCACCCTGATGTCATGGTCCTCTTTGAGAATGAAGGAAAAACAATAACAACAATTTCAAAGAGCTGAACTTACTATTGTGCTATCTTGAACCTCTCTTCTCTTCTCCATGTTAAACATCCTCACTTCCTTCAACTGATCTCCCATGACAAGGACTCAAGGCACTTCACCATCCTGGCTCCTCTCCTCTGAATTCTCTACGGTTTATCAAAGTCCATTTTAAACTATGAGTCCCAGAACTGACCACAGTATTCCATAGCTGGAATAGAGAGAGGCTATCACTTCTCTACTCCTGGAAACTGTTGTTCTTAGTCCCTCATTTTTCAAAAAGACTGATGACATTACAGGTGATGTCTTGACTCATGTATGAATTGCATTTAAGTGAGGTAGAATTGCACAAAGTTGTCAGCTTCACTCTCTCCTCCAGAGTCAGTGAAGTTCAGTGGCAGGGCAAGAGGGAACATGACTGGCTATGGCTCAGGATGCAGTTGATGACAGTGGCATCTTTGATACCTGACCAAGCTCTAAACAATCCATAGTGCTTGCTTCAGGCACCTTCATGGCTGTTGGGATGAATTGTTCTCATCTGTCCATTCCTCTTTTTTGTTTGTTTGTTTGTTTGTTTCACCGTCAACATTTATTTTATTTTCCATTTACACGTAAGGGTAGTTTTCAACATTCATTTTCATAAGATTTAGAGTTCTAAATTTTTCTCCCTCCTTCCCTCCCTTTCCTCCCCCCTCCACAAGATTGCAATCAGGTTATATATGTACAATCCACAAGTGTTCTTTTTATCAGTTCTTTCTATAGGGGTGCATAGTAAGCTTCCTCATGAGGATTGTCTTGCACTGCTGAGAGTAGTTAAGTCATTCACAATTACTCATTGAACAATACTGTCACTACGCACAATATCCTCTCAGCTCTGCTCACTTCACTATACATCGATGTTCATTAGTCTTTCAAGGTTTTTCAGGGATCATCCTGTTTGTCATTTCCTGTAGCACAAATCCATTCCACTACAATCATATAACACAGCTTTTTCCATCATTCCTCAATTGATGGACATTCCCTTGATTCTCAATTCTTAGCCTCCACCAAGAGTTGCTACAAATTTTTTTTGTACAATTTTTCCCCCTTTTCTCTATTGTTAACTGTTCCCTTCCATCCTATTCCCTTCCCCATGATATTTATTCTATTATCCATCTTCTTTCATCCCATCACTCTTCAAAAGGGATTTGCTTCTGTCTGTCCCCTCCCCCACTCTGCCCTTCCTTCTTTTGCCCCTCTCTCTTTATCCCTTTCCCCTCCTATTTTCCTGAAGGGTTATAGAGATTACTCCACCCAATTGAGTGTGTACATTATTCCCTCCTTGAGCCAATTATAATGAGATTGAGGTCTTTGAGCCAATTTTGATGGTTAGGCTCATTTACTGCCCAGATTAAATAGATTACTCCACCCAGTTGGGTGTGTCTATTAGTCCCTCCTTGAGGCAGCTCTTATGAGTTTAAGATCTTTGAGCCTTTTCTGATGAGTATAAAATTCATTTACTGCCCTGCTCCTCTCCCATCTTTTCCCCCACTCCATAAGCCTTTTCCTGTTACTTTCATGTAAGATTTCACTTCTGCCCTTTTCCCTCCCCCAATGAATTCCCTTCACCCCTCAATTTAACCCTAAAGATGTTATCATCTAGCTAAGTGACACAGTGGACAAATCATCACCCCTGGACCCAGGGGGATCCCAGCCAAAACCTGGCCTCAGACACAAGACAGTCGCCCACTGTACGACGTCAGGTATGCCCCCCAGCTCCAATTTTTTTTTTTTTATGGTTCTCTAGGGTCTTGTATTTGAAAGTCAAATTTGCCATTCAGTTCAGGTCTTTTCATCACAAATATCTGAAAGTCTTCTTTTTCATTAAAGTCCCATTTTTTCCACTGAAAGATAATGCTGAGTTTTGCTGGGTAGGTGATTCTTGGTTGTAATACTATTTCCTTTGCCCTTTGGAAAATCATATTCCATGCCCTCTGGTCTTTTAATGTAGAAGCTTCTAGATCTTGTGCTAGCCTGACTGGGGCTGCACAGTACTAGAATTCTTTCTTTTGGCAGCTTGCAATATTTTCTCCTTGACCTGAGAGCTCTGGAATTTGGCTATAATATTCCTAGGAGTTTTCCTTTTGGGATCTCTTTCTGGAGGTGATCAGGGGATTCTTTCAATTTCTATTTTAGCTGCTTCTTCTAGAATTTCAGGGAAATTTTCCCTGAGAATATCTTGGAAGATACCATCTTCCTTGAACATGGTTTTCAGGTAGACCAATAATTTTCAAATTGTCTCTCCTGGACCTATTTTCCAGATCGGCAGTTTTTCCCAGAAGATTTCACATTGCCCTCTATTTTTTATTCATTTGGATTTGCTTTATTGTGTCTTGGTTTCTCATAAAGTCACTGTTCAATCCTAATTAATAAAGTCATTAAATAAAGTAATTTGTTCAATCCTAATTCTTAGGCAATTATTTTCATCAGAGAGCTTTCGTACCTCTTTTTCCATTTGACTTTTCAAGCTGTTGACTTTTTTCTCATGTCTTTCCTTCATCACCCTCATTTCTCTTTCCATTTTTTCCTCTATCTCTCTAATTTTATCTTCAAAGTCCTTTTTGAGCACATCTATGGCCTGAGACCAATTCATATTTTTCTTGGAAGCTTTAGACATAGGGGCCCTGATGTTGACATCTTCCTCTGAGTGTGCCCTTTGGTCTTCCTTGCTACTGAAGAAACTTTCTATGGTCCTCACCTTTCTCTATCGGCTCATCTTGCCTTTCTTTTACTAGACTTTTAGCTCCTTAAAGTGGGGCACTGTTTCCAGGCTGTAGTATCCCAAGCTTAAGAAGTCCCAGGTGGTATGATTTAAGGAGAATCAGGTTCTTCCCTCACCAGGCCTGTTTCCTGGTCCTAGATGACCCCAGACTAACTTGCCAATCAACCAGCTTTGTGTGTTGTGGTTGTTAGCTCCAATGAGCCTGTGCCCCTCCCCCACCTGGGCCACTTTTACTCGAGCCTACCACCTGGTTCCCAGCAGGGGTGAAAAACCCAAGTTCTGCCTCAGCACCAGCATAGACCCCTGTAGTCTCTCCCCTGCCCAGGGCTCAGCCCACTCACCAGACTGTGAGCTTAGTTCCAGAAGACACTGGTGCTTCAGCTGATTCAGAAGCTCTGGGGGTCTCCTTCTCTGGTGAGGACTTCCTGAGACTGGATCTCTGTCAGGGTGACTGTGGGGTTGGGCCCGACTCCTGTATCAGCACAGCAGCTCCCTCCTTCTGACCTTCCAAGCCATTTTTGGTTAGTAGATGATTTCAACACATTCTTCTGTGAGTTTTGCTGCTCTGGGCATTTTCCTATGACCTTATTTGGATGTTATTTGAGCGATTGTGTCATGAGTTTGGGAGCTCACTGCCTTTCCTCTGCCATCTTGGCTCCACCCTGGAAGACCCTGTCCATTCCTCTTAACATGCTTGGAATGTCTTGGAAACTATATCTCTTAATGAAGTCTAAGATCACATTAGCCTTTTTGGGTGCTACATCACACTAATGACTCATATTGAGCTTGCAGTCCATTGAAACCCTTAGATATTTTTTGACAAACTGCTCTATAACCATGTCACTTCTGATCTATTTATGATGTTGATTATTTTGTACTCAAGTGAAAGACATATCTCTATGGAGTTTCATCTTATTAGATTCAGTACAGTAATCTAATTTGTCAGAGCTTTTTGGATCCTTACCATGTCATTCATTGTGTTAGCTATCTCTCCTAGCTTTGTGTCATCTACAAATCTGATGAACATGTCATTTATTCCTTCATCCAAGTCACTGATAAAAATGTTAAACATCATAGGGCCAAGTACAGATCCCTGGGACTTTGCTGGAACACTCCTGCCAAAGTGGCATTGAATCATTAATGACCACTCTGACCATGACAGTTCTACTAGCTCCAAATTCATTTATTTGCCCCATCACCTAGCACAGTGGTGTCAATTTCAAAAAGAAACAGATCCCTACCTGTTACAAATTGACTTAGGAAAACACAAATTGGCATTATTATGTATATATATGTATATATATGTGTGTGTGTGTATATATATATATATATATATATATATATATATATATATATATATATATATATATATATATATATATATAAACATTTTCCAATTACATTTGCATCTGCTTTGGGCACTATTTTGTAGTTTTGTATAACAGGGCTTCTTAAACTTTTTCCACTTGCAGCCCCTTTCTGCCTGAGAAATTTTTACATGACCCCAGGTATATAAGTATATAAAATAGGTTTTCATAGTCTTTTCCTGTTGCCAAATTTTTCATAACTGCCCCACATGCAGTTACACAACCCCATGTGGGGTTATAAACCCAAAGTGTAGAAAGCTAGGTTGTAGACCACTTGAAGACCATGTGAACTTAGCACTTCTTGTCTAGTACACTACATCTTTCCTACATGAATACTGTGCTATACTTTATCAAATGCTTTTCTAAACTCTATTGAACCACTTCTACATATTTCCCCTGACCCCATTATCTTAGTAGCTCTGCCAAAAAGGAAATAACATTAGTTTGGCTATACTCAATATGATGCCATTTTTGTCCGCTTCCAGACTTGACACATCTGAAGCTGAAACCACCTGTCACAATGACCTATTCCAAGTGAAAATAGCAAATCCACTCCTTCTCACTGCAGCAACTTCAACTGCAGGAGGGTCCCTAACCTGTTGTCTCCTATGATTCATTCAGCTACTCCCCTCACAACTCTGTCCTCATGCACCCACTACCATCCAGCTACAGGACACTAAATAGGATGCGGATCATTTGGGCAAACTGGGGAATGCTGCCAAACATTTTCGTTCTAGGAACTCCATGAAAAATTGGCAGTTTCTCCCAGTCTAGAAACAGGCTCTAAACATACCTATTTTGTAATCAAATGAGCCAAGCTTTCAAAGCAAAAAGAGAGTGAGCTTGATGTTTATCTGACTTTACTCCCTCTGAGAGTCTAGCTATGGATCTATGTAGTTCATGCAGAACCCTTCTATTATTTTAATTGTGAATGGAGATGCGGGGGCTTCAGAGAATTAGAGAACTCCAATCTCCATCCCCACTACCACAGGTACCAATGAAGATAGAGACAGAGCATCTCATTTGCAACAATTATCCTTTTAAGTTTGAATGCTAAATTGAAGGAATCAGAGAGACAAATGTTCATCAAGGGAGGATTATTTTGTGATATTCCTAAAAGAATTTTACCAAGTTCCTGGGCTTTGTTATACCATATGAAGCTCCTTATGCATATTGAACACGAACATTGAAAACTGCAGTTTATTTTAATCAATGTTTCCTTTTGGCTTCTAGGGGCTCTTGTGTTGAGCTCAGCTGATAGTTCTTCATGTGCTCAGCATTGACAAACATTTTGTTTTATTAAGCTAGATTACTCTTTGGCATATTGGGTTATACAAGTACTAGCTGGACCTTTGCCTAATCCCATCCTAGCCATAGAGGCAGTGTGGTACAATGGAAAGGGGATTAGGTCGGAAGACCTGGTTTCAAACCCAGGCTCTGATACTATCTATTTATATGATTTCAGACAAGCCATTTAAGGTCTCTGGGTCTCAGATTCCTCACCTATAAAATGAAGGGATTGGACTAGATATTATATTATAACCCTATTCTCCTTCTAACTAGGCAACATACTTACAAGATACATGGTACTATATGATACAGATATCAGCTCCTACCCTAGAAGGAAACCTCAATTCAGAAAATTCCAGCCAGTCCTTATAAAGAAGTTGGGGGTAGACAAAACTGAGAGGAGACTCTCAGACATGGATCATAAGGCACCTTAGATATCAGGTCTAGCCTTTAACAAACAATAATGATGATGAAGAAGATGATGATGATAATTAGCAATAATAATAGCTAATATTTATATATGACTTGCTATGTTTTAGGCACTGTGCTTAACTCTTAAATTATTTTCTCATTTGATCCTCACAACCACCCAGGGAGGTAGGTGCTATTATTATCCCCATTTTACAGATGAGGAAACTGAGGCAAACAGATATTAAGTTCAGCTTTACATAGCTAGTAAGTATCTAAGGTTGGATTTGAACACAGGTCTTCCTGACTTAAGGCCTGGCACCCTATCCACTGTGCCACCGCTACAATATCCCAGCAGGTGGTCATCCAACTTCACTTAAAGACCTTCAGTTGAAGGGGCCTTATTCCCTGAAGGAGCAGTCCATTAATTTCATCTTGGGCATCTCTATTAGCAAATTCCTCCTTATATCTAGCTAAAATCTGCTTCCCTATAATTCCCTGCCATTTATCTTACCTATGTCCCCATGGTCCAAAAGGGCAAGTCTAAGGATTAACCCACTCCAGTGCCTTATAGTCTAACATTTGGGTTAAGGCATTGCCTCAAGAGGCCTCCTGCTTGAATGCAGTATTTTGCTTGTGAAGGTGAACACACCAATATCCACAAACAGTTAATGTGCTATCAGTCCCCTAGCAGAGAGCAGGTCCCTGAAGATACAGACAATAAGACAGAAGAGTTGTGATGGAAAGGAAGGTACAGAAAGGGGAAGGAATATAAAGACCCATAATGGGAGGCTAGGGGTGAAGAGGGAGAATATTCCAGGAATAGGAGACAGTACCAAAGCATCGGGATGGGAGATGGAGTGCCACCAGCCTGTTTGAATAACAGTGACTAGGCCAGTGTAGCTGGATGGTAAATTACATGGCAGGGGCAGGGGGTTAGGGAGAATAAAATGTAAGAAGGCTGGAACTATTGGAAGGGTTCTGGTTATGAAGAGTTTTGAATGTCAAACTAAGGACTTTATATTTATACTGGAGCTAACAGGAGGTCACTGGAGCTCACTGATTGGGGGGTACTCTGTAGGAAAGCCCAGGAAGGCACAATTTACCTAATTCACAATTCTGCTCTGGGCTGACCCAGTATTTGACTCTCTGACTATGCATGAAATTCAGAAATGGGTAAAATTATTTTTGATTTCTTTAAGTTGCCCTTGTGTGTGACTTTATAAAGTCATAGATAAAATCACTGTCTAGAGCTTTGCAATTGTAATTTTTTAAAAAGTCTTCAAGGTAGGGATAAGAAAGTGCCCAATTAACTATGATAGGAAATGCATAGATGAACACATATCTTTTTGGCTTGTCTGAGCTCTGCATTGGACCATCAGTGGAAACTATGCTTAACCTGTTGAATATTAAAACCACCTTCATTCAGATGCACAGAAATTCCTCTTTCCAAAATTCCTGCCCAAATTTCTCCCTTGAATCCTATTATTTCAGTTCAGCCTCAATTATAGCAGCATAACTCCACCATTCACAAATGTATTACCCTTCGGAAAATGCAGTTCCTGGGGTTTTTATACGACGTTACAGAATAATGGCTAGTGATAAAAAAGGATTAATAACTAGTTTCATTGTAGAGGGAGGCCAATCAGCCAAATACAACTCAAAAGTAAATCAGGTTCTATGAGAACAAATGGTCACATGCAAGCATATAAACTCATTTGCTGAGCTCTACCACTGTGCAGTTCCCCATGGACTGACTTGAGTCTTGGCAACCAGCATCATCCCAATTTAACAATGACATATTTTTTTTTTTTTACCAAGGCAACTTTCATCCAAGTAGCTCTAAGAGGCAATGAATCAGTGAACCCTATCCATTAGAAAAAAGTTATATGTCCTTTTCTGTCATGTGTATTTGGGGAAGCTGAGGCCTTAAGTTGGACTTCTAAGGTCCCTTGTGTCTCTAAAATCTTATTCCTATTAGATCGCACTTGGATTCACACTATTAGTTATAGGACAGTAGATTCTAAGCATGACAGGATCTCAGAGGCCATGTCCTCATTTTCCATTGGAGGAAACTGAAGCCCAAGGATATTGTAACTTCTCAAAGGTCAAATAGGGAATATCAGAGGTGGTATTTGAACCTTAGTCCTCTGACTTTAGAGTCAGCCCCCTTTCTACTTCCCTTGGAATCAAGAAGACTGGGTTCTGGTTCAGGATATGTGGCTAACTTATATTGTGGTTTGGGGCAAGTCAATTCATCCTTCTGTGGGATTCTGCTGACCTTTTCCCATACTTTCCCATACCTTATCTCCAGGGCAAAACCTTTCTTTCATGATGAAAGCAGATCTGATCACTTCATTGAAAATGAAAGTGTCAGGGACTATCTTCATCTGAAAAGAGTGGCTTATGGGAAGAGAAGAATGTCTGACCAAAAAGAATTTCACTGTGGCAAATGGGATTGATGTCAGGAAGAGGCAGAGGCTGAAAATTTTAAACATCAGGGTCTTCTATAAGTCTTCAAATTACTCTTTATATATTTGCCCTTAAAGCCAAATCTATTTTGTTGGTGTTCATCCTTCATTTTAGAAAAGGACCAATGGCATCACATGAGGTGATGTCTGGACTTGCACATGAGTTGAATTTAAGTGAGGCAAAGTTGTGCAAAGTCTTTAACTTCATTCTCTCTTCTAGAGTCATAAAAGTCCAGTGGCAAGTCAAATTAAAACAATTGCCAATGGCCCAGAATGCAGTAGATGATCTTGGTGTCTTTGATGTCTGACAAAGCTTTAAGCACACCCTCCACAGCACCTATCTTTAGCTACCTTTATGGCCAGTGGAAAAAAAAAAAACCTGTTCTCATCCATCCATTCTTCCTGGGGAAATCTTCACATGCTTGGGGTAGAGATTCCCCCTAACTCACCAATGGGTTTAAAACATATCACTTACCCTGAATCTGGTTTAGCTTATATTCAAAGATGGTTTTATGGGGGGGCAGCTAGGTGGCGCAGTGGATAGAGCACTGGCCCTGGAGTCAGGAGGACCTGAGTTCAAATCTGGCCTCAGACACTTAACACTTACTGGCTGTGTGACCCTGGCAAGTCACTTAACCCCAATTGCCTCACTAAAAAAAAGATGGTTTTTTGGGCACATGCCAGCCATGGTACATGCTAAAATGCTATAGTTTCTTGGAGTCATAGGTGAGAATTGGGTGACAGGTGGACACCAAAGGTAGATAAGAAATCTTGAAAAGGGCTCAGCAAGCCAACACATCAGAGGAACTAGTCCTCCCTGAATACCTCGCACATCTCACCAAAACCATTATTCAAGGGAGCAACAATTGCGGAGAAAGGGCCTACTACCTTCCCTACCGTCATTTCCCCACGAGCTACTATTTTTTGACCTCTGGGATTACTTTACTATACATAGATACATTCATACATACACACATGTGTGTATGTATATATATATATATATGTATGTGTGTGTGTGTGTGTATACATGTCTTGAAAGTACATAGTCATTTAAATGTTGCTTTTCTCATTAGAATGTGACTTCTTTGAGGTCAGAGACCATGTTTTTATATTACTTTTTATCTCCAGACCTTAGTATAGTTTCTGAAACATAGAAATAATTTAATAATGCTTGCTAATTGATTAACATGTGATCAATAGTTTATCAAATGCCATTAACAGACCATTAAGTTCATTGCCACCCAAACCACCGTCCTAGCCATTTTAAACATTTTCTGGGAGATCAACCTTGTAGGCAAATAACCTGTCAAATTCTGCATGTGAGACAGCCCTCACTGCCCTCATCAGTCAAAACTATCGATGACCCTGAGATAAAGTTCTCACCACCAAAATCCTTGGCACTATCAAAAAGTTCAGCATCAGAAACAGATACAGTTCTATGAATTGAAATTGCATGGAAGATGATGTGTTATAAACAGGTGTTTAATAAATGTTTGTTGACTTACTTTGCTTTACCACTTAATCCTAAGGACCACTGGGCTTTTCCATCTGATTTGCAACTGAAATGTTCCATATTTGTTTTCCCCTCCTGTTTATATGTGAGCTTGAGAACAGGGATTAATTTACTTTTCTTTTTATTTTCCCAGCACTTAGGCCAGTGCTTTGGATAGAGGAAGTGTGTGATAGCTGCTTTTTCAATAATTCATTCATTCACTTATGCTCTCAGTCTAAGAGTTTAAAGATATACATTTTAATTGAGGGGATACTCATCAACTGGGCAAATGGAATAAGCCATCATTGTATTCCTGGTGGTCTTTTTGCAAATACTTATCATGAACACTGCAATGTGAGATGAACAAATGATCCATGAAACACATTTTCTTTTTTTTATTATTTTTATTTTTTAGTGAGGCAATTGGGGTTAAGTGACTTACTTGCCCAGGGTCACACAGCTAGTAAGTGTTAAGTGTCTGAGGCCGGATTTGAACTCAGGTACTCCTGACTCCAGGGCTGGTGCTCTATCCACTGCACCACCTAGCTGCCCCTGAAACACTATTTCTTATAGGATTCTGGACAATAAAATTCCCTCTTGATTTTGTATAATAAAGTCAGCTTTGCTTACTCCTTCATTTACCTCTCCAAGAAGAACCTATGAACTCCCATTCCTCTTAGCTGCAATGGGCTTTTTTCTGGCTTTGTAGTGAGAATGTCAAGATTAAAATGATTCAGCTTCTCTAGTCATATATCCACTTGCTGGACATTGGACAAGAATCTCATATTTACAAAACCAATGTTTATGTTAATGTTCATAGGCAGTCAAAAAACTATGATTTGTTGCTCCCTCTGCTTCCCTGTCTGACACTCTTTCTTCATCATTGCAGAATTAGAAAGAGGTCACACAGGACTTATTGCCATACTGTACTTTTATGTGTAGTGAGTTGTCATGCTCAAAGAATTCCTGACCAAGTGGCAAGCCTAGTGTGATGAGTCTTTGAAGTCTTAGGGAAGTGCTCTTTTGCAAGATTTGTTGCAGAAAGCTTTCCAGTATTATAAAACCTGCCATAACTTGTGCTTTGTTGGCATAGACTTTGGGGAACCTAATTACTTCCTCACAATGATTAGGCATCAGAGCATGACTTGGAGATTTATCAATATCCTTCCTAGAATCTAATATCCACAACTGCACACAACATTCCAGATGTGGCTTGATAAGGGCAGAGTACCAAATGACTATTATCTCCCTAGTCCCATGTCTCTCTCTTTTTTTTTCTTTTTTCTTTTTTTTCTTTTTGGAGGGCAATTAGGATTAAGTGACTTGCCCAAGGTCACACAGCTAGTAAGTGTCAAGTGTCTGAGGCTGGATTTGAACTCAGGTCCTCCTAAATACAAGGCCAGTGCTCTATCCACTGCACCACCTAGCTGCCCCCCCATGTCTCTCTTAATTCGGCTTAATATCACTTTAATTTTATAGCTGTCATACTTCATTATTGATTCACATTGAGCTTATAGGTCACAAAAACCTGATATTTTATAAAATCTGATATTTTTCAAAAATCAACTATCAGCTGATTTTTTAAAATCTAAGTACGACTCTTCATTTATCCTTATTCATTTTAAGTTCGTTATAATTGGCCTGACATTTATTCTTCTGATATCTTTTAGGATGGTGACTCTATCATCAAATATGCTAACCCCCCTCCTAGCTTTGTGTCATCTTTAAAATTAATAAGCATAAATATTCTGCAAAGACCTAATCTAATTCTTCATTGCAGTGTGGAAGTGACCCTGATTTCTCAAAGACTAAGCCATTGGAGCAATATCTCTCTCAGGTTATAATTAACCCTGCTATCAAGGCTCCAAGCATGATTCTGGCAACAGACAATATCGGCCTTCAGAGGACCAGTCTAGCCAGGTAGAGAGAAACGAAGAAGCAGTAAAACTTGGTAATGAATTCCTTGGGCATGGCAACCTATGAAACAAATTAAAATATAAAGTAGTCCTTAGTCCTTTATCCCTTCCCCCTCCCATTTCTGCAGTGATGGTGGAAAAATAAAAGACGAGTATAAACAATACTAAGAATTGCAATTTACAGACTGTCAATTAGGATTAATGTAGTCACTGATACTCTAAATTTGAGATTCTCACCCAGTGGCCAACAAGGGGACATATTACTAGAAGGGCTGAATCATATCAATCTTGACATTCTTACTATAAACAAAACC